>NC_083855.1:11227500-12427500 GCF_029169275.1 Apis cerana | reverse complement strand
TTATACGTTTAATCATTTTATATCGACTAATCTAAATTCTCTGATCTATTAATTTCAAATAATTACTTTTGGTTTATATATTCCAATCTATGTATATAAAACTATCTTATACTTTTTCCACCATGTTTTCCACTATAAGTGTATATATATATATTATATATACACTATATATATGTATGTATGTATATATATATATTTGTATATATGTATTATGTATGTACATGATGCGTATATGTATATGTATATAAATGAACACTTGCGTGTGCGCATAAATAGATCATGCATATGTAAATAGTAATGATTATGTCCATGACACGTTTAACATCTATTTGTAGTTTCTCCTATCAGAGAGAAGGGTGTTTGAGTCTCGTGGCTCGGATATGGTAAATTTAAATATATGTGTATATATATTTGTATACCAAGTTGCAGGGTTATCCCAATAACCTTGTAAACATCATTACAACTGTACTATCATTACATTAATTTGACGGACTGATTAATTATTTCATTGCCTGATAGATAAATATATATATATATGTAAATAGATAGGTAATCAAAAATAAATTGTTGAAATAAATAGATAGATAGATAAGTAGATAAATAAAAATCACTAGTTAGATAGATAGGCAAATAAATAGGCATACAATAAATACAGACAATGTGTATAAATTAACGGATGGATATATGGATGTGTGAATGAATGGATGGATGGATAGATAAATATACATTTAGATAGAATGATAGATACACATAGATTGATCAATTAGATTAATATTTAATTAGTTGTTTGATTGGTCGTTGAAACGATTGACCGATTGATTGATTGAATGGCAAATTGTATAACTGTTGACGGACCGATTATATTTCATTTTTGACACTTTTTCCACTTGACAAACGTGTACGATATGCATTTATTTCGACACGATATGTCCTTATGCCTTGGTAGTGTCGATTTGTTGGTGTAGAATCAGTTACAAAAATTTCTTCGAATTATCCTTTTTATTATTGACGTTTTCTTCGATATTAATCGATCGATGTTAAATGCTTGTGTATTGTCATTAAGAAGTAGATTATTAATCGTTGACTTGATTGTTACGTTTAAAAATAGTTTATTTTGTTTACATCGTTTCTTTTTTTTTTTTTTTTTCTTTTTTTTTTTCTCTCTTTTACGTATCATGCATTTCGTGATGCTAATGTTTTCGTTATATTTCAATATCTTCGATCAAAAGATTTTAATTTAATTTTATTAAATTTGTTCGTGAGAAGCTGGATGTAAATGTATATTGTGCGGATTGAATTTTTTCTTCATTTTTGAATGTTCTTCGTTAGTGATAAAATAAAAAAAGACGAAAAAAAAGTAAATTGATCTAATTTAAAAGAGTACTTTCTACGCTTAATTGTAAAAATAGGATATATTTTAATATTTTTTTGCATTTTTTCTTTTTATATATTTAATTGAGAACAGATAAATTATTTACGTATTTAAAAAATATATTGTATTGGTGAAAATTTTATTTCATAAATCATATTCCATATCGCGAATTTAATTATCTTAAAATTAATTGCAATTTTTTTGTAACATGATATTTAAGACTTTGCTTAAAATGAATTTAATGAATTTAATTGAAATCAAAAGAAAAATATAATCTACGATTCTAAAATAAATTAATAAATTTCTTTGCATCATTTACTATTTTCTATAGTTATTATAAATAATTTTTTTTTTTGCACAATGAAATAATATAAATTTATTTCCTTTTAAATATTAAATTATCAAAGAGAATTAATAATTATCGTCGATAATTAATGAATCTAGTTAATTAATAAATATATATTGCATATGGATAAACGAGTAACAATTAGAAAAAAACAGAACAGAACACATTGATAGAAAAGAGAAAAATTACAGATAACGGTAAATTATATAATAAAAATCTAGATTTCTTTCATAAAAGAGAGCGAGAAGAAAATTATAACGATTGTTACGTTGTATTTGTACGTGCGTGCGCATCTGTGTATATGCGTTTGTGTTAGATCTGTTAGAATTTTTTTTATTCATAATTAAATCACAACTTGACTTTAATTAGGCAATTTGTTAAAAAAAAAAAAAAATTACAATTTGATTTATTCGATGGAATAGGATGGAAAAAAAAGAAGAGCAATGACGATGATCTCTACTAGTCCCTGCCAGTAATTTATCGACAATAAA
Source organism: Apis cerana (assembly GCF_029169275.1). Classification (NCBI taxonomy): domain Eukaryota; kingdom Metazoa; phylum Arthropoda; class Insecta; order Hymenoptera; family Apidae; genus Apis; species Apis cerana. Next base: position 12,425,291 of record NC_083855.1, on the reverse strand, counting down.
ATTTTGATGTTTGTTGTTTGCTTTTGATGTATAAAAATATACCGCTTACGCTTAAACAATTACCCTGCTGTGTAATGCTTTTTTACCGTGCTGCTTATATCTACTTAAATCTTGATTTGTTGAATTTTGTTCTAGCTGACAGTGCAGTATGTTGTGTCGCTTAAAGTTCCTTCGCCATCCCAATACAATAAGCTTTCCGCTTTACTTGGATAATTCTGCTAATACTACTGCTGTCTGTAAAAAAAAAAATGTGGTTAGTAATATTTGGTTTTAGGTGATTCCTACGTTCGTTGCATCGTTCTGTATGCCATGTGTATATTTGACTGATCTGTATATATACATACATACATATATACATATATGCTACATACACACATACGCACACACATACACGTATACATACACGCAGATATATATATATATATACATATTAAGTACCTTTCTCATATCCTACCTAGCTCTCTCTTTCTCTCTCTCTCTCTTTCTCTTTCTTTCTCTCTCTCTCTCTCTCTTTCTCTTTCTCTCCGGAGTCCATCATCTATCTCTCTTAATCCTGTCCTATCTCATTTCCGCTTTTCGTGTAACGCATATATCATCTCAACTCCTACTATTTATATCATTAAATGCATCCCCTTCCACATGTGAAACACACATTGACACATTAAGCGCGCGCATATCCCGTGCGCGCGTAATTTTGTATGTATAATCTGCATGTATATACGTATGCGTATACGTATAAGATACATATATAGATGCTTGCATCCATGCACACGTACGTACATACATACATACTTATATTCTCTTAATGCGTGCATCATACATCATACGGCCATTTTGTACGAGTTATATACATATATATATATAAAACATTACATCTGTCAATCTGTACGTGTACGTATACGTGTACGTGTTTTGTATATAATACCTTGTATAATAAATTATACTACTTAGTGGGTATATATATAAAGATGTATTGTATATACGAGAGGATCAATTTCTAAAAATTAATTAATATTTTGTTTTTTAACAACGAAGAAAAGTGTTTTGAAAGTTTCGTCAGAAAGGAAGAGAATTATTCGTTTATTATTGTTCCGTTTGCTCGAAATGAAAATGCGAGAGGTGTCAAATTTTATATCGAAAACAGACACGAAGTGAATACACAGTAGGTCAATAGATACATACATATATACGAGATTGTTTTGTTAACTTATTATTATTATTACTATTATTATTATTATTATTATTATTAGAAAAAGAGAAAGGGGTTTGTGATAAACGAAAGCAAAAGACGCTCAAACTGTGAATGAACTCTTGACAACTCGCGAATACACGAATAACAATGAAATAAAAGTAAAAAAAAAAAAAAAAAAGCGAAAAATCTAAGAGAAAAAAAAAAAATGAAATAGAATCGTGTACGCAAATTTATACTGTAGGAATTTAATAAATATCATATAGGGTAACGATTGGGTGTTGTGTTATTTGGTCAGGCTGGACGTGGCCGTGGAGTAGTGCCGCGTGGCCGAGTCGGTGGCCCCCAAGTCCGTGGGCCAGTCAGGGGGGGACGCAACCCCGCAACTTCAGGGGCTCGTGGGGTCCAGCGGCTGTCCGCTCGTGGGGGGGTCCGCGCCAAGGGAAGTTTACCAGGTGAGGATGGTCTGTATCTCCACAATAAATCAATCATCTTTTAACATTATTTTCATACGCTACTCTTTTTTCTCTTTTACATTTTTTCTCACTTTTGCATCTGCTTATCCCTCATACACACTACCCAGTGTTTTTTCTCCACTTTTCATATATATAAGTCTGTCATATTATTATTTTCCGCTCTGCTTTCTCTATCTCTCTCTGTCTCTCTCTTTTTTTTTATCTCTTGCTCTAAAAAAAAAGACTTCATTCTTTCAAACGATCATTTTTTATTCACACACGGTGAGAATCTATAAATATTTTTTTACGTTTATCCTGTCGAATTTGATTAGTAATTTCGACGCGTAATTTGGCAATTTTTACACTTTTAGTTTGCTTTCAGTATGATTTATTAATTTATTTTCCTTTTGTTTCGTTTTGACTGTTTTTTTTTCCTTTCTCTTTCTCTCTCTCTCTCTCTCTCTTTCTCTTTCTCTTTCTCTTTCTATCTCTTTTTTTCCTGGTATGATTGCGTTTTCCGCGGAATGTTGTCACTCATACAAAATAATTTGGATGAAAAATTAAGTTTGTTCGATGAGCCAACAAAATTGACATCCGTTCATTAGACGTGCCATATAATTTGTGTGTATCGGTATTCGATTTTGTTTCGAGTTATATTCAAGAGAACATCGAGTTATTTAATCGAATTAATATCTCTGTCCATTGAAATCATTTCTTTTTTTTTTTTTTTTTCTCTCCTATTAAATTTTCGGCCGGTTTCTTTTTATATTACGTTTAAACGAGATACAAACGTGCAATAGTAATGCTCAATCGATTGAATATTGTGTGAAAAGTGCAGTTGTTAAAATACATTAAATATCGTGTTATACATTTTGATTTCTTTTCGGTAAATGTTGCGATCAGAAGAAAAAAAGTATGCTCTAATTTCAAATTATTTTATCTACAAACTAATTTTATTCTCATTCTCAAATAGACCGTTATTCCAATGAACAATTGGACAGTTTCTTCGCCTTCAATGATTCACCTTTCGTCTCGTAAATCAAATCGTGAGATTAGCAAGAATCGACGTATATATATATCGGTTCTCTCTCGATCTCTCGAGAAACGTTTTAATTAGCGTTATGACCTGTAGTGGCGTTTCTTTAGCTTCCTTAGTCGATTTCGATCGAAACGAGCAACAGCACTATATGCAGAATATCGTTCGGTTGGTATCATCGAGTCGTTCCCGAGTCCCCTCTTGTCGCTTGTTTTTCAACGTTTCTCTTCCATCATACACGAGTGTTTGATAAAACCGTATATAACACGTACACATAAACATACACACATACGTCAATATATCGAGAAATGATGCTAATTTTGTTACGAAGGACCGGCCGATTAAGCAGCGATCTACCATTCTGTGTTCAACCCCGTGTTCAACTAGACTGATAGCGAAATAATTGTACGTGAGCTTGCTTTGTGCGTCCGTGTGTATGCGTGTGTATGTGCGTGTGTGAAATGGTCCGTTGCAGAAAAAGAGTTGGACGAGAGACGTGACCGAACATGGTGAAAAATTTAACGTGACAAACATATTTTTTTTTTCTTTCTATGTACAGCAGGTAAACGAAAATTTGACGGGGGTCACCAGAACCAGGGGGAATCTAAGCGTCGCTTCCAGAGCAACTGGGGAAACCAACCCCTCGCCCAACAACCACTGGGCAATGCGTACGGATTGGCGAGTGTGAATGGTGGCAGTGGTGGTGGTGGCGGCGGTGACATAGGATTCGGAGGTAGGACCGCCACTCTTGGCGGTGTTTCCAGCGATGATCACGAATGGTACCAAGACTCCTACCAGTCATGGAGCTAACTTCTGCAAGTCTGTGAGTGAATACGCACGCACGCACTCATTTAAGTACGCACGCAATCACGCATGACGAACGAACGAACGAACGAACGAACGAACGATCGATCGATCGAGAGTAACAAAGTAATAAAACAATGAACAACCAATTTCGAGTTGACCTTATGCACAAGGAGGAAGAAGCCAAGTGAAAAAAAAAAGCGAACTGGAAAGAAAGGAAGGAAAGAAAAACGAAGGAAGAGGATAATTGCAAAAGGAACCCGAAAAAAAAAATTGAAAAGAAAACGGAGAGTGAAAATGGAAAAAAGTTTTTTTATAAAATACAGATAAATGGAGAAAAGATGAATCGAACGAGGTTACGTAATCTATATAATAATGCTATTTACTTTCAATCATCAATTTGGCAATTTGCAAATGTTTTTAACGCCTACTTTCAATCATTAAATGAACGAACAAATATGAGAAAGCGCGTGAAGCGTCGTACTAGGCCTCACCACCATCGCCCGCTGTTGTCGTCGTGACTATATATATATATATATATATCTATATATATATATATATATACATACATATATATATATATGTAAATATATATATATATACACATACATATATATATATAGAAAATATATATATATATATATATTATATATATATATATACAGTGATGTGCCACTGGGACTAATTACTACATCGGAGTGACCACCCAACAACCCACCCCGTACTATTATTATTATAATATACATATATATATATATACATACATGTATATACATATGCATATGTACATATACACATATATATCTGTATGTATTATGTATATATGTATGTATGGATATGTATACGTATACGTATATGTATATATTATATAGTGTGTGTGTATATATATATATATATGTATATGTATATGTATACACTAATCTAAGTACTACTACATTGTCACATTGTTTACTGCCAAGTGATACAAAGATCAGCGATGTTGACATTGGGATTGTGATGGCTTGTATTAATTAAGAAAAATCACGGAAGCCTGCGATTTTATTATGATGCGATTCGACTTTTTGTGTGTATGTGCTAGAACGCGTGTACGTAAAATGGATAGAGATCGTGGATAAAAGCATGCGTATGTGAAAGATAAAAAAAACAATAGAAGTAATAGCTAAAAGTGATGAAAGATGAATATGGTGGTGGGAATACGGAGAAGAATTTAAGGGAGCCCATTAATGGACTGGTGATGAAGAGAAATGAGAAGAAATGGGAAGAGCATAAGGAGTGGAGAGAAGGTTGGTACGAAAGGAAAGTGAGATTGATAGCAGATTTATCGAGCGTGAGCTAAATATTACAAGTAAATAGTGATCAATTTGATATAGCTTTTTCTTTCTTTTTGCTAGATAAGGAAAGAAAAAACTTAGTAACACGTTTTGCGAATGCATGCTTGCATAGTGTGTGTGCGCGTGTGCGTGTGCAATGTGCGTGTTCTGCACCTCTGTATGTGTGTACGCGCGCGCGTAAGAGTGTATGTTGTGTATGTGATTTGCAAGTGTGCATATAGGTACACGCGTATGTATGTGTGATGCGTGGAGCGCGCCAAGCGCCGCTAGACCTTCTATTGTTGGTCTATAATGTGTACAGTCAGTGAAACTATTATTATTATTATTAAGGGTCAGGCAGGTTTTACAAGAATAGCAAAAAAAATGATGCGGTTAGAAATCAACGGTTCTACGTGAAAATACTTCACATTTGTTCGATTACGATCAAGCGACAAGGATCAGACTAAAAAAAAAAGGAAAAAAAAAAAATATATAAATCAAAATAATGAGAAAGAAAAAAAACTATTAAAAAAGCAACAAAATTGATTAGGAAAAGATTCGTTTCTATAAGAAAATTCCTAATGACAATGTCCAAATAGTAGAAAAATTAGAATTTAAAATTTATAGCATATTTATCCTTTTTAAGTTTTCGTTTTCTCTTTAATTCTCTTTCTTTTGTTTCTATTGTTTTTCTTCTGTTTCCTTTATTTTTCTTTTTTGTTTTATTATTATTATTATTATTATTATTATTATTAATATTATTAATATTATTATTATAATTATTATTATTAATTATTAATTATTATTATTATTATTATTATTATTATTATTATTATTATTATTATTATTATTAAAAAAATCGAACAAAGGACCGTTGGATATGTACGGGCGAGCAAAACGTTTAGGAAGAAAGATATATCTTATATGTTTCGTTTGTATTTTTATCTTAAATTTTACTTTCAAAATTTTTATGTTGCGTTTATCGCGTGGTTCTTACCACAATGCAGAGAAGTTTGTTTCTAGAACGACTGACTACAGAATTTGATAATGATAGTCACGGATTGATTTAGGATGTGTAAAGTGTACGCAGCGTTTACAAATGCATGAACACATACAGCACACATTTTGAGTGTTGACTCGTTGTTATTGTTAGCCTGTTAGTTAATTAGTAAGAGTTGCAAATGCGGGCTATAGTTGGTCCCTGTCCCTGGAGCCCAGACACCCCCTGTTCTGGAGAATAATTGAAATGAAAAAAAGAAAAAAAAAAACATAAAAGCGAAGCCTAATAGCGTTTTACACATTACCCCCGAATTGTGACGGAAAGATAGTTTAAAAAGTTGCGAAAGATCATTTCATTTGTAACGAAGTGACTGCATATCACTGTATTGTCTTATTATGAGTATAGCATCAGCGAAAAAAAAAACTAGCATGTACTTTGGCCCTATTGGATACAATGCACACAGAAGTAGGTATGAGAGAAATGCATTTCCGTGTCCGATTAATAAAAGGAATGAGAAGGAATCAAAAACTTAAAGGCAAGGAACAAAAAATGCCCACCATTCCTGTATTCATTAAAAGCTCGAATCGATCAATTTTCATTAACGACAATCTATCGTGATCGATTTATTTAGAACGACTCGTATCGACCAACGTTTTGTTGCACATTTTATTCGTAATTACTCAAGTCAAGATTTTATTTCGTCATTGATACAAATTTGGTAGCGATGACGCAGCAGTAATCTAACGATCGAAGTTCCCTCACTTCTACTTCCTGTCCCCGGTCATGCGATCGTGTAAGTGAAAGAAATAGATGCATGGATAAAAAAGGGGAAGGGGGAGGGTATGACAAAGTATTTGTTTGAAGCTGAATGATAAAAATGGATGGATGAGAAAGGAAGAAAGAAAGAAAGATTGTGTGTGCGTGCGTGTTGTGCGTGTGGGGAAGGAGGAGCGAGCGAATGAGCGAGAGAGAAAGAGACGGGGAGAAAGAGAGCGAGAGAATGAGAGGATGAGAGAAAGAGTAGAGGGAAACGAAAGAAGCCAGCAATCGAAAAAAAATTACTGTCCTTATACATACGAATCAATATTATTACCTTTCATTCCTTTAATCCTTTTTCCTCGTAATTCATTATTCTCACTTACATATTTTATACCTACCTATTCTACTTACCTACACATCCTATTTATAAAAACATAATATCAAGGATATAATAATATTAATATTAACGATATAATAAGAATGATATTGCTAATTATACTGAGTGGGTTTTTGTAACACAATAACGTTTCAATATAAAAGAATTCTGGTTTTCCTTCGAAATTATAATAGAGGAAGATAATATACTAATATAAGGCAGGCAGGTAGGAAGCAAGTATGCGAGAAAGAAAGAAAGAAAGAAAGAAAGAACGAAGAAACGAACGAACGAACGAAAAAAAGAGGAAATGTTCAGCTTGCGGGGGCAAGGAAGCATAACCTGGCAAAAGCGGAAGCAGTTCACGGTGACGAGACTTTAGACTGATCTAGGTACTAGCGTTACGATATTGGCCCTACCCCAGCGTTTAAGGCGCCCCAATATTATATCATTTATCCTTTGCTATTTTATACAAGTGACCGGTGTGGCAGCTGGGGTGCCTGGGGGTTATCGGTCGCATTTAGGATAATGCACCACTGTGGCTGACGATGCTGTAGCCGCGCGCACCCTTTTACCCGGTCATTGCCCTAATTTGCGGCACACATCCTTGGGAACTTGACTTTTCTTGGTTGGCCCGTGTCAAGCGGATGTTGTGTGATTTTTGGGTCGCTCAATTTATGTTAATAACGACCCAAAAAGACGTGTTTTTTAATTATATATAAATATATTATATATTATATTCCTGCGGATATGCATTTTGTGACGTGATGTTATTTAGCACTAATGAGGAAAACAACAAAAGTGAACAATTGTACGGAAAGAAAATGAAAGAAAAATGTTAAAAAAAAAAAAATGAAAAAATGTACGTAACACTATTCACATGAACATATATATGAACGGTTTATGTTTCTCGCGCCACACATGCCACATGTCAGCTCCATGGCTAAAAGTGAACGATAAATTTCAAATGACCAAATTCCTTTATCGTTGATAATTGCGTTTTCAGATTTCTTTTTATTATTCATCATCTTCCAATTGCTTTGCTTTTTTTTTAATTCCTGCAATTTTAAAAGTTGTCTCTAATTTTAGTGTGACGTAGTTAAATGTAATAATTATTGATGAATTTAAAATAATGTTGAAATGGTTCCTTTTTCGGGCTAGGAGCTTGATTTAAAGTGTCAAAGATTTTTGTGTATGACCAGATGTATTCTACATGTCTCAATAAACAGTTGTATGTGAATTACCTTTCTTAAACGATGCTATATTTATTTATATACATATATTTATATATTAGAATATATACTGTTTTCTCCTCTTCTTTTATCCACATTATCCATTCTGCTTTTTCCTTCTATGCGTATATGATGATATTTGAAGCTGAAAGTATTCTGTATCGATGCAAAATGTTTCTTTTTTCTTTTTGAATTTGTCAATCTAATGATTTATAAATTTTAATTAACTGTATATTGTACGTTAACTGTATTTTGGCGAGTGAGACTTGTAAAACACGAACAAATTATAAAAATATTACAAATTGATATCATCATTAGGATTTAAACATAGTCACAAATATGAAAATTAATAAGATAAATGAGCATAAGCATCTTGAAACTTGAAATTGTTCTGTTCCATGAGTCATATTCTATTTTATTCATAACTATCATGTATATGTATCAAACTAAATCATCTCGAAAGAAGTTAATTTGGAAAATTATTATCATGTGTGTATTTTATATGTACTTTATTAGTCGCAGTAATGATTTGAGCAATAACAATTTCATTATTAGTTATATATATTCATAATCCTTTTTTTAAATTTGATCATACTCAATGTGCAATAAGTTATTTTTTCTGAAAACAAATAATTATATTCATAATTAACTATTCACATAATTATTAAAATTTATTAGTGAGTTTGCGAATTAAAGTATATTTTTTTTCCGAAAATATATTCGATAAATGTATATTACAGGAATTTTAGATAAATAAAAATTTCCTGTATTCTTACTGTACCTAGATCTCTTAAGTTGATTTTCCTCCCCACTCTTATGAATTGACTTTAGCGACCTCTAACCCATCGTTGGGGCGTGTATAGATGATAGGTAGCCAGTACCTCCGTAGAAGTTGACTGTTTAAGAATTGTTTAACGTTACGCTTATTGCACTATTCCGTCAGTTTTTCTTCAGTTTTTTTTTATTTTGTCGATTACTTGCCGATCACTTGTGCATAAATATTTATCCGTATATTTATACGCAATATATTATATACCGGCATGTATCAAGTACCTGTCTTGCTATTCTTAATTATAATTTAATTTCTAAAACGATACTGTATTCATATTATATATTATTTACATATTATTAGATGTGATAATTTAAAGAATCGTGACAATATGAATCTTATAAAAAAAATTCAATGTATAACAAGCGCGTTTTCAATATATAAGTGCATTATTTTTTTACCCTCAGTTGTCTTTTCACGCTTCAATGTGTCATTTCAAAAATATTGTCGTATATAATATGAGATAAGATGTACATACGCATATATTATACTTTCAAATGAAAAAGAAAGAGAGAAACATTTATAACGAACAACATTGAAGAATTTAATCCTATAAATTTAATATGTTGAAATATCAAGAATTTCAAATTTGAACATAGTTTTTTAAGGTACGTATCTATTATATACCTATATATATATATGTATATATATATTTTAAATATAGTATGCTACGAAATACTTTTTATGAAAAGAAATAAGAAATTTCTACATTTAAATATTTCATTTAATGTATTGTAAATAATTCAATTGTATATTTATATTTTATTAGAATCAGAGAAAAAAATTTAAAATTGTTTTCAGTATTTAACAAGTTGCTGATATACCGTGGAGTTTATTTTTTATTCAAGATGTTAAAAATTGCCTTGTATAAATTTATCATATCGTTATTATAAAATGTTCTCCCTCTTTTTTATTTCTTATTTATTTTTTTATGATAAATTTATAACGTGATAGATCGTTTACATTCATATGAAAAAGAGGTTAATACATAGCGTGCAAATTTATCACTTATCACTAGAGGCGCTGCTGTTATTGACCCATATCGGAATACATACCATATATATACAAAACGAAGATGAGAGGATTGAAAGCGACTCTGGACGGCGGTTAGTCAAAACGCTTTAAACATTAAAAATTTCTCTTTTATTTTTATTCTTTCACAGTTATGTTAAATAACTAAATAACAATTAAGTATATTGTAACAAGAATGTAGAATAAATGAATCCAATCGAATATATATTGTAATCAAAATTATGAAAGTGCTTGCGCAGAATCTCAGAAAAAGCACAACGTTTTATGCTCCGAGGGTGTGGCAAATTAAATGTAACACGTGTTCAAGATCTTAAGTTGATATACATTCATATGTTTATGTTATATTATGTTATATAGAATTCATTTCTTTACGTACTTTATTGTACACAAATTGCGATCAAGTAACATAGATTAAGATAGATTTCGCATTTGCAATGCATAACAAAACTGATCAATCATTATTTTATTTTTCTTCTTCTTTTCTGAATTCATTGACGTAAAAATATTTATTTATTAACTCATAATTGATGTAGTTCGTATAATTGTATAATTTTTCATGTGCCACGCTTGTAAAAATAGGACACGCTTATTACACATGTATATGATTTTATTTAATTCAATTATTAATTTAAACTTTACATAACAGATTGAATTCATATAATTCCAGATGATTTCCAGAATCGATGTTTCGCATTTTTTCTATGCGTGGAATAGAGACTGACGATATGGTAAAATCACAGTGGCCGCTGTTAATGGTTTCTCTACAATTTTACTATAATAACGGGAAAAGTATATCGTGGTTTCGATCGAAATACTGATTGAACAAAATGCAAATGTGTATTCTTAGGATATAGTATGGCTTCAGTATTCTGGCATGTCTCTGGGAATAATTTGATTTCTACTACTTTTATCTTGCTCTTGCTACTTTGTCCTCACAGTAGTACAGGTTAGTTGTAACATATAGATTATGATCAATGATAATAATCATCTTTTTTACAAGAAAGAGAGAAAGAGTAGAGCAAAGAAAAGTCGAGGAATATATAATAAAATGACAATATGTAGCATATGGTTTATCATGTGAAATATTTAATAGTTTATTGAAATATTGATTTATATCAATTGATCGGTAAGAAATAAGAATACAGAAACGCTCTGATTACTTTACAGAGTGTGATCAAAAGTTTATAAGCACACCTGATGGACCACCGAATGGAACATTTCACGCGCCAACGTTAATTAATTACGACGGAGATTCCCGACAATGCGTATACACGTTTTTTGCTGGACCACGACAACGAGTCGAATTGATATTTAATTCGTTTGGTCTTCGGGGAACACCTCCAGAGTAAGTAATTTTTTTTTTTCTAAACTCAAGCAAGTATAATTGTATTACGTTACCACATTTCTATTTAAATTTCCTCTGTGCGTTTATCAATTTTTTGTAAAACTTTCCAGTGGATCCGCTGTTGGAGAATTACCCGCGTAAGTATTTATATCTGTTAGGTGTCGACATAATTTGCTTGCGGCCATACCATTTTTGTTCACAGATGAACTAGGAAAAACTTGGTTTTCAGTTGTGTCCACGAATATATGGATGTGTATGCGGAAATACGATCGGAGAATACCAGCAAATTGGTAGAAACGCCTTTCGGTGGTCGTTTCTGTGGTCCGATCCCACCTCGTAGGCGTGTTTCTCTTTACCAGGGAATTGCTCTAAGTTTTTACACCGATAAAAATATTACGTTACCTACCCTGTTCAGCGGTACTTATGCCTTTATCAATTCATGTATGTTCATTATTTAACTTGTATTTCAATTTTCAATTAACAAGCCCCATATACTGTTGGAAAGAAGTTTTGCAGAAGAAACGTGGGTTTGATTGGTTAATGTGGGAGGGAATTATTTTCACTCGTATTTTTTAGCATTATTTGACACATATACTAATTCAATTGTGGAGCAATGAAACGATGATTTAAACCTCAATGCATTGACGTAAAATTTAGAATGTTCTAACATATCGACATAAAAAATTTTATTATTTCTCATAATATATATAGGCTAATTATGATTTGTAACAATAAATATATAATTTCATATTCGTAAATAATTAAAAATAATAATCGTATAAGCTAATTAAGCATAATTAATAATTTCGAAAATATTTAAATAATTATCCTAATGGAATTTTATAAATGAAAATAATTTTTACGATTTTCAACATTCAAATTACAACTCTTCTACTATATAGCGTGTAGGATTGTCAACAAAGCGTTTGAAGTGGGGATAGGTGACCTTTCTTGCCGTACTGTACTATGAGACTTCTTTTCAGCAGTAAGCAGCAGTTGAAAACAGCAGTATTATTACACGCATACAAATAAAAGTCGTATTTATTTTTGTTTCTATTAATTATCGTTCTCAGCTGAATACGAGGTGGGAACACCAGCTCCCAGCACACCATGCTCTTTCACGGTAGATTCGGAACATAAACGCAATGGTAATATATTATCTCCTACGTATCCTGGCACATATCCAAAGGGTATTGTATGCAGTTATCAATTTATCGGGAATAAATCGCAACGAGTGAGACTCGAGTTCCGGGACTTTGATTTGTTCTTCGGAGGTCAACAGTATGTAAATATTTGTGCAATTGATCGTTAATTAATAATATCAGTTGAATGACAGGAGTACGTGATTTGATTGTTAACTTGATTTTCCTATGTCTAATAGCTGTCCTTTGGATTACGTAAAAGTGTACGACGGTTTAAACGATACGTCGGCCGTCATAGGAACTTATTGCGGTCAACAGCGAAATTTGGTACTGTATTCGTCGGAATCTAGTTTGTACGTGTTGTTCGTTACCCTTCAACGTACGGCCAATACGCAAAATCGTGGATTCAAGGGCATCTTTGAATTCTCAGAGAGTTTTGTTAAATTAGGTAAGTCGAAATATTTCTAATATTGATCGATTAACTCTTCTGTCGTATTCTTTTTAATAAACACTCAGTGAAAAATTAATTCGCATTAAAAATAAAATAAAAACTCTAAATAAAATTCAATACAAGATATTTATATCGATTTAAATCGTATAAATGATAAGGATAAATATAATAGGAAATTTAAATGTATATGCATGTCTCTATCTTACTCGTCTCTGTCTATTCAGACTTTATAACCGCTAACAAGGGTGAGCATATACGAGGATCGGAATGTGATCAGAAGATTTTAAGTAAAAAGGAATCGTCTGGACAAGTTGTTAGCCCAAACTTTCCATTTCCGTACATACCAAAGGTCGTGTGTCGGTATTTCATTTATGGAATGCAAGATTCGCAGCATCTCGAACGTGTTCGACTAGAGTTTATAATATTTAATATACCAAAGAATAAGACGATAGGAGAGTAAGTATAATTAATTAACTAATATTTAAATGTTAATTCTTAATTCTTTTCCTCATCGTATTTATCCTGTTCTGCTTCTCGGTCTACAGTTCGTCTTGCACCGATGGATATTTAAAGTTATATTTGAAAGGGCAAGAAGCGACGGATTCTTACGACAAATTTGATTACGAATTGTGCGGCGTGAAGAGCAATCCGAACCACGTAGTTAGCGATGGGCCGAGACTTGTGATGGTGTTTAGCAGCGGAGAATCTCAAGGACAAGGTTTTAAAGCACGGTAAGAGACGAAAATTTAAAAATTTGCAATATCTTCACCGAACCACCTATATATTATAACGAGCCATATATAAGGGGCATTTATATTTATAGATACACCTTTGAAACGGAATATAAAATACCGGGCACCGCTGCACCCGACGGTAGCTGTACATTTACATACCGCAGTTCCTCTCGCAAAAGAGGAGATTTTAATTCTCCTCGACATCCTAGTAATTATCCAAGCGATACAAATTGCACATATTTATTCTTAGCGACGCCAAACGAGCAAGTTACCTTAATATTTGATTATTTTAAAGTTCGAACGAAAAATATGAACATGACGGATGGACATTATGGGTATGTTGCTTCGGTTCTTCCCTGTTATTGTCATATTCTATAATTCATTTTTTTTTTTATATATTTTATCAGAATGGAAATTTGTCAAGATGATTGGTTGGAAATATATAATATGTATCGGGACAATACGGAAAAATTGATAGGTAGATATTGCGGTAACACGGCGCCAGGGCCTGTTGAATCGAATCTCGGTGCTCTCGGTTTAAGAGTAATTCTCCATTCGGACTCGGAACTGGTTTATAGCGGTTTTAAAGCCCGTTACACGTTCGAAGTGGCAAAACCTATATTTGGAGGTAACCACGATTTTTCGATGTAAAACGAAAACAAAATCTTTTTTTTTCTCTCTCTCTTCTTTAATAATTTTTACGTTACAGATTGCGGATCGAATATAAGTAGCGTGAACTACGGTATTATCGCCAGTCCGAATTTTCCAAACAAGTACGATGGACCCGCGAGAAATATGGCAAGTAAAACTTGCAATTGGTTTATAAGAGTTCGACCGAATCAGCGAATATTATTAAATTTTGAATCATTTTCGGTAGAGGGTGATCAATCAGGTATATCTTTTTTTTTTTCTCCCTTTTCGAATCACAATTATCTTGAAGATATGATATTAAAAGAAACGTTTCCTTTTAGTTCGTGGTTGTCCAGCTGCTGTGCTGCGCATGTGGTATTCCGTATCGTCCACACCTATCGAGTTATGCGGTGTGAAAACGTCAGATAAATGGACTTATCTTTCTGAGGATAACAACATGCGACTTAGGTTCGTTGTTCCTTAGCTTGTTCCTTGCCTCGCTCCGTTCTGTCATAATAATTCATAAATCGAGCGAATTGCGACGGGGACAATGTACTCGAGCATTGATCGGATTTTTTTCTCTCTTTCCTTTTTTTTTTTTAGCTTCATATTGGCCGACAAAGCGGTTGGACAACTGGGATTTAAAGCAATATGGACGGAAGTAAGCACAAATACCGACTGCCAGAATCAATTTTTGTGCAGCAAAAATAAATACTGCATTGCAGAGTCGCTTCGATGTAATGAGGTTTATAATTGCGGCCCAGCTGATGATTCGGATGAAGAAAATTGTAAGTTTCGTAAACGTTAGAGAAATATCAAGCCAACTTTTTAGAAATATGTGATTGGATTCTACTCCTTTTGTTTTGCTTCTACCATACTCTACTCATAGTTGTACAAATCTGTCGGGTATACGTTCTCGCCTCGCGTGGACGTCGTCCGTCATACGCTATACGTATAAAATGTATATACACAACATATGCGCACATCTTCGAATTCAATATGTACTTCTCTTCGAATCTCGTTCAATAGATACTTGATTATTCTACCACTCTACAAATTCTTCAAGCGTGTTCTCTTTTTACCGAATATAGTACTACTATCCTTAATTAATCCTTCTCACGTATATGTTATGCATGCATATACGCGAGTGTGTATGTATGCACGCGTCTACTATAAATGTATACACATATATACAATCACGTGATATTAATTAAAATCTAATCTGTTATGGTGTACGTTACCAATTGATTGCGTGAATTGTAAAATCTAGCATCATTAATCGAATATAAAACAACTTCCACATGTTGAATCATGTTGCAATATGCGTATATCGAGTTCGTGTAAATTTTTTGCGCATCATATTTTCTAAATCGGTAACAGGATTTGCTTATATATATTCGGTATACCAATTTTTGTTAGATATCTAAAAAAAATAAATATATTATACAAATAATAAATAAATTACATACATATTATTAACGCAAGATGAAGAATCAATATATGCATCGCAACATATTTTAGCATGTGCAAGCGAAATTAAGAATACATTTTTAAGATATAATAAAGATTAGTAAATTCTGCACGAGGCATGTATTTCTCAGTTTTTTTTTTTTTTTGCTCCAAGATATCGTGTAAATCGTGGCAAATTTTTAATTGTTTTCGAATAATAATAATGAAAAGAAAATTTTCGTGTCGATATTTATCTTGCACACGCGTATATATACAATACACGCCTTCAAGATGATTGTAATACGATACGTATAGCAATGGGGTAGGGAAAAATTTCACGTTAGAATAAAAAAAAAAAATCGAAAAGAAATATTAAATAAAAAAAACTCGACGAAAAATAACGAGTATGTATTATAAATTATGTATTATAAAAATTTGTGTAATATTTTTAGGTAAGTAGTAGGTAGCCGTGTGTATAGGTGAAAGAATGGAGAGATTGCGTGGGTGAATGACTGTGTGTGGTGTCGCAGGTGCAGCATCAGCCCCATTGTCACCAGCACTGGCTGGAGTCTCTGCCATGCTTCTTCTCTCTCTGTGCTTTGTGTTCGTGGCCATCTGAGCCCTTCATGAAGCTTCCGACGATCCGGCATGTTATGATCTCCCCTATCACGTGAGTTCACTCACAATATTGCACATTGCTCTTAATTTTTATACAAAAACATGAATTATAACCTGTTTACGATCCAGACTAGACAATCTATATCGTATATGTACGATTATAAACGAAACAAATCAATGATGCACATTTATATATATATATATATATATATATATATATATGTATATATGTATATATGTATGCACATACATATGTATATAATTTCAAAATGTAAAATCACTCGCACCTACCTTACATTACCTTTTTTTATTATAAATTGTACATTTTATAAAAATTCTTGAATTTGATTATTAATTATGCATACAATTTTACAAGTGTCACAATAAACATTTCGTAAGTAATTATTTATTTTTATTTTCTCAATTACACAGATTTCAAAGAAATCACAATTTTTTTATTTTATTTTAAAATTGTTCCTTGTTTTTTTACACAAAATTTACCGAAAAATGCATGATTACAGTGAATGCAAATTTGTTCATATACTACAATAGCATGTGAACTCGCGAACTCTCTTTTCTCCCTTTCTCTTGCGAGAACTCGCACACGTCTATTTTCTTCCTTACAAAATATATTCACAATCACACTGTTTCCTTTCCTATTAGATCTGATATGCATTGTCGATGTCGCAAAGTGACGGACGAATCGCCAAGCTCGAGATCAAAATCCAGGAGATTAAATTCAGCAATTGAAATTATCGATTACCGATAAATTCGATAATCGAAAATTATCATTATCTTAAAGAATGTTATATATATAAAATATATAGAATATAGATATATATAAAATAGATATATATAGACTAGATATGAAAAAAGATTATATTATATTAAATATGGAATTTTTTTGACACGTTTGTTACCATTTATCCTGCGCTATATACACATTCCTTTTCAAGAGACAACATTCGATACTGTACTGTTCATTGACAAGGTATCTCATGAAACAAGAAAGGTCCAAAAAGCGATATTCTTCTTCTTTTGTTCAACAATACACGGTACTGTTTTATCTCATTTCTATGAATGTATTAGATTCATCGAAATCAGCTAATCAAACTTGCACGTAGATTTTTTATTATAATTGTATATAGTAAATTCGAAATATAGATACTTTTTATAGTAAAATAAAATTTTATTCACTCATTACATTTTTTATATTGTGTGAAAAATTATATTATCAAAGCGTAATGATCAAATTTCTTTTCAAAATGACGGTAACAAACATGTTAAGAAAAAAAAGAAAAGGGAAAATAATAAATTTTTTACTATAAAAAAGTAAGAGTGTAAAAAAAATATTTTCGTCTTTTTTAAAGACAACACGATTAACGATTGATTACATTAATTTTCCATCTTTCGCTATTAAATAACTCGTCGACAGTGTGTAACAGATCTTAAATTTAATAGTCTATAATAGTCTCGAACGACTTAGTTGCCGACGACTTTCAACTGGTTCCTTACTTACGATTATACACACTTGTCTTTCTGACTGCACTTTCTGTCGCGTTTATTTTCTTTTCGCAGTTATTTTTCTTGTAGTATCCGTTTAAAATGTGATAAAAATATAAAATTGATTTAATTCAATGAAAAAAGTAATATAAAAAAATAATATAAAATAAAATTTTAACAAAAGATCTCGATATCGATCGAACTTATTTATCTTAAGGGACTTACAAATTAGAAAAAGAAATGCTGAAAAAAGAAAAAAGAATGCTGATTGAAAAAATTTGATAAGAAAATTATTATATTCCAGGTAATACAGTTGTACAGAAAAATAATTACGCTGTTCCTGCGGGTTATACCATCGGTGCTGTATTAATAGCATTGATCATTTGTCTTTTTTGTCATCGGAAGCTGAAAAGAAGAGTTCAGACTGTACACCTCAACGATCTGCGCCAACGCATAGACGATAGGCATTTGTGTTATCACGATGAAAATCTTCTTCAACATCACCACCATTATCACCATCATCATCATCAGCAGCAACAGCAGCAGCAGCAGCAGCAGCAACAACAAGAACAACAACAACAACAACAACGTTATCAAAATTTGAATAACGATTCAAAATATCATTTAGAATCATCGACTAGTCCAATGAGCGAGAGCGATGTCGAAGAAGCTAGCAGTGTCAACAGTGTGTGACATCGTGCCATCTTATTTAATGTCACGTGTTGCGTTATTCATGTTCAGCGAAATGTCTCATTTTCTATCTCGATCGATATTATCGCAATTATCATTGGTCGATCACTTCATTCTACAAAGGAATTCAATGAAGCGCTTTTGTGGTTAATTGTTATACGAAAAATTTTTTTAATAATATGCTCGATTGCATTCCAATAAGACGAAATTATTTATTTATTGCCGAATACGATATATTGGCGAATACGATAAAAATTATTTATGCATTTTTCGTGTGTATTTATTTTTTCGCAGATTGTTAAACAATCTTAAACAGTTAAATATTTATTGTTTTATAACTTATTTATTGTTTTTAAATTTTTAATCTAAAAATATGTGCAAATATATGAATATTATTAAATATCTTAAATATCTAAAAGATTATGTACGTGAATGTTTTTATCATAGTTACAGAGATATTTATATTTATTGTAAAGAAATCCCAAGGATTGATTAAAAAAATGACAAATAAAAATTAGGCTATAATCTGTGCATTGGCAATAACTTGAATGAAAAATATTTATGGTTATTTTGTCGCAGATAAAATTAAAAAAAGAAGAACATTTTTATGCCGAGTTAATTAGATTTAATATTACGAATCTACGAATTATACGAGTCGATCTTTGTTTTTTCTTATTTTATTTTGTATAATTTTTACCAAATTCGACGTGATGGAAATAATCAAAGATTATGTAAAAATACACGGCATTACATTTGGTTGAAATTTCTGATTAAGTACAAGATTGTATTACCATTTGTATTCTTTTCTTGTATAATGCATTCGTGCATTAATCTATTTATGTAGTTGTATATATACGACATTACATATTTACACGCTTACACATACGCGAACGTAATTAGTAAGCGAATTATTTTTTTACTTTAATTTATCAATTGTTATCTTCATTTTTCAGATTTAAAGATTGAATGATATTACACATATCTTGAAATAACCGATTTGAGTTTACAAAGTAATACAACTATATTTTATTCTTTGATGCAATGATTATATGTGATTTCATAAAATTACTATATATATATGTACATATATATATATATATATATGTAAGAAACATGTTCTTATTTTTATTTTATTTCCCTTTTCGTAATTCATTATCCGTTTAATGTAATTCCTATTTATGTTTTAATCTAATTTCTAATATTTTTTAAATATTTTCGATCTATCATGAAATTTGTTTAAATATAGATCCAATATATCATGACATGAATATATTCTATCGTATGCAATGTATGAAACGCAATTATTAAAAAAACACAATGCGTATAAAATGTATATGAAATCGATAAATGCTGCCATTTATTATGATAATTACATTATACAATTTTATACTGATCAAAAATGAACATGATGACACGCATATTAAATGAATTATGAAACGAAATTATCGAGCAATTGTATTAAAAGCTAAGTTTTATTTTACTCGCTATTCATTCGATTGTTTTTTTATATTCAATATATAATTCTTAAAAAAAACAAGTAGGAATTTTTGTTTATAACTCGAAAATAATATAATAATAATAATAGTAAAAAAAATGAAAAAAGAAAGATATAGTTAAGTATATGTTTATAATAAATGAAGAAAATTGATAGGCGTGAAATATTGCATTTCCGATAAATAGAAATTATGAATAAAAAAATACACGATGTAATCTGTGTATGATATATTTATGATTTGAGCTGTGACTGAATTCACTTTTTCGACAGAATTCCAAGAAAATATTCCTTATTTTTTTCTTTTTTTTTTTTTTTTAAATATCTTTTATTTTACCGAAAGACATTCGACTTCGTGAAAAATACATATAAAAGAATACAAATCGTTGCATTTAATATGAATGCGTTTAATTACGACATTGTTTACCTCTTGTAAATTAGCGCCGTAAGCAAGATTGTGCTATGCTCAAAAGCGTACATGTGTATAACACATATGTAATTTATATTATCATCGTCGTTATTGATTTATGTGAGATATATTTTAAACGAAATGGATGTGTTCAAAAAAAGAAAACATACTTATGTCTACAATGCACAAAATTATATACAAAATACATATTCCAATAATTTACAAATTATTAAAATTGTCATTTGAGAAAAAGAAAAAGGAGATAACGAAGAAGAAAATAATCTTATAAATAAATAAGTTGTTTCTATAAGTTGAAAAATAATGAAGTAACGAACTCTCATTTTCTTTTTCCGTTTCAATTTCAATTCGAACTAAAGCGAAAATGAAGTGCATTATTCACTTAATTATTATAAATTTTTTTTTAAATATTCATTTTTTTATTAAAAGTATATATAATTAAAAGTAAATAATGCGTATCATTATTGCACATCTAGTAACTACTATAAACGAAGTTCGATGAACTCGTGTTTTTCCTCCATGTGATGTAGTTAATATAATTACGTTAAGGTTAGAGGCACGCGAGTGACACGACACCGTTGTGGATTTGTAACGATAGTTTGGCATCTTTGTAGTTGGGATCGCAATGATGTTATTTCACTTGTGTACATCAGGCTTAAATAATTAATTTTACGAATGTTAGATAACAAAAAGAAAAGAAATTGCCAAAGTCAAAAAAAAAAATGCGTATGATACATGTTGGAAACATATTAACATAAAACATGAAGTAGGAAAAAAGAATATTACGAACATATAAGAGAACACAAAAAAGAAAACACAAAAAAGAAATAAAACGAAGAATAAGAGACTAGACTTGCACATATTGCTCGTCATCGGTATCCCCATTAATCGAATCAGTCGAATGATTCTGATGAATTTGTTCGTAATCAGTGTTACACAATATATGTTTTTTTACTTTCTCATATCCACTAGAATTCTGTTCGACTTTATATGTGTTCACTTGCTCATATGGCGGTTCTTCCGTATGAGTAACACTCATATATTTCACGCTTTCGTAATTAGGATCTTCATGATTAACAGACTCGTAATTGGGATCCGTATCGCTATCACCGGGTCGACAAACTGATGCATAATTTGGTTCTCCTGCATCATGTGGCATACTTTCATAATTAGGTTCCGAATCTGTGTCTGGATCTACTTCACATCTGTTTCTTAATCTTACTTTCTCATATCCGGGATCTTCGCTACTAGCGTTACTAATTTGTCGATGTTTGAACGGTTTGGAATAAGAAGAAGAAGCAGAAGAAGAAGGAGAAGTAGAATTGGTTAGCAGATCGGTATTATTTCGTAGAGAAATTGATACGGAACTATCATTTTGCTGATAATCTGGTATAGTGTCAACAGAGACCCTTTGTTGCGGACATAACATTTCGTAATTCGGATCACACGATTCACGAATTGTTGAATGTCTAGTTTGCAAATCATTCATAGGTTCATAATTATGACCAAGTTGGAAATTTGACGAATCCGCATCATCACTATTTTTAAATAACGAAGAAGATGATTTTATCAAAATATCTCCCTCTAGATGAAGATTGCCATTATCGACAGAATCGGATTCCTTTTTCTGTATTTCCATGGAATCATGACTAGACGATGAAATCCTATTATTTTCAACAAAGCTTGGTTTCCGAACAAATATTTCGGAATGTAGAATTCCTTGAGAACTCGAATGTGCGTCATTTTGTTGTTCTTCAACATCTTTCTTTTTTTTCATTACTTTAGCATACATATCCTCTAGAGATTTCCCACTAGACAAAGTCGATTTCAATCGATCCTCATTTTTTGTCCTTTTATCAATTGATGCGTACACTTCTATCGTTCCTTCTGGTGGAGGTGGTAATGGAGAATTAGCTTGACGTTTCTCAGGCTTCGGTGATCCAGGATTTACAATAGAACTATTGGCACTTGAGGATGAAGCTGCAACCAACATAGTTTCAAATAAAAAAATAAAAATAAATATGAATATATAATGAATTAGCAATAATTATTAACTATTTACCTTGTCTCGAATGAGCATGTGCAACATGCCGTAAACTGTCGACACTTGGAGGTTGCGGAGCAGGGAATGTCTCATCAGAACGAGACGGAACTCGAGAGAATAACGTTTGCTCATTTTGTATTCGTTGGACCTCTGTCATCGTCGGTTGTATTTGAGCGTATGTTTCGCTACCACTAGTATATACTTTATCTTGTTCATCAATCGCAGCATACATCTCATCTGTCAAGTAAAATGATATTTATCGATGATAAAAAAAAAGCAAGAAATAATACAAAAGTAGGTTGTCTAGAAATTAATTGTTATTATATCCGTATATATATACAAATCCATATACCAGAATCATCCGACACTGTTGCATAATGGGGATCCATAGACGATCGAATAGATTGACTTTGTCGACAAATTGTCTTGGTTTGTGCAATTATATTAGCTAGAGGTTCTCTTACGCTGATGCTTGTGTATCCTTCTGTATAAAATGAAAAGGAAAAGAAAATATATTAATTTTGATTTCAATTAATGTAAATTAATGAGATATTATCAAGAATTGATTTGATATGAGAGAATAAAATATTTACTAGAATCTTGAGAATCTCCACTAAAATGCTGTTGTAAATTATTTGACTGAGATTGTGGTGGTTGAGGAAGTAACATCAATAATGGTGGTGTCATATAAGGTAAATCTTGATTAGCTTGTACTCCACCAGATATGGCATTAGCTGCTTGAATATCACACGAGCCAGTTTCGGTAGATATAAGCGAATTATGCGATGAAGAGCGGCGAGTTCTTGGGGGAGCAACTGGGTTTCCATTAATTTGACATGTTGATGTTGATGGTTTCTCAACATCAATAACTTGTTTGGTGTTATTTCTATAATATTTAATATTAATTTTTTATTTTTATTAGAAAAATAATATATATATATATATATATACAAAGAATTTTTGATACTATTATATATATATATATGAATATAATTATTACCGATTCAATTGATTAGCCTCGGTTTTTTGAACATTTTGAAGTTGAGCATATGGATGTTCAACTGGAATAAATATAAAATATAAATTATTATAGATATGATTTAAGTAAATATTAAATATTTAAAAAAAAGATAAATATAACGATTAAAATCATTTTTGCATTCGTACCATTTTCCGAATTAGGAGACGATGGAAATCTTAAATACTCATTATCAGAGTTTTTTTGATTCAATGGATTTTGATGTAAAATTTCTGTCACATTCAATTCAGATACTTGTTCTTTTCCTATTAAATTACATATAATATTATTATTTAAAAAAAGATAAAACATATGTTTAATAAAATAATTTTAAAAATTTAAAATATTTAAAAATTAAAATTTGATAGATAAAAAATAAAAATTAATTTATTATCAAAGATACCTGTGTCCTGAACGGTGGCGTAGAGTTCCGAATGATCACCGATTGTTTCAGTGATTTCATAGATATCTTGAGATACAGATGCATCTGTATTTTCGTGTCTTTTTTCTTTATCTTTTGGAATATCTGGAAGACTTCTATTGGCACCAGTTGACCTATGTATACAACATAAAAATTTTTCAATTTCAAGACAAACAATTATTCATCAAATATGAAAATTTTCAAAGATTATATTATATAGAGATTATATAATACAATATGTATATTTATATATAGCAGAAACCTTTTTCCATTGTCAACAATATCTTGCGTTGCTATGTGAAGAGTATTTGTCATCGAAATCCCGTTAAAGCCGTCTTGAGAATCATTTAGAGTTACCATTCCAGCAAGGCCAAGAAATTCATTCCTATTTAAAGGAATTATAACCGAATATGTTCTCATAATTATACAATATACCATATTGTTAATTCCAATATGAACTATAATTCTATCATTATAATATATATATAAATAATGTTTTTTTAAAAAATAATGATTATAAATATATAATCAATTACTTATTTTCGTTGCGACGACAGCTACAAATACAAGCAACAATGAGACCAAGGAAACACAATAACGCTCCAACAGACACAACCCAGTAACACCAGGCACCTTCCTCAAGAAAAGGTTGTATCATGTTATGGCATATATTAGTTCCTAAAAGATATAATATTTTAAAAACTTATAAAAAGTAAAATTATTTTATTTTATAAAGTATAATTTTATAAAGTATAACAATTACCTTCCAAGCAAGTCACATTGTGAGAGAATCAACTAACTTTCTCTTTATATTTTGTAGCTTTATATTTTCAGTAAACTAGAGAAATATTATATTATTTTTTTTCAATTATGTTCTTTTTTTGGTTTTTATTTTTTATGTTTTCACTTCTATCTTACCTCTTCTCTCTCATCTCTTTTTTTTTAAAATCTTGTTTTTGTATTACATTTTTATATTGTTGCATTGCATAGGTATTTTTAAATATTTGATGAAATGTTTGCATAGCATTTAAACATTAAGAATAAATGTCCAATGATTGATGGATCAAAAATAATCAAAATCATTTTGCCATTTATCCTCAAATGTAATAATATCGTTTACATATATTTAATAATTCCTTAAAATATCGTAACTGAAAAAAAAGTTTACAAAAATCGTTCGAATAAAGAAATGAAAGTCGTGGCAACATTCATACATACGAAACAATAATCGAATACTTCGTTCGTATCATTTGATTCCGTATGTCGTATAGAATTGAAAGTTCTATAAAAACCAAGAAGACAAAACTCTTTTTTTATGGGTAAATTTTTATATGTACGTAATTGCGTACTCGATTATATCGATATGTCATGTAGATATTTTTTTGACATATCACGATCGAGAAATAAGGTTACGTTATCTATGCATGCGGTGTGCATTCGCGTAGGTGGCATAACTGATTATATACATACCACAGACAAGATATAGAATAGATATGTCATCTTATAAGATTTTACACGAAATAAATTACCGATCGCGCAAAAAACAGAATATTTGATATGTTTTCTAAAATTTAAAATAGTGAGTTTAGAAACAAAAGTTATTCACAAAAATATTCGAATACTTTAAAAATTTATAATAAAATAATTTAATTAGTAACATTTTTATAAAAATTAAGTGGTTTTAGTATTTTTCGAACAGATTTTTTCTAAACGTTTAAGATATTAAAAATTATTTTTCATTCACAATATACTCTATATTTTATTTTTATTTTAAACGAATTTATTATTTTTCTTGTATGTAACGTATTAGTTTTCTTTTATCAATTTGATAATTCAATTATTTATAAAATATAAAATATTGTGAGAATATTCACAACTGCAAAGATTTGCTTAATTTATATAATTTTAGTTTAATTTAGTTTGTGTATTTGATTTATAGTGAAATTTATAGTGTACTTGATTATTATAAATTAAAAATACATTTTTCTTCGATTTATGCCCGAATATAATTATATATTTAAAATTTAATTGTCACAATTATTAACAAGTTTTAAATTAAATTACGAAAATATACATTTATTACAAATTGATATAAAAAATTATTAAAAATAATTAAAGGTAATTAAAAGTAATTAAAAGTAAATAAAAATTCAATATTCTTTTTTTTAATCTCTTTATCTTTTTTAACTAAACTTATTTTATATCATAATTATTTTTGATTGATTATAATATCAATTTAAATTATTAATAATTATTCTACAATCATTATTCAAAAATTAAAAATATTTAAAAATATCTTAATATGGTTAAAAATCGAAAACTAATACCAGACATATAATAATAGAAATTTAATAATTTCAATTTAAAAATGTATTGATTATTACATTTATTATTGTAATAAATTTTTATTTTGCATTAAAATAGCAATAAAAATATTTTAATAATTATGAATAAAATTAATGTTATAAATAAGTATAAAAATATTTTAATTATTATATTTAATATTATAAAAAATTTAAAAATTGATAAATTATTGATCATATGTTGAAAAAATTGATTTCTAGTAATCGGTAACATATCTTCGTCAAATTTCAGTTGATATCAATATTATAATATGAAATAAATCTCAAGAGAGAAAAGCAATGAATATAATGATCATAGTTTATAAATTTTTATTATTATCTTCAGAATACCATAAATAAAATTCATGTAGAAAGAATAAAAAATAAAAATGTGAAAAAAATCGAAATAGGACAAGAATTTACTATCAGTGCCATCTTTCTAGTTTCAAAAGCATCTTTCTTTATAAAATAGAAAAAAATTGAATATCAGTGTCATTTTTCAAATTGAAGAAAATATTCTTCTGGTACTCAAAAGATGACGCTAATAATCATTTCTTATTATCATTTCTTTATTTATTGTACTGTTTTTATTAGTTTTATATACAGCACTATAGAGATGACGTTTTATAATTTTTAATTTCTGTCCTTATCTTTTTCCTATTATTTGCTCTTTTTATCTAATTTATTCTATAAATTCATATATTCAAAAAACGATCAATTTTCGAACTGTATCATTGTTGAACTTATTGATAATAATGTTAGATATGTATTTACATATAAATATACATATAAATATGTATTTACATGATTATTAAGTTACTTTCAAATATTAAAAAATGTAAGAAAATTATAAATATCAATTTATTTATAGCTTAGGTGATTTTATTAGAAATATACAGTACTATTGTGAAACTTTTTACAGATTTAAGAAAGACATTTGAACTTAAGTGAAAATAACACAAACATTTATAGTTATATTCGAAATACACTGTAAATTGTTTCCATTCACTATTTCCAATTCATGTGCATCGAAAGCATTATTTAGATGAAGAACATATAATACGAAACTACCTCTTATTTACTAAATATTCACACGACCGACAATCTTTTCACTTATAGTGAATTTTATAAATATCTCAAAATTCAACACTACTAACAACAATTTTCTCTATAACTTTATAAATTCATAAGATAACATATACATAACAAAATTTCATGATTAAAATTTAAATTATAGTATCACATTTTGATGAAAATGATCGTTTGTTAAACAAACAAAATGCTAAGTTTTTTGTATAAAATAAACTTTGATGAAAATCAAATAGTCATTGTCATATAGTTTCAAATGATGCATATACATTCGTTTTGAAGAATATGACTATAAATATTACTTAAGAATAATAAATCTTACAAAATTGACTGTAAACAACACGTTGTTATACAACGTTCATTAGATTATGATGAATGAACGATCTTGTTCTCACATATACGATAAATTTAATCCACGTTCGAACGTCACTTCATCATTTCCAAACTTAATATTGCCACTTTCTGTACTACTTCTTCTTGAATTATTAGTAGCTTCATCAGCTTCAATGTTAAGACCAGAAGCTTCACCATTCTCTATATCACTAATTGGTGATGTTTTATTCATAGGTTCAAGCCCAATTATTACGCGAACGTTATCAGGTAACTGGTCCGCAACCGAAATTAGTTGATAATAAATACCTTCAGCTTTAGATAATGTCCAAGGTAATTCAATGTGATGTGAAAGATCATTTATATGCTATAACACATACTATACATTATTTAAGGAAAAAATTTACTTCTTGATTTTAAAATTTTATGTTACCTTTAATATTTCTGTTAATCCATAACGATTTTCCATAAGAATATTTCGTTCTGTATCCAAAATAGCTGCACAAAAAAGTAAATGGAAATTTTTACATGGTAAATCAGTCCACAATATCTCCCATAATTTCATTATATCAACTGCATTAAATTCTCTTTTAAATAATACTAAAAGCCAACGGAAGCAAAAAAACATGTTTCCTGAATCATGTTTATTCAAATAATGTGCTAATTGTGGATCTGTGGCACTCAAAAGAGTATATAATTGGCACAATTGGGCTTTCATTCCAGCTTGGTCTATTTCAAAATTGGAACTCTATTTTGTATAATAATAATACGTGATTAATTTAATATTTTTATAAATTATTATAAACTTATATAATTTACAAATTTTATAATATAAACATACCACTTTGTCCATAAAACCAACAAAACACCAAAACGCATCAACTTCACTTTCCATTAAACATAAAATAGGACTCAAAAGATCACTCATACCTTGAACGTATCCCAAATCAAAATTGTACATTACATATGTCATAAGAATATCATATAATTGTGCTAAATGTGGATTGTTATCACCCGAATAATATGGATGTGTTCTATCTGTTCTATTCACATCCTTTTCTAAAATTTATATATTTTTGTATTACAGATTTTTTTATAGAAATTCTTAAAATATTTTCATATTACCTATCAAACTTTTTCGATCTCGATAATCGGAAAAATTATTTTCTTGTACTGATGTCATAGATCTCCATTGTAACTTCATCATAAAATATTCATCAGTCTTCTTTTTTTTAAGTTCTAATCTCTCAATATGTGTAGAATTCCATGGATAATAATTTAATAAAAACTTCCATACTTCAAAGCGTAATGATGGTACAATACCCTAAAAAAATTTTTAATTTATTTGATTTGTTCATTATATTTGCAAATAATTAGTGATATTTTAAATCAAAAAATAGATATATTTATTTAGATATTTAGATTTACATACTAACCCCATGAAAAATAACTTCTTTTACTTCTTGTGGATTTAAAATTCTTCCTTCTGGATCCTTATATTTGTTCCATTGTTCTTGTGATAGTGGAGTACCTATATAATCATGTATATTTATATGTTTTTAATAATATAATTTAATATAATTCTATTTTCAACATACCCCTTGGACAAGGAGGTCTAGGAGGTAATACTACGCTCAACTCATATTCCCCAATCACTTCATATTCCTCTCCTGAACCTACAGATACTGGAGGAGGAGGAATATCAATAGTAAAAGAATTATTCAATATATCTGCAACTGCTTCTTCAACTGGACGTTTAACTGGATCTTTGTATACTATAATTTAGAGTTTAAAAAAATATAGTAAAAACCTTATAAATTATTATTCCAAGAATCATCTGTACTTACACCAAATATCTGCCAATTTACTAAAAGCTTCTAATGTTGTTTCATATGGACGGTTATGTAAATTTTTTACAAATTTCCAAACATAATCTGAAGTATTTTCTTGAAATAAATCTAATTCAGCAAATGACTTAGTTAGTACTGATTGAACTTCATCTACTACAATGTACAAATTTCTATTTGTACGAGACTTTACAAATTTAATAAATCCTTTTAAAGAATTTACAAAACTTTCAGCATTAGATAGCTGAAAGAAGGCAACATAGGTAGTACCATCTTTTTGCATAAATATAAGT
Source organism: Apis cerana (assembly GCF_029169275.1). Taxonomy (NCBI): domain Eukaryota; kingdom Metazoa; phylum Arthropoda; class Insecta; order Hymenoptera; family Apidae; genus Apis; species Apis cerana. The sequence goes on along the minus strand of NC_083855.1, from coordinate 12,395,407 downwards.
TGTTGCCCCCCATGATTTACACGAAAAGAATTTAAATCTGAGAATAAAATTCTAACAGTCCTTGTACGTCCAAGAGAATCTGGTCCTTCTGATGAAGTACGAGTACGTCTGATATGAGTATCCACCAAGGACCATTCTGGATCTTGATCCTGATTTTCTGATACTACAGAATCTTCTATAGGTTTCCATTCTATACATTTCCCAAAACTCTGTAATTTTACAGAAAAATATTCCATGTCGTTTAAAATAATTAACATATTAAATTAGATCAACTTACATATTCAACAATATTTAATGTGCCTAAGCTGTGAACCTCATCTTCCCTTGTACTTGCACTTCGTAATACAACTCCCGTATGAATACAGAGATCCTAATTAAAAATTAATTATATAATATATGTATAAATATAAAATAAATAAGATTTGAATTTATATGGAAGGAATTCTATAAAATCTATGTTAACAATGGATAACATTCCAGAGTATAAATGAAACATAACCTCTATTATAATGTCATTGTCAAACAAAACATATGAATTTTATTAAATTATGAAATGACAACAATGCAAAATTGATACAAATATAGAAATAAATGATACTTAAATAATTATGCTTTTGCATAAAGTTTAATTCAGTTTTATTGAAGTATTAAAAATAATGCATGTGACTTGAATGTTTACGTCATTTATGAAATTGACAGAATATACATTCTAATAGTATTTTACGACATCAAAAATTGCAATTGCATCATCAATACATACAGGAATAGTTCAAAAATGATTTTTACCTTTCCCTGTTCTGTAGGTTCAAACATGTTATTTGTGTTTTTGTATAAATCAACGACTTGAATAAATTATAGCTGATTTCATCACATTCCTTCTACTGTCCTACAAATTTACTTTCTCTCTTCTTCTATTTTATTGTCTTTATTCACTTGTGCAAACATATATTTGCAAGTTACTACTGCTTACGAGAATAACTATCTTTCTCTCTAGTATTTTGATCACAATTAACAAAAATATTATTTCGTCATTGATTCTGATTTATAATAGCCAGAAATTGTAAAACATTTTGTAATTATTTAAGATAATTCCTTGTAGCTTATTTTCAATAAATATAAATCTTATATGAGAAACGTTAAAAATTCGCAACATACTACGTATGAGTAAGCGTTTTATCACGACCTCTGTCACAAAAGCAACTCTTTCTCTGTAAAGGTGTTCATTCATTTTAGTGCTATACAAGTTACAAGTAATACGAAGATAGCAATAAATTGAATATCATATTCATATTAATAAAATAAATCTAGAATGTGTACAATATATTATAATCGATACTTTTTACAAAATTATAAATTTTATTTTATGATTATGAAATAAAAATATTATACGATTTCAAAAAAAAATTTCATTTTTGATAATTTAATTTCAGATTACCTTGAAAACACCTATAAAATTATTTTGTAATTCATACTTACGTAGTTTGTTCACGTGAAAGAAATAGTATGTAAGAACTTACCATTGAAAGAAAGATTACTTATTCATCAAACTCACACATTGATTAAAATGATATTACTTATTATCTTTAACTTAAATTAAACAAAGTTTAAAGTAAAATAGTGATATTAAAAAATATTCGTAAAAAAGGAAATGAATTAAAATAGGTTATTTTTCATATATTTCGAAAATATAGATTTTTCCAAGAAAAATTATTTTAACATTTTTAAGATTATAAAATATCAATTTTCAAACTTTGTATTTATATTATTTAATATACATAAATAAATTAAAATAAATTTACATACACATATTATCGTTTATTTACAAAATACATTCATATATGTAAATATCATACATTTCTTTCTTGAAAGACAACAGCGTATATTTTGCATTATATGGACCGTGTAATATAATGGTAATATTGAAATAATGATATTGACAAAGAAAATAAAATCGATATTATAATTAATCTCTTTGTGTTACGGACTTTGTAACATACATTCGAATTGTGATTGCGAGATGTACATATTAGTCATCCATGAATAGATAATATATATATATATATATATATATATATATATATGTATATATATATATATGTAATATTGTATAATTATAATTATTTTATTATATTTTATATTTGCAATATTTAACAACATTATATTTTAACAAAAAGCTGAATCTAAAAAAAATATTTTTAATTATACAATATTTTTAGCATATATTATATGATATAAAATATGTATATGCATATTATATATTTAATATTATTCATTGTTATGCATGATATGAACCAGATAGTCTATGATGATAGGACAATGCCGCTTTTGAGAGAAGTATGTACTTATTTAGAATAACATCATGAATTATATATTTATTATAAGACATTTGATTTGATTGGAATGCGATTATAATCGAGAAAATTGAAACAATGCTTTCCAATCATATTCTCATTGTCAGCAACAATTAACGTAGATTTAATAATATTAATAATAAAAATCCGCGAATTAAATTTTCTAATCTTAAAACTACGATTAGGAACTTGACTTGAAAATATATATAATGTTAAAATATTATATAATATATAAAGCTAAAGTTATAATGTTTAGAGATAAACTAATAAATAATAAATAAATTTAAATAAAATTATTTTATCAAGATAAAAATGCTCAAACCCTTTTTCTCTGTTCTGATGTCAAGGGAAATAATCTGTCATGCGGATGTTAAATCAAGTACAGTTGTACTGAACATTGTAGCTCGAATTACGTAGATATTTACTATCAGAGCAGCAACGAGACAGACTCTCAAGTGTGAATTTTAATCAAATTGATTAAAAATTTGATAATCGTCCTAAGATCAAAGATACGTGGTAAAATACGATATAACATAGATTATTGTAATTTGTCGTTTCAAAATCAACCTATCTTGATCGAAACGACAATTTATTTTTTTCCGAGATTATATTTTGAGATTGATAAATTGTGTGACTTTGAACATTGAGAATAATTCGAACTTGTAACTTGTAAATAGTATTTAAATATACAATAATTTGATTGTAATCAAAGATGTGGAATGTAGAGAGTTGAGACTTTCTTCTCTAAGTATCTATAAAGATTATTTTCCTGGAATTAGATGGACATGTGTATTTACTTTAAAACTAATAGTTCGCTACAAATTGAATAACTTAAAAGTTAAAAAATTTTTGCAAGAAATAATCAAGTAAATTTAATAAAATAATTATGTAAATGATAATACAAATATCTCTTATTAAAAATTTAAATATTATAAAAATTGATAAAAATTATGATAAATAAGATTTTAATAAACATATCTATACACTTTTTTGTTATATATTGTATTTATATTATGTCACATATAAGACACGTGTATTTATATCTAAGTCTAGATATAAGACAAGATTCATATCAAGATGAAACTTATTCTATAAAAGTCTATAAAAAATTACTAAAAAAATTATAGCCTCTATATGATTGATTTTTCTTGATTAATCTATAAAATTTTAAAGAAAATTGAAATTGTTGTTATTTGATTTAAAAATTTCAAAATTTACTACGTATTTGACTTATATGTTATTTATCAGATTTAAACATTTGTATTAACATATAAAAATAATATAAAATTTTTGAAAATCAATATGAAATTATTAGTTTGTTATTATTTATTTCTATCACATAATTTAATGCACACATACTTAATGTAGCAATAAGTTCTAGACTTCTCTCAAAATAGAATACAAAAGACAAATTGATTACGTAAAATTGGCTTGACAGAACATCCCTGATTATATTTAATAGTTTATATAAACGATATCAATGAAAAATATATCATTCGATTTGCCATGTGCAATATATTCGCAGTAAAAAAATATTCTCATGTGAAAAAAAAAATTTAGTAATTTAATTTATGATATACTTATCGGATCAGTATAAATATGTTATTTGATTTGGTACATATGTATCACACATGCAACAGCACTTTCTGCGGAATAAAACGTGACTAAATGACGCAAAAAAAGGATACTTCTATCGCAGACTTTGTTCACGTGTATTAAAAACGATAAGAATAGTAACAATCATAGATTTATCAATTTTCTCTCTAAAATCTAAAAAATTATTTAGCGTTGATATTATTCGATTTGAATATATTAATATATAAATCTTTTCAAAAAAACATTTTAATACTTTCCAAAAAAGAACAAAATTTAACTTTTTTTTGTTACAATTATTTGCAGATATATAAAAATATATACAAGTATATACAGATTATATATTATTATGTATTATTTATTTATAAATTTATAAATTCTCTATGTAATATTCTTTGAGAACATTTGAAATAATTGTCTTTCTTCAAAGAAATGTGCGTGTATTCACCCTCTACCAAGAAAAAGAGATGTATCTATAGGTATATCTACATTCCTAGTCTACTTCTGATTGTGAGTGAGTCAGTAACTGGTTAAAACAAAAGATAATCTATCGTTGGAATTTCATCGATGCTTAATGTAGAAAATTTTATAATTTAGTTGCGTTCAAAATATATATTTTTTTTTTTTTTGCTAATAGAATAAATTTCTAATAAATTGTATAAATTTTCGAGTGAATTTTTATATTTTAAAAATGACATTAAATTTGTACCAATGCATTAAATATCTGATAAAAATTTAAATACTTTATGATATCCTTTATGATTTTATGATAAGGTAGAAAAAATAGGTAGATAAAGTAGAAAACAAGATGAAATTTGATGCGCTTTTCAGGATGGCGTCAGGGAAAACAAAAGATCATGTATGTACATAGTGAAATTTTGATAAGAAAAAATATGTGATTTTGTTTTTTTTTTTTGAATTATGAAAAAAAACATATTTTTTTTTAATATAAAAAATGTTTATAAGAAATAAAGAAAGTGTTATAATAATCTTTGTCTTGTATAATTATCGAAGAATGTATATATATACATACATGTATATATATATACATTTAGATATATTTATCTTTGACATAAATACAAAATAACATTTAAAGGCGCTTGAAATATGTATAGAAATGTAAGCAGATATTATATTTTGCAAAAAAACTAAAACTAAACTTCGATCTTCATTCACAAGTGCAGCAGCCCTTGGCATCGTTGAGTGCACTAACCCTCTCTCTTTCTTCGCACTTGCGATGAGTCAAACACATTTCTTGGTGCAGATGTACTCGGATATACAAGTACAGCAGTACCGAACATTGAGCTAGAGCTAGAGTATCGACCCACAGTATGTGGTAACTCATTCTCCCTTCTCCTTTACTCGTTTCTTTCCTGCTTCCTCTTGAAACGTTATCCTTCATCCATCTATTCTCTGTCTCGATTCTTCTAATATAATTTGCTTCTTTCTCTTTTCCTGTATTGCCCCTTCTCTTGTACAAGATGAAATATAAATTTCGTCGAGGACGAAATTTACGGAACCGTCTACGGGAATTTCGACCCTATAACGATGTAGTACATTGTTGTGCATGCGCAAGAAAAGCAGGAACGTAATATTTCATCATTATACCCTACAATCAAATTTTTGAAACTTTACAAAACTTTTTAACGCGCGCATTAAAATTCTATTTAACCTTTGTCATTTAATTTGTAAACATATATTACTCTTCAATAAAAAAAAATAATGTTTAACCTTCAAACTATGTTGCATATCATGCATATAAATTACAAACAGATATTCTATCATTTCATTTATTCCTATCATTATAGTATATTAAACTGTCTTGTTTCCGAAAAACAATATTCAGTAAAATTACATAATTCTTTTTTTTTCAATTTGGTGTATTCTTATATAACACTTTGTATTTTAAAAAACTAAATATAATTTTTTAAACCGATGAATTTAGAATCTATAAATAAATAAATGTTTAATTAAGAGATAAGTATCCTGAATCTTATTTTATGTTTGCCATTTATTGATATTGTTTACTTGTTTTGAGTCTTAAGAAATTATGATTATTTGAAAAATTATCATTGCATAAAATCAAAAAAAAAAGACAGGAGTAAAAGCATTTTTATTTGATGTTTTCTTTGATGATTCTTATTAAAAATAATTACAAATAATAAAAGAAAATATCCTGAGTCATAAGTAATAAAAGAATAACGTAAAACGCGCAACGCTTATAAATCTGATCGCGTGGTTCAAGACCAATAGTCCAAGAGATAGAAGAAACATGCAAGTGGGAGAGGGTTCCGATGATTATAGTCGTCCCTGGTTTCGAGTTGGACAGTTCAGTTCATTTGGTTGGTAGAGGCGAACGATGGTGCATAGCACGACAGCTGATTCTGGACAGTGTTGCGTCGTCTGATCGTTTCTCTTCGCTGTCAGTTGCAGTTCATACTGCGAATCGGTTAGCTGCTTTACGTTTTGATTTTCATTTATACGTGCTCGCAGAATATAACTGATTGCAATCTTTATTAAATATTATTTTCGAAAACAAATACCGTTTTGCGATTCGAAAAATTCCTTATTAATAATTGGAAAGCGAAGACAAGGATTAAAAACACATCATAACTACGGCCTATCTAGTTGCTTTTCACTTTATTGTAATTTTTGTGATCATTATTTCTTTCTAACGCGATTGCTGTGCATGGTGAAGCGTCAGAAGAAAGGGCGGAGAGATAGAGAATGCACAGTATCATCATCAGGGTATGATTTCGAACGCCGTTTGGATACCTAAATTTACCTTCGACCGATGGTGAGTACATTCTATTTATAATTATTTTAAGACAGAAATTTTTTATATTTTATTTAGCTGATACATTTTTACAAATCTTTTACTTAATCATTGTTCGCACAATCCTTATTTTACTTAAAGATTTAACCATCTTTCTTTGTCTACAATAACACACAGCCGCTTTCTTATTTTTTCATTGTTTAATTAATATTATTATAAATGCAAAAAAATTATATTTTTTGAAAATAATAAAATAAAAATATCAATAGCTAATATATTAAAAAATTCATAACTTCAAACTGATAGAAAATGTAAGTAACGAAAAAAAAATTAATTTTTTTTTCATGTTACTATCATTAATAATTTAATAATTTTAAGTTCTTTTTACTGTTTTTAATTTTCATGACTTTTGTTAAAATACATGCTCGATAAATATCTATAACAATATTTACTAAAGTTTACAATTCTATAGTTAATATATTTAAACTTAAAATTGAACTTAAAATCAAAGAGAAAAAAAAATTCAATTTTATGTATATCTAATTGAATCATTCATCGTATTTTATTATATATATTTTATACTGTTTACTATCACGTACAACATGATTTAATAAAAAAAAATTTTAACGAAATTCGTTTAAATTTAAACAACTTTACTTTTGCAATATAGAAAATTTAATGTTTTTAATATTTTTTATTTTAATTTTATTATATTTAATTTTATTTGTTGGCAAACAATTAAATTTATTTGTTGTAAAAAAATTTTATTTAGTACACGTGAAAGTAAAATTATTCGAAACTTTGAGAAAAATGAAAAAATGATAATAATATAACATGTATTGTTGTATACATTGAATCATATTCTAACATAAATTATGTAACATAAATAAACATGGACAGATAATTGATTTTATATACATCATTTGTCTATTTAAATATTTATTTGAATTTGAACATAACTTCAATATTATCAATTTTGTTTAAAGGTAAATAATACATTTCTTGGAAGATGCAATGGACATTGACCCTGGATCATGACCGATTTATGCGTCAGTTTAATAGATATTATAATGCATCTACGAATTTATTAGCTGAAATAAAAATATTATATAATTTTTATTTATCTAAACTATAATATTTAATATTAAATTTTTAATTATCAATTAATAATTTATTCTTATATTAGTTATATTAAATTAATTATTTATTTATTTGAATGTATATATAAAGATATCTTGTAAAATAAGTAAAAAATTATGTTATATTTTAATCATATTGATTGCGTCAATTGATTGATCGATCGATTAATTAAAATTTAATTATCTGTAATAAATATTTTGCAAATATTTTTGTTATAAGACATGTACACATGTTCTGACTTACATATTTTAAAAAATATCGTAATCTTTAATCTGATTGCATTTAAAAATTATCTCATTCATCATATTCAATTTTTAATTATTTCATTGAATAGATAATATTCAATTATCGTATTTGATAAGTAATATATTGTTATAATATTGTCCGATAATTATAAGAGCGTTATCATATCTTTCAATGGTACACGTGGGCCTAAAATATATTTTTTTTATATCGTACATAAAAAAATATATATTTTTTTAAAATATATAATAAAATTATTAAATATATTTAAAATAAACGAAAAGAAATATCTGAATCTAATATTTGTTTTTTTCATTGATTCATATAAGATTAATTCATTTCTTGAATAACTAGACAAATAAATATTAAGAATATATCATTTTTACTAATATTAAAGGAACAAAAAAGAAAGGAAAAAGAAAAAGAGATAAAAAAAAGAAAGAAAAGAAAGTTTTATTCAACAAGTAAAAAGAAGAAACAATATTATGTATTTATCTTAAATTTATTCTAAGAATAGTTTTAAGGAATGTTGTATAAAAAGAATTTTGTTCATTTTATAACGTGATTTTATGTAAAAAAAAATCTGAGCAATTAAATGAGTTTTAACAAAGTAAATGTTAAATTATTCATTTTTTAACATAACAATTTGATTAATTTTTATTAGATCAATGTTAAATACAATTTTCTTTTAATCACATCATAAAAAAGAAAGTTTTGATGAAAGTTTTATGTTTGGAAGGAGTTCAATTGGCTAATTGATTGTTCCAGCATCAGGAGATGATGGCAGATTTAAAAAATCTTGCATTGACCGGTGGAGGAGGATCTAGATACAGTGGCGATGAACAAGTACAGTTCATTCCAGGTGGAAGTCATCAGGTGACAATTAAATCTCCTCCACCTTCCCTGCATTTGGAAAATCTCAATAATGCTGTCCTCAGGTATGATTTTTAATAAAGATGGCATATTAAAAAATAAACATTTAATATGTTAGATTGAATGAATTTCGATTCACGTGTACAGTAGGAAATTTATATATTGAAGAACAATACAAAACTTTGAATATAGTTTCTTTTTATACGGATCCTTCTCTTAAAAACGAAAGCCTATATAGCATAATAGTACATTCTTTGAATGATTGAAACTTTTGTCAACTTTGAATCAATATAGCATTTTTACATGAATAGGATATAAATATAAAAATATAATAGCTGATATTGATATTTGCATAATAAACAGTATTGTGTACAAAGCTTTCTATTAAAAAAATTGACTATCACATTGCAAAGATCGTTCATAGACTTTTCAATGGCTGCAAACTGATATTTAATTTTTATATAAATAATATTGTTGAATTAAAGTTTCTAAATCTAAATTCCAAATATTCTTTACGTTCTATTCTATAATTTTTTATAATATTATCATCAATCTCTTGTAATTAACAATATGCTTAGAAAAATTATAAACAATGATAAAATTAAATTTTTAAGATTGAATATTTCTACTGATTTTTATATTAATTTTTATATAACTAAGCAACAATTTTATCAAATATAACTGATAATGTATAAATGAAACTGCGGTCATCGAGGAAACATCGAACACGCGAACTAATATATCCCAAATACGACTAAAACGGATCTCAAGGTCTTTCCATTGATCGCGTTAAGCTTTTTACAAAGCTTCCTTCTGATTGTTTCGTTGAATTTACCGTTGATAAAAGTAAAATTGTTTAAATTTAAAAAAAAAAAATCACCTGAAAAAAAATTATTTAATTTTTCAAATTAAAAAACTTAGATTATATTCAATGATTAAAAAGATTAAATTAAATGATTAAAAAGTAAAAATAAACAAAAATTTACTTTATTAAATTAGATTTTCGATAAGTATTATTCGATGTATATTCATAATTACGCGAAATTGCTTGAATTCGTTCGTAAAAATTTAATTGATTATCTTTTTAGAATATACACGTGTACGATATCGATTAAATCGATTCTTATTCTTATCGAAACCATAAAACTAGAAGTAAGTGAAAGATTAAATTACAAACACCATATGTTTAACTCGCGAGGCTTCTAAAATTTATTTCACATCAATTTAGATAAACATTTAACAATGAATAAATTTTGATAAAGCAAAAAATTTTTCTTATTTTTAATCATAAATCGAAAAGAATAAACATCAAGAATTATATTACTCTCATTAATATAATATTTAAAACATAATAAGAATTGTAAAAATAGAGACACGAAAAAATTTAAGAAATAATATAATAATAATAATAATATACAACAAGAATAAGTTTGATTCTTTGTTATAAATTTAATTTAAATATTATTTTCGATCGATTACTTAGAATCGAAAGAAATTATTTCAAATCGATACATCTCATTTATGAAATTCTTATACGTCGAAATGTTTAAAAAAAAATATTTGAAATATTTAAAAAAAAATATTCTTTTTGAACGTCATACTAATCTTTTTCGTGTGTTTCAGTAACTCGCAAAATAATCTTCACTGCAATTGCAATGGTAGCGCATCTAATGGTACTGCGGCTTCAATGTGTAGCAATAGCATGTTCGCAAGAAAAGTACCAAATCATAGTCCGGGACAGGATGGCAAAAGGCCGGCAGTAACGCTGACGCATTTACCGAAGAGGCCACCGGTTGACATTGAGTTCAAGAATCTAGCGTACAGCGTGTCAGAAGGCAGAAAAAGAGGTTGGTCTTCGAAAAAAAAAAAAAAAAAAAAGAAAAAATAACGTATTACAAGAACGAACAAGAACAATACACATATTCATGTGAAAGTATATTCGGTAGGCATTTTGTTCAATATGTTTAACAATGACCTAGCTGAAAGAATCAATAGATATGTACAAGCTATTTCGTTTCGGTCCAGATATACCTTGGAGGTGCAATTGTACTCACAATTAAAAGAGGTCAGCTAGAGAATCTAAGTATTCGTGAAAGCTGTGATTAAATGAAATTTCTATATTATCTCTTCTCGAATATTGTGAACTTGGAAAAAATCGCAAATCCTAATTTTCGAAATGTAAAATATACAAATGGAAAAATAGTAAATCTCGAAAAAAGAAATAAGTAAATGAATAAAAAGAGCGTTACTTTATACTTATAAATTTTATGTCTCGAATATTTTTATTACAGGATATAAAACAATCCTGAAATGTGTAAATGGAAAATTTCGATCCGGAGAATTGACCGCCATCATGGGTCCTTCAGGTGCTGGAAAAAGTACACTTATGAACGTTTTGGCAGGGTACAAGTAAGTCGCGTTTTCAACAATTTATAAGTAATAAGCCAATTGAAAAAAGATATCATAATATTCTATATTTTCAGGACATCTCATCTAAGTGGTTCTGTTCTGATAAATGGAAAAGATAGGAATCTTAGGAGATTTCGAAAAATGTCTTGTTACATAATGCAAGATGACCGTCTGTTACCTCATTTAACGGTTTATGAGACAATGACGGTTTCTGCTAATTTGAAATTAGGAAAAGATATCAGCGCAACGGCAAAAAAAATTGTGGTATGCTAAAGGCGAATCTTTTAAAACAAACAATTATTTTAAACAATTCTAATAAAATCGTCTTTATACAGATCGAAGAAATAATCGAAACGCTTGGCCTAAGCGATGCGAGCAATACACAGACTCATTGTCTTAGCGGAGGGCAAAGAAAAAGATTATCGATCGCGTTGGAACTTGTTAACAATCCTCCGGTGATGTTTTTTGATGAACCAACTTCTGGCTTGGACAGTTCAACTTGTTATCAATGTTTAAGTTTGCTCAAATCATTAAGTAGAGGAGGTAATTTAGCAATAAATTCTTATTTAATTATATTTAATAATATGTTATTTATTATTAAATATTATAAATTAAAAAAATGTTCTTTATTTTTATGGTATTTTTAGGAAGAACTATTATATGTACGATACATCAACCAAGTGCACGATTATTTGAAATGTTTGATCATTTGTACCTTTTGGCCGAGGGCCAGTGTATATATCAAGGAAATGTTGGTGGGCTGGTACCCTTTCTATCATCAGTGGGCTTAGAATGTCCCAGTTATCATAACCCAGCGGATTATGGTAGATGAAAATTACAGTAATGGTTTTAATAATAATCAAAATCTATTAATAAGAAAAAAAAATAATTTTGTTTAGTTATGGAAGTGGCATGTGGAGAACATGGAGAATGTGTGCATAAATTAGTTATGGCTGTAAATAATGGTAAATGTGCTAATTATCAACATTATCAAAGTACTATAAATGCGGTGCAAACTGTATCGAATGATATCGCGAAGGAGTCTCCGCAGCAAGAAACAAAATCTGAAACTGCTTTAATACCAAACGGTGTAGCAAAACAACCAAATAGCGGAACAGTAATTAACATACCAATTTCTTGCACGACTTCTTTATTGGATAGTGCAGAAAGTATTGAGCAAAAAGTTGGCTTTCCAACAAATAGTTGGACTCAATTTTGGATCCTTCTTAAAAGGATATTCTTGTCACAAATAAGAGACATGGTTAATATTCTTACATACATATGTTATTCGATAATAATAATATTTCGTTCAAAAATACTTTATTATTATAGACATTAACGAGAGTAAGGCTGATTTCCCATATAATTGTTGGGTTTCTCATTGGTGCAATTTATTATGATATCGGCAATGATGCTTCACGAGTAATGAGCAATGCCGGCTGCGTTTTCTTTACGGTAATGTTTCTCATGTTCACCGCAATGATGCCTACCATTCTTACATGTAAGTAAAAAATGCATAATAAAAAACTTTGTTATTTATATCTTTTGTTCTTATGTGTACTAATCACTATGTATTTATATGTACTAATTAAATATAATAATTTGTTTTTTAATATAGTTCCAATAGAAATGGCAGTATTTGTAAGAGAACATTTAAATTATTGGTATTCTGTAAAAGCTTATTATCTTGCAAGAACTTTAGCCGATGTACCTTTTCAAGTTAGTATTTTTAATTTAATACTTTTGCTTGCTTTTGCATGCTTTTAATGTATATTCATTCAAATTTTTAATACATTTCAATTCATTATTTTCATTGCAGATAGTATATTCTATAGCATACGTCATAATTGTATATTTCATGACGTCGCAACCATTGGAAACAAATAGATTCATGATGTATTTAACTATATGTATATTAACAGCATTAGTTTCTCAATCTATCGGTTTAGTGATAGGATCAGCGATGAGTGTGGAGGTAACACTTCATTTGTATATAATGTCATCGATATTTTTTATTGTTTTTCCAAAATTTAATAAAAAAAATTTTTTTCAGACTGGAGTATTCATTGGCCCTGTATCGTCAGTGCCAATTGTTTTGTTCTCCGGTTTCTTTGTTAATTTTGATGCCATTCCAAAGTATCTAAAATTTCTTTCGTACGTAAGTTATGTTAGATATAGTTTTGAAGGCACCATGATTTCTGTGTATGGTTATAATCGTGCTAAGCTCAAGTGTTCCGATGCGTACTGCCATTTCAAGAGCCCGACGAAGTTCCTCGAAGAAATGTCGATGCAAAACGCCGTCTTTTGGCAGGACGCGGTTGCATTGACAGGCTTTTTGCTTACCTTGAGAGTGATCGCCTACTTTGTACTGAGACTGAAGTTACGATCTCTTCGTTAAAACGTGGCGATAATATAATCGATAATCAATAGATCATCGTATTACGAATATTCGTTTCATCTCAATCTTAAGATATTAAAATCTTTGGAAATTGCTGATTCTAAATTTCTATTTTTTTTTTTTTCATTGAAAATAAAAAAATTTGGACATTTCAGCAAAATTATAAAACATATATGTATGTAGAATGACGAAATATTTTAATTTTTATTTGTTTTTGTTTTTATTTGTTTTGTACCAAGATTTTATATTTATTTGAGCTCGTCTCATAGATTTGCTTGTGTTTTGATTATGTAATGACAAAACCATAAAATCATTTTTAGAAACCGTATTATAATTATAGAGTCCTTCATTACTTTGAATTTTGTTAAAAATATCGAAGTTTAAAAAACCTGCACTCTTAATTATGTGCTTTAAATAAATTGCAATTAATATAATTTAAATACAAGGAAAGTTAAACAAATATTTATATTTTATGAAGATTTTGTTTTTGTTGTACCCTCAAGTTCAATTTATACAATTTATACATTAATGCAAAATGTTGAATTTGGAATGTTAAAGTGACTAAAATCAATTCGAATAAGATATTGAGAATATGTGATTTATTGATTATTTTATGTTATACGGATATGATATTTTGCAATAAGTCTCTCGATCGGCATTAAGCGGTCGTTTTTAATTCTTCTGAAGATAATTCTATACGATTTTATTATTTTCAATTCTCTCATTCTTGTATATAAATATAGATATAACATCCAAATGCATCATGACATTGAACGAGACTAACAATAAAAAATACAGATAAATGGTACGCATAGAGAGTTTAGGCATTTTTAATAAATTAGAATACGCAAAAATAGCGTGAAATTGTAAATCATTGATAATAAACAGAAAAGAGACCATCATTGGTACTATGTATTTTATCGAAATGCAACATTGATAGCCAATTATTACAAACTCGCCAGGAGCCTTAGGCCCATTCAAGACTCATGGTCCCTCCAACGAGCGCGTGTGTATCACGCGAATAACATAGACTTTTTTTTATAGAAAATAAGCAATAGAAAATTTACAAATCAAAGATTAGAATAGATCCTCTATTGTTCTCACATTTACATCGATAGTTATATTCACTTAATCTACAAAAGATATCTCGAAGATATATCAGCAAAAGAAACGACCAATAATCGTTTAACATATCGGACAAAAATAAATTTTAGCCAACATGTTGAAGCACCAAAAATTAATTTATCTTGCCCGATATTTATGTATGTATATCAGCGAGATATTTGAATATTTGTACTAAATCAAGGTCGCGAACAATCCTTACTATATTGTCATTCCATTTATAGATAATTCAATAATTATAATATTTAAGAGGCGAAAAATTATAAAACATAATATTGTAAAAAGCTCACACCTGACCAATCACTAGCTGCCTGTGCGTTTGCTTCTAAGTCTGGAGTGCTGAATTGTTACATTTATTATAATATAGTCATTTAATTAAAGAGGTGAGGGAAGTATATTATTAAAAAAAGAAAAAAATTAGAAGAAAAAAAAAAAAAAAAAAAAAAGAAGAAGAAGAAAAATATAATAGAATGTGACAAAAAGATTATTCTGATTTTGGAAACTTTTACAGGAGTTTTTGTTCACGGCCTATGCATTATTCTAACTGCTACAAATTCATTTACTTATGACTGGAGAACAAAAAGAAGAAAATAAAAAATTAATACACTTCTTCTTTAACTTACAGTTAGATCTCATATCATGTTTCATAATAATCATAAACATGTTTAAATAATTATATAATTATAATAATGTTATTATTATAATATTATTATTAATATTTAATAGCGTTACATTTAAGTTTAATTTTTTAAATTTTAAATCAATTAAAAAAATTATTACATAAATATTTTTATATTTCAATATCAAATGTAAATTAGATTTATCACTTTTTTATTAAAATTTATTATATTATATATTATTATTCTCTTTGATGTTGAGTTATTCCTATTTTATTCTAATTATGAATATAAATTGTATTCTAATTATATAATGTATAATTATTAGATATTTTTAATCTTAAATCAGTACTTATTGTAAACTTAAATGCTTAGAATTTGTACTATAAAATATTAGAAAATTCTTATTTACTTAATCATTTCAAATTGAAATTTAAGTTTATTTTTAATTATTCAAAATTAAGAATTAAATAAATTACAAATTTTGGAATTTTCATTGGACATTAATTTTAATATCATTGCATAATTTATTTTTTCATATACTAAATATTAAATGAGAAAATCGTAATACGAAAAAAAAATCTAATAAATATAGGGCAAGAGTAGAAAAAAATAGGCCAAAAATTTCCATACTTTTAGATTGGTTACATATTTATTATTTATATTTTTACTTATCATTATATAAATAAACAAATTAATCGAATTTATACATGAGAAACAACGATATACTGTATTACACGTATGAATATTTTGTTCTCATTTTATTTTTATCATTACAAAGAAATTAATATGAAATATTATGCTCTAATCAAATCATCGATGTTAAATATTATTTGTATTTCATTTCGAATACATTTTAGGAATAACTTGGAATGTCTGTGATTCAGTATCGTCAAACAATTGTTTGATTATACGAGAATAAAATTTTATGAAATGTATATATAAAATGATGTAAACATAAGAAAATTAAAATGGAAATGGGGTAATAATAAGATATTGAAATTATCTAGATAATCAGATACGTATAACGATTATTTATTTTCATTTAAAAAAAATGTTGCTTACCTGTTTAGATCTTGGTTCGCATTCATCACGTGACGAAAATGAACTGTACAAAATCTGGAAGTAACTCAATTCTATTGTACCATAGTTATATCTATAATCTTAATACATAGATTTACTTATAAAAGTAATACATAGAAATAGGCTATATGTATATGTATACATATAAAACCAAGGTTTAAACATAACATTGACCGATTCATTTGAAACTGAATATTCGTTTATTATTCATTTGTATTATTGAAATTGTTTTTTTATTTCTTCATGAGTTTTTAATTTTTTTTTTTATAATACTGCGTAATCGCATACGTAACTGAAAATTAATAGATGTAAAAGCAGTAAAATGTTAAGTTCAATTCATACAAATCCACGCGTATTGTGTTCAAGGCTCGCGAGAATTGAGACTGTAATAGTGAACAAAAAAATTTTTAATTGCATGTGACCATCTTGCGAACAAAACTATCAAACTGCTGCTAAAAAAGAATTTGAATAATATACTATCATATTTGCATATAGACGCGCAGCATAAAAGAATTCATTAAGACAGTTTCGCTTTTAGGACACATATTTCAAATGTACAATATACAATGTATATTGTTCGATCATATATCGCATACATTCATGACACTTTTTTCAAGTATTGTAATTTTATATAAACAAAAAATTATAGGTACGTGTGTAAGATTGTGCGTTTGTGGGTATGAACATCGAAAACAAATAAAGATACGTGTAAAACAGACAAAAGAATTTAAAAAACAAATATACACGCAGGAGGAGAAGATTGCAAATCCTTATAAGATTTTTAAATGTAATATTTCGTATTCTAAACCAAGAATGACACATTTATACTAAAGCACAAATGAATAAAAGCATCTGTATAACGTGTAAAAATATAACGTTGTTATCTTTATTCAAAATTTAATATTAAATATTCATTATCATTAATTGGCATAATTTAAATATGAGATTTAAAATTGTAATAAAAAAAATTCGTCAAGAACACGTGGTGTAAAAGCAACGAATCTAATGGAGGAATAGTTATTTTAAACTTGCTTTTATCAATGCTGCCAAAGCAAGACATCTTCGAATTTTTCATTTCTTGCAATTTAAGATCAGTATATTATAGAATACAATAAAGTATTTATTTCATTATGATATGTTTAATTTCATAATATTAATTTTTTTAAATATTTTTTTATCTCATTTCTTACATTATTTCAAACAATTTTTGAAGTATATTTTAGAATACTATTTTAGAAATTTTATAATTAAGTTGGTAAGAAATTGAATGCAGTTTATAGAATTCGTTCTAAATCTATCGCAATCAATTGAGCAATAACTAAGGAAATCCAGAAATTTCAAGAAATATGGAGAAACCTATAGTTCGTGCAAGAGTAGTGAAAGTTCTTGGCAGAACAGGTTCTCAAGGGCAATGTACGCAAGTCAAAGTGGAGTTTTTGAATGAGCAAAACAGACAGTTAATTCGGAACGTGAAAGGTCCTGTACGAGAAGGAGACATTCTAACACTCTTAGAATCTGAAAGAGAAGCCAGACGACTTCGTTAGTACATTTAAGAATAAAACTTTCTTCTCGAAAATTAAGCAAAAAATATATATATTAAACTGCTCCAGAAAAAAAGAGAGAAAAAGAGAATGATGATTAATATCGACTCTCTTATATACTATTTGGTATGTACACAAAAGGAAGGAAAAAATAACGTTTCTAAATATTTTTTAAACAATTAAAGTCGATAAAATATAAATATCAATATGCATTTCATTTCCTAGGTATTATTATTGTTAGATATTATAAATAGAAACTAATTGACATTTGTTTTAGAACTCTGATCAATCTCTTTTTTCCTTATATGTTTCTAATTTTAATGAAAAATTATATTCATAATTGATGAAATTGATGAAAATGATATATATGTACATATTATTGTTATACAAGTATAACTGAAGTATATTTGTAAATAAAAATTAATAAAAATAATTAATAATAATAAAAATTCAAAAAATAAATTATATTTCTTTTCTTCTTTTTTCTTCCTCTAAATTGAACTTCTCTTCTTCTTTTATTATTTTTTTCACAAATTATTTTACATTATTTATAAAAATATATATAAATAAAATAAATAAATAAAAAAGAAATAAAATTGAAAAATTAATATTAAAAAAAATTTTATAGAAATATAATAAATATTTTTAAGGATATCAGGAAATATTTGTATTTTTAATTTTTTTTATTAAGTAGCAAGAAACTTGACCTTTCATGTTTACGTAATTATAAAAATGGCATATGTTATGTTGATGTGATGAAGGAAATAGAGTAAGACAATGATATAATTTTAAACAAAATGTTAGCTTTATTTATGTTAAATATATGAAAGTTGTAATTTAAATTCTATAATGTAACTTAGCATGTAGATATTTTCAAAAATAAAGATAATAACAGTCCATTAACAATGCAGTTCTTATAGATGTCGCTTCTATCAACTAAAAGAAGAATTTCCTTTAACGATAAAAATTATTATTTTGTTTATTCGATTTAGCAAAGATTATTAAACACTTTTGTATAAATAATAAAATTAAAATATTTTTTAATATTTTATTTTTATAATTTTGTCTTTATTTAATATTTAATAGAAGAATTATTAAGTAAATCGTAATAAATAACAGAAATATAATTTCCGGTGGCAGCTCAATCGATGTTCGTAGTTGATCGTTACGTTGTACATTATGTCGGTGCCATGTCAGTTTAGCTTGAACGATCGTGGAGTGAACTTCTTTTGTTATTTTTTTGTTTTTAATAATTTATCATTTTGAAATTTTAATCTTATTCTTAATATTTCTAATAATTCGTTTTTTAATCATTCCTCTCATTTTTATTTTATTTTAATTCGTAACGTTATGTTCAAGCTAGACTATCGTGCAATAGTTTCGTTTCATATGTTAGTGTTTTCCAGATCTTCCGCGTCTTCCGCGTAGTGCAGTTTGATTTCATTGTAATCCTGGACGATCGTAAGTCCCCTTTTCCCTCATTTTCTTTCCTTTTATTTTTATGTCTGTAAGGTGAAAATTATATACTTCATGAGAGTAAGATCAAGCGGAAGTAGTTGCCATTTTCTTTGTTGTTTTAACGAAGTTAATTCGAACAGGATTTTTGCAACTCTTTCTAAAGAATTACAATCAAAGAAGATATAATTTGTGCTGCGTTTGGGAATAATTTGATTCTTTTGAATTAGATGATGCCCGTGACGTACACCGCCATTACATGACCCGTTTTATGCGGTGATTCGACACATTTTGTCATTTCTTAATGCCTATATTTTGGCTAAGGAAATCACACGTATAAAATTGGTAACCCATTAGGGATCTTTTGCGATTGTTGATGAACGGAAGCAAAAAAAACATTGTTTTTCTGCATCGCAAAAAAACGCAGTTTTCTAGCTTTGTTTCATCTGCAAAATTCGCAATACGTAAATAGAATAATAATACATTTAATGTTTATATTCTATTTCGTGCTACCTTCTATGACCGTGGCGACGGAAATAGAATATCAATTATCCTCGTGACGACGTATCGGACGAGACGGGCAATGTAATCAAATGAGCACAGTTACTTTCAATTTTATTTTTTTTATATTTTAAATAGCATCGTTCCGTTATTTAGGCTCTTCTTTTATTAAGAAGTTCGCCATTGAATAACATATAAATTAAACAATTGCACAGTTTATAAATCCTGCCTATTAAAAATCTAATTTAGCTAGGGCTTAGCTTAGTTATAAGTTTAGCTAGGGATTGGTATATGTTTTAGATTAAAAAGAGGATAGGCGATGATTAGCACGTCTACCTCTTTTTCGGGTAGGTCCATTTTTTTGTATACCGTCTGTTCCAAATGGAATAAACGGTTGATATACTGTGATGATGTCTACCGCAGTTTAAAATTTGTAAAGGAGGGTGGATGGGACCGTTGGAGATAGGGCGAGTCACCATTTGCAGCAACCTCCTCGTGGTGTGACTTGGGAAATTTGTATTACTACATAAGTAAAACAAATTTGCTAATGGCTGCAACGATTACAATTTTTAATATTTTGAACATGTAAAATAATATCATTAATAATAATAATATTATTACTATAATATCATTATATATCATCTTACATTTGTATATATTAATATATTTTATTCTTAAATTATTTATTATTTTTTTTCTAAGTTAATACATAAATATTTATATTGCAAAAAGTATATATGTATAAAATAATTATTTCTGTATTTTTTAGTAACGATATAATATTATTTGAATTCATTATTGAGCAAAAATTACAATATATTGATTATTATATTCATTTTTAATATAAATTATCAACATATTAAAATGAAGTGAATAAGTAAAATAAGTTGAAAAACATAATGAATATTCAAAAATTTAAAAAAAAGAAAAATAAATATTGTAATATAAATGTGTAATTTAATAATTTTATTAATGATTTAATTTATTAATATATTGGATTTTAAAATGGAGAATTATCAATTAAACAGATCAAAACAATCTCTTATATTGATTAATAACAATTAATGGAATGTTAATATATATAAAATTGATATGTTGTATTTATTTTATTTTCTATAATTTAAATAAAATGAATAAAGTTTGTTTCAGTATTTATATTATTTGTTAGAAGATTTACATTATTTATAAAAATATGAAAAAACTAATGCATAAATGTAAGTAAATAAAAAACTACATGATCTCTTTAAAACATAACCTCACATTTTTATAATCAACAAATTATATATTATAACAGATTTTATTTATATATATTTTATTATTTGTAAATGACAAAATTTGACTATTTATTATTTATTTTTGAAAAATTTAATAATTCCTAATTTTTTAAATTATTTTTCTATAAATAAAATACGAAATTGATATTGTAATTTGTAAAGATTCATCGTGCAGAAATATAAATTATTTTACAATGAGTTTTCCCATTATCATAATATCAAATTATCGTATTTTATAATTCATATAAAAATATACATTAAAACTATAATATTCTCTATTTTTAGGAAGTTTAATTACCGGCATAAAGATAAATTCGTGTATAAAAATAAAAAGAAATAATGCTAAAAAATAAAAGACCAAATGATTTATTAAACAATGGGAACGGTCATACGAGTAGTAATTTGTACTTAAAACAAAAGTAGTATAAATATTTTTCAGAAATTATCTTTCAAACTTCAATGATATCTTAATTTAAATAATTATTTAATTTGATAAATGATTTAATTTTTGAACAAAAAAAAAGAATTTGTGTTATTCTTTACTTGAAATATTATTCATGTTATTTAATACTGTTTTCAAATACTTATATTACTTATAAGAAGATATACAAAAGATATAAGATTGCGTTCAATAAATTGACATATATATGAATAAAAGATATGTGTTCTGATTGATATTTTTTAATCCAGTAGTTTCATAATTATATTGTTTTATGAGATATTTATACTTATGATAGAATTTTTATAAATTTTTATATTTTTATAAAAATATAAAATTATTTCTTTATATTCTTCAAGATTGATTTTTGACGATGATTAACGATAAATAACTATTTATATTAAGATGATGTTTTAAAAAACATTTTTTATATATTTTTTGATATACATTGATATACATTTTTGATATACATTATACAATTCATGATATGTATATATATATATTTATTTACATTTATGGAATCTTAATCTTAGTCAAAGTTTTTTTGATAAAATCAATTAGTGATAAAACTGATAAACAAGAGATTAATTCACATTTTAATGTAATAATTAAAAATACATATTGTTTATTAAATACATCGAAATAAGAAATGTATTTTTAATTTTTATTATTATTCATCAATATATACATTTCTAAAAAAATTTGACACAGAATTCGTACATTTTTAATTCTATTATAAATTATCTCTTTATTACTATCATAAATTTATTAAAATAAATTATAATAAATATGAATATATAGAAATATAAATTATACAATATTTTGCACACAATTCTAACAATTCTATTCTTATTTTAGCTCTTAATTTGATATTTGAACTTTGTGCTTTCATGTAAGTTGCCTGTATTTGGAATAGATTTATAAAACACTGATAATTTTATCGACAATATAATCTAAATACACTCTGTCCTCATATATTCATCATATTCATTTTAACAAATTTTGCATTTACATGTACACACACTCGCGCGTGCGTGCGATTTAGTATGTATATATATAATTTGACACAATATATATATATATAATTTATATAAATGAATGGTGAAAAGAATAAAAAATAATTCATTTTTGAGAAACTAACTAAAAAATATTTTTTCATCATATTTTAATAAATATATTTTTTTAAATATAATATTATATTAAATAGTAAAATAATGAAATTTTAACCATAATTATTATGATTTTGTCAATATAATTTTAAATAAGAATTTTTATAAAGGAATTATAAGAAAATGGATATTTATTATTAAATTAAATATTCTGTAATATATTATTTTAAATAAAAAATTATAGAAGATTATTAACAATATATTGTGTTATGACAAATTGACAATACATTATTGCTGCAATCTATTATTAAATGAAAAAATTAATTGTGTATACATAATATATAATTATATATGTTTAAAAAAAAGTTAAATATGAGGATGTAAAAGAAATAAAATATATACAAATAACTGATAATGATGAATATATATATAATAACATGTAATGTGTCATAAATAATTTATTATTTCATGAAATAATAAATATTTAATACATAATACATAAATAATTAATACATATTCTTAATTAATAAATAAAAATCGTTTGTATATAGAGAAAAAATATACCTTAATTTTTTATGCACATATAAAAAATCAATAAAAAATAAGACTATTGATTTGCTTTTTCTTTCATTTAAATTAATGATAAATTATTATTCTTATTTTTTGATGACGTCCAATGAAACGTCAAATGACGTGCATGAAATTTCAGAAATCAAAATATATTTTTTTAATTTTTTAAAAAATATATAATATTAAGACAAGTGATAATTTCATTGTAATGAACAACTTGCAACTTATTTAAAATTCTATAATAGATTTTAATAATAATAATTTATATAAAAACAAATGTATTTTGAAATATTTTATATTCGTTTTTTTTAAGTATAAAGGAGTAATTAAAAATGGTATTAATTTATTACTTACTGCAATAAAATTAAATTTTTGTTATAACTTTAAGATAAATATGTTTTAAATATTTTTTATTGTTGTAATTTTAAAAAGTTTATCAATCTAATAATCTTATTGAAGATATAAAATTTAAGAGAAAAATTTTAAATGTTATTTGAAATAAATTAATTAATCATAACCGGTCAACTAATACAGCAACGATTACTAGAGATCACAACTAAATAGCTCCTTCACGATCTCGACTTTGATCATATTAACTCATCACTCTCTTGATTATCTTTCTTTGTTGTGTCCTTAAAAAGATGGTGGATGCGTGGAAAAAAGAGTGAGAGAGAAGTGGAAAGAAAAACAGAGTGAGAAAGAGCACTCTGGAAAGCAACGGCGGTCAATGGTGATGGCCGCGATGCAGCTAAACGGTTGAGTCAGTCAGTCAGTCTCGAGACACCGAGATTCGTGTATCGTTGAGAGATTGTTCAATTGGTTACTGTCTCCAATTTTTTAATAGTTTATCATGAGTATAATTCTATAATTTTAAAAACATTCATTGTTGTTCTACGTATAATTGTAAAAATTGTAAGCGTGTGTTTTATTTTTAATTACTTAATCACATCATTATGTGCTTCGAAGACGCGGAATATAGAAGTTGAGTTACTCTTGTTTCTGACTCGAGGATAAAGTTGATAGTCTATACAGTTGTTAAACATATACTCCTAAAGTTATGGTCGTCTCTTTTTGACCGACTTCGCTCGTATTGCTAGTTCAATAATGTAAGAACGCGCGTTATTTGAAATATATTTGATTTTATCCTTAAAATCCTCATTGTAATATCTTTAAGATAAAACGATCTTATCAAATTGAATTTAATAATAAGAACTATGATATTTAAAAAATTGTTAAAATTGAATATATGTAAATAAATGCCTATAAATTTATATTTTTCTATAATTAAAAAAATTAATAAAATTCATGTGCCAAAAAAATGTGTAATATGTTCCAATATAAAAATAAATATTTGTAAACTTACAATTATATATAATAAGTAATATTTTATATCCTTAAATATAACAAAATAAAATTCACCACGCTTTTTGTGATTAAGAAAAGGTTACATTTTTAATTTAAACATATGTAATGTAATGTGTATATTATATTAGATAAATAAAAAAATTAAATTTGAAAATAAATAATTTTTCAGGCAATGAGAGAATTTGTATGCTTATGCAATAAAGAACGAGAATACAAGATTACGAAAAAGTCAATTCGTTTAAACAAATATCGATCATAAAAAAAGAAGATTTATTTAAATTTTATAGCAAATTCAATATAAAAAGTTCTAAAAAAGATACAGAATGAAGCTCGAAGGAAATTGTTCGAATGAAGATAATACTAATGAAATATTATTACAACCTACTAGAAAAGGTTCTGGTTCTCGTTTACAAATTGTACCTGCACAACATAAAACGATTACTCATTTACCGAAAAGACCACCGGTTGACTTAGCATTCACCGATTTAACATATAGAGTACGAGAAGGTAACAAAAATAGTAAGTATTTCTATTTTTCTTTTATATTTTTATAAAAGCTTTTAAAGATAAATAAAATTTACATATATTTTATTTTCAAACATATAAATACTAAAGTTGTTTGAGACATCATTGAAACGATTTATTAATTTATTAATTAATTAATTAATTTAAGAAAACATAATAAATTATTTTATTACTTCTTTTATTTTTTCTTTTGGTCATATTTATATAATCAAAATTGATAAAATTGATCACAAAAGAGAAATATTATTAATATGTATATCGTAGATATACATATTATTAACATATAATACATTTTCTTGATACATAATACATATTCTTAATTATATGCTTAATAAAATCTCATTATTTAAATTTAATATTTAAATTATATATAAAATAAAATAATTTTATAAATAATATTTATAAATAAAATAAGATATATAATGTAGAAAAATCAAATGAATCATAACGATAATGTTTTTATTATCGTTTTTATTTTATCTATCTATATATGTATACTTTTCTTACTACACTATATATATATACATATTTTTCTTTTAAAAAATAACTTTCTATACGAATTAAATATTAAAGTGAAGAAATTAAAACAGAGATTTTGCAAGAAGATCGCTTACGACATAAAATTTTAACAACGATTTCCAAAGTATAAGCATTTAGATATAGAAAATATTTTTTATTGGTATGTTTTTAAATTTTTAAATGCGACACTTAAAACAGATTATAATTATTTGAGAAGAGAAATTTAATAATTTTGCGTTAAAAAAAATAATAATTGAGTAAGGCAGCAAACACAATAATAGAATGAATGATTTGAAAGACAACCTTTGTTTCTATTTATCATTAATTTATACTCGACCAGCTTATGGCTGGTTTGTTCCAATTACAGTATCTGGCGATAAAGTTTCATTTTACTGGTAGCAAGCTAGCGTTTTCATTTCATTTTATTTTTCAATATTTTTCTTTCTCTTATTTTTTTTCTTTTTATAATTCTATTTAAACAACTAATTAAATTTATTTATTAAATTTATTAAATGTTTTGAAATAAAAATTTAATATTCTTTCGGATTATTATTTTAAAATTATTAATTATATTTTCTTAATTTAATATTTAAAAACATTCGTTGCATTCGAGAATATTATTTTTTTTTCTTCTTTAATTATGAGTCGTTAAGAGTTATATATATTTATTAATATTTTATATTAATGTAATATATATAATATTTGTAATGATATTTATAATAATCATCCTCTTTTTATAGAAAATATTCAATAATAATAATAATAATAAAGAATCAAAATATTAAATATGTTCATTATTAAATAGATTTAAAATTTTATATAAATATTCGAAATTTAATTTGATTTTTTACTAAAGTTATCAACATAAACGTTACGTCTGCAAACAAATCCATGGTCACGCAATCATTGTTATATACACATATTAAAGTGTGACGTAATAGCATCATAATATTATCATAGCATTAATCTGATATTGCATATATAAGTTAAATAATTTTGCGTAAAATATAATGATAAATTATATTTATAATTATATTATTCAAAAATATTTTTTATATTATAATATAAGAAAAAGAAAATATATATCTTAAAACATATTTTAAAATTATATACGTATGAATCATAATGAACATGCATATATGCGAAATCATAAATATAAAGAATTCATTTTTTTATAAATAAAGTAATTACACTACAATTTTTTTTCTTATCATTAAAAATAATTAAATAATTTTTAGATGCAAAGGTAATTTTAAAATCTGTCAGTGGAAGATTACGATCTGGAGAACTGACAGCTATTATGGGACCTTCCGGCGCAGGAAAATCTACTCTCTTAAACATTCTGACCGGATACAAGTGAGTCCTTATATTTATGCAAATTCTGTAATGTATTCATTAAAAAAATCAATGTTCGTTTGTACATATTAATTATATTTTATTTATAAATGGGTTTTTAGTAAATAAATCAAATAATCAATCAAGAATAATTCTTTCCGTCAATAAAAAGTATTACATATATAAATTTTTTCTCAAATATTTTCATTTTTTTTCATGATTTATTATTTTTGCAATTCTTCTACAAAAATTTTTAAATATGATAGAAAAATGTTCAACGATGTTAATTATCGATTTGAATAAAAAACACGAATGAGTTATATAGATTAAGTATAAAGTAAGATATAATATCGAGGATCATTATAATTACTATTTATATATTTAATTTTATTTTTTAATGTTTTAATAATTACATAAATTATACGTTAAAAAATAAAATTTTGATATCATATAAAAAAATCATGATAAAATTTATCATTATTTTTAATTCATTTTAACAAAAAAGAATATTGTTTTATTTTTTTAGCATAAACGATTATATATTTAAAAATAATTGAATTGTATGCTTAGATCAACAGGTACTGAAGGAAGTGTTACAATAAACGGTCATGAAAGAGATCTTAGTGCCTTCAGAAAATTATCATGCTATATAATGCAAGATAATCAACTTCATGCGAATTTAACAGTGGCTGAAGCCATGAAAGTCGCTGCAAATCTTAAACTTGGATCGCATGCTAACAAAACAGAAAAGGAAGAAGTGGTATATTTCTTTCATTTTTAATATAATCTATAAAAAATATTCTTAAATAAATATTTATTTTAGAAATTGGAAGAATAGTAAAAAAAAAATTTGACTTTTCAATTATATTATTTGTGTCATTTAGATTCAAGAAATTTTAGATACACTTGGTTTATCCGAGCATCGTCATACTATGACATCGAATTTGAGCGGTGGACAAAAAAAAAGACTTTCTATTGCTCTTGAATTAGTCAATAATCCACCAATAATGTTTTTTGATGAACCTACTAGGTGAGCAAATTTTATATATATATGTTATACGAAGAAAAAGGAAACAAGGATGTTTTTAAAATGTTTATTCATTTATAGAAATTATAAATTTATATCAAGAAAATATTTTTTCTTCTTAATAGATCAATGCTAACTAACTTTCACTATCATTAATGCTAAAGAATCTTGTTTTCTGTTTGTACATATACATATAGTATATCTATATTTATGTATATATACTATTTATATTTAATAAATAACGGATATTCTTTGAATTAAATTTTTCCTAATAAAGATACAATCATATTTCATTAATTTGTAATAATATCTATATATATAAAAAATTATATGTTATAAACAATGAAATTGACGCGTACAAGTTAATTTCAACAAAGAAATAAAAACATGAACTAAGAGAAAGTATACAACCAATCTTGAAGTTTTTGAAAGTCCTGCTTTCTCGCTTTCACTGAAATTATATATAATATTCTTTTTTAAATATCGTAATTGTTTTTATCTTTGCATTTACCGAATTCATCAATTAATTTATCATTTATGTGTTCATCTTAATAAATCTTTTAAAAATTGATTAAAGCTTTGGAAAAATTTTTGAATAAAAATCTATTAGAATTTTGTTTTGATTAAGGAAAAAACAAAAGATCAATTTATTTAACAATTATTTAATGTATTTTAAAAATTTAATGAAAAGAGATACAAATCTCGTCTCGTTTAATTTTTTGTATTTTTTTCATATTGTAGTGAAAATATTGAATAACATATATATAGTTTTTATTAATTTACAGTGGTTTAGACTCTTCGTCCTGTTTTCAATGCATCTTGCTCTTAAAGACTTTAGCTCGAGGCGGAAGAACGATAATATGTACTATTCATCAACCTAGCGCTAGACTTTTTGAAATGTTCGATTCGTTATATACATTAGCTGAAGGACAATGTGTGTATCAAGGATCTACATCACAATTAGTACCGTTTCTTAGAAATATAGGGCTCAATTGTCCAAGTTATCACAATCCAGCCTCTTTCAGTAAGTTATTTATGACATTGAAGTATCTTAGCTTTTTTTAAAACACTGATTTCAAAATAATGATTATTATATTTTAATTTTCAGTTATTGAGGTATCTTGTGGAGAATATGGAGATAATATCAAAAATTTGGTAAATGCTATAAAGAATGGAAAATATGATATTCGAGAAGGACATCCATTTCCTGAAAATAAATTGGAAGAACTCAATAATTTACCTGATTCGTTTTCGAAAAACGAAGAAGATGGAAAAAATACTGAAAGAAAAGATAAGAATGATGTGAGCAATCTGAAAGAAAAGTTTGAAGAAGATAAAGTAAAAAAAGAAATTAATAATAAAGGAATTATTTCATCTTACGCAAGTAATGATATCGCAAAACAAGGTAGATAAGAAAATTGAATAAATTATTAAATAATTTATAGATATATCAATTATTTTTAAATATTTTGTTATTGTTATTGTCTTTCTATAATAGATGTAGTAATACCAATTGATATGGAAAAGAAGGATAACGTCGATGTAGCTTTACTCGATGAATCAATTATAGTCACTCCAGAGAGATATCCCACGTCGGAATATCAACAATTCTGGATTGTTTTAAAACGAACTTTACTTTTCAGTCGTAGAGATTGGGTAAATTAATCAATTCAAATTTTATTTAAAGTTTTTAATTTTTTTAAATAAAAAATTTTACGATTCTAATAATATTTCCTTTAGACTCTTATGTATCTTCGACTCTTTGCTCATATTCTAGTAGGATTATTGATTGGCGCACTTTATTATGATATTGGAAATGATGGTGCTAAAGTACTTAGCAACCTTGGATTTCTATTCTTTAATATGTTGTTTCTTATGTATACATCAATGACTATTACAATCTTATCTTGTAAGTCATATTTTAAAAAATGTTTTTATTTATTTTTTTGCTTCCTTTGTTTATGATAATATTTTAAAAACTTTTCTTTTCACAGTTCCATTAGAATTGCCAGTACTCCTGAAAGAAAATTTTAATAGATGGTATTCTCTTAAGGCTTATTATCTAGCAATTACTGTATCAGATATACCATTTCAGGTAAAAAAAAAAAATTTAATTTTGTCATAAAAATGAATTAAATTTTTTTTATATGTAAAATTTTATATGACATATGATCTTTTTTACAGGCAGTATTTTGTGTTATATATGTTACGATTGTATACTTCATGACAAGTCAACCAACAGATATTATGCGATTCAGTATGTTCTTAGGAACATGTTTACTAATTTCTTTCGTAGCGCAATCGGTTGGATTGGTGGTTGGAGCAGCAATGAACGTACAAAATGGTGTATTTTTAGCACCAGTTATGTCCGTACCATTTCTTTTATTCTCCGGCTTTTTTGTTAGTTTTGATGCCATTCCTGTATATCTTAGATGGATTACTTATCTAAGCTATATTAGATATGGCTTTGAAGGGACTGCGCTTGCTACATATTCTTTTGGTCGAGAAAAACTTAAATGTTTCCAGGTATGATGTACTCTTCTCATATATTCTTTCTTTTTTTTAAATTTCATATAAGTTAAATTATTATGTCATTTAAAGTAGTATGTCTTGAATGGTTAATTCAGAATGGTTAATTTAAAAAAAAACTTTGTTAAAATTTTGTTTCTACACATACATATATATAATATATAAATATAGCATAAAATTGCAAATAATACAATAATATTTTATATACACAAAAATCTATGTTGCTAAAAATTGTTGGTCTAGAAATCTTGATTTCATTTTGAAAAATGATCCAATATATTTTACTCTTTTCTTATTATTTATTTTTTTATTTACAGGTATACTGCCACTTTAAAAACCCAGAAACAACATTGGAGGAATTAGACATGCTCGATGCAGATTTCACTCTCGATATTCTTGCCTTGCTTTTGATATTTGTTGTTCTTCGAATCGCTGCCTATTTATTCCTCCGTTGGAAATTAAAGACTGCGCGATAGATCGATGTACAATTATTATCAATTTAAAATGTTGAAATACTTTTATAAACGAATGTTAATGGATTAAGGTAATAATGCATTTTTTACCGTCATCGTACAGTAGAAGATTAATAATCTTATGTTTTAATATCGAGAATTATTTTCTGTTCATAATTTTTAATCATCAAGACAAGTTCATATGAATACTAAAATATAAAAATATTATATATATAATATATATATGTTTATATGCAAATTAAAATATTATCCATCTATAATTTATAATATTATGAAATAAATATAATTTATTTGTTTTTATTAGTTGTACGATGACAATTCCATAATGGTTGTTGTTACGATAATTGTTAAAATCTTTTGGATCCATTTTGTTATATTACAATATATTACAATATTATAAATGGTGATCTCAAGTTGATCTTAAGGATGTATTACCAGTTTTGAAAGAGATAATTAGAAAAGAATATAAATGCATCTGATTTGAATGCATAAAAGAACTAATCAACTATTCTAAAATTTCGCAATTTTATTCTTTGAAAAGGAATAAGAGGCCTTAAATTAACAACATTTCGCAAGTGATTATATTTTTATCTGCTCATGGCTGTGAGTTTGACGATGCAGATAACAGAAAATAAATGCAATAATATATATTTTTTAATTTTAACACGGACATAAATCGATGTTTTTTAGAATGATATTTAAAATGTTTTAAGAATAATATTTAAAATAATAAATATCTTCCTATATTTATAATCATGAATGTTAAACTTTGGTAATGCATCACGAACATCGAACTTAAGATTTAGAATAAGTTTACCAAAATTTTACATATATTGTATACATTTTAATTAATGTATGTATTTCTTGAGCATAATTTTTTAAGGGAATTTATTTGTATACAAATATAAACCACATAAAAATATATAACAAGAATAGAATTTTCAACAATTTTGGAAGAACAATTTTATCGTCAATTTTTATTTAAATTATATTTTTCAAATGTATTAGAAATTATGATTAATCATTCATGCACAAAATAAAATTAAAACATTTGATTTATAGTATGTTAATAATATTCATTAATTTGATAAATGTACTTTAATAAAAGATATGTTTATATCTATTTATATGGAATGAATTATATATATTTATATAAAAAATGGTTACGCAATCGATATTCGATAATATATATCATTATATCGATATCCGGAATATAAGAATTTTTATAATAATATAATGGTAGAATTTCTATAATTTAATAATGCCAAATTATTAAATTATACTTTTAATATGATAAAAATAAAAGAAATAATATAAATATGTTAATATGAAATACGTAATATATGTGTAAAATATATGTAATATAATATGAGTCATGATGATATTGCAAAACATTGGAATTATGCGTATCGGATTATGGAAATTCTACTATATATAATTTTATATATATATATATACAAATATATATATACATACATAAATCTTTTATAAAATATCATGCATGTGAATGCGTGTAATTATGCTAAACTGGCATAATGTTTGTTGTATTTAATAGCGTTTGTTTATTACGAATAAAATTGTTTTTCATAATATTATTAATTTAAATATTTATCATGTATTACTAAGTAAAAGAAATATAAATATATATATTTTTTCATTTTCAAGATGAATTTGTGAAACCATTTAAATTCTTTAAAATTAGAAATCAAATTATAAGTTTGTTTAATCATAATTTAATCGATTTTATGGAATAATAAAAAAATTCCTTATTTATTTTACATAACTATTACATAAAATATTTATTCAGTCACGAATATGCAATTTAAAAAAAAATATAATTATCATTCAAATCTTATATTCACATATAATAATTATTTTTGCATGTAGAATCACAGTATAATTATCGATATAATTCAAATATGAAACATGATACACTTTTAAATATATACTAGATAACATATTAAAAAAGATATTTATTTCAAATTGACAATAAATCAAAAAGTACTTATTTTAGAGAATCAAATACATGTTTATTAATGTATGTATATTTATTATGTAACATATTTTTTTAATATTAAAGATAAAGAATATATATATTGGTTTTAATTACGAAAAATATTTATTATTATAAAAAATAAAATCATAAAAGCCGAAACATTCTAAAATATGTGTCTAAATTTACTAAATAAAAATAAGTAAAAAGATATTATTCTTTCATAGGAAAATTTAAAATTTACAGAAAACAAATATTTAAAAAAATATAAATATATTTGTTTATATATGTATTTCGAGGATTGGAGCATGCGCGTAGATTTCTATGAACCTACATATACTTATAATTAGCACATTAGTATGGACTAATTCGGTCTACACCTACTAATACAGTCTGTTTTTTAGTGCAGTTTGTTATGCTCATTACATGTTTAATTAATTCGTGCCTATTATAATTTTGAGTTTGTCCAAAATTTTACAAATTTAATAAATTGTAACTATAAATACACTTTTTAACTAATTCAATCATAAATTAATTTATTGTAAATAATAATAATTTATACGTATTATAAAATAAAAAAAAATTCTTAAAAACTTTTTGTGTTATGATAAAAACTTAATATATGTGCAAAATATAAATACATGTAAACATATACATATATATATATGTATACATATACTTTGTATGAAATGAGAAATATTTATTTTTAAGTAACAAAGTCATTTATTCATTCTATTATCTATTATTTTATTTTATTGCAGTACTATAACTTATATTAATAACAATATAAATGATTTACAAATGAATTTCTTTTTTTGTAAAAAATTCTTAAATATCTGATTAATAATATTGAAATAATATCAATAGTTTTTCATTTTTATCATTATTATATATTTCGATGTATTATCGTATCGCATCCATACGCAAACATTGTGCATGATTCACATTGGACTTTAAATATGCTTTTTAATTCTTTGTTATAATATTTATCAGTATTTTTAATAATTTAAATTATCATATTAAAAAAAACTTCTGCTCATTAAAATTAAAATAGTTAAAAATATTAATTATATCAAGATGATTTACATGATATATGATATCATTGTGATAGCAGCCGACACAATTATGTGTACAGTACAGAGTGTCGTTAGGAATAGGGAACATAGTAAAGTTATTTTAGCGTCAGTCTTTAACCGCGACTTGTCGTGAATCAAGCTTTCAACCGTTTTCACGGGTTTTTTAATTTTTTATCAGTGACGCTTTTATAAGCAAATAATTGTGTGACTTGATGTGTTATAACATTTAATGCAAATTTTAAATAATTTGAAAAATTATAGTATCATATTATCTTAATTGTCATACATTCATTAATTGTCTTTTCTTATAATTGATTTTTTTTTTTTAAGTAATAATGATATAATTTTTTTAAATATTTCATTCATGAAAAATTTATAAAATACAATTGTTATTTCAATCGAAAAAAATAATCGATTTTTTAAAAAAATTATTTAAAAATAATACTTATGAATTTATTAAAAAATTTAAAGAAAGATTTTAATTGTTTAAAAGTGTTATAAATAATAATATAAACAAAAGAAAAATACATTTTTTTTAAACTATAGATCAAACATGCTTACAAAATCGGGATTGAAGACAAAACAAAGCAACAATGGAATGGATGATATCTCATTATCATTATTAAATTCCAAAAAAATGGCCTCTATTAACATCGAATTTAATGACTTAACTTATACAATACCTTATGGTAGAAAAGGTATGATATAATATAAACTGTAGTGTTTGTCAAATATAATAAAAAAAATTAAAATTTTACTGTTCATGTATTAAAATTTAATTTTGATATTTATACAATATAAAAAAAATATAATATATAAAAAATAAAAAATATAAAAAAAAGTAATTATAAAAAAAGTAAAATAATTTTATTCATATTATTATGATATTATTTAATTAAAAAAACATTATGTATTCTTTATATAAATCGAAAAACTAAACGAATGAAATTTAAATGTTAAATAGAATTGAAATTTGTAATTTTAATGTATTTAAAAAGCAATGAGAACATTATTTCTAAGATTACTAAGATTATTTTATATATAAAAAAAATTTTGTAAATTTTGAATTAAAAAATTTTAGTATTTTTTGCTTGTATTTTTTCTAAATTTTCAATATTTTTTATTATCACAATTTTGATCATTTTTAATATTATTAAATCTCTTCGAAAAGTGTTAGAAAAATATTTCAAATACACAAATTTCATATATCTTATATTTTTTTTTATCTTTTTCAAATTAAACGCTTGAAGTATAAAAATTGATATAAATGTTATATTTATGATGAATATATGATAATCGAAAAACCAGTTTCTTTTTAAAACATGTTACTTTGCAAATGAATAAGGAATTCCTATAAATTCTTCTAGATATTTTATTATTTAATATTATCATGTTACCTTGATCAATAAAAAAAAAGTAAACATAAGATAAAAATGGTTGAATATGAATATATCTAATACATGGAAATAAAAATATAATATTGCATAATTTTATTATCATCAATATTATAAATCAATTTAATTATTAGTTATCAATAATTAACATGAATGAAAAAAAATATATTTTTAAATATTTTTAAATAGAATAGAATGTTAAAATAATTATCTTTATCATACAATAAATATATTTCATGAAATATAATTTAATAAATATTTAATAATTATTTAATAAAAAGAATTATAAATAAATATTTAATTATATATTTATAAATCAATTAGTTAATAATATTATTAATTAATAATCAAATCAGATAATTTATAATTTGAATTTAATTCAACATTTATCTTTCAATTTAAATATTATCATTTGAATGTACAAGATTGATAACAAAATATGTAATTCGTATTCAAAATAATAATCAATGTGTTGAAGATTATATGTTTACAAATATACATATGAAAGATTATATTCCTTTTAAAATATATTTTATATCTATTATACATATTTGTTATTGGATATAATTATATGTAATATAGAACTTATATGTATGTCATGATAATAATAATAATAATAATAATAATAATAATGTATCTTCGCTCATTTTCGATTGCATCATTGAAATTTTAAATAAAATTTATATGAAGTAATACATTTTTCTTTATCTATCTGTGTCATAGGTAAAAAAGTGATATTAAAAGGAATTAGTGGACAATTCAAATCTGGACATTTAACGGCAATATTGGGTCCTTCAGGGGCCGGAAAATCCACCTTATTAAATATCCTTGCGGGATACAAGTAACATTTCATCAGATCAAAATATTAGAATATAGAATTTATCAACCAATTGTAATAAAAAAAAATTTTTTGTAATAATTATATTTTCGTTTATCATTATTGTTTCCCATATTTTTTATTGCATTAAAATCAAATTTTATATGTAAAAGTGATTGACCTTATAATATACTATACAAGTAAACAAAAAAATTTAAGTCAAAGTTTACATGAATCCTAACATCGTCTCGATCGATAGATTAGCAATTCATGCGTAATGTAGTATGGTTGACAATCTTTTTGTTTCTTTTAATTTTTTTTCTTATTTCATTTTATTATTTCTGATCTGACGTTATCAAATCAAGTCTAACGTTTACAGAGCAATTGGCCGCGTAACAGGACAAATAAATATCAATGGACAAAAGCAAGACGTGGAACACTTTAAAAAAGCGTCATGTTATATCATGCAAGAAGATCTTCTTCAACCATGGCTCACGGTACAAGAGACAATGCAATTTGCTGCGGACTTGAAACTTGACAAGAATATTTCTCAAAAAATGAAATTAAATATTGTAAGCATTTCAAACGATAATTATATTTACAATACAATACAATATAATACAATATAAAGTAGAAAATAATATTTCTTTCATTCGACGTCTAAAAAATTGAAGAAAGATCGTTATTAAAAATTAAAATTGTATACATCCTTTTTTATACATTTTTTATCGCATGTTTGACAATTATGTTTGACAAGAAGCATTTGAAAAGAAGATAGATATATTATTTTAAAATGAAAGAAATTATTTTTTTTTTTTGGAATAGATTTAATATTATATATTTATTTAACATTATAAGATTCTCTCTTAGATCAATTATTAAGCGTTTGCGTAATTTTAGATAGAAGAAATTTTAAATATTTTACGGTTACATCATGCAAGGCACACAAGTACCGAGCGTCTATCGGGTGGCGAGAAAAAAAGACTCTCGATAGCTTTAGAACTCATAAACAATCCACCAGTTATATTTCTCGACGAACCAACTACGTGAGTAATTTATTTCGCAGCAAAGAATAATGAAATTTCAAACAAACGGTATGACAATCAAATATATAATCGACAATTTTAGAGGATTAGATCAAACATCTGCCACGCAGTGTATCGAACTTTTAAAATCTTTAGTACGATTAGGAAGAACTGTAATTTGTTCCCTTCATACTCCAAGTGCAAATATCTTCTCGAAATTCGATCATGTTTACGTTTTAAGTGCCAATGGCCAATGTGTTTATAGAAGTACTACGCGCAACTTGGTACCATTTATGCGACAGATTGGTATCGAATGTCCGCAGCAGTACAATCCTGCCGATTTTGGTAAATAGCAAACTTTTTTAATTGCGTAATTGAATCCATATGCTTGAAAAATATTATGTTATCGTTACAGTATCAGAAGTGTCAGCGGGTGATTATGGTTCGGAATGGATAAAT
Source organism: Apis cerana (assembly GCF_029169275.1). Taxonomy (NCBI): domain Eukaryota; kingdom Metazoa; phylum Arthropoda; class Insecta; order Hymenoptera; family Apidae; genus Apis; species Apis cerana. The sequence goes on along the minus strand of NC_083855.1, from coordinate 12,357,376 downwards.
CGAATGGTGAATGCCGTAAACACAGAATTTCCTATTACTCCTATCTCTCAACAAACGAGTTTCGAATTTCAAATCAATACGACAATATCGAAAGTGTCTTGGTTTGAACAATTTGTTATTCTATCGAAAAGAAGGTTTTTACAGTTACGTAGAAATAAGGTGCAAAAATATTCAATAATAAAAAATGTTAAATCAAAAAAAGAAACTTTTACGAGAGATATCTGACAAAATCTTTTCATTTTTTTCAGGATTATATGTATTTAAAAATATGTTTACACATATTCGTTGGCTTCATTATCGGCGGTTTATTTGTAAATATTGGAAACGACGGATCGAAAATCATATATAATATTGGTTTCTGTTTAACTTGTTTAATATTTTTACTTTATGTACCAATGTTACCGATATTAATGCATTGTAAGAAAATAACAATTATTAAATTACAATTAAAAGAGGAGAATTGATGATTCTTGGTAAAATAGATTTGACAAAAAAGAAGAGATAAAGATATTTAATGAACATAATTATTATTTTTTCAATACGTTATTAAAATATTTTCAGTTAAAGCTATTTAAATCGTATAATATCCTCGATTATCTTCTATGTTCTTAGTAATTTTTATTTAAGTTTTTCATTCACTTATATATATATATTTTTTTTAAACTTACAGTTCCCAAAGAAGTGAAATTGATAAAACGAGAATATTTTAATATGTGGTATGATTTGAGTCCTTATTATTGTGCATTGATCATAATCAACATACTTACACAGGTTAAAACATTGAATTTTATTAAAGATTATAAATATTAATTTTACGAATCATTTAAAGTGAAATAATTTTTTGATCAACATTGCAGATGTTAGTATCATCGATATATTTATCAATAGTATATGTGATAACAGATCAACCTCTGGAATTTTTTAGATGCGCTATGTTTTATAGCACCGGTTTAATATGCTCGTTTATAGCAGAAAGCATAGCATTAGCTATAGCTAGCATATTGAACATCGTGGTATGGATTCATATTATGTTTACTAATTATAATTATATTAAGAAACTTTCATATTGATATATTTTTTAGAATGGCATATTTGTTGGGCCTGCAATTTCTGTCCCCTTAATGTTGGTTGCAGTACAAGGCATTGGCGAAACAAAAACTTTACCTCTTTATCGACAATTGATAATGTATCTAAGCTATATTCGCTATGGTTTAGAAGGTCTTATAAGTGCTTTATATGGTTATAATAGAGGAAAGTTATATTGTCCAGCTACAGAAATGCTATGTATATTCGGAACACCTCGACAACTTTTACAAATAATGCGTAAGCTATTGGAATTATAGTAATGTTTCTACTAATTGTCGCAAAGTCCATATTAAAATAAATAACTAGAAATAGAAATTTTCGATAAATATTTTAAATATTATTTCAGTTTCATTTATTTCTTGAAAACATCTAAAATGAAAATGAAATATATCAAATGTGAAATAAAGAGAAAGATTCAATACTGTCAGTTATACATTATCTATGAATATAATTAAAATTAATTCAAATATAATTGTACTTAAAATTAATTTTCATTGGAAAATTTTAATAATTTAATTATTAAAATTTTAATAGTTTAATTATTTAATCTTAATAATTTGTTGTAATCCTATAATAAAATATATAAAAATATTATCTATATTCTATTTTGATGATTCATTGCTAATTAAAAATAATATAATACAGATTATGATTCAAATGAGTTAAATGGAAATACATAACTAATATTTGCTACTTTGTTGCATCGAAGCACTAGTTGGTGATAAGAACGCGATAATTAATAATACAAAATATACGATAATTAATAAAGAAACATTACTGCATTTAAAATTATAAATTTTTATTAATATATATATGCTTGTTTAAACGTAATTTTTTAATTTTCATTTTAGGTATAGATCATGTGGCTTTTTGGATTGATTTTACTGCGTTAATAGTTATCTTTATATTTTTACAAATTCTCACTTATTATTTACTCAGACAACGACTTAAACCGAACAAAATGTTCCAAACACTTTTTCTGATTAAAATGGTAATAAAAAACCATTTTAACATCGTCAATTAAAACTTTTAAACTTAACAATTTTATTTTTTGTAATAGATTTATTATTTTTAAAAATATTAATTTTGAAAAAGAGAATAATTGATTTTTTACAATTTATCTCTGAATATGATAAAAATTATAATAATATAAAATTCTTGAAGAAAATCTATTTCTTTGAAATGATATGAAATGTAATGTAATCAAGAAAGATGTATATATATATATATATATACATATATATGTAAGATATGTAGGAAAATTTAAAAAATGATTTTAAAATTAAATACAAAATTAGTATGCAAAAATTTATTCTAGTATTCTATTGAAGTATATTTTTCAAATTATAAGTAATTTAATTTTGTACTAAATCAAGAGAGATAAGGAATTACATAGACTTGATAAAATAAAAAGATATAAACTTATATGGATGAATTGAAATAGAGAGATATAATTATCTATTTCTGCTATCTCGTTTTATCTTTGTTTTGCAATTGCTTGTAATTTAATAAAAAAGTCTCAATCAACATTTTTATATTTATTAAGTTTTTTATTTTGGTCTTTAAAATTAATTTTCCAAAAATATAAATCCTCTCACGAATATATTAACATTTTTTATATCTATATATACGTGTATAAATGTATAATCTATCTGCAATAAAGGATTTCTAATTTTTTAACATTGCATGCAACATTCTACGTATATATAGAACACGTAACATGTTCAATGTGTAATATTGATTAGATCAGATATATAATAAATACATTCAAGTAAAAAAAAAAGAGTTAATAATAAAAAATATATATATAATAATAATAGAAGTGATATATTAAGTTTTTATTATATTCGATTTATGATTTCAGAATCAATAATGTGTGTTTTTATAATTTTCTTTATACCATTTTAACCTATAATTAATGTAAGCATATTTATTGTTTTTTAAGCAAAGTTTAATTTATTTCATAAAAATTCATTAGAAGTTAAATAATATTTCTGTTAAGATTCTCTATAAATATATAACAATTAAGAAATAAAATATCTTAAAATTCATACATATAATATGCTTGCAAAATGTATTATTTTTAGAAAATTTATTTAAATTAGTGCATCTTTGAATTAAACTAAAATTAAAAAATAAAATAAGTATTATTATATTAAATAGATATAATTGATTAAAAAATGAAAAATAAATGCAATTAACTTTTATATTTTATTCATTTTATTTTCAACAAAAATATTTAAAATAAATATTCTATCTCATTATATTTACATTTTATTTTATCTATGAAGAAACACATTTTTAATATCAATATAACAGTTAATATATATAATAATAATTTTCAATATCTTCTCGGTATTCTTTTTTTTGATAAGATATTTTGATTATAGATACAATATATATATACAAAAATAAAATTAAGATTTATTCCAACAACTAAATAGATAATAAATCTTATATATCAAGTTCTATTTTATTTATAAAAAGCATTAAAAATGTTAAATTGCAAAAAATTCGTCATTATTTTATTCTTATTTTTTGGTAAAGTGAATAGGTGAGTTTTATTTATTAAAAATATTCGATAATATTTTTATATTATTTATTATATATTTATTATATATTTAAACAATATATAAGATAAATTTAACGATAACTTTTTAGAATTTTGTTTAACTTTTTAAATAAAATTGTTTTCATATTATTATTTTTATTAATAATATATAATATAATAATATATAATAACTAATTCATGTCAGAGAATTTTTTACATATATAAATTGTTTTAACAGTCATTGGAATCGAACACGGAGATCGAACACTGATTTCGATGTTTTAATTTTTACTCAACATTGGCCTCAAACTGTTTGCTACACATGGAAAGAAAAGTCAACATCGAATACGTGTTCATTACCAAAAGAGCATGAGTGGACGATTCATGGTATTTGGCCATCTCAATATCATAAAATTGGTCCACAATTCTGTAATAAATTACCATTCAATTCGACCGCATTAGAACCATTAAAAGAGAAATTACAAGAAAAATGGATAGATATAGAAAAAGGAAGAACTTCTTATTCATTTTGGCAACATGAATGGGATAAACATGGCACTTGCGCGGTAGTATTGGAACAATTAAATACTGAAAATAAATATTTTACAAAAGGTTTAGAATTATTATCAATTTACGATATGAAAAATATATTGGCAAAAGCGAATATCATTCCTGGACAAATATATAATAAAACAGAGATTTTAAATGCTATTGAAAGGCAATTAGACAAACGGGGAATATTAATTTGTCAAGAAAATAAGGTAAATAAATAAAAATTTATTTTGTTCATCAATATTCAATATTCAATATTTAATAATTAAATTGAATATATTAAAAATTATTTTTAGCATACAGGAGAATCATATATATTTGAGATACGAATATGTTTTAATAAAACATTAGAATTGATCAATTGTAATGAAGTTAGTGAATATCCTACAAATTGTAAGTCTGAAAGAATAATTTATCCCGAAAAAGTACCATATAATAAAAGTACAATAATAAATAATAATATAATAATGAATTTCATATTTATATTTGTATTGTTTTATAAATACATATAACATAAAAGTATAAATATAAAATATAAAATATGTAATTTTAAAATTTAAAATTGATGTAATATTTATTTTATATCCGAAAAATGTAATAAAAATTTTAAACATTTTATATTTTTAAATGTATATTTTTTATTTTTATTAATAATTACAAATAGGGATTGTTTTAATAATAAGAGATGTTTTAAAATGATTCCTTTTTCTAAACAATTTGTATAATATTTTACAATGAAATATTACTTTAAAAGCATATTGCAAATTATATGGCAAGTAATAATTGACATTTTAATCATTCCATTTTTTTTTGAACAATTAAAACTGCAGATGGTGTTAAACCTAGAATTATAATCATAATAACCAAAAAATTAATGTTTGTATCATATTATATATAGTCAATGCAAATATTAAATATTATAAATTGTAATAGCATACCTAATGCATTTAAAGGAGCTTCATAATCATCTTCTGTAAAAATTTTCTTGGGAAAATTTGTCATTAAATTAAATGGACCAGGAGTATCTGTCCTATTAAGTTCTACAAACAATCTCACAGCAGATAACTTTTCCTTACTTCCAAAATTTTGAGTTAATACTTGTCCATTAGTAAGTCTAATCTAAAATATCAAGTTCAATATTGTTCAAATATTACAATTAAAATTATATAATCATAAATATGTAAAGTATACCTGTAATTTTGTATCATTATATTCTTTCCTATAAATATTAGTGGAAGATGAAGGTGTTGAGAGAGATTCTGTTACTATTTTTTCAGCATTAGCTTTAGCACGTCTAGCAGCTTTATCAGCTTCAATTTGTTCTTTAACCCTTTGTCGTGCTAATTTCTCTTCCTCTTTTTCACGTTTCCTTTCTTCTAACAACTTTTTCATTTCTAATTCTTCCAATCTATAATATTGAAATATAAGTATATATATGCATATAATAATATGGATAAATAAATATATATATATATATATTACTTTCTTCTAGCTTGAGCCATCTCCTTTCCTGATTTTATCCTATTTTTTTCTCTTTCTTGTGCATCTTTTTTTTCCTGCTCTTCCCTCTCTTTGTTTTTTTGCTTTAATTTTTCTGTTAATATTCGTAATTGCTCTTTTTTTTCTTCATCCGTAAGAGGTTTTTTCTCTTCTGTACTTTCAGAGAACCTATCATGTCCAGACTTTGTTGCATGGAATTCAACCTCCAAATTAGATTTAAACAATTTTCCACAGCTATTGAACAAAAAATTAAAATAACTATGTTATCAATATTAATTCATATAAAATATTAATATATTTACATATCACATTTCATAGATTTAGCAACTTCAGTAGTAGACACCTGATCACTAGCATCGGTAATGTCTTCTTGAACTGATGTTTGAAGATTAGACGCTGGTGTACTTTCAGTAATAGATGGTTCAGATGATGGTTCAGCATCATTTGAATGAGCCAAGAGCCTAAAATAAAAATTAAGATCGTCATCAGACGATGAGAATGAAGTCACGGCCTTTCTCGTACCATTCCATTGCCGGAACAACTCCTTTGTTTCCAGTAATTTCTAAAGCTTTTTCCCTGCGATAGAATAAAAATGAATATAATAAAGGTTATATTATATATTAATTTAAAAAAATTGCCTTAAATTCTTACGCTTTAGATACGCTGAAACCCATATCGACTAGCATATTTATATCACTTGACGACATTTTATTTTATATTTTTGAACTGCTTAACGAATATTTTTCACCAATAAAATAGTATTCAACATTCGAGCAATCAAAAACTTAACGTCACGTTCAACCGACGCGCTACCTATGCAATTTTATACGTTGTAAAAGCTTACTGGTGGAATCACTTTACCGGAAGTGATAAAATTAAATTTTGAAAATATAATTAATATATATGAAAAATATATTTTCTGGAATTTAGAAAAAATGCAAAAAATATAAGTATAATAATATATAAATATAAGTTCAAAAATTCAGAATTTCAAAGAAATATAGAGTAATGATGTTTTATTTTCACTCTAAATATTGTTTACAGTCAACAAAAACATTTAATACATCAGTTTTCATTTTATATTCATAGTTTATAAAATATCACTAAGAATTTAATATATGATCAGAAGGAACAAAACAAAATGAATATAATAATGATAATTAAATAATAAATCTTAAGCATAAGTCAAAAAAGAAATGTATCTTAAAAAAAATGCATTTTACTATTACATAAGCTAAATAAAAAATATTATTTAGTAATGAAATAGTAGATTGCACTATTAATTAAGATTATTCACAATGTATATTGATAGAATAGTGATTGTAATTTGATAGGTTTTAAAGGTTACTTATTTTTTTTTTTTTTTAATAGCTCAAAAAACAAAGGTATAGCCCTAAAGTATTGTTAAGTTAGAAATATTATTCTAAGGATTATTAATATTCCTGGGACGCTTTGTCTCCTTTTCCAGATCCACCAGTACCAGTTTTCTTCGGCAAAAGTACTGCTTGAATGTTAGGCAGGACACCACCTTGAGCAATCGTTACACCAGAGAGTAATTTATTCAATTCCTCGTCATTGCGAATAGCTAATTGCAAATGACGTGGAATTATCCTGAAATAAAAATAAAAATATGTAATGTACTATTTATAAATTATCAATTAAAGACAATATTTTATATAAATAAATCATATAAAATATATTATATTATATAATAATGAGGAAAAAAATATCATGGAGAAGCAAAAGTAAAGATAGATAAATAGAGTATGCATAAGTGAATGAGAAAGAGATAGAAAGAGAGAGAAGAGCTTGCTTCACCAACCTCGTCTTCTTGTTGTCTCTTGCGGCGTTCCCGGCTAACTCGAGTACTTCAGCCGCCAAATATTCCATTACAGCGGCCAAATACACAGGAGCTCCAGCTCCAACTCGTTCTGCATAATTTCCTTTTCTCAAAAGACGATGGATTCTTCCGACAGGGAATTGCAGCCCTGCCCTACTACTGCGGGTCTTCGCCTTTCCCTTAGCCTTTCCTGAAAAAACGTACGTAGAACGATTTTTATAGTTTTCAATAATTTACTTTATTATTAAATACGATACTTACCACCTTTACCGCGTCCAGACATCTTTTAATGAATTTTCTTAAAACTTTTAAACACGAACAATGAACGATGCTTCTCCTCGCAATACCAAACAGCGAATGAACCTCTACCCTATTCGACAACGGTTATGCGTATGTACATCCGATATTTTGGCGGCGACAGTTAGGTCGGCGCTCGTTTGCGCGGGAACGTTATTTCTACATTACATGTACATGTGGCGCCGCCAATCTAATATTAAAATCCCTAGATAAAATTACGGATAATTTTTCTAAAATATAATATACTCGTATAATTGTACATTAGATGGAAAAATATTACGTTTTCTAATTTAAATTATTCATTTAATTCATAATTTTTATTTCTTTGTATTAATTTTTATATGGTTTATACAAGTTTATATTAAAAATTGTACACCCTGCAGAAAATAAGCGTGTCTCAGCATATAGAGGGCAGTACTGAACATGAAAATAATTAAAATTTATAATTATTTCAACGTACAGAATTATAAATTTGAAAAAACTTTAGGAATATTTTAAAAATATCTGCTCTTCATTTCGTTAAAACTGTTAGAATGAAATAGTTATAACTAATTACTAATCGCACGTTATATGGAAAACTTATCTATACCTTATATATGAAAGGAGAGGAAAAACAAAATACTCAAAAAATTCATATTTTCAACAATTTACTCCTAGGCTCTTGTTTTGGCCAGATCAGAGACCAACAAATATCTTGTGGTCTTTTTGTTTTGTTATACAATACATAAAAATAATGATATTTACAAATGTAGGATAACGTTAGGCACTCAATGAACAAAACAGTAAAATTATAAATGTATTCGTATTATACATATTGGAGGTATTACGATGAATAGTTGAACGATATACTCAGAGAATAGAGTGAGATACAAATATTAGGACAAATATAAGCACTGATTTAGTTGAATGTTGACGAAAAAAAAAAAGAGAGAGAGAAAAAAAAGAAACAGAACTTTTGCAACGAAACGAATTTTATTCGCTTTTTAATATTGTTTGCGATCTGATTACTGTTCGAACTTGGAATGTTGAAGGTCGGGTAACAAGCATTTTTATGTGGAATGTGCTCGCGCGATGTCTCACGTTTTAAATTAAAATTTAAATTAAGTCACTTTAGCTACGTAAGTACCTCACTGCAGTTGTTACATTAATTTCTCTTGTTAATTCACTGGCCTTTGCGTTCATTATTGTGAACAGTGGACATCGAAAGGAAAGATCGATCACTATTCTGATCTCTTGGAATCAGATGTGATTTTCCTGTATTCTACGAATGTCCGTAGACTAGAGTTGTTTCTATCTCGAAACATTTTTTAAGTTAAAAGTAATCGTTACGGTTCTATAGTTTTGACCTTTTTTTTTTTTTTTGCATTCAAATTTATTGTAATCGCAATCTGTGGTTTCGTAGTTTGAATGTATTTTAAAATTTTTGTTAACACAGAGTTCACGTACACTATTCCCATTTAGGATGCAAAATGAAAAAGAAAGTTACAGTCTATATATTGGAGTAACTTTTCGATTATCAATAAACCGATTCAACGTCGCGATTAGTTGTCCCCTCTCTTTTACACCAGATAATATTAACGATCGATTCATATACAAATTCATGACATATCATATTGTTTCAAGTTATTATCTGACATAGAGTCCACATTACGCAGAATAAAATAAGTTATACGATTTGTCTATTTTTCATTAAAATATTATGATACAAATTACAATTATTTATAGTTTAGAGTCTAAGAGCCGTTAGTTAAAACTATAAAATCTTTATTAACTACTTCAGTCGTGAACTAAGAAGTGCATGTATATTTAGATATAATTTTTATAATCTTCTTACACACTCGTCCCATACGTTGTGTTGATATGAGGATCATTTACGAAATATAAAGGTGTGCTTCACGACCGATCGTAGTATCAATCCGTTGCTATTGGAATTTTATATTCTGTATTATATGTATAACATCATCTCGTGGTATCCATTTGGTCATTAAAACCGAAAGGCTGCTTTACAATTGGTCAATAAAATTGTTTCATCGAATTCTCGCTTGTCTAAGTATAAGATTGTAAGATTTTATATTTGGTATTGGTATGCTAACGACCCTTAACCCTTCGATAATATCACAGATGAATGAGTTTCCGTGTTGTGCGTTACGCATCGCTACCTAAGGTTCCTAACAAGTGCGTTAATCCTTTCGATTTTCTCGCTCAACATTCGCCTTTCCGAATCAAGAGCTGTTCTCGCGGATAAAAGTTCGTATATCCTCCGCTCTAGATGAATGGTCTCGGAACGTAAGTTGTTCGATTGTGCCACCAATTTTGATGTTTCGCTCGTCAAAATTTTCTTCTCCAATGCTTTTTCTGAAACGAGAAGAAGAGAAAAAGAAAAAAAAAATAAAAATAAAAGATTGTACAACAATTAATGGATAGTTTTCTATAAAACGAGTGAAACGATTTCATACCTTTGGAATATTCACTATAAGCAAAAATGATGTCCTCGATGCCAGTCCATTTAGGTCTCTCCTTCTTTCCATCCACGTAATCTACATCCATGTTCTCATCCATGATCTTCATATCCATAATCTTGCAATGTTGTTTCACCCCATTTTCACCGGGCATAGGCAAAGAGGGATAACCCATCGAGACAATGTTCGGAACCAAAGGTGGTAGAGGCGGTGGTCGTTCTGGAATTTGTTTCACTTTTACTCTATCCAAAAGCCTCATCTTTTGCGGCGGTTTAGGCAATGTTGGTGGATTCTTCGAATATGCCCTGGCAATTCTTTCGCAATACGCAGTCACGGAATTGGAACATTTCCGTTTCTTACGATCTTGCAGAACGTATTGCCACGTTACTTCTGCCTCTGTATAGAACAATCAAATGAATTTAATCGAATCACTTTTTGATCGATCGAGCGTATAAGATACTTTTCAATATTTACCATCTCTCCTGTTCGGAGGCATTATATCAAGGCCTATAGTCCTGAGAAAACCAACTTTCGGCTCGAAATCTGGTGTATGGAGTAATACGTCCGGATGTTCCCGCGGTATTGGTAATACAGATTCTACCACTTGTTCCGTCTCCAAAGGTACTTCCGGTGGATCTGGATTTAACCTGTACCTCTTCTCCACTTTACAAAGCTCTATTTCTATATGGACGGAGCGAGAAAGAGAGAGAGAGAGAAAGAGAGAGAAGGCAGATGCATAAGTGTTAACGTGTGGACGAATGTAATGGGGGGGGGGAAAGTTAAAAAAAAAAAAAAAAAGAAAAAAAAAGAAAAAAAAAGAAAAAAAATTAACAAACGGTGAAGGGTGACGAAGATTTCTTACCGTTCCTCATACTTAAAGTGGTTAGACCGAACATGGCGAGGAATGCGAGTTTCTTCTCAGAATACTGTAATTTGGCCGGTGGACCTTTGATGATCCAAAGATCCATATCCTTCGTTTCATCCTCGCCTTCCGAATCCGAACTACACGCAAGACCTGTATTCCTTTCCCGTTTCCTTTTCCTTCTCCTTTCGGCAAGATCCAACGAGGACGTCAACTCTTTCGGCTTCTCAGGTACAAGAAAAGACTTTTCGCTGGTACTTATCTCCTGTTTGACCAGAGCCTTGCTCAGGTCAGGCACATTTAACACCGCCGGTTCGCACTTCACGGAAATCTCAGTCAAATTATTGCACTTGTCGGTGAAACAAAATGCGGTTTTCAGCTCGTTAGAGAAATTCAACAGTTTCTCTTGATATTTTGGTATCTGTAGGAGAACATTGGACACGTTCTGACAGGTACGCAAAACTTCCTCAGACTTGATACTTTGCATCAACTGGCTCGTATCTATAGGCTTCTGCGCGATGTCGTTTATGCTGAACTTAAAATTCGGTTGAAACGATAATGTGGACAACAGGTTGTTCTGATCGCTCTTGGACTCTGATTCAGGTTTCATCTCCTTCTCGGCGAGATTGAAGTTGACGTTCGTTGGTTGGAAAGTAGGGGGCGGGCCTTTCCCTTGTTGCTCGTACGTCGAGTGGGTCACGATCAACGGTTTCTCTTGAACGATCGAATTCTTCCCCACGTGATTTTGATGGCTCGCCGCCGTTTGCTTCCCGTGATTCTCCATCTTCTCGTTACACGAGTTTACAACTAACTTGCCGCTCTCCCTCGTCGACGCATCCGAGATGCCGGTTTTATGATGCGAATTCGCGTGATTCGCGACTTTGTTTGTCCCATTCCCGGCCACGATATTGTTGTAACTCACGTTTCCACCCATTTTCTCGCTGGAGACGCAATTAACGAGATTGGACGAGGTCGAAGGGGGCGACGAAGATGACGACGACGAGGACGATGACGATGACGATGAGGACGATGACGACGACGACAAAGACGACGAAATTTCGTTCCGCTGACCCGCCGTTGTCACCGTACTTTGATTACTACTTTCGTTCCCATGATGCACCACGCTCTGTTTCGTATTACTGATCACAGGAGCGCTGTTGTTGCTACTCGCGCTATTGCCACCGCTGTTACCGGTCAACGTGCTCGACGATACGTTTATCTTTGGCTGCGAGTGGACTGATTGATGAGTGGACTGCGATGACGACGGCGACGAAGAAAAATGGGCCGGTTTGTACAAATTGGCTACGTGCGAGACGGGTATATGGGGATGATGAAACTGTTGAGGCGGATAGGGGATCGGGTGTGACAGGGATTGCTGGGAATTCGCGTTTTTCGCGTTATCGACAACGGCAACGTTGTCGTAACACAATTGTCCCCCGATTGTTTGAGACGTGGTCGTTGTAGCGGCCGATTTTACCGACGGTTCTTGGTAAGAAGAAAGTTGACTCGATATACTGTGATTGTGACTGTTCACGATAGTCCTTTGCTGCGGCTTAGACGAGGAGCGAAAGGAATCCTCGAAAGGTCTGACGAAAGCCGGTTGAGATGTAACCAAACCCGTGCTCGTGCTTGTGACCATAGTAATCGCGGTGGTAGCGATGGTAGTGGTGGCGATGATGATGCCGCTGCTGTTGTTGCTGCTGGTGCTCGTGTTGGAGGCGTTCGCCGTCGTGCTGGTCGCGATTGCGCCGTTGTCTTTGCTTCTCGAGCTATGAATACCGTGAGACAACGGCGATGGCGATTTGTGGGACAAGTTGTTGGTCATGTGGTTCGCGCTGTTCATAGTCGAGGGAACCGAGGTGGGTGTCGTTACAACGTGTGTTCCGTGGCTTGTCATTGTGCCGCCGCTGCTCGACAAACCGTTGTTGCTCGTCGTTGTGCCAACTGCGCTCATATTGTTGCCGCGTTGATGCTGCGATTGTTGCGACGATGATGCCGGTGGTAGCGGCGGTGGTGGCGGTGGTGGTGGTAGCGGCGGCACTTGTGGCGACTGTTGCACCTGTTGCTGTTGTTGTTGCTGCTGCGGTTGTTGCTGATGGTATATAGAAGTCGTGACCGTAGTCGTCGCGCTGCTCATTATCGTAGCTGTGTGCTGACTAGAATGAATGGTGGTTGAGGGTACGGAGGGTAAATGGAGGGAAGGTATGGAGATGATAGGCGCCAAGGGCATGGCGAGGGATGGCGGGGGCGGTGGACCTATTACCGCTGGCGTCAAGGACGACATAGAGGGTATAGAGGGGATGGGTGGAGGGCCGCCGATAGGCGCGGAACTTATCGGTGGCGGAGGTCCAAGGTTCAAGGGGGGTAGAGGGGGCATGGCCGCGGTGCTGACGGAGCAGATGGTAGCCGTGGCCAACGATGCTGGTCCAATGGGAGCCGGTGGATTTGGAAACGGTGGCAAACGAGAATGATAGATGTTCGCCGTTGCCGTTGGATCCGACGATGGTGGTGGCGGTGGTGGTGGCGGCGGTGGTGGTGGAGGCGGTGGCGGTGCTACAGTCGGCGGAGGAGGAGGAGGAACCGAAGACTGTTGCTCTTCTTTCCTCGACTCGACGCGATGGTGACTGTTACCGACGGATCCAACGTTAGCGTTACCCGCGTTGCTCCCGCTGTTGGTGCCCGTGTTGCTGCCATTCCCACCACCGCCACTTCCGCCTCCGCCTCCGCCGCTACTGCTCCCGCTTGGACGATCTCTGTTCTCGCGTTCTCGCTCCCGCTCGCTATGCATCTGAGCCGCTATGGTCGGCTTCCTAGCTGGAACAAATCCCGAACACAGTGCTTGGTAATCTTCCACTGATCTACTGGTGTCAACTTACTATTTAGCGGAGTACACGGGTCGTCGATATTTCAATTTTCGCCCAATTCTCGCGCACAACATGCGCTCAAGTTCTCCGCCTCGACCTTTATTATTCGTATTGTTCGTCGAAATTCGTACGCGAGGAGAAGCGTTGTTCGAAAGAAAAATTACGATCGACGCGGCTCAAGGTTATGGACATTATGGACATGGAATGCGAATCGAGTGCGTTCGAATTCGTTAACGAATGGTCGTCTTTACGTCGTGTGTATACTCCAACAATTCTGGTCGCGTGTTCGAAAATTTAACAAGTTTCGTGAAACTTTGGAAAGACGACGGGAGAAAAAAAAAAGAAAGAAAGAACAAATTGCATAGAATTTTTAAGAAAAGATAACGATCGTTCGTCTATTTTAACTTACCTGGCCGATCCAGTTAGTTAGACTTTCGTTACGGTGAGTAACGGAGATTCATGTATTCAATTATTCGAAGTATTGGGGATGATTGCACAGTAGAACTTCAATGATAATTGGATAACGTATCTGGTTCGATTGTACATTTCGATCGGTTCGATTGGGACGCTCGTATATGAGAAAACACTCGTATATATATATCGTACGTACAACAACGTAGGAAATTAGGTATTGGTCTGATCTGGTAACGACTGATCTCGCTGAATCTTCCCCAAAACTGTTTCAGAAAATGAATCGAGGGTCAAGAATTCCAAGTCAATCAGAATTTTGATCACGTTTTTTTTTGCAATGTTTATTTTCAATTATAGTCCAAATATACATGTTTACATAATAAATTATATAAAAACGGTATAATTTTGATAAAAGAACATGTGTGACAGTTATATACATAGGTGGATCAAGTCAATAATAGGGTAGAATACGTTTGCTACAATTAAGAAAAATTATTTCAACACTGATCGTTTAATTGCAAATTTCTAAAACAGTTGCGGGAACTAACGCAAGAGTGCACTATGTTTCAGGAAAACGATACAAAAGTGACGTAATTATTAAGACTGATCTGTAAAACGGTTCACCGTTTCGCGTTTAAGCGATCGTTCGAGGCGAAACGAAATGTTTTACGTGTTGTCTAGCTGGTTAAATGAAAGGGATGGAGAGAGAGAGAGAGAGAGAGAGAGAAAAAAAAAAGAAAAGAAAAAGAGAAAAGAACACAATGAGGAAACGTGAACAAATATAATTCAACGAAACGAAGAAAACTGACAGCAGAAAAAAAAAAAAAGAAATATATATTTGTCAGCGATTAACATTCATCATTTCTTGCTTCAAATTATAATAATTACTTATAACAAACTTCACGTATACACAAGATAAAAAAAAAAAAATGCAAATAAAATTGAATTTATCAAAGGAAAAAAAAATTCACTTGAATGTGAACGAGAGAAAATAAAACGTTTTACGTAACAATTACATATTGTTCTCGAACAAAACTCTTCATCTTAAAAAAGATGACGAAGATAAATTCTTTTCCATACAAGTCGTGCACTCTTATGTTGTTAAGTTTCGTCGTTAAAGACGTTACTAACTACAAAACGATTACCTACGTAATGAACGTGTCATTGTACATGAATAAGAGACTTCGTTTTTTCGAACACTACAAAAAATTATTTTGAAACATATATACTTCGAATACGTTATAAATGGATATAAACGGCCGACCGAAGGCCGACTTATTCTTTCAACATGAAACAGAGAATTTATCGCAATTTGCCGATAAGTCTGACTTCGGTCTACGCGTCAAAAACGAAATTACTCGGAAAAAGTCGGGATGGTTGTCTCGGAAATGCGATTCCAACCTTGGAAAATGTTTAGGATAATCGGCATACTTTCACTCTTTTCAACTATGGCGAAGCGTGTTTGAACGGAGGTCCCACGAAGGTTCAAATCGTTACGTTTATTTTGAACGGTACTTCGATTTAAAAAAAAAGAAAAAAAAATTTCAATTTGAAAAACATAAGAGAAAAAGAAAAAAAAAGGAAAAGGAAAAGAAAAGAAAAGAGAAAAAACAAAAAAAAAATTAAACAAGAGAAATAAAAATTAAAAATCGGAGGAACAATAAACGTGAAGCCAAAAACAACTCGATAATCGAGTTATATGCTTTACTTAAAAAATATCGATCCTACCTTCATAAGAAACGATTAGCTATGACTATATCTTCGATTATATCTAGATTAAAATTAGAAGCGTAGTATGTTTTTCTTTTTTTTTTTTTTTTGTTTCGATTTCATTCACAGTCAGGTATGTGTATGTGTATGTGTATATATATATATATATATTATATATATTATATATATATATATATATATAATCATATATTCTGCAACGACTTCTCCTCGCTTCTTGCTTCATTTCGATTCATTCCTTCATGATGAACCGTCGGTCGCATAGTACAGATCTATCAAATGTTACAGAGCATTCGACCAACGAACGATACTTCGTTGATGGTTTGATCGCTTGGCACCGATATTCAAACTAAAGTCGAGAACAAAGACGGGAGATCGTTTATCGTAGAATATTTTCCTAGAAAAGAATTTCAGGACGTACGGTGGTTCTTTCGTCGCGGCATAGTTTATTTCGACGTAGTTGGTAGTTAGAAAATACCAAAAGGGGAAGATAAACACGAGAGAAAGAAAAAAAAATGGAGAGCGAAAGAGATAATTGAAACGACGATTGTTGAAAATCGTCGAACAGCGAGAGAAATAGATAAAAGTCGAATAGAATGTACGATATATAACACGATTGTATTAAAAAAAAAAGAAAGAAAGAAAGAAAGAAAGAAAGAAAGAAAAAGAAAAAAAGGAAAAAAAGAAAAAAGACGAAAAGAAAAAGAAAAGAAATAAGGTTATTTCCGCGTGTAAGAAAAGCGACGGGACAGAAGAAGTCTCGTAATCGCTCGTAATCGATGATTTCTTTTTAATGAAAGGCAGTGGGGGGTGGAGCGACTCGCTCACCTGCAGTATCGGCAGATGCAGGTGCAGGCGCGGGTACCGGGGCGGCAGGAGCGGAATTTCGTGCCGCTCTTCTCCTCTCCTCCTCCTCGCGCAGCGCGGCTTGTTCCCGTGCTTGCCTCAGCCGATGCTCCTCCTCCAGTTTCAGTCTGAAACGAGAATTGTGGTACGATTAATAAAAAAAAAAAAAAAAAAAAAAAGAGAGAGAAAAAGAGAAAGAAAAAGTTTCTTGATCAAAAATTTTCGAAATATGGTCGACAATATTCATCGGATCAAGCATCAAAAGTTTCTTCCTTACCTCTCGTGCATTACGGGAGACATGAGTCCAAGGGACGCGGGCGGTAACATGTCCGGACTATATCTTAGTCCGTACAGAGGATACGAAGGTAACCCAGGAAATAATGGCGGTCTCAGCATTCCACACCGTTCCAAATACAACTGTTCCTCTAATCTGGTGATCGAGAACGAGACGTTTATTATTATTCGCTGAAAGGAGCATATTCGCAAAAGAATGAATGATTACGCGATACGTTACCTATAAGCGTGTTGAAGGTGTGGCGGTGGGTAGAGACCGTGGTGATAAGGATTGTAGGCCGCGGGATCGAGGGCGAAAGCCGGTGGAGCGTGGGCCGGATGATGCTCAGGCCGGTACGGTTGAAAACCGGATCGAGCCAGCAATTCGGAAGCGGCGGCAGTCACGCTATGTTTGCTGGTATCCGCGGGTCTCGCAGTCGTGTACAACGAGGGAATTTCTTCTGGTCTTCTCTCGTGCGTGGATCGTTCCTAAAAAAATTTACGTTTCCTTGTTTCACGGTCGTTTCGTTTTTATCGGCCGTCGATAACGTTGTCGATAACGTTGTCGATGCCGTTATCGGCTGATGCTTTGAATGAGAAACGGAAAAAAGGGAAGGAGACTCCCGTTATGTTTTTGTTGAGCGAAACAGGTTCGATGAATTTGAAGAAGGGCAAAAGGAAGAAGGAAAAAGGAGGCTAAAAGCAAGAAGGAAAAGAAAAAGATAGAAGAGGTAAGGAGGTCGATCGGTAATGCGATTACTCACCTTGGCAGGGGAAGGACCTCTAACCAGAGGAGGTGGGGCTCGATTTTTGGGACTCGCGCGAGGTTCTTCTTCCTGAGGTGCCGGCCCTGCCTGTTTAGCCAGGTTTCTCAGAGCGGCGGCAAAACTTCTGCTATTTTGTTGGCCACCTGGACCAGGACCAGGTGTATGACCCTGAGGTAATACGCCAGAACTGGGTCTATGAGATTTGCTGATCGTGGTAGGTTGCGCTTTGGTGCTAGCAGGCTGAAGACCTGAAACAAATAGAAAGAGAGTTCGATCAGAAGCTATTTCGCATATGCATTTCTATATAATATCTTTTACAAAGTCGATTGTTTGAGTTTAATGTTTAACGCGAAAAGTATTAATTGAACGCGAATGACGAAATATAGAAAAAATGAAAAGAGAGAATCGAAATTGTTTAAAAATAAATGAAATCAATATGTTCGATAATATTATATAATGATACTAATTTCTCACGTTTTAGTAATTTTAATAAAATAATTTTAATAAAATATCATACATTCAAAAGAGTCAAAGTTCTCGTATGAATATAATTAAAATAAAGTATACAATAAATAAGAAAGACGATACGATAAACAAATCAACTTTTTTATTACAACGTTATTCAAATCGATTATCTTTTTCTTTATACTTGAATAAAACAAGAAATTTTCCCATTTAATTTACAAACGACTTTATTCATTTTAATTTTAATTTTTTTCTTTCTTTTTTTTTTTTTTTTTTTTTTAATTCGAAGAAGACGACAGCTATAAAGACAAACTTCAAACGAACGATAATAAAGTACCATTCGAACTCGCTTAGAAATTAATTATTTTCTATGACTACGCAAGAAACATTAATTGCAGCTTTTATCCTTTATAATTGAATAGCAGATAATCGACGATACCTCAACGATTCGAACGATTAATTCTACCATTTTCGTCGCGCGGTATATAGTATATAGTTACATACTCCGTCCTTTTCGATCGCTCAACACGCAACGATATCGCTTTTCCCCCTCTCCCGCTTTTCATACAGAGGAAGGAAGGGAGAGCGGGGCTCTTCGATCTTTGAAGCTGTTTGCGCGCGATACGAATCTGAAATTCCACGGAGAACCCGTTGAAAAGAGTAAGCGGCTCGGAAGAGCTTTCAAACCAGATCGATCTTCATCGAAAAGACGCCAAAGCGCCAACTCATTCTTCCGCCTTTTCTTCTTCCTTTTTTTTCCCCCCTCTCTATTTTTCTCTCTTTCTTTTTTTTTTTTGTTTTTTTTATAAATCAAGGATGAGCCAGGACACATTGGCACCCGGCTGGTGATCCTTTGTCCAGGATGGCGGTTGCGAGTGGCGCGCTCGTGCGCGGCTGCGCACGAAAAAGCCCTCCCCTCCCTTCGTTCCCCACTCCAGATTAAAACGAGAAAATAACAGAACGAGAGAATACCCGATGGCTCTCTGACGCGGTGATTCCAAGGATGGTTTCCACCCTCCATTCAATTCCTCGTCACCAGAGCGCACACATCTTCGCTTCCTCTCAACGGACACGCGACTCCTCTCTCTCTCTCTCTCTCTCTCTCTCGCCCCCTTCTCTTTTTCTTTTCCCCTACTGTGTTTCAAACAGTCGGCTTCGGGACGCGATTTCTTTTCCATTCTTTTACCATAGATCGTATATCCCCACCCTTGCCGACTTAATAACCTTTCTTCCTCCTCTTCGATCGTTCTATCCCCTTCCTTGCGTCGCTTTTCAATTCACCGTTCTTAAGGAGAATAAAGACGATCGCAGAAGGCAAATCGCGTTATTAGATTTTTCGTTCGATCGAGAAACGAATCTCTAAAATTTCTCAACAAATAGGGGAACAAAATTTTCCAAACGACCTTATTTTTTCTTTCTTTCTTATTCGATCCTTTTTTCGATTTTTCAATTCGCTACTCGAGAGATAAGTTATTAAATTCTTCGCTACGTTTTACCTTCGATCGAAACGAAATCTGTAAAATTTCGTAAAGAAAGAAGGAAAACTCGAAGACCAATGGAAACAAACTTTTCTTTTCTCGGCTTTAAAATTTTCTAAATAAAGCAACAAAATTTTATCGAAGATCAGTAGAAACAAGATTTTCTTTTCCTTTCTCGATTCTTCTTTCGAAAAAGTTTAATAACACGATTCGCCAATTCGAATTTTTAGATTTTATACTTTTCGACAGGCCTCTAAAATTTCCTAAACAGAGGGAAGATTTATTTTTCTCCATGGAAAGTAAAAGGAGGGATTGGTTCGATCGAATGGGAAGGAAAAGGAGAAGAGAAAGAGAGAGGCGTGCGTGGATGGTTGGTTCACTGCCGTAAGCTCGATGGAGGCGCGAGAGGGATCGAAGGGAGTAAAGGGAAAACGACATTCGCAAGGGTGGGTTGACTCGACGTCGGAAGCACAAGGATTCCAGCGAGTGGGAAGGGTGTAGGGGGTGGTGTTAAGCGGCTTACAGTCTGTTACCATGGTAACGCCACACCACTAAGACAGGAAGAGGCTGAATTCAACCCGCTACAGTCCCACTGTGACCCTTCTCCTCCTTCTACATTCTATATCCACTCATCGTGCATCCTGCGGAGAAACGAGGGAGAAAACGACGTGCAGAGCACGATACCAAACAGCCACGGATTACGCCACTGACTCTGTTTCTTCATGTTTCCAAAATGTTTTCACCAATCTCCACGAGCTTGCCCATCGTGAAATCGAAAATGGCTCGTCAATCTATCTTTTAAGGCTTTGCCCTATTTTTTTTAATCGTCACTTAAACGTTAAACTGGTCGATCCGTTTGATTGGACGTGATCCTCCACCGGACAAAAATAAACGAAAGTCGAAAATATTATAGTCGAGTATATATTTTCGAGTTTCAAATAATGCGTTAAGTTTCGGATATACAGTAGAGTAACTGATTATAATTTAAAGATAATTTCAGTTTGTTAAACTATTTTTTTTCAACTTGACAAAACGAAGGGAAAAAAATTGAACAATCAAATAATATATCATTTTATAGGAGAAAAATTCAGCACGAGATTTCTTAAAATGCGTATTAATTGTATTGTATATCGGTGAAACAAAATTTTTGGAATTTGTTATTTCCAGGATTTCTTAAATCGCTGAATTTAAATAATAATATTTTTCATTTTTGGAAATAACTGCTTTTTAAAATAATACAATGGGAATATTATTTACGTAGATTTGCGACAGCGATATAAAAAGATAAAATAATGATCAACTTAAGGCAGTACGTACGAATTTATAATTATCGAAAATTAATAAATTATCCAGACTAAATTTATAAAGAATCGATCGTTGTATCTCTCTCGCGGAGAATCGATACAACGCTGCAGCCCTGTTTTTTATGCTTTATTTTAAAAACCGTTCTGTGAAAAATAATTGACGATTTTCAGCGAAATCGAAAATCACAGATTTGAATCAAAAATTCGCGTCGATGAATCGAACTCTTTCTATTGCACTTGTTCATAATGGAAACATTTCAAAATTCGAACCACGTAAACACCCAAGTAATTAATTTATTTCCAAGAAGAAAAGAAATGATACGCAATGATTTTTGGATCATTTTTCCACTCTGATAGTAGACGAGGGCGAATACGCGATACTTTTTTTCCTCTCTCTCGGTCGAAAGACGATAAACAACAGGTGGGAACATTGTCGTTTTATCAAAGCGTGAAAATCGTGGGGCGTATGAAGCAACGGAGGGAAATATTTGTTTTATAAATGCGTAGAACAAAATTCAGACGCACAGAAATCCTCTTTCTCTCGCGATAACCATCGATTTTCAGTCGCCGATAAACAAACCGTGGCAAGCAGAGCGTGAAGCTACTACAGGAGACTTGTTAATTTCTCTCAACGTTTCTTTCTTCTCAATTTAATGTTTTCAAGGAAAAGAAACTTCGAGTATACACGTTGCAAAATGAAAAAAACATTAGATATTATATTAATTTTAATTAAGAACGTGGCTTTCGAATCTTCGTCCGTTTGAGAAAATATCTTATAATAAAAATCAATTGAATATTCCCTCTCTCTCTCTCTCTCCTTTTCTCTCTTTCAGTCAACAAACTTTCGACCGGTTTATGTTCGTCCGTTGATCGTTTTCACCGAATCCAAAAACAGTTCCAAAATTCCGCGACGACGAGTGAACCGATCGATACGTTTTTATCGTAATAAATCGAACGTGGAATACCGATGGAAAGAACAAGGGAATAAAGAAATGAGCGGGCGAAATTTTCGAAGAGTTCGAAATTAAAATTCGAACGAGGCATATACGCGTACACACGTGTACGACTTTACGTTCCATTCGAATATCACTGGCGTCGTAAATTCCGAGCAATACGCACGCATTACACCGACGTCGAGTTTCTCGTATTCGATGCACAGGAATACGCGCATATGTATAAGGGGATACGGGAAATGGAGGTGGAACGGAAAAAGAGAACGCATCGGAAGAGAGGGAGAGCACCTGCAAACCGCTCGATATTAAAACGCTGGAAAGGAAAAAAACCACGATTCGTCGTCTTACCTAAGGGATAAATTTCGTTTTTCCCGTGCTCGTTTTCTCGAAATTTTTATTCGTCGCGTGGAAACACTTTCGTTGCTTCCTTGGGGCCAGAAGGCAACGAGGGTAGAAAGGAAAAAAAAAGAGAAGAAAGGGGGAGAGAGGGGCAGGTAACCACCGACGGGCTTCGTGTCAGATCGTGGTTGACCTTTTCCCGCTCCTGACTCCTCGTTTCCCTTCTGGTTCGGTCGCGGGAAGCCAAGTTCCGCGTGAAAAATCAATGGCGGAAGGACCGTCGCGACAAATTATGGAGAAGGGAAACGACCTGTCCGTTGTAGCGAACAACCGAAACGAAACGAGAAATCATAAGTCGTCGAGAAAATGTACGAAGCTAAGTGTGAACGAGGTTAAAAAGAGGAAAAAAAAAAAAAAAAAAGAAATAGGGGTAGAATAGTTCAGTTTTTGATAGATCGAGTATCGTTAAAAGAAAAAAAACGTTGCGCGTACACCGAGAGACGGCACAGAGGCAAGAGAGATCTTTCGCTACGACTATCCCCACTCTTAATGCTTCTGGACACTATGCGTTTTTCACATTGCACGCTATGGAGATATACACGTTGAATATTCGAAATCGTGAATCGATAAATTACAAGTATGTAACTATTTTCAATTACGAAATCAAACGAGAGATCGTATCTCGTCGTTTCGTAGCAGTAGATCTTATCGCCTTTTTTTCGTCGCACAATCGGATTAGTGTCTATGTTGACAAATAGCACACGCTAGAAATATGCGAAAATAAGCGTTTCGCTTTGACCACTTTGAATCAACATTCCTTACGCAGGATTTTTTTCCAGCGATGAACAGCAGTAGATTTTACTATTGCTTTGCTCGAGTTAGAAAGCACCGTTCCCTTTTGTTCGTGAACGGTGCTTTGTGCGGTTGCGAACAATCGACAACGAAGGTAGTCGTTCATTCATCCCCCACCACTCCATTTCTCTTGAACAGAAACCGCTGATCCACCATCCCTCCTGTATTTTTGTGTTGCTGTGAGGCGCGTGTAAATTGCAGCTTTTACAAAGGGTTGCCACACGCAGTTAGATCAACATCTGTCGCATGACCGGTACGAATGGGCATCGATTCCCCGCTCGCGTGAAATCGAGGTCGGAGGGACGCGGCGTCGTCAAACTATCTGTGTTACCGATCGGTTCGTTACCGACTCTCGAAAATAATACGCACCTCTTTATCCACCCGGTCAAATCAATTTTTTTTGCAAGTTGCACAATTGATTCATCGATCGTACACATTCATTTCGATTCTATTGTATTTTCACCGTCACGATATCGATAACATTGACAAAAATGTATCGAATAAACGTTAACCATTTTACCTCTGCACCCTGTTTCGATTAAAGCATTCGATCGTTCGCATTTCAGTTTCGTGGAACGATATCTGCGTAAAATCGGCGCGTATTGGTTTCGCGAGAACAATCGGCCGTTTCCAATATATTTCGAAGAAGGGAAAAAAAGAATTGGTAAAATTTTCGTTCGAATAACCGAACGAGCTGGAAATTCGGCCCACCCTTACGAGTCCCTTGACATTTTGCCAAGCACCCCCATTGAATCACCATATAAACGACTCGGGGGCTCGCGAGCTCAACCACCCCTGATCCGCCCTAACCTCAAATATACGTTTCATTTTAGTACTGGTCGTACCGTACCACTCTAACCCATGATCATGGGCGTCGAACTTCCATTCTCTCTATTTTCCACGTCAAAGACAAAGACCTGTCGGATTCGTCGAATACGAGAATTATTACGACTCGTATAATTTAAAGTACGTCGGGTAAACGAACGAAAAGCGTCGAAAGAAAGAAAAAAAAAAGAGAGAGAGAGATAGAAATGGAGGGAAGAAAATTTTTTCTTCATCTCAACGTTGCTTCCATAATTTTCTCGTAATTTTTATCCCACGAACGTTTCTTCGATAAATCGAAAGCGTTGACTCGATGCCGGAAGAATCAAGATTCTATAGAAGATTGGAAACGTGAGGAGGAAAAAAAAAAAAATGGAAGCGGCGCCAATGCGATGCGATCTGTTCACCCTCGATGATGGCGAGAGCGCGGTGGTAGTCCCAAGGGTGCTTCCGAGATTTTCGTGTCGCCGCAATTCGTTCCTTCTTCCTCGCAAGCCGTTCTTTCGAATTTTCGTATTAATTCGTTAGAGAGAATCCCCGATTCAATCATCCGTTTTCTTTTCGCGATCTGACTCCTCGAAAACTCGCCTGATCGAAAATTAAAAACGAAAGAAGAAAAACAAAAAAGAAATTAAAATTTAACCAAATCTCCAACCGAGGAGAGAGAGACGTTCGAATCGAGTCGTGAAATGAAAACGAGACGCAGCGATCGCGTTCCTCGGTTCGTTCGAACGGTGTCAAACGTTTGTCCCCGACCCGCATAGCGTCGCTCGAGTGACAAACCTCTCCCCACTCCTCTTCCTCCCAGTTACCCACCGAGCATCGACGACACTACCACACCCTACCGGTCGCTCGTTGTCGAATAAATTCCCCGAGGTAAATAGTAAAATGAAATCTGCACCGGCACTCGGCCGCCGTGAAAACACAGCCCCTCATTAATTCCGACCGCCGCTATAAAACCCCGGAACAGCGGAACACATCGAGTGTAGACTAGTCTCCAACCCTTTTCATCCTATCTCTCCCTCTCCTCTCTCTCTCTCTCTCTTCCCCTCCCTCCCTCCACTCCTTCCCTTTTTCCACGGCCACCGGTGGCAATACGGCGAGAGGAGAACCGTGCTATACACCACCCTCGACCACATATAAAAGCCACGTATTCAATTACCCGGCATCGACCGGTCGAATAACGAATGTGCACGCCATGGAAAATATTCCCCGTCTGTTTTTGCACGTATACACCCGTGTTAAGCCCGTGCCACTGCCCCTCTCGCCAATCGCCCCCCCTCGTGCTCGCGGGATTTCGACTTTCGCCAAATGGCGGAGACGCAAGATATTTACCAAGATGTCATCGGAGAGAGAGAAGGGGAGGGGAGAGCAAGGTGGTAATGGATTCCCACCAGTCGCGTTAATCGAGGAGAATCCACGCAGCGGAGCTACTCGCGCCTCGGAAAATTTAATAGTCACGAATAAAATTTTTTAATCGACAATCTAAAAAAGTAAACTTCACTCGAAATTTTTTGACCAGTTTCTACTTTCTTTCGCGCCTCTCCCTTCCTTCCATGGCCCATCTGCTGCCTCCCAGCGAGCACAAGTGTTCGTTTCCACCCTCGTGACTCGATTAAGTAATGCGTGCGATTCACGAATATCATTATATTCGGTTATATTTATTTCTCGATGATGATCGATTTAACAAAAAATCGGAGGAATAAATTTATTCTGAAGTCGGCTCGCAAAGGTGACGTAATCGCGAGTCGTTTATTTTCTTTCATTTGTTCTCGCCCTCCCCTCCGACTCGTTCACTCGTTCGTTGGTCAAATGTAATCCGAGCGATTCAAGTGGAAATCAATTTCGACCCAGTTACCACGATATTAAACGTCGATCGGTTCTGCCACGTTGCTCGGATGGAGGAGGCCATCTTTTTTTTCCCTAGGAACAGGATTAAAAGGAGAGGAAGAAGAAGAGCTCTCTCACCTTCCCCTCTCCATAAAGTTTTGATTTTCTTTGTTGGGAGAGACGTAGGAGAGAAGAATCTAGGAAGGGTGTAAAAAGGAAGGGGAGAAGTTTAATTTTTCGCTCGCCAGGTTTTGCGCGAATTTTCATTCCATTTCGCGCTCTACCTTCCGCCTTTAGCTTCATTTTCATTTCGATTCGCCAAGAAATTCCATTCACGCTCCCTTGTATAATTAACTTGCGTCCAGAAAGAGAAATTCGACCAGTTCGAGCGATAGAGAAACTATTCTGGAAACTTGAGTTTTAATTATTCGTGTTCGATCGTCAAAACGTGCGCGTGTGATGGAAATAGAGATACAGGATTAAACTGCACCACTGTAACGTTAAAATACGGGTAGGAATATATTAGAAAGGAATAAAAAAAATGTTTAAAGAAATAACACGATCAATAGTGCATTCAGCACTATTACTGAATTAAAGCAAATAAATATGTAAATAAAAATAATATCCGGAGAATAATAAATCCTAGATAGTCAGTCGAGCTTGCATTCACATAAACTTCTAATTTTCACTCACGAAATATACACTCTGTGCGTATAAACCATGCGAATATTCTACCGATCCAAGACATTCGTGATAAGGCTGGAAGAAAAATCCGCAAACATTCAAATTATTAATAAAAAAAAAAAAAAAAAGCAAGGTACACGCATACCGCACGTGTAGCAACTGGAAGAGATCGACATCGAGAGCGTAACGACACGTGCTAATGATACGTGTCGGACGCGTGGAAAGATACACGTGGTATTTGTTACGCGTGTTTGATCGGTTTGATCGTTTTGCAGTGGCACGTTTAATCCTGGGCCACGTCGATATCCGGTCAATCCGTTGTAAACGCGCTCCTGTCCTCGCGGATCTCACCTACGGGGAGGAGAGAGCGAGGGAGGGGAGGGAGAGAGAGAGAGAGAGAGAGGAGGGAGCCGCCGACGCTTCGTCCGAATCGATAAACGGGACTCGAAGCGTAAAACAGCGCGACCCTTTGGAAATTCGATTCCTTCGGAAAAATCGTGGCGCGCGGCAACAACGCAGATCTCGGTCGGTAAACGGGTGGGGGGAATCGGATTTTAATCGGCACCGAAGGATTCGACCCGATCCCTGTGTATCACGTGAAAACAACAAGTTTGTAATTCGAAATGACCGGATATTAAACGCGATAAACACAATGGGTGGGAGAATGGGCTGGTATTAATAGAATTCTCCTCGTCCGATGGAACGCGATTTGCGTGGCCGGTGATCGTGTAACGTTACCGAACCAGCGAGTCGATGCTCGTTAACGATGGTTCACCGAGTACGGATAGGGCGGTTGATTCGCGTGAAAGCTGTGGGTGGAGGGGAGGGAGTGGAGAGAAAGCGGGAAACAGGGGCTAAATACACGCAAAACCTTTGAAACCGGCACGGATCCGATAGAATCGATAACTTTGTTCGTTTGCCCGCTCGTTACGGGTTAATCCTTCCTTCGATATATTTCGAAAAGGAAACGTTTGATTCGTTATCCCCGATTCTCCTTATTTCCTACTTGCAATCGTCACGAATTTTCCATCGAACGTACGAAAATAATAATAATAATAATAATAATAATAACAACAACAACTACGATAATAATAATAAATGAAAAAATGCTTGTTCCGAGCATACGTGCACGACGCGAGATTTCACTAGCGGGTGAACCGTGCTCGTTTGTTAAACTCAACGACGAGGATTCTTCCGCTTTTGCCGTTAATAACGCGGCACGGCTCTTGTTCGGCGTCGAGTTGCAAGCCAAGTTCTTTTTTTAACCTCGAACCAGCTCCTCCACCCGGTCTCTTTGAACGTCACTCCACTCCCCGACAAATGCACCGGGTAAACAGTCCGCGCGTCGTATTCATTAGAGAAGTTGAGGCCGAGGCGGTCGGTCGCGGAGGTCGAAGAGCGACGACAACGGTGACAAGGGTCGGTGTGTTTCATTTCCGCACGAGAGAGCGAGTCGGAACCGGATCGAGTCTCGTCTCCCTTTTCCGATAGGGCCATCACGAATCGTCGCGGTGCCACCGTTTATACCTATCTTCCCCCCACCACTTTCACGAGCAGCTTTCGAGTTTTAAGCGTCCTCCTCTCCCCCACTCCTCCTGCTCTTTCATCGGCTCGTCCTACCTCGCCTCCTCCTCCTCCTACCGCCACCTTCGCCCTCTCGACTAGCAGCATCCGGCATACCCTCCGCCGTCTCTTTATTCGGCAAAGAGGGTTGCACCAACGGGGGTAGCAGTTGCGAAACTAGTTGCCCGGCTTTAAACTCTGCTCGTGCTCTCTTTCACTTTCCAACTCCTGAGAGAGAGAGAGAGAGAGAGATTTGGTGGCGGCAGCTAGCGTAGGGTAGTTGGAGAGGATCGAGAGGGCAATATGTTTCTGAGAAGCCCCCAATTTCCTTCGTACAAGCGACCCCCTTTTCGGGAATAGAAACGGGGAATGGGAACGAGAACGGAAGCGGTACGCTCTTACACAACGATTCACTCTCCTTCCACGTATATAACGAAAAGTTTCGCGTACTCCCTTTCTTTCGATAACGTATTTCGAGTATATACGCGTTTCGAGAAGTTGCGAGTTCGCAAAGGGGAGGAAGAAAGGAAGGAAAGAAAAAAGGAAGGAAGTCGAGATGTCGATTTTTTTTTGGAGTGGTTAATTTTAAGAAATGCCACAAATTCTTCGAACGCCAAATTCTTCGTGTTTCGGCCTAAAAAAAGTAAAATCGAGCCCAGAATTGTTCGATTTTCAAGATCGAACAAATTTAAAGAATGTTTTATCGCGGTTACTTCCTTTCAAAGCGATCAAATATTTAGACCCGTGATGTCACCACCGTTAATTAATATTAACGAGGCAGAGAGCGAGGTCGAAAGGATGAATCGACCTATTCCCTCGAGTTATAATGGCCGGAGGATACAGAAGATGAGCTAGATTATCCTATCGAAACCTCTTATCTATCTCCGCTAGATATTCGTATATATTTATAAAACGGTTGCGCTTTGTATAATATCATCGCTGCTACGATCCTTTCAACGGTGCCAGTTTCTACAAACTCTTTTTTTTTTCCATCTATTTTTCTCCTTTGGAAAGGATTCAATTGAAATCAATAGAGCAGCCAACAAAGACGGCGACGTGGTAACCGCACGAAGGGAAAAGTTCTAGTCCAGCAACGTGGTGTCAGCACTCGCGCCCGTTTATCTCGATCGAATCGCCGAGTGGACGAACGCTCTCTCGATCGGTAAAAAAGAAATACGAGACCAGTCGATGCTCTTTTCCGACCGGTTGATAACAAAGTCAACGCGAAATAAAGGATCGTTCGAGAGCGACTCGAGAACTACGAGACAAGCGACATTTCGACCTATTCTCTCTTCTTTATTTCTCCTTACTTTTTTTTCTTCAAACGAACGTGACTTTGACTTTTGGCAACAAAACAAATCGCCGGTTAAGATACACGAAGGAAACTTAATTACGAAGGTTCGAGATACTTTTTTTACGGTTCCAATTTTACAAATTTTTCAAGAAAGTCGACTGAACTTTGCAAGTTGGATCCGTAACCGCGATCAACTTTTTCCATCCTCTTATTATTTATTCGGTAGTCCAGGCCAAGTTTTGCACGGTTCCTGGACGGTAAAGGTAAACAGCGAAGAGGAGGAGGAGAAGGCTCGTTTTTCTATCTTAGCCCTCCCCTTCCCCCATCTCCCACTGTTTCTCCGCGAAAACTTGGTCGGAAGGTATACGTAACGCGCGATAAACTTGAAGAGGACGAAGATTAACGGGCACGAGAACTTTTCACGCCGAGTGTACACATTACCGAGGATCGGCCACAGCAAAAGTGCTAAAGTTCTTCCGCTTTCGACTGACCTCTTTCTTTCAAACTAATTTCTTCCACAATTAAACATCTTTCGTATCTTTGGCGATTACTTTGTCATATTCGTTTGATTCACGAGAAGAAGAAATCGAGGAAATACGTGCAGAGATCGTAAGTTATCGAACATTCAGTTATCGAACTAAACGACAAAGGAGTAAACAGTTTATTACGCTTCTAACTAACCTAATCCTCTCCATAGAAACTCATCTGCATAAAATTTTCATATCTGTGGGGGATACGTGAAACGGCGATGTAAATTAAATTTTTGTATAGACGTTTTTTACTTTTTTTGATTCTTTTTAAAATATTACTACTTTTTGTTGAAATATGTATTATTCATACGAATTACGTTATATAACACGAATAAAACTCCTTGTCATGTCCAATTATCAATAGTGATTCGAAATTATTAAAATATATATATATATAGCAAAAATATAAATATTTTTTACATATTAAAGTATATAGAAAAAGATATAAAAGTTTAAACTCTTTTTACAATGTGAAAGAACGGTTGATATTCTACGCCAATGCATTCGTCACTCTTTATCGCTTTATCTCATTCTATTTCGATACTTCTTTTCCACGACTTTTGTCACGCGATTCATTTGTAGATGAGATATTCAGTCAAAAATGAGAATACGTCGTGACTCGACGAAGCAGTGTAATTAATCTGGTTCAACTTACGATCTCCGTATTTATACGTAACATAGATTTTTTCTTCTTCCAAAAACG
This sequence comes from Apis cerana, assembly GCF_029169275.1. NCBI lineage: Eukaryota > Metazoa > Arthropoda > Insecta > Hymenoptera > Apidae > Apis > Apis cerana. The sequence continues at coordinate 12,326,523 of NC_083855.1, read as the reverse complement.
GATAAAAAAATATCCATTCGATAAAACGTAGCAAAGAATTTTAACTTCTACTCGACTCGACTCTCGCTCCTCGGAGAAACATCTACTTTCAAGAGCTATTCTTAATAAAGGATCGAGTCGAGTCATCCGTTGCCTCGACCGAGGCGGGTATCCACTACGACCATTTCCAAGTCTCACCGCTCTCTTTCTCCCTGTTATATTCCTTCCTTTCCCCTCCCGCGGCTTTCTTGTTCACGGAAAAGAGTAGCAGCGGCAGAAGCGGCACAGTTGCTCCGCCACCGTTGGGGAACGATGTGAATCGAGATTTAAAAGCTGCATTTTCCGTTAAAAAAAAAAAGAAAAAAAAAGAGAGAGAGAAGAAAAAGGAGAAAAAAGAAAAAGCCTCGGCTGGCTAAAGCGAGGAAAAGGACGTTTGCGATCCTTTTCAAGCGCAAAGATAGAGACGCTCGGTTGGTTCGCTGACGGGAAGAAAAGAGAACGAGAAAGACAGAGAGAGAGAGAGGGGGACACGAGCGTAAGAAAGAGGGAAGCGCTTTAATCACTCGTCGCTCGGAAAACACATTTATCTGGAAATCCTTGGCACCGAAAAGAAATTCCCGGCATTTATTCCCGCGTCGTGTTTCAACCTGCCACGAGAGAATCGTTCGAATTCTTTCGAAACGTCCACACGCCGTGTCCTTTTCCACACCGTTGAGAAATTTGAATATCCTCTTTCCTCTCGCGCCTGGATAGATAATTTTTCGCGCACCGAATCGAGTCGTAAAAATTCCATTTGAAATTCGTCTTCTCGACCGGCAAACCACTCGAGAGAAAGAGAGCTTCCCTCCCTCCCTTTCGTTCGAATTGGAATGAACGGAGAAAGGAGAGGGGAGAAATTCCGGTGGCGGAAAGGATGACAATCGGAGGTGGATTCGGCGAACCGGAAGGGAATAGGAGAAGCCGGAATAATCGTGGCCGATGCGCGGCAAGTAATCGGTAGCCTCGTTACCAGCTGCCGGCTCGTTAATTAACCGCGATTACGGGGGCGGTGGTGCATGCGAGAGAACACCCGGCTCCTCCGCTACACAACCAGCCGCCCCTCTCTCGTTACACACTTGCCACTTCTCCGCGCGCATACCACTACTACCAGCGCCAGCGCCGCTATCGCGAAGCTCGCAACCGAATAATCGTCCGTCCGTGAAATCGTTACGACCACCTCTCCCCGCGCCGCTCCCTCTTCCTACCGTTTTTTCACCGTTACACCCGTGCCAAACGTTCGCGCGTTTCGTTGCCCAACCGTTTCACGACTTTTCCTAAGGCCGAATCGATTACGTGGAACGGATCTCCAAATACCGTTTTACCGCTAACGCGACGTTGTACGCGGCGAGTCAACTCGTCGTTGAAATTCGTATCCTTTGAGATGGAATGCTCGGAGAATAAAGAAGAATAAGAATAAGAAATTTAGAAAGTTTCGCCGGGGAATATGCGTGGTCAATGGACACGCGCATCGCGGTTAATTTATGCGGGTCAACGCGCGGACAAAGAAGGTATGGTTGTTCGAATCGCGCCACGAAGCAAAAACAACTACGACCGTTAATTCTTATAACTCTGCTGTTCACTGCTGTAAAGAAGTGTCGCGGGACGGCACGGGGGAAAGAGGGGACGTCTCCTTCGCTAGGACCGCCTATTCCCACTCTTCGAGACCACGCGTTTAGCCTACTAAATATCATAGGAGATTTCTCTTGAATATTCAAAATCGTGAATAGAGGAAACTTATTATAAGTAATAAGACGTAGTTATTTTCAATTACGAAGTCAAGTGAGAGCTTCCATCCGTCTACTATTCAATTATAATATACGTATTGCACGAATGGCAAACAACACGAATGGCTGGAAACAAAAATGCGCGTGAAAATAGGCGTTCCCCCCGACCAATCAGGCGCGCGACTTTTTTCCAGCAGTGAACGATACTTTTTTTACCCAGCACTTCGGCCGTCCTTCGTTAGAGCTTACCTGAAACAGAAGAGAAAAGAAAAGGCATTGAAAAAATAATCTCATTCGAAGAGAAACGAGTCGAAGCAACGATCCCGATAACCAGTTCTCGGAACTATTCGAAATATATATATATATAAAACTATCGCGCGGATGTATGCCGTTTGTAATTTTCCTTTTGCCCTTGTCGTAAAGGCGGTAAATGCGAAAACGAGGTTTGAAAGTGGCACGCAGTATTCATCGAGGGAGAACGTAAATAGGCACGAACGTAATTCGTATCACGCGGATTGTACGCGCGTAACGCGCAGGGTTAACTGGCTCGTCACCGAGCCACTTGACCCGCGATCAATGAAACCTCGGAATTCTCGAATGAAAAATTCTCCGGGTAGAGGAGTGATCAAAGGCGAAACGAGCAAGTTCATGGTTCCCGAGTGTGGAAAAAAAAAATGGCGACTTTTTGTCCGCTTAATCGTATTCCAGTCGCGGATCGATTAACCTAACCTATAATACGGAGGATAGTAAGTTGCCAACGAATCAGATTAGTTGCGTTGCCATGCGTATTTCTATTATCGGTTGGATCCGTCACAAGTGAGTCGTGTGACGAGAGTTGCCGAAAAGAGATATCGAAATAGAAATAAAACGATAGAGAGATGAAAGGAAATTGGCATAATACTGTTATCGAATAAGATAAGTATCTGAACGAGAGAATTCTGTCATCCATTGTTGGGAGATTAGCCATAATTGTCACGATTCAAAATAAAATATGATATTTTGGAATTAATTAAAAAATGTTGTGTGAATCACAAAATTTTGTATCCAATATATATATTAGAAAATCGTTCGAATTTTCTTACTGAACAGTTGCGATACGTACATTGTCTAGTCAAGAATAAACTTCCATTCGTGAAACTATTCGTGTTTGTGTTTCTGACCTCGGTTATCCAACGCTATTATAAACTTTTCCAATACGCATTCGATAATTTCAAATCATTCTGACGATTGGCATAATAAAGACTTTTGTACCTGTGTTACGTAACATAATTCATTAATAACATATTTAACGAAAAATATGTAATTTAGATATTTGTAACATTTGAGAAAGAAATTGGTGAGAACGTTTATAAAAATTTTATCTATCCATTTATGTGAAAATAGACAAAAAAATATAAGTACAGTACATAAGTATATTTTTATCTAATATACCTACTTACATATATTTTCGTAATTAGTTGCATTTACAATCTAATAGCTCGACGAAAAAAATACATCAAGTACGATTGAGACAGAACGATGCATATTACGATAACTTTAGAGCATTAACATAAACTCGTTCCAAAGAGTTATGTCAAAATACATCCTTATAATTACAAGAATTCTACTATTTCAACAGGCTACTATTAGTAGAATATTGCACAGTTGAGCGTGCGCAGTTGGATCCGAATATGGACGCTTAAACGAGGAAGTTGACTTGTGAGAATTCAACTAAACAAGAAGAAGAGATAAGATGTGAATAAGATTATATTCATGATGCATTGCCGAAACAATTAACGATTGATATCAAGTTTCGAAATTCACCGTGCGATTCTATTTCTAAATATTGTAATTAATGCTAACAAAAATCCTCCATTATTTCTTCTATCATTTCACTTGCCATTTTCTCGTAGACGAACATCGAACGTACATCGACTCGTGTCATCGAAATTTCTCGAGGAAGAGCAATTTGAACGAATATATGTACTAGCCGCTTATTGTTGCGTGCTTTCTCCCGCTTTCCCCGCTTCGAAACGGCCTTGGTGTATCCAATCACTCTGCGTCTCCCCCCTTCCGACGACGCCGAGGCATCGACCTTCGAGGTGTATCGATGATCGAGTTTGCGCGGAACGCCACCGTATCAGGGGACAGCGGCACGGTCGCTGGCGTCGCTTTGTCGTCGGTAATTGATTTATACGCTCTGCCTTTGATGTCGGTCCGCCGCTTCGACAGCGACGTTCGCGATGAAAGGGGGATGGTCTGCGTACACGCTCGATCCTCTTATCGGAGACGTCACCGCGCTTCACGTTCGCAGAACAACGTCATCGCGACTCGACTCGTTCGACTCGATCGATGGATCGGCACGTTTCGCGGCTTGGTTGTGGTTTACTTTTATAAAATATTTTATACCAGCGTGTGTATTTCTGGTCGAGTGAAGGAGAGATAAATAGGAAAGGAAGATCGAGCGGGGAAATTATTCCGATGTTTTTCGTTAAAAAGAAGCGTTTCTGAAAACGATTGAATGTGTTGAAAGGGGAAGCGATGGATGGAATAGGAGAGTTGGCGGGAAATCGTTTCTAAACCGAATCGTTCGTAAAACCGCGAGGCTTTCCATAGGTTTACGATCAATTACGAATAAGAGCGCAGGAATGTTTGTTTTACGGCATAAAACAGCTGCACGCGTTGGATAAGAGGATCATCGAAATTGATTTGGTTTTATATCTACGTTTGAAACGTTTCGAAAGCGTATGGATGGATGGATTCATCGATCAATAGAAATAAGTAATTTTGATCATCGGATAAAACGGAGAAAAGGATACGAATATAAGATGAAGAAATGTGAAACATGAAAATTTTATACACGGTATAAATAGTGACAATGATTGTATTTTAAATATTATGACAACTAAAACGTTTCTCTTATAGAAATTGTTAATATTTTTATTTTTCTTTCGTTTAATGGATATTTTATGTTTCGACCATAATAGAAAGTTTCTGCACGTGCTTATTAAAGTGAAATTTAGTTTATTTTGTGATTTTTTTAAATAAATAGATTCGTGTTTTTAATTATGATACAATAAGAGAAAGTGAAACGATAAGTTAATAGAAATTTTCCGAAAATTTTAAACATTGATTATAGAGATATATATCTTTTAACGTACATAACATACAGATCCATCGTAATCATGCGAATCCAGAAAATTATAATTTATATATGCAAAATAATACAATGATGTATATTAATCCAATTTACTTTATTTAAAAAAAAAAATCTATCGTTATTTATTTTTACACAACATATCCCTATACTAAAAAATAAAATGAATATCCCATTTTCCCTTCCCTCTGTATACATATAATACCGGAGGAATACACGTAAAGGAAAGGTTGTTAATTAAAGTGAGGTCGGTGCACTTGGGCGTTTCTCGCGGAATCGATAAGCGTTACGAAGCGAATATAAGACCGCGAGAAGAGAGGAAAGAAAGCTGGAGTCTCGAGCGCGGCTTAAACGTGATGGCCCGAATCAATTTAGCTGGATCCAAGCTGCAACTTGGACGCACGCATGCCAAGGAGGAGCTCGCCTCGCAATACACACTAATGCGTCTTTCTACGTGGCGAGAGATCCACAGTCTCGGCGCTTCCACAGAAGTTCTCTCTCTCCCCCTTGATTGCAGCGAGAACGAGAGAGAGAGGGAGGGAGGGAGGGAAGGGAGAGAGAGGGAGATAAGAATAGGAGGGGAGCGGGAGAGCACGCCTGCCGGATGATTATAGAGGGCGATGAGGGCAGGGAGCAAGTTTAACGGGCTGGTAAGCCGATGACTCGGAGTCATGACAACGCGTACAGTGGGGTTAACGAGTGCCAATTGAGGGCAACAGTGTCAAACGACGCCAATACGCTGTTGGGAAACAAACGTAAACGCTTCTTCTCGTTGCCCTCTCTTACCATCCTCATATGCTCACTTTCGTCGCGTCGAAGGAAAGAAATTGTCACGAGACCGCGCGATACGAAAATAGTAACTCGAACTGTCCACTGAGGATCACGTGGGAATTGTCCACGGAGCTTGGCTCGTTGCTCGGTAAATATTATAATGTCGCACAGCTGTCAGTAGATCCCGACCTTTAATAACATCGTCTCGGAGAACGAACGGCCGTGAACGCAATTTCTTCCGCGAAATATACCTACAGTTACATCCTCGAGAAGAGGCAAGCAAAAAACTATGGGTGCTATTACCCCCACTACCTACTTATCCCTACCTCGCGCTATTTCGCAATTGGTCGAAACGGTCACGTTTACGATCGAAGAAAAGAAACGAGCACGTCGAGCGTGAGTGAGACAAAACGACGGACGACGATAAAGCATAGACGTGAAGAACTTATCCCATAAGCAGATTGCTATTAACAAAATATGTCTTCATAGTTTATAAGTATCCTATATCAACACGCTGGTGTTAATAATGTGCTTAGACGGAACAAAAGATTTCCCGTTTCCCCTCTGCCATTTCGTTTGCAATCACCTCGTGGACGAACAGTACTTGGAAGCAGAAAAAAAATCTCTTTACGAACGATCAGTCATTTCCGCTTCGATTAACTTTGTCCTCTAAATCGGTCCCTTCGTTCTTCGCCTTGACGTTTTATCGATCGAAAACAAACGTCGGAAGTATTTTCTCTCGAGTCGAGAGTTTCGCATTCGGCAGAAGGAAGTCTCGTGACGAGAATACGTTAACCGCCGGTTCGAGGCCTTCGTTAAATATTCTGGCAACCGCTTCGAGATTTAAGTAGCCGCGCTCGAATCATTCCTTTCTCGATCGACGTTGTTGGAATGCAGAAGGGCGACGGAAAAACGATTGGATCTCTGGCAAAGAAGAAAATGAAATTTGGAGAAGGACACGAGTGGCAGAGATAACGCGGGCAACGAGTCCACAGGGACGACATTTTAACGGCGTGACGCGTTCGACGAGCGAACCTCGTTATCGCGGAGCGATCGACATCGATCGAAAACATTTTCTCGTTAACGACTGGCGGAGGGGTTTCCCGTAGAAACGTTTATACCGCGGGGTGGCAGCAGGTTGGGGAAAGAGGCGTCCCCCTACGCGCACATTGTGCACGTCGAAGCGAGAACGAGGTGTACGAGCAAAGCGGCGGAGAGGGTTATTAATTTCGCGGACTAGGTGGATAATCGATCGGCGCCATGCCGGTATAGTGGGCCGCACATTAAAATAATCATGGGCACGCGCGCTGTTGGAAACCGAGCCATGAGAGAGGAGGAGGAGGAGGCTTAACATGCACGGGACCGTGCATTATTATTAATTAATCCGTTTAGGATTTATAGGACGTATCGGTACCGCTGTCCTGCACAGAGCTTTTCGAACACAGCTACGTACGGCCACGCGCGCCGCCAAATCGGAGAAAATTGATCGTGGACCGTGTTCAAACTCGATTCTCGCGCAACCCACCACCGTCGAGCGTGTCGTGGTCGCGGAATTGACTTGGCCGCCTAACCGACCTCGTTTCTCGGATCGCGACGCTTCGCTGGAAATGTTCGTTCAACGAATAAATGTGATCGTGCGTTCGCACACGAACGAACGAATAGCGACGATGACGAAGCAACGGAATACTAGAAATATTAATCGATACAAAAGAAAAAAAAAAGAAAAAAAGTTCAAGGTAAGGAGAGTGGCACGCCTTGACGAGATCACGGTAAAAGTGGATCGAAGCCGCTAAATGAGAGGATTCGAGTACCTGTGCACGGATTCGTGTCGGGAAGCCGGAAACAGGTTTCTGGTGGAATTCGTTCTTGCACACAGACCGTTCGACGAAGAATGGACGCGTACGCGGCGAAGAAACGAGCATCGTGTTCCAACTTTGAGAGAATTCAAAGCGAACTGTTACTTCAATAATCTTGCTTCCCCGACGAAGCGGCTTTGTCTCGCCAACCCGTAAAGTCGAGACACGAATGTATATACATCGTTTGTAATTAAAGGACGCTCGAGACGAGCTAGAGAACTGGTGAGATTGTGTAATCGAGTGTTGTGGAAAACTGGATGGCTCAGGAAGGGACGAAGAAAGGAAAGAAGAAAGAAAGAAAGGAAGGAAGGAAGGAAGGAAGGAAGGAAGGAAGGAAGGAAGGAAGGAAAAAGTCCGCGATTGCTTTGAATCGTTGGGAAAGAGAAGCGAAGCGAGAAGAATATTTTTCCCATCGTTTCTCCGCTTGAACGAAGCTTCGCTCGATTCTATGGTAACTATGCGCTGCTACGCTCGTTTGTGTTCTCATCTCGAATCGAGGCGAGGAGAAATGCCCCTCGGGGGGGAGAGTAGAGTGGAGAGGTAAGGGCGGAGGGGGACGAGGGGAAAATTTTAACGACTCTCGTTGCACTTCAAGTTGCGGCGATCCGCTCTCGGCTTAAGCAAATTGCCAAGGGAATTGCGCTTCAGCCACTTTCCTTCTACTCGCTTATTCCGATAATTTCCTCGCCGATCATCAGTGAAAAAATGTTTAACTTCGCCGACGTCCTTTTAACCGGAATTTATACGTGGAATAAAATTTTTCGTTCTTCATCGCGCCGAAGAGCACAGCGTGCAAAATTTAACGTTGTCTCAGGGACACAACGGTACGAAAATCGAGCGAGTACATCGGTTCTTATATAAAAAGTCCTCGAGGATACGGACGTCTCGCATCCTTCGCGCACGATCGCCTCGTGAACGTGACAAAAATTTCATTTCACGACGCCACACCTTGCAGTGCGACACACAACCGTGAAAAATGGCAATCGACTTTATCATGAAACGAGATGAGGTTTTCCGGTTGCGAGACTCGGTTCGCATAAATGTTTATACATTTTGTAGCTTTCTCTTTTACAGTCTCGACCGTAAGAGCAGCACTTTGTGGTCGCATCGCGGAACGTGTACTGTTCGCTGTTGAAAAGAAGTTTCCAGAAGCGCGGTACGGGGGCAAGAGGGGCTCTCCGCTAGGACCGCCTATCCCCACCCTTCACACTCTTCGAGACCACGCGTTTAGCCTCTTGACATCATACGGTACAGAAGATTTCCCTTGAACGTTCAAAATCGTGAATGGAGGGATTCTATTGTACGAATAAGACGTAATTATTTTCAATCATGAAGTCAAGTGAGAGGTTGCATCTCGTCGTTTCACCAGACCTTATTGCCCTTTTCTGTCACGTAATCGAATTAATACGTGCGCCCATGTTGACAAATAGCGTGCTAGAAGCGAAAATGCGTGTGAAATAGGCCCGCTGACCAATCAGAATAATATATACATATCGCGTTACAGAAAGTCCATACCAACGTACGTAAACAAAACTTTCCTTCTTTCGCACGAATTCAAAAGCGATGGAAACAATTTAACAAATTTACCATTACAATTAAAAAATGCTGTTTCAACGTTTTCACGTAGCGCATTGCGCGAGAAATCGCATTATATGAAAACAGTAGTCGCAATATCTTTGGTATATAGGAATTCGCATCTACCGTACAACGTGGCAACGATATATTGGGATAACAGGAAGAGCGAATACCCAGCGAGAAAATAAGAGAAGGAAAGAAAAACCGGTTTAATATCTTTAAAGTAAATATCGGGGATTCAACGTTTGCGGTTGCCTCCAAGTTTTTCGAAGTGATTTACCAGCAACGAATCGACTTTATCGACCTTAATTTCTACATCCCACTCTGAATTCAGAGCGCATGCGCATAATTCGCGAATCGCTCGCTGATTTCTTGTCGGATAAACGAACGCAGCAGCTACTAGCACGGAACTATACGATATCGCGTGTCGTGAGGCATATCCAGTTATTGTAACGGAATAAGTATTGCGGACGGATCAAGCCATTAATAAATACGCGAAACGATATCGAAGCCGCGCGATATAAATACCGATCGAACAATTCGCTCGGAAAATTGATATTCGAAAATGCATTCTCGCGAGCGGTTCACGCGATTCTGTGTCTCGTATCCTCGACGACGAGAACGACGAAGAGCATGCGGATAACGACGCCGTTTGATATGCCAGTCGAGCAACGCGTCGCAGCAATTCCACTAGTTCTCTGCCCGGTTCCGCTTTGGAATTTTTCGGGTCACGTTGATACAACCGCTGGCAACCGGCCATCGGGTCGATTCATCATCCACTTTATTCCCTCGCGACGCACGCTCGATATTAAGATAGCCAGCAACCCAGTCGAAGGAGGAAAAACGAGTTCGTCGGCTTAATACCTCGAGTGACCTTTCGCTTTTTCTTCCATCGCCGTTAAAAATTCCACCGGTTTCCACGTCCCCTCGTTACGCCTCGATTTTTATTCGCGAACCGACGTCGTTTCGAACACCGTAACGACGCCAACGACGCTGCTTCGAGTGCAAGAAAACTGCTCGTAAACGAAGAAGGTCACAATGGGGAAGGGGGGAGTAAGAACGGACCGGTTCAACACGCTCCTTGTTTTCGCCTCGATTCCCCTCCGTTTATCTTCGAAAAAAAACGGGAAAGAAAGTCGAAAAACAAAAACGTTGAAATAGTAGCGCGTAACAATTTGTGGACACAACAATTTGTCCGCGAGCGCATCGATCGGAATTCGACGGATAATCGAGCTTTACGAACGATCTTTTGGACCGGTTGCTCGGTTATCTATGATACTTGACTTGTATATATATATATATATATATATATATGTGTATATACGCACGTTCTCTTTGTGAGTAAGATACGTGGCTGTTCGATCGCAATCGTCGAACGACGGTGATAATCGTAAAAGCGAAGAGTAGGGGGGGAAAAAAGACGCATAGCGAGAGATGGATAGATAGATAGCGAAGGAGAGGGTAAACGATTATTACGAGTGTCGCGAACAAGCAGCCATGAAAGTACACGAACCAGTTGCTCGCCACTGCTCTGGTGGCGATGGGATATAGCGAGGAAGTTGCCAGAAGGTACGCCTGCAGCTGCAACTGTCGTGAAACGCGGTTAGCCAGGCCATCAATTTTCATTACGATCGAAAGGCACAGCTTCGACTCACTGCGGTGTCCCACACGATGCAGGTTACAACGTATATCCGCCTACAATACGCTCTCCGTGTCTACCGAACGTTTAACCCTGCCCAATCTTTTCCTTTTCTTCCTTTTTCTTGCGTTATTCTTCCTCAGATATTAACCGTTGTTCGATCAAGCGTAATTGCTTTCGACCGAGTAATTATCGACGTACGCTCTTGTACTTTGTACGCGTGAACGCGCGAATGAGAGAAAAAAAAGGCAAACCAATCAACTCGAGGCGAGAAACGGGTCGATCAGTCTCGAAGAGGAAGTTTTTGCATAGGCTCATTACGGATAAATAAAAAAAAAAAAGAAAAAAAAAGAGAGAGAAGAAGAAGAGAATTCGATAGGACTGAAATAGTCCGTTAGACGAACTTCAAAGATAACGAACTAGCGGAAAAGTCATGTTAATTACCGACACTTTCAAAGCTTTTTTACCGGTCTTGGTTTTTTCTTCGTTTTATGCGGAGCTGGCAACGGTTAAATTGGCCCAGGTTGGCGAAACGCCAAAAGATGGAAGACGAGTAACTATGCCAAGCGCGCACGCAACCAAGCCGCTATCATTGATTAATAACTTCGAAAGAGGAGATCGAACGGCGAGCGAAAGAAAAACTAGAAAAGCAGGAGAACCGTAGGTAAAAAGTTAGGCACGCGCACGGAATAATATCGACAACGGACCAATTTATCCCCTTTGCCCGGGGCTGTGAGTTATTGAACCCTGGACCTGATCGGTTTGCGTTCGTCAACCATTCTATTTTTCCCACAAAGCGAAGTTTTGATAAAAATTTCTTCCAGTTCACCAATTTTCTTCGGTAAAATTTCTGAAAATATTTGGGACGGGTTAAAGGCAAACACGGCTGCCAAAGATTGGCAAACGTGAAATATCGTGGGCGTAAAACGCGTTATGACGCCCGACCGAACCGTTTCCACGAGGGAGAAAACAAAGCATTTAAGCGGAAAACCAAATACCGCGAAGCATGAAACAAATAAAAATTATCGACGGGGCTCTACTATTACCGACCCGACCACGGTTCCAACGGCTGATCGTTCGAGTAGGCGCAATTTGGTCATGTGTCGATTCTTTGGCTCGATAGCCGTGGTACACTGGGCGTGCTCGAGAGTTGGCGGTAATTTCATTGCGATGATTTCACTAGCCATTTTTCCAATCCATTTCGCCCTCGGGCTAGCGCTGCGACCGTCCCATACGGAGCACGAGGCGCGCAGGCGCGATTGAATCGTAAATTCGCGTAGTAATTGAAACGCAAACGCCGTTCGCCAGTTACGTTTAATCCTATGAAATACACCGCTCGTTCCACGACTCCGCGCTACCTCCATAACCACCGTAGCCGCCAGCTCTTCATCCCCACCATTCCATACGCTTCGCGCTGTTATCAACTCGTAGCGAGAAGTCAACATGCGAGAACCCGTCCCATAACGGCTCGCGTGACTCTAATGATTACGAATTAGCCATAAATTGTACGATCATGTAAAGCGGTAATAACTTATAACGGCAGCTACGAACGACGCTGGACTTTTCTCTTTTACCCAGGCCAACTATAGGAGGGGAATAAAGATAGAGAAGCGACCGATTCGCACCGTTTATTCGATGTTGGTTTCAGGGGACAGAAAACTGTAACTTCTTTTTCCCTCTCTCGTTATACATTCATATATATATATGTATATTTATATTTATATTCCTTCAGTTTTCTCGGATAGGTTGACGGTCAAAAATTGCAATCCATGGAAAAATCGAAGGGGGAAGAAAAGAAACGAAATAATTCGAAGAGGAATCGTATCATCTATTTAATCTTGGATCACGATAGAGAAGAGGCGAAAAGAAAAAAAACGCGGACAAATTAATTCGAGAGAGAGATTCGAAGGGGTGGGAATTGGCAAGGTCCGTCTGCTGATTTATATTCCGCTGTTGGCTTTTGACTCCTCGAGGATACCTTTGAAAGAAAAGGGGGGGAAGGGACGGGAGGAAAGGTCAAGAGGGGATTTCCAAAGGGACCAAAGAAAATGGTGTGCAGCCCTTCATCCCTTCTCTTTGCACCTACGCTTCGAGTATTGATCGAAATCGAAGGGGAGAGTTTCCAATGTGGGGTGGGTCATACCTAATTCATAGTCCTTGGGTTCTTCCAACCCTCCTCGGTGATTATTTCACGGCGGACGGAGAGGGAGGGGGCGGCAGAGGGGATGAAACGTGCCGGTTATATAGAGCACACAGACGCGGTCCAAAATCTATACGACGGATCTTTGCATTCGAGAGACACGCGCACGACGTTTCCTCCGTGCCCTGTCACTCGTTCAAATCCTATTTAACGAACTTTAAACGAGCGAGATTGCTGGCAACTACTTACGGAGTCAACTTCCGGCCGAGGAGATTTCGAAACACAAATTTCCAAACCGACCAAAAATGAAATGAAAAGTCTGTTTCGATACAAAATGTATTATATTTATACGAATAACACAGCGATATTTTTCGATTCATCTACTCGTCGAGACACTCGCCAGTTATATAACAGCAAGCATTGAAAGGGCAGCGTGCATTTTACACGCGTGTTCCGGCCACTCGCCTCCGAAACCTTGGAAAGCAACCGCACACACTTTCCTCCAAAAGAAAGAGACGGGCTGAATTAAAAGGGGGAGAAGGAGGGGAGGCGAACGCGCTGTAGGCGCGGTTAAAAAGAAGGGTAAGATACGAAGGCTGTTGAAAGGGAAGGACGCGCTTGTGCGCTGCTCTCTCTCTCTCCTGCCTGAGCAGAGAGGGGAGAGAGAGAGAGAATAGCAGGAGCACTTTTCACGGAGCGTGCTCGAGTTGCGAGGTATAGAAGCTAAAACACCTAAAGGCACGTAGGCGCGCGCCCTCGATGACGACGATGATCCTTTGCCACGCGAGTTAACGCGCGCGTGCGCCTGAACGGGAAAACAGCTTTAAGCGAGAACGAAAAACGGGAGGAGAAAGGAGGGGGAGGGGAGAGGTTCCGCGCTCGAGTCGAGCCGACGACGAACGAGACTCTCAGAATCTATAAATCGGCGCGCGCGAGGTCAACGAGGCTGACAGTGTACAACAACGGGTGGAAAGAGGAGGGAAAAACCGAATACCGTCGCTTATAAATACGCTAAACACGGAGAGAAGGGTCGAAGCGAATATCGTGGAATGGTCCAAGAAGACGGGAAAAGAGAGTGGGAGGGGGTGGGATGGAAACACAAAGGGTTATTTTAACAGCCTTTTGTCGAGCGTGGCAGAACGGAAAGAAGAAAAAGTAACGCCGTTGCCTTGCAATTATTTAGTGAACGCTGTGGGGGGGAGGAGAAGGTAAGCACCGGAGAAACGGGAAGCGCGAGCGGTTAAAGCGAGGGAAAGGGCGAAAGGAGATAGCCGGAGAAACGATTTTCTGCGAGAGGTGTGGGAAGCGAAGCGGTAAGTTAAGCTTAGGAGAATAAATGCGAGCAAAATTTCCGTGGATCGAGAATATGGATATGAAAGAGTCGCGGAAGCGGAGGAGCGAGAGCACGCGAATCACGGAGGAAGGAGAAAAATTGGTCGGAGGATCGAAAGGCAAGGGAGAAGAAGGTAATGGACTTTATCAGACCGGTAGGTGGTCGACCTTCCGTTTTTTCTCCCCCTCCTTCTGCAACCACCTGAGCAACTCGCCTTCCTCCCTCCCTGTCCGCGGACCCTCCTTAATTGTCTTCCACTCGTTTTTACGCCCGTTCCACTTCGTTACGGTCTGAGTAGCGGGTAGGCCTTGCGAGACATTTACAGTGCCGCACGGGTGGGCCGGATAAAAAGGCAGGAGAAAACGAGAAAAAAAAAAAAAAAAAAAGAAAGAAAAAAAGGAACGGAATGCCCGGTTGTATCTTGCGAACCTCGCGAAACGTCAGTCTTGCTGATAAAGTCAATTCTCGCGCTTGTTATCGCCGGCTAGCCTATCTGGTTCTCCCTTATTCGCGATCACTGTTATGATTTATTTGCCGCATCGACGAACGCCGAGGAGAGCCGAGTTGTGCGCGCGAGCGCGCCACGGGAAATCACGAACAAACGGTTTTAACGAGCGTGACTTTCGAATACGTTACAAAGTGTTTGATTTAACAACGGGATTCCGGTCGGGTTCGCGCGTTATTTAGTCTATAGTTATACCAGCGCCACGTTCCTAACGCGCATGCGCACTCGCGCTAGCGAGAGGTTACGAGAATTAGCCAAGTTAGAAGCTGTTAGGCGACCACCCGGATCGGAGATCCCGTAATGGAACTGGATTTAACCCCGAGGCCTGTCAGTAGGGTTTCGTCGTAGTACGAGACTCCCGCAGCCACAACGTTATACAGCGTTCTCTCGCTGTCTTTTTCTCTCTCGTGTCGCTAAACTCAGTGACGGACGAGCGTCGAGAACTCTACCGATGCGACTTCTCAGAAAACTTAATGCTCTACGATGATGCCGTACGCGGCCATTGAGCATTGCGTAACGCCGTATTTTTCAACAAATTGCCTATCGACTAAGCGCTATCGAAATGTCCTCGTCATTTCGCTTTCTGTCCACGTCGATGACCACTTTTCATCGACAAAGCAATTCTACGAATTTGGATATTTCATGAAAAATATTTTAAGTAAAAGTTAAAATATCAAAGAACATAAAATGTCAATAGTAATTTTATTTTCTCCTTAGTAATAGTCAAACTGAAAGAATAAAATCTATTGTCACATTTTTAAAAAAAAAAAAGGAACGAATCTGATCAAGTAAAATACGATATAAATTTGGCAAGCATATGTAAATCATTCAAATAAACACAAAAATGTATTTGTATATGAAATATGTATAGTTATAGCACTCTTCGACGTGCCAACGTCTGATGATATCTCATTAGCATTTCGGATCGTTTCATCGATAAATAATTAATTTCTTGATGAAAAAAATGTTGTTGAAAAACGGGATACCGAGAAACAAAGATAGGAAGAAGTGGTGTGAAGGATATGTATACATCATGGAAGTGGTCAGGGACTTCGTGTGCGGTCGCCGACGCGATACCCGATATCCGTTCGAACGGCGTGCAGGAATTAAAACGGACTCGTCGTCCTCGGCATTACGGATGTCTAGTTAGTTTTATCGCTTCAGGCACAATGAAAGCAAATAAACAGAGAAAGAAAAAAAAAAGGAATGATTAAAAGAAAGACAGAAAGATGAAGAACACGAATAGAGAATAAAACAAAATGGGGATAGAGCAATGGAAGAAGTGCGGGGAACCACGAAACGATTGTATTAAATAATCCGTGTGAACGCAGATTCAATTAATGTATTCAATTAACATTTTAATGATGCTTGATAAATAATAAAAATTACGATCTATGTTGGATGATTAATTATTCGATGATTTTATCCTTTTATTATCGAATAAAATAAATCGATGTATAATTTTCTTTTTATCATCAATTTTGCCTCTGTCACATCGATCGATTGTATCTCGTTGTATGTATATTTCAACATTAATGTAATCACAGATCAAAAATTGGATTGAAAAAAAAAAAAAAAAATAGTAACAGAAATATAGCTGGGTTAAATTTATACGTACAAGATTTATATACGTAACACGCATGTACAACCGTTGCTTTCTCTCGCGTCTCGGAGAATACCGTGGTGGCGATAACTTAAATTATACACGCGGCGACCAACCGGAGGCAAAGTACGGTAAGGTAGTTAAGAAAATTGCCAGTACTCCACCGAGTGTACGGCTCTGCGGCGAGTGAGTTAAACTCGCGCCTCTTTCTCTCAGCGATGGAACCTTTTTCTTCCCCTCCCATAGTCTGACCAACACGTCAATCGTGGTTGCTAGAAACTTTGGTGAAAGCCAATTTCTTGGTTCACGCAAGAAAAACGATGAAATCGCGGTAAACGATCAATGATACGCCATTATGAAAAGATTTTTGGGCAGAGGAATTCCAATATTGAGTATCGCGAATTTATAAAATTTTTTATTCATAGATTTTTTTCACCGAAGAAAATAAAAATTAAATAAAAAATGAAAAATATTATCAAAAACGGAGGAAGGATATTTATAATGTACCTGGATAATAATAAGGATGTCCCGCGTGCGAAGGATGCACGAGTGGATGCGGTGCCCGGAAGTCCATTCTGGATAATGCCGTACGAGAGCTCCGCTCTCGGCGTAGACTCGAGGGAAATGCACGCGATGCTGCAAAACTAGCAAGAAACTATGGCAGGAGGCCGCTTTTTCTTTCTGACCTCCTCTAATCGATCGAACTGCATTTTTCTACATCCACCACACGTCGATCCATCGATTATCGATCAACGCACGCATTCACTTATCCTCTTAATTATAACACACCACCTTTTCTTTCCGTGTTAAGTTAAAAATAAATCACTGGTCGATCGAACACGCGTCGGTAATGCTCGCTCGCGTTATTTCACAACGCGTTGAAGCGCAGCCGCGAGTCGAGAACAGGGGATATTAACAACGACGCGAACACGGACCGACGAGAAATGTCATTGCTCTGCGATGAATCGGCGCGGTTCCACTTTCCAAACGGTTCGCAACGCGCGGTAACACTACTCGACTGGTATCATCATTCATCGCGCATACTCCCACCGCTCTCGTCCGATGTCGACGCGTGATTTACAGCTTCCGAACGGAGTACGGTACTGTGCGCAAATTTCAGAAGAATACGTGAAAAAACTTAATTCGAGTTACGTTCACACGCTATTATAGCAAATAATAGGTAGCAAAAAATATGAAAAAATAGACGTGTTATGGAACAAATAGTTATTATTCACACTAAACTCTTCTGGTAGAGGAAAAACACCTTCGCACGAGAAACATCGCGCTCGCGCGCAAGCGATCTATCGTCGAGTACACACACGAGCGCGTAGAAAGAGTGTGAGAGAGATACAGGCGATGGTAGAGTTCCGCGCACTAATCACCACTTAATTGGCCGAGACCGACGCGGCAGGTCGTGCCATTACGGCTAATTGACTGAATGCTTCGGCGCTACCGCCAGACGGCCAGGATATATTTTCACGCGCGCGCCTCACAGCGGAGGACGGAGGTCGAGTGTATGACAAAGATGAACAAAGATGGACAAGAAAGAAAGAGGAGAATTAGTATCGTGGAAGGAAGAGAGAACTTGGAATCATGTGAAAGAAAGAGAGAGGTGGAGAGGAAAACCGAGAGTAGAGGAGACGCTTTTAAAACGCGTCGGTATCGCTGTCTTTTGTTCGCGACACGCGTTGCGCGTGCGCTTGCGTCTTTTACCGACCAACAGAGAGATAAATAGACATACAGCAGAGAGACAGCAGACAGACGAAACAACCGACCGAACAAACGAACGACCGCTACAGACCGGTTATACACTATACGAGAAAAAATCCATCGTTAATGAGCTACTCGTTTTCTCTCTCTTTCTCTCTCACACACGTGGCGAATGAGCACATCGACCACCCTGACACGACACCAACGGTGGCTGGTACTCAACTAAAGAGCCGAGTCGCGCGTTCGACGCGCTTCGTTCGCCTTCGTGTCCTTTTCGCCCCTCCATCGTCCCCTCTCGATCCTACGGATACCATGCGCTTCGAGCAAGATCGTCCGATCTGTTCGTGCGAGAGTGGGATACGAACGTGCGACAATCCGAAGTACGGTTGCTTTTCGGCCAATAGAAGCTATCGCACGTTATTACACGCATCTTTGCGAATGGTTTCACGAATCGGCAATCTTCTTTCTCTTTTTTCCGAACGATTCTTATTTTTGTTTCACTCATATATACGAGTTTCATCACTACGTAATATCATATCGCGATTCAAAATTGTGATCATAATCTAAAATATATATATTGTATTGAATATGATTATTACATATATACGTCGCATATATATTTTATGTAGTAAATAAAAATGTTTATTTAAAAATTAATCTAGATGAGATCGATTTCTATATAGATGAAAAATTTTTAAATAGGAATAAAGAAAGAATTTAATAAAATATCGAAGAAATTAATGGCAGGAGAAAAAATAAAGGAAATGCAAAACAGAAGAGATTATTTGGAAATGTTGGCTACGTTTCGTTTCCTTTCTTCCTTGCTTGCGTAACCATACACCCGCTACCTTGGGGGGTAATAAGCGAGAAGAGGGAACGTATACGGAGCAAGATCCTACTATCTCTCTTGCACTTTGGAAGCCATCTGGCGCTGAAGCGGCACGCGCTGTGAAACCAGCAAGCCGCTCGGTTTCCCTCCCTTCCAACTCCTAGTCACCGATCCACTCTCCCTCTACCGCCCGCTTACGCCAACCCCCGCTCAAATCCAGCTACTTCGTCGAGTCTGACCATACCACGACCGTTATCCCTTCCTTGCTGTTTTAACGTGAGAACCGCGCGTTAGACGAGCGGAACTTTGTAAACGCGGGAGGTGAGAACAAGGTGATAAACGGAAGAAAGCCGCGGATACCGAGCTTATCGAGTTGCCAACTTCGTAAATGATTCCACCGATATTCGAACAGTATTCGTGGTTATCGGTATCACTGGTCTTACGATAATACCTATCAAAGTTGTTGGGAGCGAAAAATTGCACGGTATGGTGCCTCTTTTGAATTTTTAACGAACGTCAGTTTCACGATCAAAGAAACGAAACAATAGGAAATTTCAACTGAAATAAATTTGATTTAAGCACAAATGAAACGAAGGCAAACGCAACGAATTTCTGAAAGCCTATCAATTGAATTACAAGTGCATTCGTAAAAGAACTGAGATATGTGTTGATTTTAACATTCCATCAAATAATTTCCAATGGATCAACAAAAATCAAATTTCTCTAAATATTTGATCTAAAATATTTAAAGACCGATAAAATATATACGTACATCCTATAAGACGTTTTCGACCACAATATTGTGATAAGTAATTAACTTCGCGTTATATTATAGGATTCCATGACATGCAATATGTCCCTTGTGCTCGTTCCCACATCGAACGACATTTCGCATTCGATGTGTAATTAATCCTCCCTTCTCGCGACGCGGAACGAAACAGGGAACGGTAGAGGGACTGATTGAGAGAAATAGATAATATACGCAATATATGCAGAAACGACTATTAATAATATTTCGATTTATTTAAATAATCGATTTAATTAAGCTTATTTTTTCAAATCGCTTCGAATAATTACAAATCAATTGGCGAATCAATAGCATTCATTTAATGATCGAAAAAACGCGCTTATATAACAGCAACAAGTATCAACTTAATAAAAGAGAAGATAAATTTTCTATGTATGGATCAAAATTTTACATTAAGTTGTTCGAGACGAGAAAGAGAAGGAATAAAATACGATAGACGTGGACAAAACAAGTAACAGTGGAGACTTTATAGTAAAGGAAAAAAAAAAAAGTCTGGTGAAAAAGATGGAAAGATGGTATGCGAGCGACAGCAAAGTTAGATCCCTGAGTCAGAGAACCCAACAGGCGGCTGTCTGTCGAGCAAAATCAATGCGTGCCGGCGACAGAGAACTTCCCCCCCCTCTCGTACTTCTTCCCTCATGACATGCTATCCTCTTCCACCTCTACCCGTGCCGTAACCAACCCTCTTCTCTCGCGTGTCCTCCTCTTGCAGCCTTCCCTCCTCTCTTTCTATCTTTCGTTCGTATCCTGCTGCGAATCTCCGGATATACAAACGCGGTTGGTCATGCTCACCCTCGCTTCAATCCACCACTACCATTCCCGGCTGCGTTACGGTTCCTGTTCCCTTTCCCATTTCCCGCTTCCCCTTTCCTCTTTCACCTTCACAAAGACACTGCTAACTCTCCACGGGCTAATAAGCTCTACTATTTTTATCAAGGTTTTCACCTTGAACGAACTTGACGCATCTTTGCATTTATATTGCCTCTCTTAAAACGTGATTAAACCGGTAATCCGGTGTTGATCGCGCTCGATTATTTTTCGTGTTATTAATATTAAAAAATCGATATTTCATATTTCATATTTAATAACGTCACGAAAATTTCCAATTAATCGTAAACACGAGATTTCCAAAATATTTTTGAAAAATTGCAATGTTTTTCGAAACAAATTTAAAAAAAGGAGAAAAAAAAAAGAAACGATCGAATTATTACTTTTTATACGAATTTTATACGAGTTAGCTTGCATCGGTAAGCGAAAGAGAGAGCGTAACGCTAGAATATTACTCGGTATGAAACGAGGTGGCCGCGAGACATAGGCAAAGCTACTCCCACGCTAGTCGAAATGGTTAATTATTAACACGGGCCGACAGAGGGACCACATGCGATGCGTTAAGAGGGCGCGTGTAGACGCACGGATATATAGCCGCGTGGCATTAACCCGTGACCTATCAAAATGTAAATATCATCTATCAGATTAAAGCGACTTTGTGAAACTGTGTATCTACGCGTATAGAAAACTTCAAGAAAATTCGAAAACGATTTCTCTTCCATAATTTTCATCTCTCAAAGAAAAATACAAAATATCGAAAACATCCAATTATCATCATCAAAAAAAAAAAAAAAAAGTAAAAGAGTATACGTTGTTTGAAAATAAGGAAAGCGAGATCGTTTAAACTCGAGACTTGGCACCGATCTCGTAACGGAGAATGTGCGCCAAAATCGAGCCTTTTGGCTGCACGCCTACCGAGAATACGTGAGCAGCCCCGATGAAACTTCGAGCGACAAGGAGCGAGAAAAGCAGTCGATAACGTTGATATCGATTCCCAAAGGAAGAGGAAAACGAGCTCTTCACCTCTCTCCCTCTGATTGCTTTCCTAGCAAGAGAGCAAAGGAGGGTCGTAAAGGATAGAACTTGACTATACATATACATGTATAGTGTGTGTGCATACACATGTATATAAGCATGCTCATTCGCATACACACGAACGTATCCCCTTTTTGTCTTCGTGCTTCCTTTCTTTTCTCTCTCTCTCTCTCTCTCTCTCTCTCTCTCTCTCTCTCTCTCTCTCTCTCTCTCTCTCTCTCTCTCTCGTTTCTATATATAGATAATGTAAGTAGACGATGGCTTGCTTGTACGTTTTACCAGAACAGGGGGAGTTGTGTTGACGAGAAACGACAGGGCTGGTTTCCTAATTCGAATTTAGGTGTTGGGCGGGTTGGCAAGTGGGCGCAATGCGGTGTCACGCTGCGGGCGTTTGCTCTTTCTCTTTCAATCCCTCCTTCTATTTCTCCATCGTACCCTGCTTTCGTTCTCCTCCACTTGCCCCCTTTCACGAGCACACTACTACCCTGTCTACCAAACCACCGCGTTAAGTCCCTCCAACATCTCCGACCATCTACCTCCTCTAAGCCAGATCGACCGACCTTAATCGACCTTCTGATCTTAGTGATTGCGATTCGTTTAAATGCAATTTTCTTTCTTTCCAACTTTTAACCTTCAATCAAATCCCAACTTTTTTTTTTCCCATTATCGTATTTTAATTTTGAAGTAATTTTGAAGCAAATAATTGGCAATTATTTTGTTTGCAATAATTATGCAAATTATACGTATAATTATACAAATTGCATATATTTCTTCTCCGTGACTTAAATGCGCGGTTTAAATTGTAATTATCGCATTTTGTTGGAGCAATTGTAATTTAATAAAAAATAATATACAAAAAGATTATTCCGATCATTATCGTACCTTTGAAAATAGAAATCGTTTCGAGGTTCGCCTCAAATATAAGTTTACGACTTCTAAATGGCAAGCCTGCGCAATGTGTTATACGACCACGACGCAAACTCGGGGAAACTTACCTTTTGATACGAGAGCGCATACATGTTTGGTAAGTCAGAACGATAAAGAGAAAAGAAAACAGAAATGTTATGGACTAACATCAGCAAGAGAATTCTTGAGAAAATATGCGCACGTTTAAACGTTTTAGAAATCTATTCGAATCACATCAAAAAAGCAGCTAAGAAACTTTTATATATTCCGTCTTTCTTCTTTTTATGATATCCAGAATGTATAAATTATTATATCGATCTTGATAACATTCACAAATATATATATATATATATATTATATATTATTATTCAGTGAAGCAGTATTGGTCAACAAAAACTATGATCTAACAATAATAAGAATAATTAGAAAAATGAAAGGAAGAAAAAAAGAAAAGAAAAAAAAAGAACATACGCACACAAGACCTAACGTACTCGACTTAGATAACTTGAAAAAAGTAAACGTTTATGAATGAGATAATGTTCAAATATAAACCGATAACCTAAGCGGGTCTGGCAAATGTTTGACCACATAACACGTTATCTAAAACACTTGTATGCATGATTATTTTATACACATACAGGTATACATACGTAGAGTCATAAATGAAAGAAAGAAGATTCCGTAAATAAGTATCTTGAATGTACACATTAAGTTAAAATAAAACGCAAAATTTATATTTTATTCGATTCAAAACATTTTCCACTTACCTTGTTCTTTTTCTGGAACCTTTGTCGGAACTTTTTTATCAGGTGCCTTCGGGGAACAGTTTTTTCGTGCAGGTTTAACCGTTAAAGTCGATGGAACCTAGAAAAAGATATAATTAATGTATATTAATAAATTGTTCCATCACAATTTATAATTCACAAATTGTAAAATATTGAAGAATGACTTACCACCTTCTCGGACCTTTCTCCTGATGGCAATCTCGCGACAGCTGCATCGGGACTATCCTCTGGTGGCGGAGGTTGCACTATCCAATTATATTCGCGTTTTTCAACGGGTAAGCCCCATCGTTCGTATTCAAGACTTTGAGTGCGCAATGTTTCGTAACAATCCAAACAGACCACAGCGAAATCACCGTTCTCCAATAAAAGGCTCTTTTCAGGTTGTCTGTGATACCTCAAGAAGGGAAAATCCTTTACGAGTAGTGCTCTGACTCGCTTTCTGTACGTTGTGATACCACAAACGTAACAGCAATAATCATGTGTATTATATTGCCTCTCTGCAGCATTTACTTGTTGACCACTAGGAAGAGATTCGTATCGACGCCATTGCGCCAACAAAGAATGGTAACAGAATGTGCATACCAACGCAGAACCATCTTCTCTAAGTTGTTCAGCGTTTGGTGGAGATTGATGGCGTAGTAATTCAGGGAAAAACGGTGCATTACGGCCCTGAGGGCGACCATATAAAACTCTTGCGAGAGTCAAATCACTATGCAAGCCACATAAGAAACAATATATAGAACTGCTCGATGTGCCTGGGTTACTACCAAATGTTCTGTCTGAATTAGAACTCGGTGGGGTGGCGATTGATCGATTCACATCGCCATTTGGATGTGGACTAGGAATATCATACCTAAAAGAAGATGATTAAAAAAAAAAGAAAGAAAGAATAAATAGTCTTATTCGTTCGTATAAAGTGAATAAAAAATTTAATCAAAATCATTGTTCACATAGCAACTGACCTGCGATGTTCTAAAGGAACTCGTTCAGCATCCATGCTTTCCCACTGTTGGGCAAGATGATTCACACAATGACTACAAGCTAACACTCTGCCGTGACTATCCATGCAAGCATTTTCTGATGTACGTGCCATTCCTCGTAAACATGGAAAATGCATAGCATGTGAATTCATTCCTTCTGGACTTGTGGATAACCTTCCGGTAAAAAAAAAAAAAGAAAAAGGAAAAGAAAAGAGAAGATAATTAATGCGCAATAAACATGAAGGTATACAGCAAAGAATAAGAAAAAATGAAAATTGTACCATTCCATGTGAGAGCGAGGATACAATCTCTCACAAATATAGCACCTATAATTTTGGCCAAGAGCAACCGTTCCATTCTCGGCAGGACCGTTGTTAGGAGAGTTTCGTTGTCCTGGAGTGGATCCCTTTATGGTTGCGCTGCGTTGCTTATTCGTAGCAACGCTAGATTTGTTCAAATCGTACGGTTTGAAACGAATATCACTGCCAGCAGAATTAGCTGGAGATTTTGCCACTGCGGGTCTTGGAGAAGGACCTTGTTGACGAAAATCTACGTTCTGCCCAGACGGTTGAGCTTCGTGATTTTCTCCACCAAATACTTGCTGTTTTTGCGGTATAGCTTTGTAACAAATGGAGCAAACTTGCACCATTCCCTGAGGACTAATAGGACTAGCTCCTGGTGGAGGTCTCAGAGAATAAATAAAAGGGTAGTACGCCTCCTTCTCTGGATTAGGACAGCAATAAAGAAGTCTAATACTGGACGAAGGGTACTCAAGCGCACAAGTGTAACAAATAAAAGTAGTTGTATCCATAGCAGGTGCTTGTCGTTTACGAAGCGTGTAATTTCGATCACCGTGCGGGACTCCTTGCCGCGTATATGCCTTCCACTGTAGCAAAAGGTGATTTTGACATGCTGAACAAGCCTGAAAATCAAACGAATTTTAAGTACAGAAGTATTAGAAAGTAATCTTTCAGGAAAATGTAAATAAAATCAAGTAAGGAAAATAAGCATACTTGGACACGACCGGCGCTATCCATTGGCCGACTTCTGCTTGGTCTTGGATGAAGCATTAGCGAAGGAAAAAATGGCGGGGGACTAGCAGAAGGATGTGGTGGGATTGGCAGTGGTTTTGCTGCAATATGACTAAGTGACCCTCTTTTGAATTCGTCTCCGCACACGTAACAAACTTCCGTAACTGAATTTTTGTCTGGCATCGAAAGATCTAAAATATCTGTGCCGGTACTCGACGTTGATCCACCGCTATAAATGGCTATAAATAATTATTACATATTTTACAATAATGCATTTAATATACACGCGTTATAAACGGATTGCACTTTTACAGATAATCTCGTTTATCGTGTCGTTTTATTTTCAATAGAAATTTTAGAATCAATTTCATGTTTCGTTATTATTTAAATAGGTTAATTAGAAGAAATATAATCGCTAGTTGAATTATTTAATTTTGATGTATATTATTTCATTTGATGATATAAAAGGGGAGAAATTTAAAGACGATTTGGAATATTGGACAGTTTTTTTATTCGATTAATCTTTCATTTCATCTGAATGAAATTGAACAACGTATATATATATATATATGAACTTACGTTGAGGTTGTGGTGGTAAAGTTGGTTGTGGCGCAGGTGAACTCCTCGGTGCATGTCTCAAATCTAATGCCGCCTCGTTTGATATTCTTGTATCTTCCACAGGCTGTCGAGGACTTTGTAACCTTTGATGCGGCGATTGCAGTCTTTGATGGGGAGATTCCATTGTAAGCCTTGCTTGTTCCAAATGTCTGTGCGTTTCAGCCGTGTTAGAATGTGGCCTTGGCAGCTCAATGGAATTCGATGGTGGTCTTGTCTGTTCCACTCTAGGCGATGGTGAATTTAGCGGAAGTCGCGGAGAAATTCCAATCGGTCGATTTTCCGGTCTGAGTTGCGGGGTTTGGTCATTGGTCAATCCCAGAACTTGAGCCGCATATTCTCCCTGAAGAGCCATCTCAGCTCCCGTAAAAGGCCCGCCATCGCATCGCTTCAACCAATAAATTCGTTGACTATGAGGTCTAGCATCTTGTTCATAACTTTCCCATTGTTGCAACAGCAAGGCATAACAAAGACTGCATGCCTTAACTGTTCCACTTCTAGCTCCTTCCCCACGATAACCAGCAGGTGGTTCATGGGATTCAAGAAATGGAAAGTAAGGTTCATTTGGTGCACCGCCTGGACTTGGCTTTACTCTAAGCCAATACTGTTCTCCATGACCTATCGTACCACAAACAAAACAAACTCTAGCTCCACTAGTATCCTCCGAAGATGGATTTGGTTGTTGATTTGTAAGTGATTGCCCGTCCAGTCCCGGCTCATTTTTCACATATAATTTACTTTCCATTATGTCAGGAAACCATTGGATTTTTTCAATGCCCTTTTATGTATTTTTGTTTGGCACACATATACGATCACAAGTTACAACGGTTGATGAAATGTTTGAATTTTGCAAATATCTGAAAAATTAAAAATAATCAATTAGTCACAAGTTTTATTGGTATTATACAATTATACAATAAAAATGTAATAGCAATGATTCATATACGTATACACAATTGATGCCTCATATGAAACATGGACGTTAAGGATTATGAAAGGATGCAAAGAATATATTTTAAAATGTTTGAAGAACTTTATTGTATGCTAATGAGTTTATTTGATACATCTGTAACCTCATTCTTTACTTGTGCAGGAAAAAATGTAATTGTAAAAAGTATGAAAATGAATTTATTTTATTACTTAATATTTATTAATAACTTGACAGATCAATAAATTGTCATTAAAAAATATTATTTTTTTATTTTAAAAAAAATTATTCATTTTGTGATTATATCTGATTTAAATTTAAATTAATTTTTTTAAAAATCTTACAATCTCTTATTTTAACCGTACCATCACGAATATTTAAAATATTATAAATAAACAAAAATAATTGAAACGTACGGATTGAAAAATTTTATGAAATACCACGATATATTTTTAACCTATCAATAAATTAAATTATATTATCGAAATAATATTTTTGTAAAATCAAATTATTTTAAATAATAAATACAACGTATTGTTACCCGTAATACACTCTTATCGTTAGTGAAGCATTGCAACGCGCGATGCTTTTAGAATACCGTAACATGTGGTATTTTTGGAGCGTTGCTACATCGACGTTTACCGACACCGACCATAAAACAGTTTTTCGGATATCGGTAATAGCAGAAAAATTGGCGAAAAACCGTTTCATTTGAATCATCGTACTCGTAACGATTTCGTGTGGAATATAATTTGAGCACAGGTAAAGATGAAACATGAGCAAAGCTCAAAGGTAAGCATTATCGAACAAATCGATCGGATTATGCATTTTTCAATGATGAGAATACAGTTACTAGTAAAAAATAAAGAACCGTTTCTTAATTTTATAGAACACTTTTATATTTTTTTTTTAAAAAGGATGGAAATAACATACTGATCAAAAATATTTAATGCAATGGTGGCATATTCAATAGAACCGACTTGTACATTAAAGTTTTCGTGATTGAAATTTAGTTTAATATTACAATTTAAAATTAAAATAATTTATAACGAAACTACAAGAATATTTATAATAAAATCATGGGAAGAAATATAGAAAAGGGATATTGGAAAGGGATCGTAGACAAGGCATCCGTACACTCTCCTCGCTACCGAAATACGCACCCACAGGCACTTTCGTATGCACACTTTATGTTTTATATAGAACACTCACGTTTTCACAGTTCGGGATGGGTAACCACCACATCGCTACTTTTTGGTGGTAATTTTGATTTGCGATACGTATATTACTTAGGCGAAGCAGAGCTTCCTTATCTCGGATTCTAGTCTCTGCCATACGTGGTCGAGCACCACACCGAGTTGCGGGGTGTCACCTTCGAAATAACGTTGTGCTTCGTTACACTCATATTTACATGCACAGTGTATCGTCTAACGCGACCCGAATCCGTATTACACTGTCGCATACATAAAGAGTATAATAAAAGACGTTGCGCGACTATGAAAAATACATTTTCTGATGGCACAGCACCGCGACTTTGGCTCAATTCACCGCCATATTGCAAAATTGCGATCTGCTTCCCATGATGCCACGCAGCTTCGTCATATGACAATGCCGCTGCGTCAACCAATCATAATCTAAAACGCATGCGCAGATATAACAACTTCTAATTCAACTGCCGCTCGGTATAATTTGGCGCCAAGTTTAAAATTTTTTCATTAAACTACATGTTAATTTTTATCACTAGCATTTGCTATTTGTTATTTGTTTTTTTTATCATAACTATTATATAAAAAATTTTAAAATATAAATTAACATAAATTTAAATTACGATACAAATGATTTCTTAAATGTCATTAAAATATTATAGAATTCTATAAATTGTCCAAATTGATTGATAAAGTATTTTAAAATATAAACTTGGATAATTAAAAAATTAAATTATTAACAAAATAATCAACAAATAATAAATATACTTATATATTTTTTTGATTATATAATATTTATATCATTTTAGATTTTCGTCTTTAATTCTAAAAAGTTTTAATTTCAAACTTTTGATTTATTTACGTCGTAAGATTAAAACTATCAATTATATCAATATAATTATCAAAATAAAAAATAAGGAAGTAAAAGATCAATTTAATCTTGCCAGCAATAGGATATGTACATTGAACTTTCCGTTTAACATAATTCGCTAAAAATAATAAAAATATTGACTAAGTAATCAATTTAATAACTAACATATTGTATTTATCATGTTCTATTTATTTACATATATTGATACTGTCAAACTAATTTCGATGTAGTATGAAAGCAATGTTTTCATTTGCATTTTTTGAGAATTGGGAACAGGCATGGAGTAAATACGAATAAAAGGCATACAACGATTGATATTTTTATAGTATTTAATCAACAGGTTGGGATACTGTATCTTTATAATGCTAAAAATTAGTTTTTATAGAGTGTATTGATCTCTCATATGTGTACACCACTATTAAAGTGGAATCCTGATATAATACTAAAAATAATTGGAAATACTTTAAAAATACTCTTTGCAAATGATAATTCTTAGAAATTCATTCTCTCCGATATATCTTTCATTCCTATTAACCAGATCTAACAACTACTCGATTTTTAATTTTTCCGCATTTATACAGAGAGTTAATCACAAATATTTGTTTTTGTTATTATAACGATGCTATCCTTATAATTATTATTAAACTTACAAATATCGAATAAACGTATAACGGTGGTAAAAATCGTTTTTATGCTGAAGACTATAGATTATCAGTTATATTTATTGTATTTATAAAATTCTTTCTCATAGGCTTGCTTTTGGAATCATGTTTTAATGCGTAAAAGCCTATCGACGTTAATTGTCAATAGTATAATTTAGAAATGATTTAGAAAATTTTGAAAAAAAAAAAGGTATTTTTATTTCTGTCTAAGATGTAAAAATACATCATACGATATTGTACCAATATGCTATCTCAATTTTGAATTTAATATTTGTAATTTAAATTTAATCTTGATGTTTTTAGTTTTAATCTATTACATTTGTATTTTTATAGAATTCTTCTTTGAATCGATATTTGACTTAGAGAAGCAGCGTAATCACCATTTTCTTAACAACAACAATATACGAAAATACTAAAGAAATTAAATGAAACATAGATTAGAGATATAAAGCGCTAAAATGTCAAGAAAAGAGGGGATTACGTTACGACTACACGTTACCTTATGCTATTATCTTTTTTCTTCTTATAAATAATTATAAACTAGATCTGTTTTGCATTGATGAATGACTATAATAATTTCTTTGTCTTTCATTCTCCTTAGTATTCTTCATTTCAACATACATCCAAAACTCATGAAATGCTATTTATAAATGTTAGTTAAGCATCCTTGATACGCAGAGTTTTCGATGATGGTAACGATAAAAGGATTAAGGATGAGAAAGAAGAATGAATTATCTTGTCAAAAGATAATATAAATAATACAATAATATTTTCATTCTTTTTTCTTTCGATACGGAAACAGCCTTTTTTCATATATTCCTTTGGAAACGAACTATCATCGATAACATGTTAATTATCTCTTGCATGTAAAATACATCGATTAATATATCTATATATATGTATGTATATATATATATATAAATGTATATAAATACATATATATATATATACGTATTTCTTTAATTACGACTCTCTTACTTAAAACATGATTTGCACTGAGTTTGATAAATCAGATTTGACATTTGGTGAGCTCGTGACCTTTAGTCGCTTGACCCTATCGTGGGTTATCTCATTTCTTATGTACATATAAACAGATATTACCGTAACAAGTTTTCCTTCTTGTACAAGATGTTTCAGAAAAGGAACAATTTCTAATACGTTATCCGTTGTAGCTGGTTCATCCAAGTACATATCGTCGAAGTACATTATTAATTTACACATTAATGAGAACATAATTGTAAAAATATTAATTCTTTTATTCAAACAATTCTTCGTTTCAATAAACAAAATTTCATCATCCGCACTATGGAGCAAAGGATAACGAGAAACGATTTGAGATTCGAGTTCCTTTTAAATGAAACATCCTCTATAAAAAGAAACATTATAGCAGTCGTTTTGTAAACGATTCTGCATATGCATAATGAATAACGTACAATATATTAAAAATACAGTCACGTTAGGGTCACTGGTTTTAATAAAAAAATCTTCACCCCAATGCCCCGACGCATTATATCTAAGTGAAAGTTGAAACGTACAAGAAAAAAAGAATATACATTATATCTAAGAGGAACAAAAGTATCAAGAAATATCGTAAACAACAACTGTTAATTAAAAGGAAAAAAAAAAAGTCGTTGGTCCGATTGTCGTTAAAAAGAAATCTATGCACGGTGCATCAAATTTTTCAATGAAACGAATTGCACTACTTTTTCTTGAAAATAACAGCAGCATTGTTTTTCAAAGATCAATGCCGCTAATAGCACTTTTCGGTCGCACAATTAAAAAATAGTATCGATAATCGTTGTTATATTCAATTAAGAAGTATCAATAACATTATCATTAACATTTTAATATTGTTATAAATAGTCGGATAAACGTCTAAACAATAATATAATAGGATTCCATTTATTTTTATTTGCGAATTCCTGCCCGATTAGAATTCACTTACTCGAATGTGAAAAATTCTATCGTTTAAACCTCATTTTTTAATTTGAATTCTACTTACACCAACCGTTTATCCTAAATATGTTCAAATAAATGGAACCCTACCAATGTAATTTCATGAACATTATCAACGAACTCGCGTTTCTTCATCACAGTTTTAACGAATTATTTGAATTTTTATCAAAAAAATATAAAACAAAAAGAAGAAGAAAAACTCGATAAATAGAATAAGAAGGATGAATGATTCTTTCATTCCTGCGGAAACGCGTAACATTTCACAATGTCCGGAAAACAATGATTCTTTTTTTTTTCTTTTTTTCTTTCAGATAACAAGAATGCAAAATAGAAATCAAGAAAATAATTCAATTTTCTCGACTAACTCGGTTAGATTAAAAGAAGAGAAGAATAACAAATTTATAAGATAATAAAAATAATTACACATAGATAGCAAAAGAGGTAGAGAAAGTATGCGAAAGTAAAACGAGTCGAGAGAGAAACTCTCAATGAAACGTTTTCGCAACCTGACAAGCGAAAATTTTAGAGAATAAGTTTTGAAACGTGTCGAATTTGTTACGGCAACGTTCTCAAATACCATTGCTGTTTACCATCGAGCTTTCAGTTGCCAAAACTCTCTTTTGAATCTCCTCCGCGGAAGAATTACTGTAACTAGGCTCGATGGATTCCGAGAGCAATTTTGGATTGTGCTTATCGACGTGGGTTAACTCGATCGGAAGATATATCGTCCGGCAATGGTCGATATCAGCTCGACAAAGGGGACAACGTTCGCACCGTCTGGCGCAATCCAAACATGCGACCGCGTGCCCGCACGGAAACAAGGCGGTGTCGAAACTGCGATCCATGCAGATGCGGCACAGCATCGCGTCCAATAATTTCGCCAGACATTCTCGAGATTCCTGCAAGTTGAATTAATCAATATTAAAATGAATTACATCGAAAAATATATGTATATATATACATTAAAGATAATTATTCCTTTCTTTCTTCTCCTCCGCTGTTCGATACCTTGCATTTGGGCTCCTCGCAATCCCCGCAATCGTGCTTCTCCAAAATTTCCTTCTCCTCCGGCAAAGTAACGGTCGCAGCTTCGCAGTACAGAGCCCGCCGCGCGTTGTCGTACACCTCTCTGCACGTTCTACGGATGTCGAACACGTATTTCTTTCCCAACGTCGAGTCCTCGTTGAATATCGAAATTATAGTGCCCTGCCAGGAACAAGCGATTAATCGATTCGTTCGCATTTCGATAGAGTCAGAATGGCAATACCTTCAAATCGCGTATGAATTGGGCGGTGACCGCGCTCCTCACTGTTTCGCAACTGTAGAACGCGTGCTTCTCGGTGATGGCACGATACAAACCGCTGGCGGATTGACTCGAATCTAATTTGAAATTTAACGACGTCTCCTCGCCATCGAGGGAAAGATAAACCAAATGGAACATTCGACGTTGGGACGTTGCACTCTGTATCGCCGTGTACGGTATGCTGCAAAGGAAAAAGACATTGTTGTACGCCGTTGTAAAGAGTCGATAAGGAATAAAGCGCAGATAGCTGTGCGCGATTCGAGTAATTCCCGTGTTTTTCCAATGTTTATTCGATTCGCCCAATTTCTCAGGAATCAAGTTAGAACAGCTCGTTTTAATCGTTTGCTATAGTTCTACGTACTTTTGAGTCTCTTCGTCGCGATTACGGTAAACCGTGATACCATGTGGCCCGACTCCGATCATCGAAACTCCGTTGTACCCAAATTTCGTGTTGTGAAACATCTCCTGCCCGAACGTGTCCAAATTGGATACCTCTTTTAACAACCAATATTCCGCTGTGGAAGGTTTCATTCCCTTAACAGAGGAAGGAAAGTGAATAAGTGAATTTACCGCGTCTTATTATATCTATATTTTTATTTAACCGTGTTTAAAGAGGAAGAAAAATGATCGAATCACCTTCATTTCTTTGTGTTGTTGTACTATCCGGTGAATAAGATCCAGCGGCTTCGATTCACATCGTTCCACCGGTTGAATTTGACAGCATTGCGAGTAGAGCGCGTTTGGCGGCGACAATGGATCGTAATCACCGATATCAGCTTGCGCTATCCAAGCAATCAAACGCACCACCGAACTCCAATCCGCCACTTTTAGCCTGCCTTCGAGGAGCTCGAGGCGAGAGTGCAAGTAGAATTGATGCCTGCAATCAAACAAGCGTGTCGATTGGTTAATCGATGCAAGAAGAAAACAAAAAAAGAAAGAAATAAATAAATAACCGTATTTCGAATTAATTTGTATCGAATTTCGCGATACGACAACAAATGGATGAATGGAACATCGGAGAAATGGATCGACGCGATACGCGTTTCCTTCGAATTTAACGGTTGATCGAAATTGACACAGAGTTTCGATGAATTTAGCCAAATTCGAACCGCACGGTTGAAGGGTAAACTTCGATACGAATGTTCCTCGCGTTTGCCAATCAAGTTACCTCGATTGCAAATGAACGACTAAACACGATTGAATTACCCGGCAAAATGTACTCTCTCGTGGAAGGAAATGTATAAAGATATATCGCGTATAATATCGTGACGTATAGTGCATCGCCTCGATTTTGAAGCATCGTTCTCCTATGAAGTTTGCCGTCATTCGAAAAGTTCCACGTGACGCATGGCACGCGTATCGACCGAGACACGTATCGATACAATCGGCTGACATTTGTTATCGAGATCGAGTTATCGGTTTAAGTCGAACTTACACAACGAAAAGGGATCATTTGTCAAGTCAATTTCAAACAACCTATTCTTGTAAATTAGTGAAATGGATTTGGTTAAGTTCCCGATTAAATTGGCCGAATCAAATATCGCGGGTTATGCGACCGTTTAAAGTATAAATTTATATATATCGAGAATAATTTGCTGTTTAACGGTACGTGGATGCTCTAACGGTTTGGATTTCGATACGCGTAAATATACCGATTATTTTGACATTGATCGTCGATAAATAAATTTTCGACCAATTAATTATTAGAAAATTCAACCGAAATTGTATTAAACAATATGCTCGTCTACGAACATTTTTTATAGTATTATTATCTCTTTTGATACCTTCTTCTTTAAAACTTATAACAATATTGAAATTATTCCATTCAAGATAGATATTAAAATTAAGATCGTATTATTCGAAAGGTCAAGAGATCAAGGTCATTTTTGGGTCACTTGAAAATCAGGTGGAGAGAACAATTTTTTAAAGTGAAAAGTTAACATCGTTTAGAGGTCACTGGAAAGTTATTTTACGTACTCAGCCGATCAATATTTCGGGATATTATGCGAGAAGGGAATGGAGAAAATAATAATATTACTTGAATTTAATTCTCGGATATGGTTATAACGATCAATCGTGGAATTCGATTTATTATTGATATCATTTAATTCGGAAACTCTGAACGGTTTAGTTTCAACGTGAAATTCGCGAAATTTTTGGTCCAATTCTTACCATATCCCGTTATCTTTTATTTCGTTCTCGATTTATAATTGTTATTGCAATTATTTTTCCGTTATTCGTTTTTCACGAATATTATATTATACAATAATCGAGAAGAGAATGGAATCATGATAAAGAATCGTAATCGTAAAAGTTTTTGTTTTCAATTTATAACTAAAGATGTCTCGCTTGCACTTCTCTTATCGACCTTCATCATATCGGTTCTTAGCGTCATCTCGAGGCGTAAATTTTTACTTTATACTTCAGACAAATTTCTCGATATTATTTTTCTCCGATGGACGACGAGTCGTTTGATATAAATTTTCTTTCGTTATTGTTTCATCGATTGTAAATAATTATATAAATAAATATATATATATATTATTTATTAACTAGCGAACTAAATTTTATTCGCCATTACATTTCTGGTGCTAATAAACGAATCAACAAATAATAAGATAACGAGACGAGATAAGATTTCCATCTTTTTTTTGCAAGTTCGCCAGGCAAGACGCGTTTTCCTATTTCTTACAGTGAAATACGGCAAAAAAGGAAGGAAACGTTTAAGACGTCATTTGTTAAAAGTTGAACTGCGCAAAAACTTTATACACTTAGAAACGAGATACACGAATAAACTAACCAACCGCTTAACCCCCGGACATTGACTCTCGAGAATGGCAAACAGCTTCTGGGTATTTAAAAATATTTAGAGAACTCGAAGCAAACTGAAGCGTGCAACGAGTAGTTTAATATCAAAACTTTCCCCGAAGGGGGATACCTGAAAAATATACAGAGAAGTTTAATGGATTCGTAATCGTTCTTAACGTGAATTTTCGCGCTTCGCGTCGAATTATAATCTCGTAACTTCCGTTCCGATAATTTTTTAATGGACGGAATTTTTTAACAGATAAGAAAAAATATTACGTTACAACAATAAAACGTTCTATTACTTGTACGTTTGGCAAGTTTATATAGGTCGAGGCGATAAAAATTTGTACCCGTCTGTCAAAAATATTTTCGTATTTTGTTAAATTTCATAAATGGGTGAATAGATATTCCACGTTTCGATATCTTCGGTTGTTCGAAGCGCTAAGTTATCGCCAAACTTTGCACCAATGCCAAGTGGCATTTCACTCCATTTCCCAGTACTGCTGGCAGATTTACAGCTTTGCAACTATGAAATCTTTTCCACGAAGTCTATCTCGTCGAACAGTGTCTGGAAAACGACCATTAACAACCATTTATCGCGATTGAATAAATTAAATAAATTACTTCTACTTCCGGAGCAAAAGTGGAACACAAAGTTTCTACCTGTGCACAACACCGTTCGTTCCTTGCTTTCATTTTCTAACGATTTTCGATCGGATGACAGGAGATAGGCTCGCGTTTAGATTTTACTTGCAAAATCCAGCTTTCTCAAACTTATCTCTGACCGAGTTTCAAGCAGAGACCATTGAAACGCGAAAATGCCAGCCAGTTCGTGCAACCTGGCTGCACATACTCGGCTTTCCAACTTACTCCCCCTTAAGGTTACTCCTCCAGAATTTAGACCAGTGTTACTTTGGAGAACCTTAGTCAAGATTCACCCTTTATTCCATTATTCCAATATAACTATTACGATCAAACTTCTGCAAATCGAACTATATGCGGAGTGTGTTAATACGTTTTCTCACATCTCCGAGGAGATTCTATAATTAAGCTTACGAAAGAAATGTACGAAAATACCGATGAAGGCTTATTTATTAACTTACGTTTGTCGTTGTTTCCTCTACTCGTTTCATCCAATGTTTGAATTTAAATTGCTAATAACTCGAAATAAGTGGCTCGCGCTATTTTCGCGCATCAACTTTTATTTTAACAAATAACAATTAAAAATTTCGTTTTCGAAGAAAAATAGACGCCTCTTATTATTAATGATCCGATGATGTGTATCCGTTTCTCTAGCCATTTATTTTGTCGATCAACGAGGCAAAAGTGACGAAATTTTGCGCAACATCTATTTACG
This sequence comes from Apis cerana, assembly GCF_029169275.1. Classification (NCBI taxonomy): domain Eukaryota; kingdom Metazoa; phylum Arthropoda; class Insecta; order Hymenoptera; family Apidae; genus Apis; species Apis cerana. The sequence goes on along the minus strand of NC_083855.1, from coordinate 12,289,606 downwards.
GACACTCCACTTGTTTCGATGTTATAAATTTCAATTAGTTGACACGCGTGCACGACGTTTCGCAATTTCGCAGCATTGAGGAAAAACGGCGAGTGCCGGCCGCCCGTTCCGTGCAAAGTTAGATTGCTCTCGAAGAAAGGGACGTTTCGCAAACGAGCGAAATTATATCGTGCAACTCTAACGAATCCATCCCTCCACGTCCTTTTTATTATTTCTACTTATTACATAAGTAAATACGGTTCGTTAATCATAGAGACGTCTTTTCGTGAGATTTTTTTCTATCCTTTCTTCACCACTTCACAAGTTTATTTTTTATTAATTTCTATGAGGACGATAGATGTTAATGACAAGATGTGGAAAGTTTAAAGTTTCTATTGAACTTTCTTACTCCATCCTTTCTTATTTATTCTTCTTACTGTTTTATAGTAAGCATAACTTGTTAATACATTTTTATTTTATCGAATGGTGCATTGATAAGATAGGAAAATTTTTATTGGAATGTTGTATACTTTTTTTATTTATTCCATGTAATTTCATGTATTATTGATATATTTTTATCATCGAATGAAGGCAATAGATTAAGCTGTTGAATAAGATATGAAAAATTGAATGTTTTTAATATTTTTGTTTTTATCACTCAAAAGATGGAGTTGATGGTCAATTCTTACCCTATTTCTATTTTTCTCCTATTATTTTATGTACTCTTCTTGATTCCTGAATTTTTACTTTTTGTCTTTATTCCACTATTCTCTTTTTGTTTTATTCTCTCTTCTTACTTGAAAATTTCTAAAAAATTGAAATGGATTTAAGATTGATGTAACGTTAATAAAAATTTCTACTGGAATGAATCCTTTCTTCACTTTGTAACATAAATACACTTTTTATTAATATATTTTTATCATTGAATGAAGACAATAGACATTGATAAGATATGAAAATTTTTATTACCTTCTTTATTATTTTGTTATTAACGTAAATATACTTTTTATTAATATATTTTCACCATCGAATGAAAGCAATAGATTAACTGTTGAATAAGATTAAAAATAAGAAATTAAAAATTTCTGTCGAAATAGATTCAAAATCGATATAATATAAAAATAATATAACGGATTTAAAATATAATACGAATAAAATAATTTCTACTGGAACGAATCCTTTCTTTATTATTTCGTAACATAAGTATACTTTATTAAAATATTTTTATCATCGAATGAGGGCAATAGATTAAATACGATATGAAAAATTGAAAATTTCTGCTTGAACGAACTTGTGTTTGAAGCAAACTCTCTATCCATTTTTCATCATCGAACTAGGACAATAAATATTAATAAGATATGAAAATTTCTACTGAAATGGATTTAAGATCGAAACGAAGAAACTCTAACGAATCTTTCTCAATTCTCTCTGTAATACTGTATCACAACGTAAATATACTTTGTCAACACTATTTTTATTCATCGAGCACGATAAACGTTAATAAGATATGAAAATTTCTATTGGAATCGATCTTTACGAGATCACAAACGAGATCCAACGAAAAGTATACTTTTTTCCTTTTTTTTTTTTTTTTAAATACATTTTTATCATCGAACACAATACAGCGTTAATAAGATGTGAAAAGTTGAAAATCGTGGTGAAAACGGATTTACGAGGTTGAAACGAAACTATTGTTTCTGCGATATTCAATATCGGAGAACACGAGGCTGTCACGCGTACCTACGTACATGGAAAACTCGCTACATTTCCTGACAATAGCATTGTAACAAGTTTGATTTATACAACCCGAGCAAGCGCCAAATCTAAACTCCTCCCCACTCCCCACCCCCCATTTTGTTCCAGCTATCACCGCCTTTATTTTATATTTCCGGGATTCGGTTATGCGAGAGCGCCCAATTGTATGTACGAGAACGGGTCGTTTATTATACGATCGTCGAGGATCGAGACGATTAATTTTTTACGCGTGTAAAAAAAAAAGAAGAGAGAGAGGGGTAGGGAAATATTTCGTTATTCTCCGATCGACAAAATTTCGCGATATAATCCTCGTCGGTTATAATTGTCCTCGACACGGATTACCGAGACGATGAGAAAGTATAATGGAAAACGTTGAAGTGTCCGTCTTTTTCAACTTTCAAAATTGACCCACTTCTCGCGACGCTATAATCGATTTAGGCTAATCAAAGATTATCAAACTCGGACGAGGCAGCGTACAACACGAATCCGTCCGATATCTCATCGACGAATGGTAGGATTAATAAACTCTCGTATGGATCTTTTCGTTCACTTATACAAGTGCGAAAACCTCATCGAAACCTGCCTTAATGAAATTCTGAAGCACTCACTCAATTGAAATACGCGTTTAAGAAAAGAATCGAACGATTATTCCTTCTTCTTCAAACTTTTTCTTTTGGAAAAATTTAACTCGACCAACACCACAAACCACCGTGAACGCAGAGAGTAAGAGACGTGACGAGAACGAAAAGTATCGTTTCCCGTCAGGTGGCGCGATTATCCTTATTCCATCATAACCATTACACCACCGCTCGAATTAATCCGCCGTGTCGACCGCACTGCTCCCGTTTATCTTTACAAATTCGTGGATTCGAGTTACACCAGGAATTAAGCTGGAATTACGATTTCGACGAAATCTTCCATAACTGAGAGAACAGGCCGGGTTTTCGCACCCGCCGATTAATTACCCGCGACCCGGTTCGGCCACGTTTAATCACGACCTAGCTTACCTTGAATAGCAGAAGCTATTCACACAGACGTATACACGTACACACACACACACAGACACGAATCGACCGCAAATTTCGTCGTACTATCGACGTACCACCAGCGCGTGGATTCGATCCATCCACGCTTTTCGATGTTTACCTCGTTTCGTCGAGCCAATACCCAATCTTCGGTTATAACTCGAATACCATATTCATCGCATTATCCGTTGCAATCGGTATCTTCCAATTCGGGCTCGGTGATGCAATTTCGTACGTGCTTGACCGGCCTCGGAGAACAGAGTATCGATCCATCGATCGAGTGGCAATCCATCGAGCACGAGGGGTCGCAAATCTCGGTTGCTCCCTCGCGACTCGGGAGGGAAATTCTTTTCACAAAAATCATTTTCACTGGATCTAGGTCACGTGGGTATCTGGGTCGGTGAATATCTTTCTTGCTTTATAATAACTCTCGTTACAACACGAATTCCGAATTTCGAATTCCTTCAAGATTCCATCCAAGGGGCACGATTCGCGGAGAATAGTTCTTTCCTTTCCATTCGTAGGAGGGTGGGAGGGGAAGAAACGTTTTTTCTTCTTTTTTTTTTTTACCTGGTAGCTTCTTGCAGCAACAGGTGAGGCGGTACCCAAAACTTAACCCTCAATGCGAATCTTAGCGGGGCCACGCCGCCGCCCGTTTGCCTCTCTATAGGATTCCTCAGATTCAACCAGAGCTCCTCGCCCTTCGCGTTCTGATACTTCAGCCCAAAGTAGTCGCATTCCTTGCTAATGCCCAAACAATCGCATGCCTGTAAAAAGAAAAAAATTCCATTTTTATCAGGCATCTCAAAATCTCGGATATTTATAATATCCTACAGAGATAAGACGAAATATAACAGATAAAAGAAAAAAAATGAAATATTAATTCGCAGATATTCTTGGATATTAATTCGTCGATATTTTTTTCACTTTCCCCTCCACCCATACCGATCGCCTCCGGAATAATAATTAACCGATTTATCCGTAGATTTAATCGAGGAACCGCGGATCGATCGGCGGGAAAATAAACCGTGGCGGAGAATAAATCGGTGTAATAAATTTACCAGCCAATAATTTAGAAAGTTGCCCCGGTATAATTTCCAACGTGAATCGCGGGGCACAGTTATTCGCCGATATAATATACGGTGGTATCATCTATTTCCTATCTTTCGATTACATTTTATTCGAGAAAGAGAGAGAAAGAGAGAGAGAGAGAGAGAGAGAGAGAGACGCCAACGTCCACTGTTATTCTTTTGAAATATTACTCTTCCAGAGCAAATAAGAAACGACAGTTCGGATGGAGGAGCAGCACTCGGTTCGATCGAATTATTATTTTATTTTTTTTTCTTTCTTTCTCTCTCTCTTTCTTTTTCCTTTTTTTATCTCTCGCAGGATTTCTCTATCTTCGCTCTTCTCCTCGAAGCAGATGGAAAGTCGGTCACACGTATGACAACAGGAATAATTCTCTTTGAGAAAGAGGGAACGGAGGTGGTTGGCTGGATACCGATAAATTTTCCGTAGCGCCCGCGTCTTCCTTGGGTCTGTCTTTTTCTCCTCGAGAACTCTTTGACGAGAATAAATATCAGACGAAGCTTCTATTTAAAACGCAAACATTAACGTTTCAACTCGTAACGATATACAACTGATGGTGGCTCGTTCACTTTTAAATCTAGAAAAAAAAAATTCGCACGCTATTAAGATTCTCATAGAGTATTGAGTCGAGGTTAAAAATAATCAAAGAGTAATTATTTAAACCGTGAGTCCAACAAAGCGTGACTTCGAGCAAAAAGGAGTGCCTCAATTGACTCTAATTATTTTTGCAGCTGATTGATCCGACTTCTAAACGAACTTCTTCTGCGTTTAACTGAAGTCTGTTCTAAACTTTTATTGTAAAAATCGTCGCAGGTTCTTAGTCTCTCCCTCCAGTAATCAAGGAAAAAGAGCAGTGGTCGTGTTGGAGAATTTTGAAAATTTGGATCTATTAATTAACTCTACAATTTTATTCAATTTAATTAATTAATAAAACTCTATTTTATATAGTTGTGTAAACAATATACTTTTAATATAAAGATTTATATAATAATATAAAAATAAATACTGATCAAAATTAATAAAACTCTATTTTATATAGTTGTGTAAACAACATACTTTTAATATAAAGACTTATATAATAATATAAAAATAAATACTGATCAAAATCCTCCAAATAACCACAAAAATTAAGAGAAGGGTGAAAAAGAGCAATGGAGGACGATTTTGTAAATATAGATTTTCCCTCTGATGATCATCTTGGACGAAAATGCGAATTAAGAGGAGGGTGAAAAAGAGTAATGGCAGCGTTGGAGGACGATTTTGAAAATTATCACGGGCCTTGGTTTTCCCCCCCCTCTGGTAATCGTCCTCGACGAAAATGCGAATTAAGAGGGGATGAAAGAGAGCAATGGCCGCGTTGGAGAGGGCTGTCTTGAAAATTGTAGCGAATCTTAACTCTCCCTCTAGTAATCGTCTTGGACATGAATTAAGAGGATGGATTTGCAGAGAGATGGGCTCCCGCCATGAATGACAATCGTCCTTGCGATCATTTTCTCTTTCGTTGTTCAGAGATGACGAGGCGAAATTTTTAACAACTGAAATTAAGAATAAAGTTAATTGAATAATTTGTTAAGCTATATGATCAACTATATATAACTAAGTATATATTTACTCGTATAAAATTGATTGGTCGATTACTTGAAGAAATTTTATTGCAAGACGCTCGATGCAAGACAATTGACACTGTTGATGGGGGAAATTTAATAGTTATGAGTAAAACTTACTTCAATATAATTTATTATTCAAAACATCGAATAAACTCGGATAACTGTAATTCCAAGGTTATTATCTGATGAGCGGATCAGCTACGAATAAAATTTTTATAACCAGTTACTTTTTCAACGGGTTAATGGGCAACCCTGGCTGGAGCAAGCGTGACTCGTCAAGTGGCCATCGCTATTGTAATATCTATTATATAGCCTCTAGAGTAACTGTTATTGAGAGTTTGGAGGAAAACTCGCTCGTAAATTGCCGCCAAGGAAAGTTAAACTGCTGAAAATACTATTGAAAAATGAAATTCAAATATATATATATATCTCAAGCGTTTTGCAATAATTTTAGGCGGACACTAAAAATCACCTGTCCCCATTGAAATAGAAACGTCCAAATCCATAGCCGAATTCGTTTTCGATTTACCACAATCGATTAAAAATTTAAGCAAGCTCCGTTTCATCGATCCATGGGTGAGAAATTGGAGAGAAATCCAAGTTACGTGCAAAATTGATAAATCCGAGCTGTATAAGAAAAATAAAAACAGGGGTTTTAAATAAAGAATTTTTAAAATAGAAAAAAAAAACAAAATAAAATAAAATACAGGTGAAAAGAAGGAACGAAATTTCGCAGTACGTAGCATCGACCGTTTTTCGAAATATCAACGAAATTGCATGAGAATTCTGGGCGAACTGGGGCACACAGAGTGTCTGGTCGATATTTTAGTCTCTTTAGTATACACGGGCAGGACATATGGAAATAAACTCGCGTATAGTTATGAAACACGTATCCGTGAATCTGGAAGCGTGGCAACGATTTTTTCGTTTGATTTATAGTCTCTAAGCGGCAGAATATGTATATATTCTCACGAGAGTTTTCCTGATCCTTTTTTTTCGACACGATCGTTTCCGTTTTAACTTCTTTTCCCTTCGCGTAACTCTTAAAGTAACTGCTAGATCGAAATATTTATACACCGTATATTTACACAGGATCGTTTCATACGAAAACATCGTGGAATCGCAGACTTCGTGGAAGTAAAAAACTTTGGCGCGAATATTTCAAGTCTCTTTGCAGATGATACAATAGCTAAAAAATAAAAAAAATAAAAAATGAAAAAATCAAGACGTTCAACCCGCTAGATGAAAATTTGTTCTATTGAAAAATAATCCTCGCGATCGCGTGATTCCAGATAGCGAAAATCAGTTCTCTCGATGAATCTGCCGTGCAACACGTATTCACATCCCCTCGAGCCCTCTACACCTGTCACGTGACGCGTTGCTGCTCATGAATATTCACAGACGCGGTGGATCGTTTTCGAAAAATCCCCGATGCGATATCTTCGAGGCGAAGACAAGCTTTTCACCATTGGAAACCGATGGAAAAAGAGAGAGAGAGAAAGAGAGAACAAAAACCAAGAGAGAGAGAGAGAAAGAGAGAGAGAGAGAGAGAGAGAGAGAGAGAGAGAGAGAGAACGAATTACAAAGCACGGAAGCGCTATACAAATATCGTCCACTCAATTGTTCGCTCGATGATACGTACGAATGTTAAATGATCGAATGAAAAGCAAAGGCGTTATGTGGAATTAACGATTGAGCGAGACGTGAAATTACAACAGTCGAATCGCAGCAGGAATCTTTTGTGATTTTGCGTGAAAACAAGATCAATTGCGAGCGGTTCTAGCGGTTCAATGAAAAACAGCCAAGCTTTTGGCTCGCGATGAAAGGGATCAAGTGTGGGCGGAATTGAAAGAGAATGGATAAAACGTAACTACGGGATATTATTACACGCCCGTGTAAAATTAACACGTGCATGCGGGAAATACGTGCACATTGGCAACCGCACGAATGTGGTTTCAAGCCGGTTGCTTCGCGTTAACGCGCAGACGGCGTGGCGTGTTGAGCAACCTCGAATTTCCTTCAAATTTTGTTATACTAAAAATCGTATTGCGCGTTAGAAAAAAAAAGGATTTTCAGAAATCGTGCTTATCGATAATTAGATTCGAGATCAGACTCTTTGAAAGAGCGTGAAATAGCGTGGTGTGAAAATAGTTCCATAACTCGAAAATGAAGTAATTTGTATTCGCGACGCAAGAATTAATATCGCGGCTTGGCTCGAATGAAATAACGTCGTTAATCCGACATGGCGCCAACGACAAACGAGAGTCGTATCGCTTTGCCCAGAAATTTCTTCGCTCCTCGTCGAGAGGGCGTATGTGCGCCACCGAAAAACGAGCATCGTGCCACGCACAGACTTTATTTCGAAGTAAATCACGAGATATTTTTCCTCTGATATTTCCATTTGTAGAAAAAAATTTTTGAATACTTTTGAAAATAACTTAAGATAATTTATATTTAAATCGAAACAAACTTTCAAGAACGAAGATATCGATGGAAATTGTAGTAACTAGATTTTTCGTTTTGATTAGAGAGATGTACGCAATTCTCTTATTTGTCTTTCTTCTCATGAATTTCTTGCAATATCAGGGATTATTTTTCTTGCTAAGTATATCAATACAGAGTGTTTCAAAAATATATGTAAATGCAATATTCGTAAACTAGAGATTTCTGAGGTAATTTCAAGCAACCTTTTTCTTTGCGAAAACTTTCGTTATGGCTTTGTAAAAAATCAAGGAGCATATAGCCTCGTTGACCCGTTATAGTAGCGTTGCTAACGAAAAGTCCAAGCATATCAAATAATAAATATTTTTTTATCGAAAAAATTATATCGAATTATATCACGAACAATAAATAAATAAATAAATATAATATTCAATACATTTCCTTCCACATTTCGAGTTCCTTTGTTCGTGTTCGGTGACACATAATTAATATTACGGCAAGGCTACGCGCTTCATAATTGGCCAATGTTTTTTTGTTAATAATTCGTTAACAAAGCCGTAATGAAAATTTTCGCAAAAGAAAATATTGCTTAAAATTATCTCAGGAATCTCTGGTTTACGGATTTCCAACATTTTTGAGACACCTTGTATATATACAGTTTCATTTAAAATGGATCAATTTTCAACAACATGGAAGAGACATGCGATCAAAACATTGTCGTTATACCACGAATAACCATATGAATAATAAACGACAACTTTGCGACTGTTTGCAAAGCTGCTTCTGAAACGACGAGCGGAATTTCAAAAGCTACAACTCTTCGAGCTGAAGATTCAGGTCGATGTATTTTGCGTTACGATGAACACTCGTTGTCTCGAAATCGGGAAAAACGCAGTTTCTTTTATTCTAGATAGGTTCGAACAGTTTCCTTTGATCGTTATATCGCGAGTTGAACGCGAATGAAACGCGATGGAAAATTACATAGGACCAATATCGACGAGAGAATTACTTTGTTCGTTACGCAATTTAGACGAAACTCGTTTACACTTCGCGGATCGTGATACGAGTAAATAAAATATCGATCGAAAAAGGTTTGTTTTTTGAAAACGCGATATCTTTTTTTTTAAAACTCGATTTAATGACTTGAATTTTTTTTCTTTTGAAAAGTTAGATTAGACTAATTTATATTATTAGATTAAATTAGATTAGGAAAATAAAACGATTTTTCCAATTTTTTAATCTCCTTTAATGAAAATTTAAATATCTACATTTTGTAGATTTATATGTCAAAAATTTCACCAAAATCGGCTAACATTGCTATGAATTACAAACACAATTTTGATCTGAAATCTTAAGGTTGTTCGATGCCTGTTGCTTTCTGCATCAATCGATAAAAATATAATTTATAAATTTTCATCAAAGAGAATTGAGATTAAAAAAAATTGATCTAATAAATTAATTCGCTTAATTTCTGAAAAAAAACTCAAGTCGTATTAAACATAATTTTAAAAAAATTTTCTCTGACGAATGAATCTGCCTGAATTTCGAATTTCGAAAAAACGAATAAAAATATATAAATATATTTATCCCGTATCAATCGTTCTTGCCGTTTCTTTTTCATTTATTTAGCTTCACTCGTCATTTGCATCGATGATTTATGCACCAACGACTTCAACCTCGCATGCTTTTTTTTTTTTCACTCTAAGCTTCTTCATTTGCATGCCTTCTCATCCGCTGTTCGTTAACCCCGATCGCATCCAAGATGAGAACTCGAAAAAAGGATTCCCACGAGGCCAAATTGACATCGACGATATCGACTCGACGAGACGATTCAATCGTCATTTTCTACGTGTCTTCGTTGGCAAAGCTTCGTTCCACAGAATATATTTCATATTCCTCGTGTGTATAGCGTTCCATGTTTTTTTCAAACGTCGCGACATGCTACACTCGTAAGAGCAACGTGGATCGAAAATATGTCCCAATTTAACGAATTTCCTCGCGTAGGCGAAACGTATCGATATTCGAGCTCGCGATATAGTATGGACTGGTCGATCAAGTTGAATTTCGACGAATAAATTGTTGCACTGGTTGAACGGTGTTCTTTGTCGCGCATCGACTGGCTAACCTATAAATTGAATCGTACAATCTTCGATCCACCGGAAAATTTATGTCGCATACATTTGCTCGGCGCGTTCATTCATTCTCATTTTTTTTTTCAAATAAATTTTTACGTTAAATTTTTTTTTTCTAAACTGATTTATGAATTATCCTAATTTATTGAGAAGAAAAAATATAACTTAACCTCACCTTTAATTTTTTTTTTAATTTCCTTTTTTCTACGTATTATTTTCATACATATATATATTTCTCCTGGTATAATTAATTTCTCACATAATTTTTCTCATCTTTTTAAAGAAAGAAAAAAATTCGACTCCTTAAATAGAAGAAGGATCCTCAACAATTTCTTTCTTTTCTATCTTCGACTATTCTCCTTCTTCTAATCTATCTAAGAGAAGAAAAAGTGTAATGGCTTAACACTTAACCTCACCTTTAATATTTCTTTCAATTCTCCTTTTTTCTTTACATTACTTTCGTACGTATATATCTCTCCTCGTATAATTAATTTCTCGTTACAACTTTCGTTACAATTTTTCTCATCTTTCTAAAAAAAAAAAAAAATCTTCAAATAGAACAAGGATCCTCTACCTTCGATTATTGTTTCTTCGCGAGTTTTCAAGTATTGTCACGCTATAGTCGATGGTTTAATGACTGACGACGCTATCGAGGTTCTTGAAGAACGGTAACACAGGTCGTCAAGGCCTTGACCACTTCGGCACGTACCTGTTTCGACTCTCGGCTTCCTTTCTTCTATCCTATTCTCTTCTTATTTTCTACTCTTTTTTTCCTCTCTTTTCTTCTTCTGTTTCTTCGCTTCAAAAACCTCCTCCTACGGCGACAGCTCGAAAGGGTCGTTAGACGGTACAAGAACGAGAAGGTAAAAATCCTCCTACGTTTCCATCCAGAGAACAATACCACTTAGCCCGCCATTTTCAACGCGATCGTCTCGTCTTTACCCTCTCTTTCACTCTTCTCCTTTATATTTCTACAATTGTCAACCGTTTCGTCGATCCGCCATGCATACACCAGCGACACCACGACACCAACTTTGGAATTAGATGCGCAATTGTTTCGAATTTAGACAGATGATTGTCGAAGAGAGATTGATCGGTGTGATTATTATTTTTTATTAGTTTGATTGTTCCACGAAAGTTTATGCAAGTTTAGTAAAAGGAAATGATAAATAATTCGATTGTTTAAACAAACGTGATATATTTTTCTTAAACGATTCGATTACAACATTGGTGAAAAAAGATAAAGACATTTGATAAGAAAGAGACATTGGATGACACGTATAACCGGGATTTTTAGAATTACACGTAAAGCCGTTATTTGTTCTTAAGATTCGGAAAAATGAGAAAAAGATTCCGTTTCTAAAATACACGTTATTCGTCGAAATTGATTCGGTCGAATTGAAACGTTGAAATCGTTGCTTTCCCTCTAGTTATCAACGTCTACGTGTCTTTCGTGAAATCCTGAATATCGAATTTCACCGTTTACCGAGTCGAAGAAACGCGAGGAATTTCCAAAAGGAATTCTTTTTCCCAAAGTATTTCCCTCTTGTTTTTTGAATCCGTCGCTTTGCAACCTGATCACGAACCGTTGAACAGATTTGTCACGCTTGTTTTTCGAATTAAAACGTTTTAAAAGTTGACGCACTTGACCCACGATACAATAACATTCTTTATTCTTTTTTATTTCGTAACCAATTGATCCAATGTTTCGTAATCATTAATCCATCGAAAAAGCAACTAATTGAAAATTTAAAGTTGCTTCAATTAACGAAACGAATAGCTATTAAATTTGACCATGTCTATATTTGTTTACGTATTTTTATTAAACTAGGAATAAATCATGATAATTTTGTATATAATTGCCAATATAATTAACAATTATTTTTACTATCACTGTCATTTTCAATAATTATACTGTCTAGGCGACATACATTACCGATAACACGAACATACATATTATAATACGATAGTGAACGTTTCTCTTAATGCTCTCGAGTATCGAAGAAACACGATTCCGATATAATTGCATTTCCGATCGTTGATTTAATTCTCCCGATTTCGTTAATTGCATCCCGGTAACCGCGAATGAATACGCGGCGTGAAAATCGAAAACCAACTCCCGGTTTACTCGAGATTTTTATTAAGAGAATTAATATTTGCAAAGCGTTAAACGTATTTTCATCGTGTCGAGTGAAATCACTTTTTATACACGCGAACGTCTCACCTAATTTTCCCATTTGAAGCGAAAAATGTTTCGGACGAGGGATTAAATTAAACTTTTGTTCGAAAATGTGACGTCGTTAATCGCGAAATTTCATCGTGTGCCTACTTCGTGTGCGTACTCGAGCATAGCACTCCTCTTTCATTTTCACAAATTAAATATTAACTCGTCGCTCGAATCTCCTTTTTTTTCTCCCCCCGCCGAAAAATAGCGTTTATTCGATCTCTACTATTTTTTCCCCCTCGATAGCAAATACCGATTGCCACGCACGAGAGCTCGTTCGCGGTAAATAATGGGAACATTAATCGATAGAACTCGGTTAATTAGCGCGACTGCATTTTCGAAACGGTTAATTAGATTTCTACATCATCTTTCGCGCTGTTAATTTACTCTCGAAATTATCCTTTATTTCTGTTGCTTATTATCATAAAAAAAGAAAAATTTTTTTGCTCGTTCACGCGTAAAATGAATTTTTATTACCATACGTAGGTAACACTGATATTTTCGATCCGCGCTCAATTTTCTCGAAACAATTTTTCGATTTAAAAAAGGCTACTTTAAAAATCGAATTGACAAAGTATATTGGAAAGGAAAAATGAAATAATTCACGGCCCGTTATCTCTTTGGATCTGAATCTCATTTGAATATCGGACGCAACAAGATACGTTCATGAATAATCATTAAGGAAAAAAAAAAAAAGAAAAGAAAATCCTAACAAATCTAGGATAATTGTTGGAATTCAATGCCTTTTATACCTTTTCCACCTTATTTTATGCATCGAGTTTCCATATCTTTAAAAATGGAAAATTTCCTCGAGTGCGACCGAGAAATTTCAATAGATCGCGAAAGAGACTTTCCGTCGTGTCGAAAACGATCAGATTCTCTCGACTCGAATCTGGCCCGTGTGTGACACGCGTGGAAATAAAAATACGCGTATTCGAAAAGTGCGCCGATTTGAGAGAAGGGAGAAGAAATTCGTTTTCTACTACGCGCCAAGAAAAAAAAACAGTTTAAATGGAGAAAAATTCTGGGTAATTTAATTCGCGGGATAAAGCAGTCTTATAAGTATGAGAGGAATATATATATATATATATATATATATTCGATAAGTACATTCACGGTTCCACGGAACCGCTTTCGATCTCTCAACGATATAAATTGATCTCCCCATTTTCATATCACGACTTTCGTTAAACGAATCCTTTCAGGCTTGGCAAGGATATGCTTTTATCAGAGGTTCCTTGAAAGCAGAACGGTCGCTGGTTGCAAAAGAATACAGAGAGAGGGAGAGAGAGGGAGAGAGAGATATCTTGTTCCGCCTGTTTGGCCCACAAAAAGATGCAAAAGGAACCAAGTGAAATCTTTCGACGATCCGGCATACTAACTGACTGGTTTCTTCTTCTTCTTCTTCTTCTTCTTCTCCTCCGTTTTTCTGAATTTCGATAATCCGGAAGGAACGCGAATAAGTGGAAAGAACAGGAGAAAAGCTCCTCCACGAGGGACCCGAACTCGTGTCTTCGGCGGTCGAAATTCAGAGGAGGTGGAAAATTCTCGAATACACGGGAATCGAATTGTTTCAAATTTGCAAAAATGCGAATTTTCATTTGGCTAAGGTGTGTGTGTGTGTGTGTGTGTGTGTGTGTGTGTGTGTGTGTGTGTGTGTGTGTGTGTGTGTGTGTGTGTGTGTGTGTGTGTGTGTGTGTGTGTGTGTGTGTGTGTGTGTGTGTGTGTGTGTGTGTGTGTGAGAGAGAGAGAGAGAGAGAGAGAGAGAGAGAGAGAGAGAGAGAGAGAGAGAGAGAGAGAGAGAGAGAGAGAGAGAGAGAGAGAGAGAGATGTAAATCGGTGAAAGAAAGTGGAAAATTATGGGGCGAAGGGAAGTTCGACGCGAAAAATTTATTATTACGAGGCGAGTGCAACGAAATTTCGATGTACGTGTTTCGTCTTTCTGGACGGTCCATCGGTACACGTCCAAACGTGTTTTCCTCTTCGAAATTTCACACAGTGCTACACGCTGTTCCAGAAGCACCAGCTGGAACTCCTTTATTCCCTGTCGTGACACGTTTCGACTACGGGGGCTAATTCCACGAACCTTGAAATCCCTCGTCTCGTTTAAACCGTCTCATCGATGAAATTCCATCCATAACATCATTGTCCGTCTTCGAAAAAGAATCATCGGGTTAAAAGTTTTTTTTTTTCTAAAACTTTAAGAATTATCGGGCGACGAGGGATTTGGGGACGTTTAGGGAAAAATGACAGGTAACATCTCTTTCTAGGATGAAAGACGATAATCGATTTTATAAGACCTTAAGTTATTTCGAGGCGGGCGGACAGTAAGAGGATTCGCTCGCATTTGCATAATCCATCCAAGAGGAACCGTATTCAGGATTGAAAGTCAAAGAGTCATAAGCGTCTTTGTCGTGTTTCGATAAAGAGGTTTGCCATAAGTTCTGCCATAATATTGTAACTATATAACGCAATTATTTATTTCGATTAAAAGGTTAACCCTCCTTCGTACGTTCAAGTTTTTCCTTTTTAATTAAATTAAAATTATTAATTTTGTTTCGCCACGGAATCTTGCAAAAAGCATTGATTTAATTTTATTTCGCTCGACTGCCGTAGTGGTACAGTAGCTTTTGAAAGTTTTATAGAAGAAGAAGTAGAAGAAGAAGAAGAAGAAGAAGAAGTCAGAAAGATACTCCCAGCGCGTTTCGAGAATTATTTTCGTTTAGATAAAATTTGGAAAGTTTCGAAACAGGGTGATACGAGTGATAAATGAATCTTTTCTTCTCGTTTCCACGATTCAACATGCGAGTAATCGCACAATAGAAGTTGGCCGGTGAAAGCAAACGGAGCATTATTCTAAGATTAATGCTCGCTTCGGTTGAGCTTTGGGCGTGCATTAATTATACCATCTAATCACCTTGGCTATTACGCAACTATCCATGAACAAGGCAGTCGCATGATGCACGCCACGAAATACTGCGTAATCATTGTCGTGATCGAGCTCGAAACACGCCCTCGCGATTAATAACGCAGCCTCGTTCAAAAACAGAAGGAGGAAATTTGATGATACAGTGTGCCTCGTGTTTGCACGCGTCACGCCTTACACTTTGAATTATCACGACACCAGAGAACGAGCGAATGCCACTTTCAGGCTTCCAGGTGCAAAAATAACATCGCCATCCTTCATTTTATTATCAATTTTAATTAAGAATTTGATACGCGATATTTACTTTTACGCGCGTAAAATGAAATATTTTATTCTGCGAATAATAAAAACAATATTAACGTTCGGTTTAATGGAAATAAAATTAATTGATCTCGTTATAAAGATATTTTCGCAAATATCTTTCTTCTTTTTACGATAATAATAAACAGGCCACGTTCTCTCTGGCTTTGACCACTTATTGCGCTCTCACCAACGGATTCCGAATGAGCGATATTTTTAAAGCAATTTAATTAAATCAACCGGAAATTTTTAATAAATATCGCGATAGAAGATATTTAAGAAAAAAATATATAATATATAAATTCATAAAATCAAAATTAGAATTATTCGTAATCGAATTATGAGGATTCAATTAGGTTAGAATCCCGGAATCAAAACGAAAAAGGATGTAAAACTCGTAAAACGTGAGATTAGAAACATTTTCTCTTGATCGAGATGTGAATTCGTAGATTAGGTTAGATTATTCGATTCTTTATAAAAATTTCGTGTTTGGAAACGTAGCTTAATTAGAAATTTTTGACAAATATAGCGATAGAAATAAATAAGATATATATATATATATATAAAATAAAATAAAAAACGAAAACGTGTACAAACTCTTGTAAAACGTGAGATTAGAAACATTCGTGATCGAGATGTGGATTCGTAGATTAGGTTAGGTTGCCACGATTCGTAAGGATAGAAGCTTCGTGTTCGAATTAGCCGGATTCAAGATGGAAAGGGATGCAAAGCACGAGAGATTAAACGAGGTATACATATAATGGATAGTGTAGTCTGAACGTGCACGACCCGTGGAAGCATACGTATTGGACGAGAACGTATTGCATACATGGTACATGCGAGTTACGTTCGTATTTCCGTGTATGCGAACACAGCATTGTCACCGATTCCTAGTTGGAATAGAACACCGAGCATAGAAGTTGCGTCGGCAAAATTACAGGGATCATACGTGTTTTATTGCGTGTATCGTACATACTAATTGTAACAGCTTAGCGCAAATACCACTTTCTCGTGCAAAAGTTCAAGGATTAAATTTCAATTTTAACCGATATTAATCTACTCGAGGCCTTCTTATTTCATTTGATCGTCGATAAAGGAAAAAATACAATTCCGTTATTAACTTTAGTTCTTCGATCTTTGATCGTCTTATTTTGTCCAATTCTTTTCCTAACCTTTATTTCAAAAACGTCACCATGTTTTCTCGAGATTGTATCGTCGAATGATATTTAAGTAAATGAGTAAATACTTTTTATTAAGTATTTAAGTAGTGAAACGGAGAAAAGTTGAAGATAGTGATGTAAACAATGCAACATTATCAAAGTTAATTTTAGTTAAGATTATGTTTTATCTGGCGCACACTTAGATTTACACGAGAACAAAACAAACATGTAGAAAACAAGATATCATTATAAGTGTTACTTTGTAGAATAAATTCGAATTACTTTGAAAACTTGAAACATACTAATATTACTTAATTATCATTTACTACATCTTCGAAGAAATCAAACAAATTTCCATCAATTCTATTATATAGTAATAAATAAAAACACATAAAATGTTTTCATACTTAACAATAAATTTTATTATCATTGTTATTTTTTTGTAGTTATATCAATCTTCGAATCATTGACTGTAATCAAGTATTTAATCTATATTCGTCACGTGAGATAGTGAAATCATTTATAACTGAGTATTACGTATTTCAAGTTCAATCTATTAAATATGGTCAAGGTTATTCAACGATATTTCTCGAGAAAAATCTAACATTGGATATATTGAATGATATCATCAAATGTATTGTCATTATTTCCACGAATCATCGATTGACCTGAATAATTTTCAAAATGGAACATTGTTTTCTCGAAATTTTGTAACAACCAGATATAAAGAGAAGCTCGATATGTTCGATGGCAACAAGATAGAAGATAGAATTTTTGCAGAAAAAAAGATTGGAAAACTCGGTATTTGTTCATCTTGAATCACAGGCCAACAATGTCGATCGATATTCTACGGTAGGTTGGACTTTTATTGACCGACGTTCGTCACAGCTTTTCAACGCGATTATAGAGAATAGAGTCTATCGAAATACCTGTTCTTTTCTCAAACATAAAACTGGAATCGGCAATTCGTCCGATGATCGGATCGATTTCCGTTGCTTCTTTGAAATCGGTTTCCTCAATGCAGGAATGCGCATGTGATTCGATTGAGAGACAAACTTTGAAGCACGCCTTCTGCTCGAAAGCGAGATGAATCTTCTTTGTTGTGATTTTGAACCGCGTCCTTTTTTTCCAAGCGTTTATTCTTTGCCATGAATAACGAGACTAACAGAGACGTATAATAGACTTTGAAAAGATGAAAAGAGAAGAAAGAGTTCTTTCGACCCAAACATGTTTCGCGAGATGAAAATCAGATGTCGTGGCTTAACGTGAGAAAAGAGACGCGAGATATGAAAGAGGAGAGAGAAATTTTATATTCGCGATGAAAGATTTATCAAGTTCTTCCTCTCGTTAATAAGTAATTTGCTTTTCAAGAGAAGCCTAGTTTCGTTCGATTCGTCGAATAAATTATTAAATATTTATGTTTCTCCTTACTTCCTACGCAAAATTCCCTCTACTTTCCGTCAGAAACCTACAGACCGCAAATTAATATCCAGAAGTTTGGCTTTGGTTTCGAATATGAACGCGATATCGTGTACAAGCAGCAATTCCGCTGTATGAAATAACATTTCTATAGTTATATTTTTATAGTTATGATTCTGTTATTACGTCCATTAATACAGTGAAATGAAATTGCAGTCGTTTTGTTACAAACTTCCATTGTGGAACATTCTTTCGTACGAAAGCCACATCGAATGAAAAAACGAAGAACATTTCGAGTTGAGAGAGAACTAGAAAAAAACTCGAATATTTTACAGAAGGCGAGAACTACGACAGCTTAAGGAGAAAACATGTTCCACTTTTATACAAAGCTTGATCGAGGAAGCGAGAGAAACATCATAAAGAAGAAAGAAAGAAAACTAGTGAAGAACGTTTAAAAAGTAGGAAGATCGAAATCACTTTTGTTGCTTCGACCTATGACACTTAATAGCTTTTTATTTTTAATGAAATTAACTATGTTCGCGTTTCAATAATTACAGATATTGCTTCTATTGTTAATTACTCGCCACAGCTTTAATTATATTTTTAATTACCCGATATATCGTGTACAATTCATCGAACATGATACGTTTTCAAGGAGGCTTCCAAATTCGTATCTATTCTCGTTTAATTATATATAGAGAGCTACTTATAAGAAAGGTTAGATTGAGAGGTTCGATACAATGTCCCTCGAGACATGTATCGAGTTTAACAAGCGCTCCTTATTCGTCCTTTTAGGAAATATCGATATCGCGCAAAGTCGAATATGCGGATATATATCGAAGGATCCATCGAGATAAACGATTGCGACAGTAAACATAAACGCAATATGGACGCGGCGCTTGATTCTTTCGCGTGGTTTTCTTTACAAACGTTATAAACTTTATCCTCGCAAAGAATTTAGGACGTGAGTAGTGCATACTAGTCGGAAATGAGTGTTGTATAAAAAATTTCGTTTTCTTGCGCTCGTGCAAGTCGTCTGCTTTCGAAAAATCAAGAGAAAAGAAAGAAAAGGATTCTAACCTACTTTCATTTGCTTTGATAAAACATGTGCGCATACACGGTCACGTGCTTCGCTAAAAATAAAACGTCTTAATTCGATTGCTTGTTTCGCAGATAATTCGTTTCATAATTCTTGGCATAAAAACCATGCTATATTATATAACCATGCGATAATGGATAATCGACAAACTATCAAAATATCGATAAAAGAAGATGACGAAAATCTTAGATTCAGTGGCCTTCGAATCATGACTTTATAACGATTTTATATTTATCTATGTATCTCTACGAATAATAAATTCGATTTGGTGTATATACAATACAATTTTTAAGATGGTGAACGAAATAAACCATTTCCGATTGTATCCTAGTATATGGGAATATAGTTATGGGAAATTTCTTTCGGAAGAATTGCAATATTGAAGTTTATCGCAAGATTTTCCATAAAATATGACGTATAACGGAGAAACATAACAGAGATAGAAAAAGAGGTACAATTTCCAACCTATTTTCATTTCCTTCCTGCGAGAGGATCGTTTCATCCAAATTGATGACTGTAAGCAACAAACTAGAAATTTGTATTTATCTTCAACGATTTTATGTAGCTTTGTAACCATGCTTCTATTCCATATATTATAATTTGTTTACGATAGATTTAGCAGAAGAATTTTTTTATTTAAAACAAACTTCAAATAAAATAGGTTAGGACATTTGAATCAGCAAAATATCGTCAAAATTCGATTGAAAATTATCACGTATCGGTATATTCGCATAGATACATAATATTTATTTTTTAATACAAACTTATCGAATTGATTAAGCTAGCAAATATGTTATTTATATGTTTTTTCGAGAACATAAAATATCGTCCTCGAGATAAACAATAGTGTCTTTAAAATTGGTTAATTCAATCGCACGAATGAAATGAAAAAGTAAAGACTGATTTCTCTTAACCTCGATTTATATTTCAAAAGGTACGAATGAAGATAAAAGTGGAGAAAGTACCAGAAAAGGAAAATTGCGGAAAATCTTACTTCTAAGACTTCGTGACCCCGAAGAAGTTATCCTTCAAGGTAGCGAGCTGGAAGGACAAAAAAGTAAAGATGTTCGAAGAAATCTTTTGACGAGAGGAATGAGTAAGTTTGCAAGAAGAAAAGGAAAAGAATTTATTTTAAAAGAAGCATACACAGAATGAGGTGTCGATGGTATAAACTGCTACGCAAATGTAATTTTTAAATTTCACCGTTAAATTATATCGGTAATTCAATCTCGGTCTATTTCGCAATTAAATTGTTTTCGATTTCGTTTTGCATACCTTTTTCCTTCTTTACCTTTTTCAACACGATAGACAGAGAATAAATGGCAATCGCGTTCATTGCAGCACGGGAGGCAAATGCTTTTTTGCTCTTTCCGTGCTTCCTCGACTCGAGGAAATGGTGGAAAACATTTACAGCTTTGAAATGGAAATAAAAAAAAAATAAATAAATAAAAATAAAAAAAAAAAAGAAAGAAAGAATTAATCGAGAATCCATCTCTCGATCTGGAAAATCTTTGCCCATTTCTTTCCCATTCTCCTTTACTTTTTCTTTCCTTTCACTGCACAATCGATCCTTCCTGTTTTATTTATCTTTTTCCTTTTACACCTAGGTTAAGAAAAAATTAAGAATTTTCGATCTAATTTTTTTTCTTTATTCCTTACACGAATATTTATTTAAAGAAATTTGAATGAAATTAATCTAGGAAATCGCCGATATTCGAAACTTTAAGCGAGTTCCTTTCGAAAATGGAAGTTTCTATTCATGATACAATATCGTCGCAAATATCTTGGTGAGTATCTTGCTCGACTTTTTTCGTTGACCTCTTTTCCAAGATCTCGCCTCTTAAAATCGTATACTCGCGGGAAAAAATGGCGATTGCGTTTGCGTCGAACCAAACCTAACCTAACCAAAAATACGTTTATAGACTCCCGCACGATCGAGGAGAGAATTCCATTTTCAGTCAGGAATTTAATTCATCGTGGAATTTACGGGTGGATTTGTTGCGCGAGAAAGGAAGAGACTGGTCGAGAGGTGGTCGCTCTGCCTGTAAGAGGATAAAGTTTTACGAGCTCGTGAAAAAAAACATTGACAATTCGAAAGCTTGCGGCAACAACTGATATCATCTATTGACGTGGCAAACAATTTGGCAATCCTATCTCGATACGATTGTTTCTTTTATTAATGAAAAATGTTTTTCATTTGCTCGTCAATGTTTTTTATTTTAATTTAAATTTTCTTAAACTATTATATTCTTTTTGTGATATTCAAAATAATCTAACGATAATAATAACCTCTTTTCTCATATAAAGTAAAGAAAATTTAATTATATAAAACAAAAATTAATAATTAAAAGTATAACAATAATAGGAAAATAGGTTTCGATAATTAGTAAAAAGATTGATCCTTTGTTCGTTAAAAAGTTATTAACAAAAATTTTTCTTCGAAATAATTTAAATTAGGTTAGATCAGATTTTAATCGTATGTTACAGACAAATTAAAAAAAATTAATCCAAATGTAAATAATTTTTATTTAATTTTTATTTTAAATGAAATTAAATTTAAAATTAACGTAAATTAATTAATCAAGCAAAAATAATTTATTTAATTTCTCAGTTTATATTAAAATTAGATTGGATATGACAATATATTAAAAAATCTTCGAAATAGGAATGTGATACTTTTTTTGCAAATATCATCAATATTTCTTGGTTCTTTTAAGGACAAGTACAATAAATAATCGAAATCGAATCTAACTCACTGTCCTTCTTCTTTTTTTCTTTTTTTTTTTTTGCCAAGAATTAAAGAATTCGCTATTGCTGTGAGAAGAGAAAATCCATCCACAAGAGGAAAAAAATTAATAGTATCCAAGAGACGTTTTAAGAATCCAGAATAAATTATCAGAGGACGGGAGAAGGAAGGTTGGATAGGAAGAAAAAGAGAGGAAGAGAAATTGTAAGACAGAAAGGAAGCGAACAAAAGGAGCGACGTTTGACTACGTCCTACGTAATTTCCTACAAGAGTTACTTTCAATTAAGTCCTTTGTGCCATACCGATCGATCCGCTCGCCAATTCCCTTCAACTTAATTAGACTAACGATTTTTCAGGTCCGATATATCAAGTTTTGAACACGTGAACGTGAAAATGGCGTTCTCTCATTCTCGTGTTTTCAAACAATTTTTCCCTTTTTCTGCTGAATCGTGAACTCGCACTCGTAACGCACAGACACACGGAGAACAAATCTCGCGAGTGGGAGAAGGTTGAAAAGAGGAGAGGGGAGAAGAAGTACATCCATCTTATCTGTCGATTCGCCGCTAAATGAATTCGCAAGTAAATCGATTAATCTTTCCGCAATGAATACCTTTCGTCCAAGGATCTTTTCGCTTGGGAATTTCGAACGTTTCTGCCTTTAACTTTCTACTTTCGAGTAGAAGTACCAGAAATCGTATTAAGCATTTTAATCGGGATAATGGAGTAGCTCTCGACTATACGGTTATCGTTTAGCGTGGAATAGATACGGAGGATCGTTCGAAAAATTAAAGGAATGGTGTTCTTCTTCGAGATACATCGCGGAATCGAAAATTTTACTCGAGAAAAGACCGCTCATCGTAAACTCGTACAAGTAAACAAAATTAGTCCCACGAGCTGTTAGAAACCGAGGCGCTGATTAAACTTGATTTACGTAATCACAGTTGCGAACAAGTTCCGTGTATCTTCTGCCGTAAAGTTTGCCTCGGCCGTAATTTCTTACGTATAACGATTAGTATCAACCGTATCGAGTTTGTCGTTAAAAAACGACGTTATCTAAAATTATTTTTCCTGGAAAAAAAAATTCACAGTCTTATAAATTATATGAATTATAATGATTTAGCAAAATTTTTGCGTAACTTTTTTCTTTCTTTTTTGCTGTTCCAACGTTTCGCTTGCGTGGATTGAAAATAATTTAACTAACATTTTCTTATTCGAAGCGAGAATGGAAAACAAATTCGTCTTATCAATAATTTATTGGCTCGATGGAACGAACGAGAAGACAGAAAATAATATGGATGGAATTGAAACGAGCAATTGCAATCAACATCAAAATGAAATCACAACGAGTTTAATAGTTTTTCCAATTTATTAATATATTTGCCAATAAATTAGAAAATTGTTAATTGATAATTATTAACTTTTTTTTGACTTAATTACAACTTGGAAAATTTTCTTACACGATATCAGCGCAATTTCCGAACATTTTTTCTTTTTTCATGGAAATTTGGATCGATAATATGGATAAAAATAATTATTAAACGTACAAGTAATAAATTAAGGAACGGATAAATATGGCGAACGGTTTGATAAACAGGTCACGATAGTTTGCGTCAAACGGTGCATCTATCGATCGTATAACGAACACCCACTCATTGTCAGTTTCATTCCCAAACGGTTGATCCAATCGAACATAAACGTATTAATACCGTTTAACACGTTCCACCAGCTTTATCCGTTCTCTCGTTGGTAAAGTTGTAAACGTTAGATAAATTGGCGCGTCACGTTGCGGGATCAAAAAAATAAAAAGAAATCGAGGAATTCGAGAATATCGAAACGAGTTCGGATTTCAATCCTTTCCTTTCTTTTTTTTCTTCTTCGAACAGAACGAATCTTCGATTCATCCTTGAAAAATTATTACTGAATACGAATGATGGATCGAGATACTTGACTTCTTTCGAACAACTATGCTCTATGAAACTGGAACGAAACTTGCTTCTTTGAGGAAGCAATAAAATCAAGAGGAGGCGCTCGTATGACGATCTAAATATTCTTTCGAAGAATTCTGAAGTTAGGAACTTTTTTCTTTGAGACGCTCAATAGAACTGGAAGATTATGTTCTTTCGAAGAATCAATTCGAAGAAATTTTCTTCTTTCGAGCGCTCATACAACGACTCGAACGATTGGAAGAATTTTTCGAGGAATTATAAGTGAAGTTAGAAACTTTTAGAGGCGTTCATAAAACGATCCAAATGATTAGAAAATTATATTCTTTCAAAGAACTATGTTTTGAAACTATAAGGAAATTTTTTTCTGTGGAATAAAATCGAAAAAAGGTGTTCATAAAACAATTCAAACGATTGGAGGAATTTTTTCGAGGAATTATAATCTGAAGTTAGAAACTTTTGAAGGCGTTCATAAAACGATCCAAATGATTAGAAAATTATATTCTTTCGAAGAACTATGTTTTGAAACTATAAGGAAATTTTTTTCTGTAGAATAAAATCGAAAAGAGGCGTTCATAAAATAATTCTTCAAACGATTGAAAGAATTTTTTGAGGAATTATAAGTGAAGTTAGAAACTTTTGGAGGCGTTCATAAAACGATCCAAATGATTAGAAAATTATATTCTTTCAAAGAACTATGTTTTGAAACTATAAGGAAATTTTTTTCTGTAGAATAAAATCGAAAAGAGGCGTTCATAAAATAATTCTTCAAACGATTGAAAGAATTTTTTGAGGAATTATAAGTGAAGTTAGAAACTTTTGAAGGCGTTCATAAAACGATCCAAATGATTAGAAAATTATATTCTTTCGAAAAAGTATGTTTTGAAACTATAAGGAAATTTTTTTCTGTGGAATAAAATCGAAAAAAGGTGTTCATAAAACAATTCAAACGATTGAAAGAATTTTTTCGAGGAATTATAATCTGAAGTTAGAAACTTTTTTCTTCGAGGTGCTCATAAAATGATCTAATTAACTGGAAGACTATGTTCTTTCGAAGAGTGAACTTTCGAAAGAATGAAACTTTTTTCTTTGGAACGGTTATAAGAACGATCTAAACGATTGAGAGTTACGTTCTTTCGAAGAGCTATAAGAAGAAAATTTTCTTTTGTGCAATAAAATCAAAAGGAGGCGTTTGTAAAACGATACAAATAATTGGAAGATTACATTCTTTCGAAGAGCTATATGGAAGAGAATTTTTTCTGTGGAATAAAATTAAAAACAAGAGGTTCACAAAACGATGGAAATGATCAGAATATTATATTCTATCGAACAATGAAAATGGAAATTTTCTTCTTTACAGCCGCTCATAGAAACGAGCTAAACGATTGAAAGAGTACGTTTTCTTTCGAAGAGCTGCAAGGAAATTCTTTTCCGTGAGAACAAAAAACAAAAGGAGGCGTTCGTAAAACGATCCAAATGATCGAAGAAGAATATAATTCTTTCGAAGAATAATAATCTAAAATTGAAAACTATTTTCTTGTTGAGCCGATAAAATGTACGATAAAATGATCTAAAATGACTGGAACCTGCTATGCCTTCTTTCTTGGATAAAACGAAGAAGAGGCGATCCAGATAACGCGCGACTAATACGATTATATATGTCGCAATCGTTGAGACACGTTGAGGTTTATTGGAAACCCGAAGGAATGTCGCTCTCCGTGCGCCAAAGCCGTACAAAGTTCTCGCGCTCGAAACACTCTGGCATTACTCGAGCATTTTGTGTGCCTGAACGCGAAGAAAATTTTCTCGCGAAGTGCGGCCAAGTATTTAGCGGCGGATGCGTTTGGAGGAAACGGCCGTGAGAGATGCGGGCTCGTGCTATTTCCAATTTAGAGTCGTCGCGCGATGACGACTCTCTCTCCCGCATATTAACTTTGCTAACTAAAACGCGAAACTCCGAATGCTCGAAACGCGTCCCACTCAATCGCGATCCAAACGATTTCGAGTCACGGCTCAAAGATTCTGTTTTTCGCGATTAGATCTCCGTGTAAATAATTAACGCTCTTATATCTGCAGTCGGTAAACTCGGTATCTATAAATAAACGGCGAGAAAAATCGATGTGGGATTTGGAGAAAATTCGGATCGAAAATAGAATTTCGCTTCGCGTCTCCTGGCGGCGTTCAGCGTTGTTCCTTTGTTGCCAAGTTGTTCGGCGGATCTTTTCGAGGCTCTTTTTTCTTTTTCTTTCTTTCTTTCTTTCTTTTTATTTTATTCTCCTATTTCTTCTATCGTCGCTACTGGACTTTGTTCTTGGACGAAATCGGCGTTGTCGAAATACAGAAAAAAAAATAATTCGACCTTTACCATTAAATGACTAGATAATCCTGGGTATTTGATATTAAATATGCCACACTTTGCGTAATAAATATTGATAAGATCGATATCATTATCTAATCCATGCTAATGTTGTGCCAACAACAGCGTGCGTAATGTAGATTAATTAATAATCTATTTTAGTGTCGCCAATCTTTCTAAGATACATCTCGATCATAAATCTCAAAAAATTACAATTCAACTTTTCTTCTTGTATCCATATTGTTTTCAATTCTTTTTCGATCTTCTTTCGCGCATATAGATGTTTTTCGACACTTTCTAACTTCGCTTTTCTTTTCGTATTTACCTCGTCGGATTTTTCATCGTCTCGAAGCGATTCGCAACCCAGAGACGTACATTCAATATCAATATCTCTCCTCCTATTTTCGACTCGACGATACCACGTACCTCCTTTCTCTCTCTCTCCCCCCTCCCTTCGATGGACGTCGATTAATTCTTCAATTTAACTGACAGGTGGAAAAAACAAACAAATTAAGAGGTATGGATGAAAACAAAGAAAAAAAAATGAAAAAAGAAAAAGGGAAGGGGGATATGGGAACAACAACGAGATTTAGTTACTCGATAAATTCTCGAAAAATTTGTATTCGCGCAGCATCGTGCGCGTCGGATAAAAATGAAATGGAAATAAAAATTTAACGCGAAGTCGCGCGTCTATTTTTAATAATTATCGAGTAAATTAAAGAGTTTCTCTCCTTTCTCCTTTCTACCTCTCTCTCTCTCTTTACCTTTGTCCTTTGACAAATGTTTCGACATGTCTCCATTGTGAAATAATTGGCGCTCAGCCAACTTTGCTCAACCTATTGAAATTTCAATACGCGATTGGTCGAATCTTACTCCGCGTTCTCGACACGATAACAATTATATATATATATAATACTGAAAAATATTATAATCGTTACTTATTTTATTTTGAACCTCCTTTCCCCTCGAAATATATCGCAAAATGGAAACGAGCGTTATCGAATATTCTACTTGCCGTATATAATTAATTCGATCGAGTTGTTTTATCTTGTTGAACTTGCCAATATTGAACAAACGATCGTATCGTTTTATCGCTCGTATTTTTGCCACCATAACATACATAAAGAGACTTAAATCCGTTCTTATTATGGTTGGGGAAACAATACTTTTCTGATCAAAAATAAGATTACGTTGGTCGATTGGAAAAGTTTGACGCACTTTCGACGTATTCGAAAAAAAAAAAAATTAAATTCCAGAATCAAGCAGTTCGAATTAACGATTTTTTGACAAACGGATATTTTAAAATAAGAATCGAGGCGCGATAATTACGAAAAATTGGGGGCTTGGTTTTTGAACGGAGCAATTTTTGAGTAAATTTAATATAACAATCTGCTCGCTTGATTAACGATTAGTATCAATAGAGATATAATAATAAGGGACAATAAATGTCGAATATTTATAGAAACAGGAAAATTTACGCGAATTTCTAATGAACGTTGATAATATTTTATCAAACGGCATTTACTTTCAACAATCTGCAGTTTATCTACAATTTCTATTTGTATTCAGTATTCCTAAACTGATTTTACGCCACTGTTATGTAAAAAAAATGCTAAAAGAAAAATTTGCAAAAAACACATATTCACATCCGTTTGACTTAACATTTAATCAATGCAAAGCATGAAAACAGAATATCACGAAAATTGTGAAAAGAAAAAGTCAAAGAATATCGGCGTATAAACTAAAGAAATTTTATTATCGTTATTAATATTAATTCTTTTCTCTCTCTCTCTCTCTCTCTCTCTCTCTATAAACGGTCTATGCAATCTTCTAAAAATAATTCGATTCGATTTTAACAAAGAAGCAGAACACTAAATGTTCATACCTTCACGGGCCGATAATGTGGATCGATAAGTTTCATTTTGCAAGGTGTAAGATGCAAGGTCCAAAGTCCGATCGGAGATACGTCTTGGTGTAATATTAATATCGCGAGCCGTATTTATAAATGCCGCGAATACATTACTTGCGCTCATCGCAACGATGTTTACGACATGAAAATCTTTCGTTTCGTTCTTTCGCGAATATCGAGTCGTTAAAAAATTAACATAATTTTTCATTCGATATAATTTCTTCTTCGTTTCGTTCTTTCGCGAATATCGAGTCGTTGAAAAATTAACATAATTTTTTTAATTTTTTCGATATAGTTCCCTCTTCGGTCGTAGCACGATATTCAAGTTTAATTTGAGATTAAGATAATTTCGAGCGATCGTTCCATGCAAAAAATAACGTTTTATAAATAATAGTCCCGTAAGAATTGTTATTTCAGATACTCGGGAAAATTGATTTTCGCGAGGAGCATACATATCGAATAAAATTACTCGTTTTATCGTCTAACCGTTTCCAAAAAGAAACCGAAGGGAAGAAACAAGAGTATACAGCGAAATGAAAAGAACGAATCTAAAAAAAAAAGATCCAACTTCCTCGTTTCGAAAGTGTAAGGATAGATTGTTAAAATAGAAAAAAATGAAAAATGATCATCATATTATCAGATTGGCATAATCTATGCGCATATGTTATATCTTGAGAATATAATTATTTTTTATAATTATGTAGACGGATAATGCACGATACGTGTGATTCATTGACTCGATTTATATAGAATGATTAATTAATATACATAAATTAAATCTTACACATTCGTTATTATCTTATTTGGACATTATATTTTTTTGACATTAAAATATCGAATATCGAAGAAAATTTTTCGCCTGCAACATATTGAATCATAATCTTTATGGATATATTTAACTCTTAAACATTTATTATTATCCATGCTGAATAAGATATTTTACACAGAAGAGATAAAATATCGAAAATTGAAGAAAATTGTGTTGGCAATATAAAAAGAAACGATAAAGCAGAAAGATTTTAGCTACATGCTATACACACACACACACACATATATAAGAGTCGATAAAAGAAGAAGACAACGCGACTCCTTTTGCTCGTCTCGTTATTTCCGGATGGCACGTGACGTAATATCCTGTCCCGGTTTCAACAACACAGCTCACCGATTCCCATAGTGTCGTTTACGGATGGCAAAACAGAATTCGATCCCACATTCGACGCGTCCGCCACGCGTTAACGCGTCTATACACTGATCAACAGAGACAAACGTTATTTACACCGTTGTAACACCGTTATAAAGTAACTTTTGATAATCGGTATTAACGCGTACGCGCGTTAACGCGAATTACCAACGTAATGCATATCCCGCCAAAAGCTCGATCACGTTTCATTTCCCCTAAAATCCATAGCGAAGTTAATACCCAACGAGTCGGTGGTAATCGAGCGAATCATCGAATACGCGAGACCTCTGGTGTCCGTATCCCGGCATTCACTCGTCCAAATACACCATTTTGGGATACAAAAGAAACGTCACTCGCCTGCCCTTGAATCGTGTATCTCGTTTCACTTATTATTTCCACTTGTTATTCCGTTGTAAATAATCGTTGATTATTAAAGTATCTTATCGAACGATAAATACTCGAAACAAGAAATTAATTTATCGTTATGAATAAGTGAGTGATAAGTTTTATATCCTTGACCGTATGACGGAGACGTTATTATGTTAATGTTCGATTTTTTCGCCGTTCGTTTCCAACGATGAATCATTATTGCTATCGTCGACATGCATGATCATTTTGATTCAAGATTCCAAAGACCCAAGACTTACAACTACGTAGATCTCTTGATATTTGCGGATCAAATGTTTTGTAATTTCAATAACAGTTCCGTTGCGAAACGAAATCTTCGATACATGTGATTATCACTATCGAATATTTATTTCGCTTTCCGAATATTTCGGAATTAACTTTTGATTATTAATTTTAGAATCATCATTGCGATTACGAAATATGATGATGAGCGATTCTCGACGAAGCGGAAATCAACCTGCCGCATCGCATAATTATAACTATTTAATTAACTATTCTTTAATTTAATTATACTCATGTGATTAAAATTTTTTAATTAACTATCATGTTTTTTTTTTAAAAAAAATTCCTATCATAATATTTATTGCAACGAATGTTACTAGACTTTTTGAATGAATTATATCCATCTGATATAATATCTGATAAATATTCTTGGAAATGATTTGAAATAAAAAATAAATTCATCATTAATTTATAAAAAGATGAGAAAATAACGAGATTATTCTTTTGTTGATTTGAGGAGATGTTATCTCATTGAAAAAATATGATTAATCACGTTATCTCGTTATTACGCAGCGCCCTTTGTCCTTAACTAGGAGAGGAAGTTCGAATCAAGCTGTTGTTAGTCCCTATCACATCTTGGAAGCTTGGAGTTCTCGTCGATCGATCGAGTTGTTCCGGTGGGGACACTTTATGAAATCTTATCCGTCCCTTAATAAATGAACGACGAGATACATTTCCTCGTGCATAAACTAGTGGATAATCGTGTTAAAAATAACAGGGGAAAAAAGCGATAGGGCATTATTGACTTTTAATTTCTCAACGATTTATTATTCGCTTTAATTGTTTTTTAAAAACAAATTTTTTAGAAAATAGTCCATCCGTTTCATCATTCTCTCCACGCTTGTTATTCTTTCTCACGTTACATTTTAACATACTATACACACTGGTGGAAAGAAGTCTCGCGAAGGAAACGCTGTCTGATTGGTTAATGTAGAAGGAAACGCCTACTTTCACACGCGCTTGTTTCCACGGTTTTGTCACACATACTAATCCAAAATAACGATGTATATCTAAACTTCGATGTATTAACGTAGATATAGAGTCCAGAATATTCTAACGTGATGATATAATATATACAAAATTTTTTATTTCTCATATATGTGAAGACTAATAGCTTGTAACAATAATTTAATTTATAAATGTAATTTTGCATTTGAATAGTTAAGATAATAATTGTATATATTATAAATAATTTTAAAAATATTTCAATCTTCCAATCTTAAATAATCATCCTAACATAATTTCATAAATGAAAATAATGTTTACAATTGAATGAGTATTCAAATTATAGCTCTTCTTCTATTACGTGTCAGAATGTCAACAAAGCGTCTGAAGTGGTTATAGGCAGTCCTAGCGAAGGTCTTTTCTTATTCCTTCGTCATCCCATGAGACATTTTTCCAGCAATAAACAGTATCTTTGGCTCATCAAAATATTCGAACACTTTTTCATCGCTTGGTGAAATGTTAACGATTTTTAGTGAAATTTCTTGATATGTGGATTGTAATATCTTTTTAAAGATCTGTGTTTGCGAAAAAAATTCTTAGATGAAATTAAAAATTGAGAATCGATTTCTCCTTCTGAAAGAAAATTTTTCTATTATATTCTACGCACATAGAAACTTTCATTAAAATCATAATTTTGAGTTGGACAAATTTCTCTGTAAAATAGTTCGAATATTTTTATAAGCCACTGAAGTAAAAAGAAAACTAATCTAAAAAAATTAACAACATATGAAAAATTACATTCATATGATATATATAGAAATCGTCATTTAACAAAAATAAAAAAAAAAGAAAACATATTCAACCGATAATAACCTAATCGAAAAAAAAAAGCTTTTAACCTTTTTCAGGACATCAACACTTTTCAAAGCAGTAAAATAAAATATCATCGGTGCTTCCAGCTTTTTATTTTTATCATTAAAAGATTCTATAATGGAGAATCCTTTACAACAGATTTTAATTTTTTCTTTTAGAATAATTTTAATTTAACGAAGAACTATACATATGGATTAATGTTTCTGAAAAGGTTAATTTATTAATTAACTAGAAATCTACCAAAAATAAATATTAATAAAAGAAGAGAAAAATCCATGAAATCGTTAATAAGCTTATTCATCTTCTCTTCTATCGTAAATTCTTAAAAACTGAAATCACGTCTCTAGCCACTCGTCTCGTAACCGGATATAAACAACGACATAAATATTCACGATCGTTTCGATCGATAGGTAATCACGTTTCTGCAACCGGTCTAGCAAAATCCAACGTTAAAAAAAAAAGGAGGATTCCATAATTAAATCATGATTACTTATTAAATTTATCTTCTCTTCTAGTATCGTATCGTAAAGTGACAGCGTATAATATTCTCGAAAAATAAAATCCTAACCACTCGTTTGTACAAACAACGATATGAATATTCACGTTGATCGTTCCAATAGATAAGTGAATGCGTTTCTACAACCGGTCTGGTAAAATGTGCTGTTATATAAAAGAAAAAAAAAAAAATTTACGAAATTCACTTATCAAGTTTATTTATCTATCTCTTCTCTCTAATATCGTATAATATTCTTAAAAAAGTGAAATCCGTGGCCAACCATTCGTACAAATATCGACATAAACATTCGCAATTGTTTGAATATATAGAAAATCGTAACCAGTCAACCGCGCCTTGTGTATTTATACTCCGCGCAGGAGAGCGGCGTGAACTTGGCTAATTTCATTTGTCGGCGATGCATTAAAACCGGTAGCGATAAAACGCCTACAGGTTGCGCGTCCAAGCTTGAAACCGTTCGACGATTTGGCACAGTGCCAACCACCCTTCTTCCACTATACTTTCGAGACGACGCGTACAATTTACGTTTGATCGAACGTGTAACTATAGAGTGGGAATTCTTCCGTTGAATTCTTCTTTCGCTTTATCAATTTTGCGGGGAATCAGAGTGACTTTCGGAAAAAATGAAACAAACGAACAGAATTGTTTCTGTTCGTACAAGTATTTTAAAGTATCGTGGACACTTTAGATACAAGCGATGAAAAAATGCAATATTCTTTGCGAACGTTTCAAAATTTGCGTGCGCAAGCTGTCCCAACACCGTGCCGCGCATTTCTATCGTATCTTGGCCTACCATAAAAAACGAATCAACATTTCCTACACCTATCTCTATTCTCAACAATTTGAAATATCGCTTTTAAGGTTTCTCATGTTCGTTCTGAAATCAGGAAGGTAGCTACGAAAAAAAATGCACCTTGTTTTAATTTTCGAGTCATCGTGACATCTACGATTCTTTATGGCAACGAGAGATATAGATGGAGCGCAAATAAAACCAACATCGAGCCGATCTTCCAAGCATTCCCGATAATGAATTTTCGATTTTTCTCGATAATTCACGTCTCGTTATCGCGCGATTTCTTATCGCGAGATATAATTTTTCTGGAAACCTCGTGGAATCTGGTTTTCGATCGTTTATAAATACAATCAAATGACGGAAAAAGTTATTTTGCCTAAGAGCTAGTTGAAGTAGAAACGAAATTGAGCAAAGTCGATGGAAAATCGAGATTAAGAAAGCGAAAGCCGAAAGAAAAAGTTGGTTAATCAGAGATACGCGATATCATTAAATTTGCAATTCACCTATAATTTATATACGAACTACTATTTTCTTGAATCCTTAACCTATCTTATGAATTATTTATATATATATATATATCATGTCATTGTTGAAATACATTATTCTTTCCAATTATTTTTCCACGAAATCAGAATTTATTACCGCTAAATATAAAATTTACATACAGTTACATAATTAATGTATTAAAATCGAAAGATACTCCGTATTTTAATTCAATTTGCATTTACTATATCTGTTTGCTTTTCGCGACGAAGCATCGAATATCGAATAAAAATAAACTGCGATACACGTACTCTGCAATTTCTTTCCTGTTAATTGATTTCTCGACCCGCTCTCTTTCGTTAATTTTTGCTACTTGATATAAAAAGAATAATAAAAAGCGACATTATCACATATCAAAGTATAATAATATTGTTCACGTTCGATGAGACTCGTTTAAGCAGGAAGTTCAGCTATTGTGTCTAATTTAAATAAATTGCAGTCATGAAGGTTCATTCCAAACTAAATATACATGTCCGTCTCAATGATATCTTTAATATCGCTACACATTGTGAAGAGAAATCGCAAACGATAGGTGTGCGACAATTTGAACACGTCAACAAAAAAGAAGATCGTTTCAAAAACGTAATGGAAAATAACGCGTTGCACGCCAGTGAATTTATTCGTTATGCATAATACATAGGAATAGAATAACTAAGTCTATTGTTTCTATTGAAAAATATTTCTGACAATAAGTGACTTCTGCAATATACTTCTATAATAAGCGAAAAATCATGTTTAATTTTAAAACATTTTCTAATTATATCGAGAAACGTATCGACAAAGCAAACGAACGATTTTAAAATTCGCAATTTTAACGAAGAATAACACGATTTTAAATACCGTTATTAATAGTAATTTTACAACCTCGCTATATTCGAAATAATATTTTAAACTTTAATTAATTCGCTAAAGTGTTTCCACAATATAATTCTGAAGATTTAGACACGATTCGATCAGTCACAAATTTATATTTGCCACCAATTTTCACGTGGATAAAGATAATAAACTCGATAATAAAATTTTCGAGAGAGATCACGCAAAAAAACGTGTTCGACCGATAAACGCATGCCTGTATTTTCGCATCTCCTCGATATTCCCCCTCCTCGACGCGATTTTAAATCGCGCATGCGCGTCTCCTTCCTTTATTACACGCTCCTCGCAGCTTTTAATCGCAGAGCCGATTTCACCAACGATCGTTTCCATCCCTTTGGAATCTTGTTGCAATTCATGCTGCCCCGATTAACGGATCCGGATTACAATCTTTTAATAATTCTAAACCGATTTTGTTAAGCCGTGAAACACGTCATGATAAATTATAAGACTTTCGTTCTATTTTTCACATCAAATTATATTCCATGCCTTTCCTCTTAAATTAATTCCGGAATCGATTTATATCGTTACAACAGAGAGAATTTTTAAAATTACTTACCTTCGTGTGTATTATTTTTTTTTACAGTTCTTTTAGCTTGAAAAATATACGAGACAATTTGAAAGATATCAAATTAGCAAGATACATAGGATCGAGGCGATATCACTTTCGCGAAATTGTATTTTGGATTAAGTGAACAGCCGATGTACGATATATATTGGATGCATTCAGACAATTCGGCACCCGTAATACCCGTATTTTATGCCCAAGATTCTATTGTACTTCGCGTCAAGACTAGAAACTAATCTCGGCAACCCGAGATCCTCCGGCGCCTGGAATATCGCCAGTCCCGAAAGTAATCGTAATACGCCATAAGTTGAAGGCGCCTCCACACCCACGCAATTGTATCACGCTCCAGAGTTGCGCGTAGATATAATCGTCGACTGTTTTTTCTTCCATCCATTACAATCCCCCTCCCATTGGAACGAGAATAACAGTCCCGTCCAACTACGAGAATCGAAATATCACCCGAATAATATTCAACGCCGGACTATTTCGTGGCATCCTCTGTTCCTGACCGAAGGCCAAACTGTCGTTATTCGATGAATCAGCCTATCCAACGAATACCAACGACACCGCCGATCGACGCAACATCCGGCCAAAGGGTGTGCACGAAACGAGATAGATCCATGTGGTGAAATAGCGAATGAAAAAATCGGAAATACGGTTTCGCAAGCGTGCACGATACACGTATGAGGTACACCGCCGACGTGAGAGTACGAAACGCAAGGAATCAACGTTTATCGTTTCCCACGCTATCGTCTACTTCTTCCGTTTCTCGGCTTTTTGCATCCTCTTCTCGACCGCCTCTATCGTTATTTTAATAATCGAAACGTGGATAAAAATAAGATTGGTTTTTAAGAAAATGCACGGTTCAAATTTAATAGATGAAAAGAAACAGTTCGTGGTCGATTTGTTTCGTTTCTCGAAAATTTTCCTTCTTCTCGAGCGCATTGATTAATTTCTTAAAAAATAAACATAGATAATGATCTTTTTTATCAACTCCAATCGGACTTCTATTCGAGTATTTCGAATCGTTTATACCGGTGATTTATACATACCATTCGTGTTCACTTTGTTCAAAAATAACCGAAACGTTAAATAACACGTCGTGAGAAAAAAATACATACTGGTTTTTTATCATCCGGAACAATATAGTTTCAATTCGAATTGCAAAAAGTAGTCGATTTCTTTTCGTCTCTCTGGCGAAAATTTCGCTCCGTAATCCCCTCTTCGAGAATTTCGCATCGATTGCTTTCTTTAAAAATAACCGAAGCATGGATAACACATCGTGGAATAAAAGCACATTCGAAGCGCACGATGACTTCGATTCCTATTCAAGCATTTCGCATCGTGATCTATACAGTTCGTTGAAAAATAAACATGGATGAAAAACACATCGACTGATTTTTCATCGTCCGCAGCTCAAATTGCACGATGACTTCGTGGTCGAGATTAAAAGGTTTCGCTCGTTCGAAGGCAATCTGTCGGAGAGTAAGCTTAACGAGACTATTCACTGCGGAAGGAGGGATACCCCCTTCGAAAGAAATATTCGTCGAGCGATCATCCTCGTCACGAATAACGACTTTGATAAAATTCGTCGCAGGCAAAACCGATTACTCATCGTGCATAAACGTTTTCCTATTTTTCAAAAAATCTCACGATACCTCGTTTATAGAAATCCTAGGGAAAAATTTATCTGCACGTTGCTTTATCGCCTCTTCAAAATCGAGGATTTTTCCTTGTAGAAAATTTTCGAATCGAAAATGTTGGAAAAAGCAAGATCTCAAATATAATAGACGAAGAATATTTCAATCCAGTGCTCTGGCAACTTTGTCACGTCTAAAAGAATGTAGATAGATATGGTCTCACGTTATGAATTCATCAATTCTACACGCTTTTCTTCTATATCTATATATAATCTATCCAACTGATTACAAATATACATCCAAGCAGTTCATGGAATATCCAATATTCACAAAACGTGACACGTTAACAAAAACAGCACGAACTTTGTTGCCAACCCAATTTAATCCATTCGAATGCAAACTTGGAACAATCGTTTCGAGAATGGTCCAGGTCTCGTTTCGACACCAAGTATCGATGAAAGATACAAAGATAACCAAGAGACGTTTCGATGTTGCTACAACATTGCTATCGAAGTACGACAGATAAATGTCCAATAACTTTGTTTAAATTTATGTAAATATGTGACATCTCACATTATCATCAATTCGTCAATTTTAAATTTATACATCCAATTAGTTTATAAAATATCCAAACACATGGCACAAACTTTCTTATCAATTCAATATAATCCATATCCATTCAAATGCAAATGCGAAACAGTTGTCTCGAGAACGATGCAGATCTCGTTTCGATATCAATTATTAACCAAAGACACAAAGATATAACAAAGATACCTTCAAATGATATTGCTGTAACACTATTACACGAAATATAGTAGACGAAAAAGAATAATCTCGTAACTTTGTTTAAAAAAGTAATAGATACATAGTTTCGTATTATCAATTCTAAACGCTTCTCTTCTATCGATACGCGTTATAATTCGTCCAAAACTGATTACAATATACATCCAAGCAGCTCGTAGAATATCTAACCTCAAAACGTGACACGTACAAAAACCGCAGGAACTTTCTTACCAACGCGATATCCAACTCGTATCCATTCGAATCGCAAACGTGGAA
Source organism: Apis cerana (assembly GCF_029169275.1). NCBI lineage: Eukaryota > Metazoa > Arthropoda > Insecta > Hymenoptera > Apidae > Apis > Apis cerana. The sequence continues at coordinate 12,251,820 of NC_083855.1, read as the reverse complement.
GATAATTTCAACATCCGTTTCGAAGATAATTTCAACATCAGCTATCAATAAAATTCACACACATCGAATCAAGAGGCATCTCAATTATTGCTACAACACCGCTACCGTTATATAAGTTTGTTTCTTGCAAATCCCACGAGGGGGCTACGTGATCCAACGACAGCTTCCTATTTGGAAATACTCGTTAAATTCCACGGTAACGTGGATAATACACGTCTCCCAATGGATGCATCCGACATCGAAGTCGGATTAATACACGTTCCAATTCGTAAATAGAAAATTTCTGGGTCGCTGGGAAACTTTGGTTTTTCGTTATAAAGGAAGATAGTTTGACCGTTCGTAAAGCTCGACCGCATAAACGAGTTTAAAAGTTATGTCATTCTCTTCCTTGTTTTCCCAACTTTCCTCCTCCCCTCCCCTCCTCCTCGGATTTTATCCGATTCAACTAGAATATCGAGCTAAGTTTTCGTGCATTTCTGTCAATCGCGTTAGAGGATTGATAATGAAAATTATCGCGAATAGCGGAGTTATCAAGATTTCTCTCGAGAGGCGGGTAACCGTGAACACTCGTGCACGGTTTCTGGACGGCTTTCAATTCGTTCAAACGCGTTCTCGGACAATACGAGTGCGCGGGAGAACAGAGAGAGGAGAAGAACGTCCAACAGACGTTGAATCACGGAGGATCGCGTATGCATGCAAATACAAAGAGGAACTGGGTGGAACTGGAGAAAGGAGAAGGTCGCATTAAGCCCATTCCCCGCAGGCTAAGCCAGTCCTGAATATACACTTTATAATTCTCCTAGAGCTTCCTGTTTCCTCAACTTCCCTTCTCAACTACCGCGTGCCGGTATTTGCCAACCTTTCCTCCACTCGACACCTACACTCGAGAAATTTTACTCGTACGCTCACGAGAACGTGAACGATTTTCCACTCGATCTAAAAAATTCCACGACGATGACAAAGTAATAAGTAATAATAATATCGTAACTATATAATAATTACACCTAATATTATGCTATTGTATGATGTAACGCAACGCACTAACGTGACATTTCTTTTTACGATTTTGAAAAAAGAATCTGATTCACTCTCGCAGAAAAGCGGGGAGATATAATAAGTATGGAAAAAAATATAGTCGTCGAGATAAGTATTTCGCGGCTCGATGCACGCGGAGAAGTAATGCAGAGAGATTGCGAGCTTTGAATATCGTGGACACGAGAAACGAGGCTCGATTTGAAAGGAGGGCTCGGTGTGTATATACCGAGGGGGGAGGGGAGGTATAACAGGAGAAAGAAATCGGCTGCCTATTTTCGTCCGTCGCTGTTTCAAATCACGGCTATATTCCGCGGCAAATGAGAGATGCAAATAATCCAGAAAGCTAGCATTTCTCGAGCTTCCGCTCGCCATGTAAATGAAGCGTTTTAAATGCAGCCCTTAAATCAGAGGAAAAATGCAGGAGGGGGAATGCACGAGCGAAAGGATTGTTCAAGGAGCGCACTCGCTCTATGGGAAACCAGCCCTCGCTAACAGGGATTTAACGGATAAAGCCGCATAATTACGGACTTAAAATTATAACGCAACGTGGCAAAGAGAATGAAACTTCGGCCTAAATCTCTCTCTTTCAAATTTCTAATTTCAATTTCAACCGTGGGATGGCGTGCGATTATCGTGATCTAACCTAGAAAAAAAAGAAATAAATCTAAATTTCAATCGTGAAAACGGAACGACGAATTTTTATCCTCCTTTATACCACATTTCTGAAAAGCAATTTTAATTTACAATTTACGTAAGAGGCTTACACTAGAATATTATTACAGGTGAGAATCTTTCCATTTCCCGACTGTTTCACACAATTTCCGTGGCGAGAATCCAATCTAACGTCTCAGATATCAACCGTTTTCCAACCAACTGCTCGTTTCTTAATGGAGATAATCGAACGGTGGCCGAGAAACCGATCAAACTGCTATGATAAACCCCCTTTTCTTCCTCCCTCGAAGTCCCGTCAAAGGGAAAAAGTTTCGTTCAATTCTTGGTACGATGACTGGTTCTCGTTGTCGCTTCCTATCTCAACGATTTCCGTAAGTTGAGATATCGTGATGATAAGCTAAGAAATCTTTGCAATGTGCATCGCATCCGAACGGTTCGATCGTTCGATCATCCAAAGAATGTATATCTCGAATCTCTGCGACGATGTTCCATTATATTTGTGTATATATAGGTGCATACCTATGCCTCGACGAAATGCTTGCGACGGTACCTCGGTCGGTAAGCGGGATGCGTCGAATTCGCAAGAAGAAGAAAATTAGAGAAAGTTCTGAAACTGATCCGGTCGTGGTAAAAGGAAACATTGTTTTTATTTATCATCCGTGCCGTGGATCGAAATCACATTTATACCGACTCATGGATCGCGTAATGCGTATGTAATAACATATCATTTTCATATAATTCCTTAATCAAATTCAACATGAACACGTGCCACGTCTTTATTACACGTTGCGGAACATTTTAATTATACATCGAGCAACTTCTCACAATGTTGTCCAATAAAACACTGTAAAAACAAATTAAAAAGAAAAAAACAAATTAATAGGTGTGCATTAATGGAAATATTATTCTTCCAAGAGATAACATATTACCGGTTAATAAGAACTTTTTATATGCTTGTACTTTCCGTTTCTATCTTCTGTATCTTGTGCACTTCCTCCGTGATTAATCGTTCGTTTGTTCTAATAGGTAAATTATTTTATGTAACAAATAAGATCATTAGGAGAAAAAGAATTAGCTCGTTGAGATTGAAGAAACACATTCACGTCTGAAGATGCGATAAACACGCAGTATAATTAAAAATAGAAAATTATATAAAAGAATATTATAAAAAGGAACGGTATGGAGAGGGAGAGAAATCGAAAAATCGCTCTGTACTTCTGTATTCTATAAAAAAATTCTTTATAGAAAGCATATATGAAGTTTCAGAGGGATGAGAGAGTTGCAGAGTTTGAAAATGAGCTTTTCTAAACATTGAAAAAAAAAAATAAAAAATAAAAAGGGGGGATGGAAGAAGAGGAAACGCGGGTCCAGCAATTTTTCCTATGTAATAACAGGCCCTTGTTCGTGCAAAACGGGCATCAAGCCTGGGGATATTGCCTTATTCAACGGCCGTTGAACGCGACAGGGAGAGTTGGAAAAGAGGCTTTGTTACGCTCTCTTATTTTTCCTTCCTTGCATTGCAAACGACAGATCATGGACCTGCTTAACCTAACTTGGCGAAGAAAACTGTTGAGAGACACGCGAAAAAAGCACTAAAAAATTGCACTATACACTCTTCGATTATCCATTCAAACATCATCGTTTTATTTTTCACAAATAAATATTCTTGTGTTGAATGTAATATTATTCTCAACACGACAGTGTTCCGTTAAACGCGTAAAATTAACTCTGAAAAATGATACAAATGATGAAAAGCGTGCTCGAAAGACATTGGGTATAGAATAATAAGGTTAGAATTTGACAGACAAATACCTATTCCAATTGGTCGCATGCGAGTCGTATTTTTGTTTTCCTTCTTTTTTCCTCCGGGGAGTAAATGAACTGAGAGAGAGAAGAGTGGCTACGATGAAATAGTCCGGATGATAAAAGAGACAAATCCCGCAGGTCCGTGCCGCTATAAAACAATCGATGAAATATCTTGCTGAGGCATGGGCACGGCCATTGCTAAAACTTTTAAAACCCACAAAGGAAACATTTAGGGGGCGTCACCTAGTGATGAACGAGCTTGCCACTCCTTCGCTCGTTCCCAACGCGGTCCTTCTTCGTATATTTCTCTTTCTCGGTCGATTACGTTCCTAACTCACCCACGAGAGACGTAACTTCAAGGAGGTCGTTTATTTAATGCTTTATACACGTCCATCTTCGTATCCTCTCTTCTCTCGTCCTTTCCAATATATATCCTTTTTAACCTTTTCCTCTTCCTTTGTCCTATTTTGACGCGAAAATATTTTTTTCCAGTCTCTTTAGTTCTTACTCGCGAGAGAAATTATAATCAACAACTATATATATGTGTGTATGTGTGTATATATATATATATATATATATGTATGTATATATAGTGAAACAGGCCATCTGAAAAAAAAATAATTGTAAAGAGTTGGTAGAAAGGTGAAGCTTCGTATAACAGGATGCAAAGTTCTTAATTAATTCTATTAATTAGGTATGTAGCTGCTATGGTATATAACATAGTATACGTATATATGCAATGGTATTATATGTAATCTTATTTGAAAGAGTTATACTCTTTATACTTGTAGTTATACCAGTATAACCGTTTCGTTATAATTATCCGATTTAAGAGACTTTTAACATTGGAAAAGAAGAGAGAGAATGGGAAATGAAGTAAACAGATGGGGTAAAATAAAAATAATGGAATTTCTAGGGATCGATTAAAGAACGAGATGGACGATCTCAAAGGAAGAATGGACGCTGCAAAAGTGCATTCGCCGACGAAAAAGGTTTCCATGGAACGCAATTAAGCGATGTAATGAGATTCTTGTGACGACCATACCGAATGTCCTTCTCTGTGTATGTTTGTACCGGCAAGCACGCGTGAAATTCTCGAACGAATGTGGAAAAATTTAAAACGAAAACATATTTCCACTAGCGTGAAAGAAGATTGGATTTCGTACATCCAACTAAATGCCAAAGCCGTGCTTGTAAGCCATTCACTTTTTATTCGTTTTGCATATCGAGATGAGAATTAACGAGTGTTTCATCACTCGTCGTTGTCTCGTGTCGAAACAATTCGATAAAATGCAATTTCCAAACGAATCGACCGATTCGGGTAACGAACTAATTAGACTCGATCGACGACTTAACCTAACTTTGCAAACGTTCTTGTAAATCTGACGCGAAACTTTTTAATTAAACGGCTCAACTTGTGTATTTATTACGATTATGCGCAATATTAAATACAATTTCCATCGTTTTTCTTACGTATAAAATAAAGAAGAAAATTTTCTTATTACCTAAGTGATACAAATTATTGGATACTAAATTTCTAGTAAAAAACTCGACTAGGGAAAAAAGTGGGGGACTTATATAAATTACACGATACGCGTCATGTCACGAAAAAAAAAAAAGAGAGAGCAGTAAAGATGAACTAAACGATGAAAATGCCTGTGTAAAGCGTCAATCGATGGGCTTAAAAGCGCAAAGGCGATAAAAATCGAATTTTGGGATCGAACTCCTGTCAGTGACGACCCAATTTTACAAAGAGCCCCGGTTAGTCGCGCGTGTATTTTTCACCAATATTTAACTTATTCGAGTGAATTATTCGACGTTGAAACTTTTTGTAAAAGTAGCAGTGAGCGTATAACAACCGTGACACAGGAGTTTCTCTGTGACGATGAAACGACAAAGTCTCACGCTATCAGCATTAGCGTCTCTTCGTCCGGAATAACTAACAATAAGTACTATATTCAGTCACTTTGACGAGTTCCATCTGAATACCCGTCCTTATCAACTTTCAATTTTACTATACTAAAGATAATACTCGTAACAAATACATATTCGACGATCCTCCAAAATTTATTTTGTCGATGAGCACACACATCAAGTTTGTCTAATAATACAGTGCTCGGTGAAATTGCGACCCAGTTAGGCTTTGACCCACTTGGTTCCATCCGTAATCATCCTCGAGTGCTCTGCACGGATTGATATTAGAGGTAAACGTGCCACGCTAGGAGGATACCTGTGTGTCTAGAATCACGTTTTCATCGGATACTAGCTTCGTTCGTTTCATTTCCTTCATACGTAGATAGTAAAAAAAATACCAATTATCTCTGATCCCTGTATTTATTTTTAAATAGACGGTAAACAAAATTTTTTTCTCTTAGTCATCAAACAGGATGTAATGGGCAAAGATCAAAACCTCTAATTGTTATCAGAACGACAACGTACGATAAACAATTTTCTCGATCGAATGGATTCTATAAACTGATCTTGTTATTTTTGAACGATAATGTTTTTATACGGAGAAGAGAAAGAGACAGAAAGAGGAAGGAGAGAGGGAAGAGAGGCGAGAGAGGGGAGAGAGAGAGAGAGAGATTGAAAGAACTTGAGAGTAAGGGGAATAAGGTTGGTAGTTTCAGTATACATACGTGCAACTGCTGCAATACACACAGCCGATGCGTCTGGCATCTATAAATAGAATTAAACCCCAAAGAAGAACCAAGACGGTACCGGTGAAACGACCACCGAGGTTGTCACGAGGTCACCTTAGGTCGGATGTCTATAAATCACACGTGTGAATTGCCGCTACATTGCACAAGGATTCAATTAATTACATTGCAAAAATTTCAACGATGCGGTATAACTTTGCAGCAAACGCGATAATAAATTTTCCAAAAGGACCAAAATATCTTGCATCGGTATGATTCTCAAATTTCAAATTGCACTAGCAAGTATCTGAATGTTTTCGGGGCATCTGTTGCGCACGTGAGTTACGACCTAGCCGTAAGGCATCGTCCACATCTTTGCCTTTTGCGCGAATATGTTTCACGTTTCCGAGATCTGCCACCTTTTCGGATAAACTTACATAGATAGCAGTATGTTGTTGCAGTGTATATTTGCTTTCTGTTAAATTTTCTACCACCATCTCAAGATTGTTAAATCAAACGTAACGTTAGATTTACATTTCGAATAAAGATTTAAATCGTACTTTCACCAAGTAATCGATCGACGATACACGTAATATAAATATATAGACGATGAACAATAGTTATTTATTATTGTTTACAATGAAATCTAGACAACGTAAGATTTGGACAATATGGTTTTTAATTGATTTGTTTTCAACATTTGATTTTCCTTTTTATCATTTTGCGTTCTTATATCGTATTACGATCGAAATAATAAAACAAAACTAGATAAAAAAAATGATAACTATCCGTGAAATTTAATATTTAATAAAGCAAAGAAAAACAAATAACATACATCATCTTTATCGAATCATTTATTTTGTTTAATATTTTTTTATTTCTATAAATTTTTTGATATTTTATTTTCGATTATAAGAAAATGGTACAGAAAGCAGGAAATTGACTTTATAAAAATAAACCAAATTAAATGTAAAAAACAATTATTGTACATCTTAAATCAGAAAAACAAATATACAGTTCGATATAATAACAATCCTTTCTTCGTTGAATAAACAAATAAAAAATATAATAAGATGACTCACCTTTTCGAGACACTCCTGACCAATAGCTTTGGGATCGACTTGTACCTCAAGAATGACAGAATTAGCTTGACTAACGAGACACCACATCTTGTCAGGTAGTATCCAAAAAGATTTTTACACGCACCGTTTTTTCGGTAAGACTTTTTTCGGTAATACGATTTCGACTAGGCGTAACAAACCGATAAAAACACACGTTCACAGAATTTCCGACACGCGCGTTTACAACGATCTCTTCCTTGAATTCACAGCTGGTCGATGACCGGCTTTACTTGGCACGTTTTTAATCATAACAAATTTAAAACGCGTACCCGTCCACAGCTGTCACTGTATCCTCACACACGACTTCGTACATCATCAACGTGCTTACGCTCGTATTGTTCGAACGCGTCTCGTCGGCTTCCATTTCTCGGTGCAGAATGGCACACGTACTGACCGCTTCGCGCTGCCAGTGTTAGTTCGTGAAATCGAATCACCTCTCGATGTCTATAGAATGGCGCTAGTGTTGTGAACATACAAAACACACGAACGACGCGCACCCAACCGATTATATACTAAGATCATGATGAAAGAAAGGTTAGGTTCATACAGCTGATTCCCCCTCTGTGTAGGATATTTTCTTTTCTACCTGAATATCTGACCATTTACAATAAGCGTAAACAGAAATATCCAATAACGTTACAGTTGTATTTTTTTTAATGAAACTGCGTCTGCGCTCAATGAATAAAGTTAAAAAATTCAAAAATTTAAATTTAATAATTAATAATCTTATAACATATGAGAGATTACTTTTTTAAATGAATTATGATAAATTATTTTTCTTATATAACGTTTTCATGTTATCGTAATATCGATAATTCATATGTTTATATTGAATAAATTGCAATCGTATTTAAAAAAATCAAGAACATTATATTAAATGTTTCAATTAAATATTCAATTAAAAATAAATGGATAATAAATTTCAATTATATTATCGTTTAATAAATGATAAAAACCTTAAGTACAAAGTAATTATCTTTTGATCGTTTTTATTTCCGAACATTAATACTGTACAGATTAGTCAGCATACGGAGACAGGGTTTATACATGAGGTATAATTTCTTGTATCTTTATACCTTAATAAAGTTTAAATGTATGTTTCAAACAAAACAAATAATATATATTATGTACATCGTCGTAAGAATCACATCGGATTGGGAGCTTATGTGTGATTCTTTGGAAGTTGTACAGAATTATTTAACGAATTTTTTATGTCCTCGATGCAGCAGAATTATGGAATGACATCTATCAATAACAATATACATTTAATGATGTACAACTTTCTACCACCACCCTAAGCTTTAACATTTACACGTCATGCTAATATATCTAGGCCTTGATATATCATAATGACGATAATTTGTTTGCATCTATATTGCTACCATGACGGCACTATGATAATCCTTAAACTTTCCATTATGGTGGTAAAAGCTCGGCATAGGTTACATTTATTGTCGTGTAGCAACTGCAGAAAGAATTCTAATAATTTGAATACCACCATCTACAATTAAAGGATATACACATTTCCTGACAAAAGTACAACATAACAACGATAGATACGTTTTAAGACATGATAAAACAAAGTACTTAATGTACATTTATAGCATAAGATGCAATATTTATAAGTAATCGATACGATTTTTCTGATTTAAATTTCGGCGCGGTAATTCTTGTGCAATTCTGCTTTAATGTCGTATACCAACTCCAAAATTGTATGCACAACCTATATTATAAAAAAACAAAGAAAATGTTTAATTAAAAAATATTATTACTTCTTCCGTATACATTTTATATTAACTTACAGAATCTTTATGCATAGACACAGTCTGATTCATTTCTTCTGTTTTTATTTTTGTATCAGCTTCTATACGGGCTGCTACATCTTCTTTTGATCCCATATGCTATATGTAACAATAATAAAAATATATTCTGTATAATGTTATACATTTTTTACAGTAATAATATTTTATTAGATTGAACTATAAAAAAATTATATGCATATATTAAAATTTACTCACTTTTGCTTCGAATTCACGAAATTGTTTTTCCCTTTCTTGTCTATATTTTTCAATTTCATCTTGAGCTTCTTCTTTTGCTTGTTTCAATCTACGTGCTTTACCTGAAAGAAAAATTATTTTATTATAATAATTTTACTAATTATATTATATTATGATAAATGATTATTATAATTATTATAAAGAAATGTAATAATGATTAAAAATATTTCTCCAAACTTATTATTAATAAATTCATTGATTTATTTTTATCATAAAATATCAAATAATATTATATGTATATATAAAATTTATATTTACATTTATAAATATTTATGGTAAAAAAATTAACAAATAAAAACCATATTTTAATAAATATATATGTTAAAACATAATTTTTCAATGCATTTAAAAGGTTACACCCATTTAAATTCAGGGTCATAGAAAAATTGATTATAATGGGTTATGTTAAAAACATATTCGTGTTAAAATATAATTTATAATGTTTGAATAGAAACTTACGTTTTCTAGCTTCTGCAACTTTCTCTGCAGCTCTTTTTTCAGCTGCCAAAAGCTGTTGAATACCTTGCGTTTGGCTGGCCATCTTCGCAACAGAATGCTATGTTCTGAAGGAATCGCAAATCGATCATATGACTTTAGAGTTTCCGTTGTTTGCCCCGCCTTAACGATGGCGCTCTACGATATCATTAAATATAGATAAAGAAAGCAAGTAATGGAAAAAAGATAGAGATAGATAAAAATATTGAAATAGCGCCATCTTCAGAATAAATGAAATGCGAAAAAAATAACGAATAGAAGTAGAAAATTAGAGATAAACTAAGAATTGATCATCAACGCCATCTTGTGAATAGTATAGATATTTTTTTAAGTATATAAGATAAGATAAAGTAGAGGATCTAAATAAGAATTGAAAAATAGTACCCTCTCTTAAATATTTTTGACATTTAAAAAATGGCGATAATGATACACTAGTCTTTTCTTCCTTTTTTATTCTTTCTATCTGTTTTAACTCTGAAGCACTTTGAAAATGACGTTGATTTCAACATTTTTATCTTGTTTTTATTTTTTTTCTCTTTTTCTTTTTTTTCTATATTTGCTTTGCAAAATTTATTCGATCAAGAGATAGTGACGATTTTTAAATATTTGAAAATATGTTATATATTGTATATATTGTATATATTGTAAATATTATTATTTAGGAAAAATATTATATTCTAAAATATTATATAATTAATTATAATATATATTATATAATATAATTAATTATATAATATAATTAATTATATAATTAAAAAAAATATAACTTTATTTTTTGGAATATAAACAAAATTTATTTATTTTAAAATATTTTATTTCCTTGAATATTTTGCCTGTTATTTAATAAAATTTTTTCTTGTCGTTTCTTTTCTTCCTTAAATGCTTCAGTATTAGCTTTCCGTTCTATTCGTCTTTCCTAAAAGTAACAATAATAATTTTACATATATAAATATATATATATATATATACAATTGCATATATATAACTACAATAATATATAATATATACATAACTATAATAATATATAAAATAACATTACTTTTCTATATTCTTTAAGTGCTTTCTTTCTTTCTTTTCTTTCCTCGGGAGTTTCATTCTTAGATCTTATACTCAATGTACTTAAGGTAGATTTCATAGTTTCTGCAATAGACTGAGGATATTTTGATTTACAATATTCATTTTGTTGATCAAATTGAGCCAATGTTTTTGCAGTTAATTTTTCAGAAGATCCATCTAGAATATTTCTTGGTATACCAGTTTTTGGATTGATTTTGATCTTTTGTGGATGCTATAAAAATATTTATATATTAAATTTAAATAAAAATTTATATAAAAAAAAGAAATAAAAAATATATAGGTAAACATTTATTCTTAAACAACCTTAGGTTCAGAAATTAATTTTGGATGATTGTAAATATTACTATAAGTACTAATAATACTTTCACAATCCCATTTGTCTTTTTCTCTTGCATTAACAATAAGTTCTTCTAAACTATCTTCATCTTCAGAACTTGAGTACTCATTTTCTAAAATTTTCATTTTATCTTTCATCAATTGTGCAACATTATCAGCCTATTAAAATGAAATCATATTTAATTTTTTAATATATAATTTTAAATATATAATTTTAAATATATAATAATTTTAATATAATTTTTAAATATATTAATGTTAAATTTGACTTACATTTTCGTTTTTCTTTTTTTCAAATTCTGTTGCACATTGAAGTATCAAATCTGAATTTGGTGCAATATGTCCTTCAATTTCATCACAATCTAATGCACCAATTTCATTATCATCATATGCAGTATACATCTAATAAAAATAATAATATACTTTATGTAAATATTTATAGTAAAATATAATAAATATTTACTTTTTCAAACTTATCATCAAGAAGCGTTAATTGTTCATTTCTTCTTATCACACTGCTACTCATTGAATATTCCGTAAAACGAGATTTTGTTTCTTCTTCTTTAAAAGTATATTGAGGTCCATTTAAACTACATACTTCATCTTCTTCTTCATCTGATAATTCCATGTGTCTTTCTGATGAAATATCAGATGCTTCATCTGATTCATATAATCACATTTTTAAATTATAAATAAAAGAGTTTTACAATAACATTTTCATAAATACATACCATACTCTTCTTCTAAAATATCACTATTGTTTGTATTAGCTAATTCCATAAAATTATCTTCCAACTGATTTTCTGGATTATCATAATCAAAATCATCATCCATAGCTGCAACTATATCTGGATCTAAATCTAATTGCAATCCTGAAATTGGGGCTGCTTTATTTAAAAGCCCAACTTTTTCTTCAACATTTGAAGCAAATACAGAAGATGGTAAATTAATTTTAGGTGCATTATGTGATTCATTTATTTTCGAAGTTGTAGAATCTACACGTTCCCATTCAGCTGTTAAAGTATTAACATCTTTAAGATGTTGTAAATAATCATAATCATCATCAAAATATATGCCATATTTTCTTTGTTCTTCTTTTCGTTTACTATCATCTTTTTTTTTTTCAAATTTAGCAGCTTGTGTATCTCCAATAGGAACAAGCACGCGTTGTGGTGCGGTTTCATCAGCAATTAATGGATCTCTTTGAGAACGATGAACTAAATGAAATGTTACTGAATTTTTTTTATCAATGAATTTTTTCGTTTTTCCCTTAGGCTGAAAAAATATTTAATTTGTATAAATATTTGTAACATAAATATAACCTAAAATATGAATATAAATTATTGTTTTTCAATTTACCATTTTTCAGTATTTTTTTTATTATTTAATATAATAAGCAAAAATTAAAAGGTAAATTAGTAAAATAATATTTCGAATTATTCACAAACTTAACTTTATAAATATTACTGTCACAAAACACGAAAGCATGCGCTCAGTAGTTCTCAATCTAAACCTAAATAAAAATTTAGAATTCATATATTTAAGTTGAAGTTATAAAAAGTAGATTTGAAATTACAATATTTTCATCAATTTTATTTAAGATATTAAGATGTTAAAGAATACATTGTATATATTAGTAAATTAAATATAAGTAATAGGAGAAGAATAATTATATTTTGTATTTTTAAATATATTATCTTCATAGTAGTCAGTATTATAGCGTAGACTATTGATATTCGATAAACACGTAACTTCGAAGAGAGTACAGAAAATGGGACTATTTGATCGTTTAGCAAATCTTTTAGGTCTTAAGAAAAAAGAAGTAAACGTTTTAGTAGTGGGCCTTAACAATAGTGGTAAGTCAACGGTCATAAATAATTTCAAACGCGAGGATGACCGTTGCATAGACATAGTACCTACTGTTGGGTATAATGTTGAAAAATTTTCATGTAAGTTAAATAATGACAAGTGAACGACATTCGATGTTGAATTGACGTGCTTAAGACAGTATTTCTACTTTATTATTTGCACTTGCTGATCTGTTCAAGCACCAATTGTTATTTAATATAATAAAACAAATTAAATTAAAGACAAGATTTATTTTGAAACAATATATATATATATATGTATAAATGTTATGTGAAGGATACAATACATTACAATTAATTAAAAAATTATTGAATATTTATATTATATATTTCAGTTTTTTTTTATCTTTTTCTTTTTTAATTTTTTATTAATTATAGATTACTTTTTTAAATTCAAGTTTAATTAAACAAATGATTCGTTTTTTCTTTTATTTTGTTTTGCAATAATTTTTCTAAGTATATTCTAAAATTGATTTTTTTTATTTTCTATCAATATCTGAATTATTTTTAGTTATTGTAATATCACTAATACTAGTTGATGTGATGGAATCAGAAGAATGTTTATTTTGATGTATTGGAGTACTAGTTAATGGTTTAATTAGTTTTTTATTTATTTCTATATGTTTAAGTGCAATTGTATCAGAAGATTCATTCTCTGAATTATTCAAATGAAATTTCAATTTTGTCTGTTTTAATCTTTTTTTTTTTAAATGAGTTAATTTTGGTGTCAATTTTATGATATTTGTATTTTGTTTAATATTTTGTGATACTTGCTCTTTATTTTGAATAGAATTTTCTTTACATTCATGTAAATTTAAAATGTTATTGAAATTTTCTTCCTTTATTTTTCTCTTTTTTCTTCTTTTTTTATTATGTGTCAAAGATTTTTTTTGTGTAATTGAATATGTGCTTAAAAATCCTTCTTCATCTGAATTACTTAAATTCTGAAAATAAAAATAATGTTTTGAATAGATTCATGTTAATATTTGCTTAAAGAACTTAAAAAGTTTTACTTACATTAATTTCCAATGGACTATCCTCAGCATTTTCTTTTGTCCATTTAAATGCTTCCAAATTCAACATATTCTCAAATGCTTTATGCAAATCAAATTGTTTAAAACATACCAAAGATTTTTGTAGATGTTTTTTTATATTTTGATCTAATTCATCTTGTGTTGTTGAATTTACTTCAATTTTGTGTGGTCTAGCTTCATTGATATTATATAAAAGATATATAATTATACTTATGTATGAATCTGTATTTTTATAATATAAGCCCATCAATTCTAAACTAATTTGCGTATATCCTAAATTAGACTGTAAAGTACTATTTTTCGTATGAGAAATAATATCCTAAACATTAAAATTTGTATTTAATATTTTAATTCTGTATTTTTTTATATAGGAAAATAAATTAAGAAGATTTATATATACCATCAATGTAATATATTGTGTTTGTCGTATAAAATAAGAATCTATATGTTGTTTACAAATTTTTAAGAAATGTGGTATTTTTCTTAACTCAGTAATAGGAAAGTCAGATGTTAAGTCATTTAAATCAATACCCATTGGCATTACCCATTTTCCTAAAGTTCCGTTTTTTTGATTATTTAATATTTGTACAGCAAAAATATTTTTTTTATCATATTTACTTAAAGGTGAAAAATTAAATATATATTCTTCTTCTGAAAACTTGACACAATAAAAACCAGAATATCTATATAATTCGGATTTCAATTGTAAATTAACATTTGGAACTTCATCAGTACTTAAGTTATTAACAAGATTTGAATGAAAAACACATTTAATATTTTTAAATTTTAATATATCCAAACTGCATTCAATTTGCAAAATTAGAGATTTCAATTGTTCTATTTGTTTTTTTAATCTGTTTTTCACTTCATTTACGGATTCTAAAATAAAATAATTCTTAAGATCTTTATAACAATTAATTTAGGGTTAGATTTTTTTAATGATTTATATTACCTTGATTTTCTTCTAAATCTTTTTCATTATTAATAACATTATGTAAAACATCACACACCTCCATATTTTTTAAAAATTTCTTTTCAAATTGATTATTTCTTTTTAAATCTTATAGCGCCAATATTGTGTTTATTATATATGTATATTCAGTGATTCTCATTCATTTTAATAAATGAAGAAATAATGAAGGAACAGGTATCGATTTATAAAGTAAAAAACATTAAATACATATAATTTTAAAATCATCATATATATCAATATTGATAACAAATTACATTTAATTACATTGCAAATTGTAACATTTTTTTTCAGTTAAAAATGTTAGTTTCACAGCATTCGATATGTCAGGCCATGACCGTCATAGATCATTATGGGAACACTATTATAAAGATTGCCATGGTATTATTTTTATAATTGATAGTAGTGACAAATTACGATTGGTTGTTGTTAAAGAAGAATTAGATATGCTTCTTCAACATCCAGATATAGCTGGTACAAATTATTTTCTTTTTGTTCTTTATTAGATATCTTTTAAAAATTAAATTTTCCTTGCTAAATATTTTAGGTCGTAAAATACCGATTCTCTTTTTGGCTAATAAAATGGATTTGCCTGATTCTCTAACCACTGTTAAACTTGTTGCTGGACTTGGCCTTGATCGTATACAGAATAAACCTTGGCATATACGAGCAACAAATGCAATTACTGGAGAAGGCTTACAATTAGGCATAGAATGGCTTACAGATCAAATTCGTGACATATATATTAATAAAAGATAAAAATAAATTTATATATCATAATATTGTTATTCATGAAAGTTAACTGAACAGAAAGCAATCGATTATAGTATTTAAAATTGGACACTTTTAAATCCACATAAATAGTATTTATATATGTATTTTACTTCGATTTCGTCCTCATGAATGAAATTCAAATTACGATATATACGAATATCTAATTTATATAATTCTAATCATCTGTTTAATGACAGACAATATATACATATCAAATCATGTTTTTATAATAATTTGTTTAAATTATTTAATAGAAATATTAATTATATTGAAAAATTTTTATCAACAAATTTTATATGCAATAAATTACTGTGCTCTTGATAGATGGCGTTTATAAATGCTTACTACGTCAGAGTTTGTGCGTGAGCTGCGTAATATCGATTTGTAACATTTAACAGATTGATGTAAATTTTTAAAATAATTCATAAAATGTTTATAAATATTAATAAAAAAATGAAAAGAGATTTCGTTGCTTATATTTTATTTTCGATTTTATTTAAATTTATACAGTGTAATAGCGTAAATAAATATGCGTTACTTATGCCAAATGTTAGACCAAATAGGGTAAATATAAGTTAAAAAAATAGTTGTTTAATAACATATATAGTTGTTTAATAAACATTTTTTTAAATAAAACTCTCGATTTATATTAAATGAATAAATAAAAAATAATAAAAAGATATTTTTCTTATTTTTAGGAAGAACTGTATTTGTGTACTCCTGTTAAAGTAGATCCTTCTAAAAATTATTATTTGACGGGTTTCGAACCAAATGCAACAATGGCAACTGCTCATCATATTCTTTTATACGGTTGTAGAAAACCTGGTAGTTCAAAACCTGTATGGGATTGTGGAGAAATGGTACACGGTATAAATGATAACAAGGATACAATGGTACCATGTGCAGAAGATTCTCAGGTACACAAAGAAGAAAATATAAGAAAATATAGAAAATATAAAGCAATAATTTAAAAATTTTGTAAAAAATATTATTAATATTTGATTGTATTAATATTTTTATATATTTTTATATTTTTAGATATTGTATGCTTGGGCCAGAGATGCACCAACATTAATTTTACCAGAAGGAGTAGGTTTCAAAGTTGGTGGAGATTCTTCAATTAAATATTTAGTTCTACAGGTTCATTATGCTCATATCACACAATTTCAAGATGGCAGAACCGATGATTCTGGTGTATTTCTATATTACACATTAAATCCATTGAATAAATTAGCTGGTGTTCTTCTTTTGGGAACTTCAGGTATCATACCACCTAGAAGAACAACATACATGGAAACAGCCTGTATGATAAAAGAGAACAAAACTATTCATCCTATTGCATATAGAACACATACCCATTCTCTTGGAAAAGTAGTTTCTGGATATGTGGTAAAACCAGATTACACTTGGATAGAATTAGGAAAAAGAGATCCTTTGACTCCTCAAATGTTTTATCCTGTACACAATAAAGTTTCAGCTAGTCAGGGTGATCAAATAGCGGCTCGTTGTACTATGCAAAGTACACGTGATAGTTGGACATATATTGGTGCTACTAAAAATGATGAAATGTGTAATTTTTATTTAATGTACTATGTTGAAAATGACAAACCATTGTCTATGAAATATTGCTTTACTGCTGGTCCTCCTCGTTATTATTGGAAAGATGCTGGACTTTTTAATATTCCCACTATAGAAGCGTCTAGTTTATAACGTGATTTATAAAAATCTCGATTAGAAATTGATACAGAGACAATGTTATTTATAATGAAAGTATTTTATCTATTTATTGTAAAGTAGAATTTGTTTTTTATATTTTAATTATATTTGTGATAAACTTTCGTATTTATACGAAATTATGGCAATTTCTAAGTTGATGTTATTAACATTTTGTTCCTATAACGTGCATAAATTACTTATTTTATTCTTAGAATTATTTTGTATTCAAAGTAACAGTACTTAATTAATTTTATTTTAATGTATGAATGTATTATAGTTATGTTTTATATCTGATTTTATATAAGGCCTAACAACTAAATTTTAACGTACCTGCCATTAATTTTATCCGATTATTGTATCCAGCTATAATGGATAAAGAAACGTAAACAGTCTCCCAAATAAACTCTATCTTTTCTATGAAAAATCTTGAATTCATATTAGCGATTTTTTTGTCGACCATTATGAAATGGTAAATGTTTAATCGTATAATAATAGAAATCATTTTTGAAATCATAGACTGAATGTATTATATTTTCATGGTATATTATAATACGATTTTACTTTAATTATAAATGTAACAAATAAAATTTATTTTTTAAGTTAGACAGAAGATACACGGATGCATTTTTTATGAATATTATCATAATAATTATCATTATTTCGATATATAAGAATAAAATAAATGCATATCTTAAAAAATCATTTATATAATTTTTGTTTCGTTTATCTCTTACATTTTTTTTTCATTTTTCAGAATTCAACAATACTAAGTATCATTTTTATTATTACAATTTGACAAATATAATAAATATTTTGTAAAGTTTATTGTCTCATAGATTCAGTTCTTCTTGAAAGTATGTCGATAAACGTGGATGTACGTTTTTGGAAAACAAATGAACGGAGAAAGTGCAATGAGTATGTAAAAGAATCTATCGAAGGTGTGGTCGTGCACTTTAAAAGCTATCGAGCACTTAAATAGCTAATTTCTCTTCAAAGAAAATACTTAAACTTTTTATCGATTTCGTCTCATTTTTCATCTAATATACGAAATAACAACTTATGCAAATAATATTCAAATGAATCTTTATGCTATAAAAAGAAAATTAATTGATATTTACATTGTAAATTAATTACAATAGGTTCGTAAAATCGTTAACATCGTTCATATGTATTCAGCATCTTCTTTTGAGACCGTCGATAATCGTGCGACTTCGACATTATCTATTTAAGAAAAGTAATTTCTTTTGAAAACTCGTATACATAAATCAATTCTTCTTTTCACTGTATTTATCTCTAGCTTTAGTAGAGAAGTAGCTTTCTTTTCTCTATAGAAACATAAAGGAAGTATATAAAAAAATAAAGCATCATATATAAAGTCATGCATATAAAATCAGACCGAATATTTATACGATAGGATAAATTTATCACAAATTTTGGTTCTATGAAAGTAATTGATCGAAGCGTGAGTTGTATCGAAATAATACGATCTTGTGAAAGTAAAATCGGATCGAAGCCTCGGTATACTTTACACTTCCGGTTCTCGAACGTGTTCTTTCGTATACTACGATTTACGACTTCGTTGATGATTTGATGGTTGCGCCATCTCAAACAAAAATCAAAGATCAAAGAAGCTTATTAATACGAAAAGATAAGAAAAGCGTTAAAAATTTAATTATAACACGATGAAACCAGATATTTATACGTTTAAACATTTCTATCTATTCAAAATAGAATATTAGCGTTTTGACAAATATATGATTTTAATAATAGGATGCGATATATATGAGAGAAAGTTAATCAAATATTTAATATGTTAACTCGCGCTAAATTTATCTTAAACGTTTAACTTTCGTTTCAGACTTCATAACATCGAAAACGAAAACGAACTTCATTCCAATGTGGGAATAGTCACCATTCTCTTTACCGATGAAGCGAATTTTCACGACTTCAACGATCATTTCATCTTTGACACGAACCCTTTTACGAATTATTTTTCATACACGCAGGTACAATATATTCATTGTTAAAATTCGACGATAAGAATTCAGTAATGCGTCAATGAAAACGGCACGTACATAAAAGTATGATCGTCGGTAAAAGAATGTCTTGTTAGGAAAGCGAGCGAAGCACATGCAGTCGATCAACCGTATATGCTCTGAAGCCAACTTCGAAAGTAAGGGGCCTCGATCACGTTTTGTTCGACGCAGGTTCGCGTACAAACCAAGTAAGTAGACACGACCTAAGCTTTGTTTCTTTTTTTTCTCGTTTCTCTTTTATCGAGTTCTATTTTTCACCTCTTCTCTCTCTCTCTCTCTCTCTCTCTCTTTCTCTTTCTCTATTTCCCTATAAATATTTGAATCGACTTCGAAAAGAATGCGTAAGAAACGAGACAAAGGAGATCGAATTTCGAATCGAAGAATCGCACTTTTCAAAATTCAAGCCGACGGATTTCTTTTCCGGAAGCGGATTTCACCATGCGTTATTTCATGCGCGAAACTCTAATTGATCCAATTAAATGGCGTCGTTCGATCATGCAAATTTTTTTTAAATGAAATCGAACGACGCGATTTGATTTTCGTATTGTGATCGTACACACACACGTAAATCGATCGAAACCAGATATCGTTCCGGAGTCTAGAAGTCGGATTAAGTTTTAGATTCGAAAACATATCTTGCCCATTAACGGCAAACGAGGCTACATTGCATCGACTCGAGGCGCGCGTATTTGTCAATGTAGCACGTCTTCGAAGAATCCTAGCGAGAATAGATACGCGTTAAATGCTCGCCTTTCGCGAGTATCCATATATCTCTTCGTTCTTTGTTCCACCCTTCTTATCTAATCTTTATCGTTTATATTTACTTCCTTTATTAGAAAACTACGTAGAGACTCAAGCGTATGATTTTTACGAATTTCATTTCTCCACTCACAATAGAAGAAAGAATGGAATAGGAACGGAAAGGTATAATTATCCGATTATACTCGATCTCCGAGACAAAGTTAAATAAATATCGGAGAGAGAAAGAAAGAAAGAGAAAGATCCGTGTAGTAGTTGGTAAAAAATTGGCGCGTGTTAGGGGTTGGGAAATGCAGAGATACGAGGGATGTAGCTAAGCCCACGCTCTTTCGACCGATAACTCCGCGGACGAGTGGCGAAGATCGGTGGTGAGAGGGTGATGGAATGAGAAAGAGAGGGAGAGAGGAAAAGAGGCACGTGGTCCAAGAGAGAAGTCGGGATTGGTTAAGCCGGTTGGAAAAGCCCGCCTGGCTCCTCGACCGGCCGGCACTTCGCTCAGTTCTCCACTGCGCTTCGAACGAACCGGAGCTTTCGCCAAACTGACTCGATCGGGGAGTTACTTTCCGCGTTTTATTTCGGTTGTTATATCGCATCATTAAGAGATAAGGCGCCTCTCTCTCTCTCTTTCTCTCTCTCTCTCGTATTTAATATTTTTCTTTTTTTTCTTTTTTTTTCTTGTCAAAAGACGAGACGCCCTTTCGAATATTTTTTTTCAACAAGCCCTCCCCTCGGTTTCATTTCGGTCCCACTTTTCGACTTCTTACAGCAGACTTCCTCCTCAGTTCTTGTCCACGTACTCGTCCTCGTCCTTGTCCAAGTTATCGTTCCAATTTTCTTCAGAGGACAAATACGAGAAACGAGAAACGAGAAGAAAATAACTATGCCCGTGGACGAAAAAGCATCGTTACTTTTCGTTTAGGATATCTCGATAGATTTACAGATTTATCATTCCCAAACGAGGAAAGGATTAATAATAATCGGACGAGAGGAAAGGATTCGCTGCGGAAAGCGGTAAGTTTTTTTTTTTCACTTGTTCTATTTCCATTGTTCTCTCCATCGTTTTTCTTCGCGCTAAATATTTTTTCGAATTTGCGAGGCGACTAAAAACAAACAAAAAACGAGAGAAACATTTCGTTCGGGTGGAGGGGGAGGGGGGGATTCGTTGTTTGCCAGACAGAAATAAACGCGAAATGTTCTTTTTTTTTTCTTTTTTTAACGGAAACTTTTCTCCAGAGTACAGAGTGCAGAGCATACGTGTATATCTATATTTTATATACACGAGGGAAAATGAGTACTAATGTTGCCCATTAACGAGAGGTTAACGCACAATACACGTCGCTGTGTACTACTGTTTGTATAGCTTTGGGAATTCGTATTCTCGGTTAATTACGAAACTGCGGAAATTTAATTTAAGGGGGTTATTAAATTTTCATCAAAATTTTATTCAACCAAACTACTTGTCAAAGGATAATTTTCATTTTCGTTCCATTTCTCTCCTCTCTCTCTCTCTCTCTCTGGAGGAGAAGAAAGAAAAAATATTTTCAAGGGGGGAGGGAAAAGAAGAGGAAGTTGGCCGCGGAATATAGGAGGAATTCGATGGTTCTCCATTCGTTCCGCATAGTTGTCACGAATTCTCGAAGAAATTCGTGTTGCATTAGACGCGTGAAACTAAATGGCCTGGTCGCAGAATTTCAATTATCGGCCATTCAAATGGACAGGCTCACGAATCAGCATTTCATCGAATCGCTCGGTTTTGTTTGCTCGTTTGCATCCTTAATCGGTTCACGGGCTGCTATTGATTTCTCGCGTTAACACGAAATCTCGAATTCAGAACGCGAAATTGCCTCCTGATTGGCATTAATCGCTTCCATGCGCGCGCTCGCTCTCCTCTTCTAAACATCGTCGAGTATCGTACCGTTTCACGAGTCCCGGGCGCTCGAAAAAGAAGAGTCGAAGGAGCGTTGATTGAAAATTTCGATCGATTTCGGCGCCGTTTTTTTCCTCTCTCGAGGCCAAGATCTTTCCCCCCCTCAAGATTTAGGTCCAACGCATTTCGAACGAATGCTCTTATTAATACGTATTAAAAAGAACGAAGCCAGAAACTGTGACATCTACTTGGCAAGGTTTTACTAAAATCAGCTCTTTCATGCGAATCAATCTAAACGGATGTTCCCAAACGGATAACATATATATATATATATATATAGAAACTATTCGAACTAGGTCGCCATCTTTTTTTCCCCTCTTATTCCACGATGCCCGTGCTCCCCTATCCAATCCTCGATCTCGTTGGACTGTTCGCGAAATTATGTACATCTGTTTGCGTTTTATCGACGTTCGACAGCGAGTGCCAATGTTTTCTTCCCTCCCCTTGGGCGGACGAGGAAGCATTTCCTTTCCTCCTTTATCTCGAGAATTCACCTTATCTCTTTTCTCGTCTCGTCTCGATTGTTCGATAAAAATACGACTCGAAATATTTCGACTCGAAACTCGACATCCATCCAATTATTTAAGTCAATTGGCCTACGCTACGCGAGAATCGTATCTCGATACATAACAGCAAGGACAAAATGTACGCGCGGTTTTTCGAGATTTTTCGTGTAATAAGATTAAGTTCGTACGAAGCTTTCCCCCATTTTATCTTTTCTCGACAATTATGATCGGTCAATCTAATTTTTGTACGATATAAATTCAAGAAAGAGATGTCGGGCCCTTTGGTTTCTTTTTCCTCCACCATCGCTGTTATCTGTCGACGATACGAGGAAAGGAACTGCTTATGCAAATAAGTTTTAACGCGGACGAAAAAGACGGGAATTCGTAAAATTCTTGAGTATTCGTTATCGTTAATAAAATAAGATATTCCTAATTGCCCGATTATAAAAAGAGTTTCACTTTATCGTCCTTCCCTTATCCCAGTAAGGGATAACTTGATGGATCGAAAAAGTACGATTCGATATATCATAGAAAGAGTGATAAAACAGTTACAACTCGATCATCATTCTTTTTGATCGATCTTTTTGATAAATTATTACGTTAATCGTTTCGATGTACGTTACGATGCTCACTTTCACGGAGCAGAAGAAGGGAGGAGGAAGAGGGTTAAAATTTTTCTAAAATAACCAATCGAATCAAATCGAGCGCGGGAAGAATTGAAATCGAGAAATTAATGGAAGAATTAGAAACAGAGGAGATAGAACGAAGGGAAGAGATATTGGCTCCGTAATTTATTTCACGGGATTGATGCCGGTCACGGGAACCCATAACTTTCGTTATTTCTCTAATCAGGGGGGAGAGGAGGGGGGGAGGGGGAAGAGCGGCTAGAAAAGAAACGGAGAAATCCTCATCGATGTAAGGAAGCGAACACATGTAAATCGCGTGACCCCTATTCGGGACACGATTCGAACGGAAGTACAGAAAATACTTTGCGAATAATACGGAACTACTATACTTTCTTCTTTTAGGATCTCTGTATTAACGCCTTTTTTCTTCTCTCTCTCTCTCTCTCTCCATACTTCTTTCTTCTTTCTCCCTCCTTCACCCCACCTACTCCCTTCCATTCGATATGACGCGGATGAACGCGCGACAGCTCCCACTACGCTTGATTCTAACAAAATTTGATTCTAACAAAATCGAACGCAAGTAAGACAGAAGTAAAATCGAACTACATTTTATTTCATCCTGTATTCGATAAAATTTGTAAAATTTTTAAAAGGAAGAAAATTATCGAGCGAAAAATGGATAATATCGATGTTAAACGCAAAGATGAAAGTGGGAACGATTTTTCGGATCAAAGATTCGCTTAAATCTAAATGATCGGATTCATATAATTGGCAGAGAGGAAGAAAATTATCGAGCGAAAGACGGATAACATCGGTGTTAAACGCAAAGAGAAAAATAGGATTTCTATCTAATAAATGCAGCGAATAAAATCGATAAAAAGAAGAAAATTATCGAGCGAAAGACGATAAGATAATATCGATGTTAAACGGAAGGACAAGAGATCGATTTTTCGGATCGAAATATAATACGTTTGATTCAATTGAATGCAGCGATTAAATTTATAAAATTGGCAAAACGAGAAAATTATCGAGCGAAAAATAAATGATATCGGCGTTAAACGCGAGAACAAAAGCGGGATCGATTTTTCGCATCGAACTGTCGAACGCTTATCTCGACACGATGGCGGGTCGGTAAGGTCTCGAAGTTTGCCGGCCGACTACTTTTTCTCGCTTTTGCGGTCTTTTATTGCTCGCGCTATGGGTCCCCGGGCAACCGCCGTCGGATCGGGGAAAGATTCGTGGGACAGCGTGTCGGTACGGTTTCGCATGGGCATATCCCCGCGCAGCATGAAAATTTCATCGCACGCGGGAAGAGGAGCGGCAGTGAGATCGAACGGCCTGCATACGTAATACGCCTTCTTAGCTAATATAGGCCGGTTTCGTTTTGGGGCCACGTCTCCTCTCGTGGCCCTCTTCCCCTTCATATATGTCTCGTTAAAGTCTCGTTTCATCTTTCGACGAAAAGAAAACAGCCGTCCCTTCCCTCTATTCTTCCCTCTCCGTCCAACAAATTCGGTTTACACCGCGGCTCCATTAGACATCTCGAGCGATCGTAATTAGGAAACGATCGCGCACCGAGTGTGGAAAGCAAAACCGAAACGACCGTTTCCTTCCGGCCGGCTCGCGCCACCGATGAACAATCCAGTTGCACGCTGCTCGCTTCCTCGCCTATTAACCTCGATAATTTCTTGCATCTTATATACACGATGTCGAAAGATATTACCACTTTCGATCGTTCGATCGCGGGGCTTTTTTCTTTTTTGCTCGTCCGCACGAAGTTGAAATTAACGGTCGTAGTTCGGTCAATTCTACCAATACGAATAGCGCGCACGTTTGTGTACGTTTGCTAATACACGCGACACGGCGAGGGGAATTTTTTTGGCCACGTTTTTTTCCCAGTCACGTCCACACGCGCACGAATAACCTTGTGTGGTCCACAGGAGAGAGAGATAAAGTGAAACCGTGGGGCCACGCTGTCTCGCGAGCCAACCTCGATCTCAGGGCCGTTCGTGCCGCACCGTTTCTTCCCGCTCCGGTTTTCGTCTACCCTTCTCTTTTCCTCTCTTCATTTCTCTCCTCTCGTCCCTTAAATAACAGCCCGCTTAATTCGCTTATATTACGCATCTTAATGGTAATGTTTTACGAATCAAAGTGTTTGCGAATATGCGTTTTTTATTGCGCTCTCTTCCCCTCTCTCTCTCTCTCTTTTATCGCGAAGAATCCAACGAGCAATTAGGGTCAGAGGTAGTATGGCGATTTCAAATGATGGAGCTTTTAAATACGTTTTTCGAGATATCGATGAGACGTAAAATGCGGGTACATTTGCAGCTCATTCTTTGTAATAGTAAGATTTAGATATAAACACGATGTTTCGCGATTATGCGTATTTTATAGGCAATCAAATGTGTAATTGCTTGTACGAAAACGATTTGAAGTTAAGATAAACTGGGAAAAAATATATTTCTAAAGTACTTTATAAATTATCATTGTTTGGCATTTTTACTAATTCATTTTTTCTCGAAGCGAATACGTTCAATTGAATGATTCAATTCAGAAATATTTTCTCACGAGGAATCTCATAACGTCTCTACTTTCTCTGCTATCTCTGTTTTCCTTCTATAAGCTTCCAGCCAGTCTATTCGCGCGTCCATAAATTATGCTTAAACGGAGGCTCGACTCGCGAAACGGACAATAAATATAGTCATGAGAAACGATACGGGAAGAAGAATCGTGTAAATGGACGTAAATGGTAGACCATCCTTTTCTAAGAAAATATTACATTTATCCTTTACACTTATTGTATATATATATATACATATATATACAAGTCTCGGTAGAGGAAGCAAAAGTTTGTGGCGAGACAATCACAACCCTGTTCAATTTTACGCACGATACCTTGTTGTACCGTTGTTGGAAAATTTCAAGATGGACGTTGTTCGATCGGAGGTTCAAGGTCGAATCACGCCGAATCTGAAGGCGGCATCGCAGAAGGCGGCATTCTTTGCTCGTTCGTCCATGCTGGCCACGTTCTTTCTTTGGGAATCTTATTCCACACAGACAGAAAGAGGGAGGAAAGAAAGAGAGAGAAAGAGAGAGAGAGAAGTTCGGCGCCTCAAGCATCGTCTACCGTTACCACGTGTCTCTCTCTCTCTTCTCTCTTTCCTCTCCTTTCGATACACCAGGATCACACGTGCAAATACCATGGAAACCGCTTCTTTTAGCAAGCTTTCCGAAATTTATTGGTAAACATCCCTATTTTCCTATTTTCAAATCTTTGTCATGTATCAATCGATCGCAATCGTTCGTTCGTCGCTTTTGTTTAACAGCAAGCAACTTGCAATAAGATCCTGTATATATCTCTCCCAGTTGCATCGGTCGTCAATGTCATATGCCGTGTCTGGACCATTAACGCTGAATGGTTCATATCGCATTGAACGATGTATTTAATTCCTAGTAAGAAACTATATTATAGCTGGTTAAATTGTATTTGAATTAAAATTCGAGAAACGCTCCTCGGATAATCAACGGATATTCATGTTTCAAGGTTAGACTATTACGGTTGGGAAATAGAAGAAACTAGAGCGAGATAGATGCAACGACGAGGATTGGTCGATGACCGTTCGCGCGTTGCTAGTGTGATTTGCACATGTCTCGGGTGAAAGTATTACCGACGAATCCTTCGATGGTTTTGAATCCGAATTCACGGACGAGGTTCGCGCGTGCGCGCCTGCGCCTGCGCGTACCTTACAATTTCAACCGTCTTTTCTGGCCCACTACGGTTCAACTACGGTCTCCTTCTTACGGAATTCATTAATAACTTGGATGCAAACTTCTTGAAAGCGTAGTGAACTACCTCCAACGTCGAAATACCGCTATTTCTTGTCGCTGGTTAAAATGTTCTACGACTAGAAGAGATTTTTTTTTTTTATATTCGAATCTGGTGATAAAGATAGGAGGTTCGTTTCTAACCTTCTCTTCGCTTCCACTTGTACGAGAGTTATGTTACGTTATTTCGACATTATCGATTGTGTAATCTCGCGTAATTGTAACGTCGATAAGTAGAACATAGACGACCGATATTGAAAAAGAAGGTGAACGGAGAGTGGATGTCTTCATCCACTGTGTCAATGTACTTACTCGTATGCATACACATGTACGTACTCAACTCGTGACGCGTTGATCAAATATATCAGCATGCTATTCTTATTCGAATTTGATTGTTTCAGAAAATGCCGGGAGGATCGGCGGATCTGTGTAAATGGTTATTCTTGGCAGGATTGTTCTGCTGTTCGTCCTGTCAAAGTGTTTCGTCCACGTTTGAAAACAAGACTGGTGAGTCATCGATTTCTCTATTTCTAACATTTCTTTCTTTTTCTTTCTTTTTCGAACAAAGAACACAAACGTATTACGTATATCCGATCGATATGTTAAAGAGAGGATCTCGCGATCGATCTCGTCCGAATTCAGATTACGATATAAACAAATATATTCGAAATATGTGACTATATCGCCCAGAAACCACGACAATCGACGTCTGGCATTGCGGACGAACTTTGCGGATATTTCGATCGACGTACTGCAGAAAATACGAAAAGCACGAGAGGATCGGCGAGGATGCACACGAAACCACGAGCCAATTGCGCCAATTCGAGATGTTCGAGAGAGAGAGAGAGAGAAAGAAAGAGAGGTCGTGTGTCCCAAGCGAGCAATGTCACGAGCACATGCTCGATAATCGTAATTTTTCGACTACTACTACGTCCGTCGGCCGTGGCATTCCGCCGCCACCGAGCAAACGTTTCAATAACCCATAGATACGTTGAATTTAGTGAAAAAACGTATTGCCGTCGCCGAGAAATTTTACGTACACGTCTGCGTGTGCCTAAGCGTGTGTGCCGGGTCAGTAGGTCACTCAGCTCGGTGCTAAAAGAACACTCACGTGTATCGATACACATGCAACATAGGAAAACGCTTGTATACTCGCCTGTTAGACGACACAGTATACCTCTTTGTTCGACGATTACTTTGTCGGGAATAATTCTTTTTTTATCAATGAACAGAGAGAGAGAGAGAAATTGTTTGAAACCGATTGATACCGAATCGTCAAATCGATTCGAGCTCGCGACACACGTGGCGATACAAACAGACGTATATATATAAAACTACGCAACAATAATTTGCGATAATCGGCGAGAAGGAAGGAGGAAACGAGTACGAAGAGGCTCGATTCGATTCAAAACGGATATGATATGTATATAAAAGGATGTACAAGCTATTAATTCATATTTTTAATAGGAACGATTCCAAGTTCGCGAGAGAGAAAAAAAAATCTGGGACACGAAAGAAATTCGTTCCTCTTGTCTCGACGACGGCGGCAGGGACTGCAAGCACTTAGCCTTAATGAATCTTTGCTCAGTTGTCAACGGATGGAGCAGCGTGCCCTCATGAAAACGGACAGTACACACATTCAGCGTGCTCTCGCGCGTATATACATCGTATATACTGCACCTGACTTTTGCCCGCGCTAACGATTTCTCACGTGGAAATTTGGAAAGAGATTGGTGTATCGGTATTTTGGATATCGAGCCACTCCCGTTCAAAAAGGGACGCCTGCAGGCTATACACGTGGTGATATTCATGGATGACGAATTTCTACCTTTTTTTCACACGTCACGTTCCTATTACGTTTTATCCCGACGCGATGATCCTCGAGAGCTCGAGAGTTTTCTCCTTGCGCGTTATGCCTAGGTCTCTTGTATCTTCGTACTTCGTTTCTATTTCCACACCGGGTAGTAGGACGTGCCGTATGGACGGTTAATGCTCGTAGCGAGAGCGCATATGAAACGCATCAACTTGCGTTACAAGCAGAAACGGATGAGGATTTTCTCTTCTCAGAGAAATAGCTCGACGATCTTATCCTATCCTGTAAAGTCTCCATTTTGTTCCGTAATAAATGTGACGAGATGAAGACGTAGATCGATCGATTAGAATTTTGAAAGGGTGTTAAAAGGTCGATTTGTTTTTTCCTTTCCAGGCCAGAATGAGAGCAAGCCGCGCGTGTTTTCGCTCAGAATGGATTACGACGAGTGGACGCCGCTTGGACGCGGCGACCCCCTGAAGAACAATCCTACCTTCGATTACGTCCCCCCCGTGCTGGACAGGGTTCAATATTGGCTGGATTCTCACACGACCGAGCCGTCCACCAAACGGGATATCCTGGTCCTCGGTGTAACCGCGAAGAAAACCAGCCCGAAGATACCGGAACAATTCTTGAAATTCGTGGACGGGCCGAAATTCACGAGATCGAGTCACCAGGATTCCGTTTCCTCGTACAGGAACGACTTCACCGGGAGCACGGGGGCGGAACCGCCAAAACTGGTGCGGACGAGCAACTTCAGAAACGGGCCCCTCGACTACAGGAATCAAAACAGGATTCAATCGATACCGTCCAGCTACTACCCGAGCCCGTTCTACAATCAAAAAACGAAACCTTACACGATGATGCTTCCCCCACCGTTGACGCAGAAAGACAAGATCGTGAGCTTCGTCGAGCCCACTCAACAATTCAACACTCAAACGGAGGAAGGGCCGGTGCTTCAAGACGCGCAGTTCTACGCGCCTCTACCGCCCTCGAAGACGTACAATCAGCCGGGGAAATCCCCGCAGTTGAAATTCCCCCCGAGCAAAAGTCCGATCTCCACTCAGGTGGAGACGATCAAGAGCGTGTACGGGCCTTCGTCGCCGCAATCCACCAGACCGAAGCACGAAACCGCGACGACACCATCCGTCTCCCTGGAAAAGTCCAATTTAATATATCAGTCGACCCAAACTCTTTCCGGTGGATGGCCCCCCTCACCAGGTGGCGGCCCCTTATCGACATCGACCACGTCGAACGGTGTACGCCAGGCCACGGATTATTCAGGCCGAGATCAATACGAATCGATCGACCACCAAGCGGCTGGATCCTCGAATCACGAGGTGGTCGTGGAACAAAACGCGAACATAATAGTGGACGGGGATAGCAACGAGAACGAAGAGGTAGTGGTCGGTCAAAAAGGTGTGGATACAGCGTCCCCTGTCACGATCTCGATGACGACTATTACGACCACCGACTCGGTCAACGATGAAAACGAAAACGCGGAGGACGAGAAGATGCACATCGTCGTCGCTAATTCGCCTCACGACCTCACCGACACAGAAGCGACTCACGAGGCGAAAAAAGGACCGGTGGCGGTAGTGATGCCGACCAATTACTCGGAGAAAAAAGCGACATCTTCGAGCTCGGTGACGCCAGCGATGGAGACAATAGCGACCTCTAGTCTCCCGGAAAATTCGACGACGATGGTGACGGAAACATCGAGAGTCGAGTTTCAACCGATTCGAAATTCGGCGATCAGAGGATCTTCGTTCGTCTCGGAGAATTCTCAATCCCCTTTATCTCCGAACAAGCTGATGTCGAGTGTTCAACAGCACGGGATGCATTTCCACTCGACGATGGCTCCTCCATTTTCGTCCCGGCGCCCCGTCGATTCTTTGCTCGGATTCGGACCACCGCAAGCTCCCCTCTCTTCCATGATGCATCCACAGACCAGGCCCAACCATGGAACGATGCACGTTGTCGGCGGTATGCGTCCAACCGTCGGTTTCCGCGCGCCAGCCTCGATGCCCATGTTCCCACCGATGACGCACATGCACGCACCACCGCCTGTGAGATCGACCATCGATCACGTGGATTATCAGTCGGGGGCGCATCGGTCGCCGCAGTTGCACAATTTCCCCGCTATGTCGCCCGAATCGCCGCCACTCCCTACTTTGACCGCGCACTCGATCGGTCAAAGCGAGGAGCACTATTTCGACCGACACCGGTCCCGCATTCCGGACACCAGCACCGCGTCCATCTTCACCACGCCTACCGCACCTTCATTCTTGCCTACCGTCTCGTCCTCGGCCGAGAACTCGTCCGTGCCTCTTTTCGACGGGCACACTCGACACCCGGAAATGATAGACCGTGCCCCGGTGAGAACGAGCACGGAGGGAAAGAGGGAAGAGGAGGAGGAAAAAGAGGAGGAAGAGAATCGAAAAAACGTATCGACCACGCCGAGAATCACTACCATGCCGAGCTTGACCACGGATCCAATTTTCTCCCATTACAAACAGCCGGCCAAACCTATTCGTGGCCCGATGTATCTCATCATCCAAGGTCATTCGAAGGTGAAGACTTACAAGCCCACGGTGAGCAAACACGGTATACCCGTGGAGGGAAACGAGATCTTCGAAAGCGCGACAGAGAGGCAATTGTCGAAATTCGAACAGTTCGTCCAAGAGAACACGAGGAACAACAATCGCGCGAACCAGGCTGTGATCGAGAAGAAGAAAGCGGAGGAAAAGGCGCGTAGCGAGAAACTCGCGCGAGCGCGTCAGAATGATCTTATGAGCCTGGTCGAGAGTGGTCTAGCTAGCTTCACCGTGCCACCTTCTTCCTCCACGACGGAGGACGAGCATCGGGTAAACTCGGTGACAACGATCGAGATAAACGGCAATTAAAACTGTTCCCGGTGGAGAAAGATTTTTCTTTCAGACGTTACTTCCAAATCCCACAGGAATCCGTTCCACGTTCTACGCGTAGGAGAAACAGGCGTGAAAAGAACGACACGCCTTGGTCAAACGAGCGAATTTGCGGGACTGCGCGGTAGCTAATCAAAGTATGAGAACAAAGGATGAGAACAAGGATGCGAGGAAGGTTGGTTCGATCGTAGCTTACTTGATAATATGTATTTATTTAATTCGCATAGAATTTCCCTCGATCGAATTTCCTCACAATTTTTCATGCATTGTTTAATTATTTTACTTACGTTACGCGATCGTTATCGCAGAGGCTTACCGTGGCAGATCCGCGAACTATCGATCTTAGCCATGGTTCTTGTCTTCGATACGCGAGAACGCGCGCCAATTTCTAATGTGCCAGTATACGTAGACACGAGCGCGCGTGCAGAATGAATGCGTATAAATCAATACACGCATGCATATATATATATACACGTATGTGAAATATAACATATTGTCATGTGTCGTGACAAATTGCTCAACGAACCTGTTTCAAAGATGTACGCGATTATATAAATGACTTTTGATAGAATATTATTGCACACAATCGATCGTTAGATCCGTAGAAAAGTGTTTCAATTGGTGCTGCTTGTTACTCAAACGAGTCGATTGTAGTTTGAGCATACATGTGCATGGAAAGAACAATGTTGCTCGTGAGAAGTATTTATCGTAATATACATATATTAATTAACGCGATCGTACGTATTTATCGTATCGTTATATTGTTTAACGTTTGTATGCTCTCGATTCTGCGCGATCGATGCAACTCGCAATAATTTTATGAAAACGGTAATGTAAGAATCAGATTTACATAGATGTCATCATTGCAACTTTGTATTATTAACGCTAATCTTACGTCTACCGGTCATCGATGTCTAACAATTGAATTTCGTTCGTTTTATTTTTATTCGCTTGAAATTGGTTGCGATTGTAATAACGGCGACTGTGTCGCCGCCTGTGTCATTCGAGTTACTTCGCGTTGTATTTGCACGAGATATATCATTTATCAGACGTTACATAGTAAAAAAAGGACTATTTGTGCGTGGTATCGCGATCGCTCATGTACTCGAGATTACAAATGATGATGAGATAGATTCAGAACATCGTAATATTAATTTCGTACGTACTCTATGTATAAGTGTGTACTTTGTTACGTATGATGAATTGTACCTGACGGTCACACGTTTTGTTGATTTTCCGTTCATTAATAAATTATCGCATTATCGATTACTATGTGTCTCGTATAAAGCTTAGATTCCATAGGGTTGATCGAACTTTGCGTGTCGCAAAATCGATCCGTGATCCAAAAATATGTCACGTAATCGATGCATCGGTAATCTTCTTATCGAACAACAGCATTGAATTGGATCGAGGAAGAAACGGCAATCGATTACACGCCCATTGGATAATTTATAACAGCAAAGGCCTTCGGGAATATTCGTTTGGAACTCAAAACTGCCGAAACGGTACTTGATTACGATTTATTGGCATTAATGAATCTTAATTCCTATCTTCGATTTCGATTCGTTTTTGATTCTTTGGAACTTCTCCAATGAAACAGAGTAATTCAATGAAAAATGGAAAAAGAAATACAATTTTGTATGGTATATAATATAATCGATAATTTGATAGAACATTTTAGATAAGATATTACGATTTTCAAGCGAGTCTAGAGAAAATTTCAATCCAAATCGTAAATTGTTGGAATCACAAGAACGAAATAGTCATAATTGAAGAATAATAAGAAGAAAGAGGTTAGAAAGAATCGAGGATTCATATAAAAAATATTAATTTAAAATTAATTTAGTATGTCGATAACATAAATCTCTCGTTGAGAGATTTCTGCTCTTGCGTATAGATGTACGTACATGTCGAGAAAAAAATCGATGAAATATAACTACCGCCATATAGAAGAGAGCCGACTCTATCGGTAAATGTCTATTTCGTGTCGAAATTTCCCGAAAAATCGAATTCTTTTTAAACAAATCGAAATGTTTAAGAATCTTTTCTCAATAATATCCAACGATCCATCCGATTTTTCAATATATGCACGAAATTATCGAAAACGAACGACAAATGTGAAATGTGGGTCGTTTGACTCGAGTTAAAAACGAGATTGTGCAATTGTAAAGATAACCTATTCTTCACAGCTGAATATTTATTTAGAGATCAGGAAGGAAGGATGCGGAACGTGAGAAAAATACTCGACACGAGAACATTACAAGTTAGACGAAGAGATGATACGAGGTCTCGACAAAGGTCAATACCCGTCAATCTTAATGAAAGTTAAATGAAAGGAGAGATGAGAGCTCGCGTCATCTTACCGTTAGCGATCAAATATCGATATTACAGATTCATCGAGACGAGTTGAGAAAAATTGTAGCTGATTTAACCTATCTATGTACGCGGCCATTTTTCACCTTCGTCAATTACTCGGAATCGACGATTCGTCGTGCAGCCACTTTTACAAAGGGGTTGACTCGAAAGAGTGGATCGGAAGAAACTTTTCAATCACGTACGCATGCGTTAACCCATTCGCGAGAAACGATGCGAGCCAAGATAAATCGGGAGAGCGTTATATTTATTTCTAGGAGAATCGCGGAAAAACTTGTCCGCCCATTTGTGGCCGATCGAACGCGTCGCTCGCATCCTGTTGTACTCCGCTCTATCCTACGCACTCTTCCCTCCGTGTTTTTCTCCGTGTTTCCGTCAATGGCGGCGTTTAAGGGATAACTGGTGACACAAAATCATTCGTCTCTTTGATCGTCCAACGATTTTATTCGCGAGGCAAATTATTCTTTTGAATATGATAGATTCAAATTAGAATCTGTATACGTTATAGATCAAGGTTGATATTCATTGATGACTTTCTTTTTTTTTTTCCATTCTTCTCTGGCACCGTGTCGGCGACTATAATCTGGAACGTGGTGCTCGTCTACGGGAAACCCAGGCCTCATTGCACCACTGTGGAAACTAGAAACCAGCCGTAAAAACTAACCCAATATCGGTGTCTCCGTACCTCTCTCCGTGCCTCTTCCGAGTCCTCTGGCCTCGCTTCGATTCCGGTACCTGGAACCCACGCATATCTCTCGGTTCTATAGCTTTCCGGCTATCGATGCGCCCGGAATCATCAAGAAACTTGAAGACTATAAAAAAGTTTAATTTCACTTTAAATCAAAAAATAAAGAGACAGAGACAAAATGAGAAAACAGCGATGCTGGGAAATTGAACATCGTTCTAAAAATTTAAACGAAAAAAAAGAAAATTTCTTCAAGTTTCCACGAGTCACATAAGATTTATCTTTTCCGAATATATACCATATTACATAACTTTTCTTTCGAAACTTTCTTTTTTACACACTACGTATATATTTCCTGTTATCGGATTTACAGTTTCCTTCGATTCGATTTTTCTACGACGAATATCTATTTACTTCGAAGTGGATACAATGGAGATGTAGGTATGTAGTGGCGACGAGTGGCTCAGACCGGTAAACTCGTGAAAAGAAACGAAATAGTAAAATACGTGAGTTCCAGAAACACACTGACGACTCGCCGTTTCCTCGTATCGATGGCTTCCTGTCGCACGAATACCGATTGTCTTCCTCTCATCCATACGTATGAGAGACCAACCGACCAGTTGCTTTTATCCGCCATTTACAGCCGAACGTCTAACGAGTTCTACGCGACACATTCTTACTCGACTTCCAATAACCTTGCTCGCTTCATGGAATGCGAAAATTGCATTGTTTGTCGCGATGCATTCGCGATTCATCGCAAATTGAAAATGTATTAACGGTAATTAAATTCTATATTCATCTTTTTCTAATCACCATGAGATAAAAAAATAGAATATTTTCTCTCATCTGTATTCGAATCCTATTGATTTTTCTTCGATTTTTTTTCTCTCAGTTCCTTACACTTAATCTTAATTTCTATTTACACGTTTTTCCAATTATTGTTCACGCTGAGCGAAGTTATGATCGATCGAACCACTTCACGTCACGCGATATCTTAACAAATAGTAAAAGTGTTGAGAATGGTGAAAGTGGAATAGGAATTACATCCTGCTCAGGTGAAGCAAGTTCGTATTATCTCGTCGCGTGTCGTAAGATACAGGTTGATTACAATTAAGTTCGATCCGCAAAAAGAATGTTAAGTGGGCAGATTCGAAAAACATCCGTTGTTTACCAATAGCCATTGGATACCAAAAGAAGAGAAAGTCAATCATATATTTGAACTGCGCGAGGAAAGTGTCGCTTTGATTCCGGGTACGCCATCTTTTCCTTGCTACGCCATCTTTTACTCGCTTGTAATTAAACACGAAAGTATTTGTTCGAAGAAATTAGAAAAATAATTGCTTCTTCGTTTTCAAGTTTTTCTTTAGTCGTTTCGTTTTCACGCGTGATTGTCAGTCTTGTCCTTTATTTCTTTCGTTAACACTAGAAGTACCGGACCAATCAAAACGACTGGTTTTATTATCCTTCTAGAAACTTTTTTTTTAAATATTTTTCTGTCTGAAAAATAAGATGATAGTATTTACAAGCACATCAAAGTATCAAATATTATGGATTTCATTTTTTCTTTAATATAAATCGCAGTCATTTTGATTGGTACCGGTAAAAATAGGTATATGTCCATCTCTGGTAGTCTAGTGTTAAAAAATAACATCGATGGAGTATCTCCTATTTCTTCTAATCAATGCGTCGAATACGAGCCTGAAATATATGTTACGTAAATTTACTTATTTATTATCATAATTATTACATGCGAAATGATGATCGTAAACTTACATATCAAAATGATTAATCAATGTGGATACATATTATGAAACTTAACTATACAAATATATTTATATCACAGTCGAGACAAAGAAATCAATGTATCGTCGAATCGAAGTTATTTCGTACACACAGACGAGTGTCTGCAAATCAAAAAGAAGGGGGACTTTCAAACGATCTCGGACAAACGAATATTACGTTTGACAATTGTCTCTCATCGATCGCTACATAAATGCAAATGCTAACTAAACTCTTTGAACGCGAGAAATTTGATTATCCTCTTGACATTCCTTACACGATATTAATTACGCGTTTCAACAACGATGCGACAACAACGACGCGATCGCGCGTCCTTGGAGCGGAAAATACATTATTTAATAATCAAGTTTCGACCGCCATTCCATAACAATACCGCACATTATTTCTCTTTTCTTTCTTTTCGTATAATTCTTTCATATCCGACTCGATACCAATAATGTTAACGAGCAGTAAAGAAGTTAAAGCGTCGAAAAAATTGCGTATCGAAGAAATTCGATCAACGTCGAATAACAAAGTAACGTTCTACGTTTTTATTATCGTCACAATGCCTACGTTTAAACTCGCTCCTCTAATTATAGGATAATAAATGGTAGAACCAGTCTTATCGCAGTCGTTATTCGGACAGAATTCACGCGGTACGCAATTCACTTTGGAAACGTGACAAAATTTCGCGTACATAACACGACGATATTCAATTCTTGATCGAAACGCGTGACAAAATCGAAGCATTTTGCAGGCGATTAGAGTTTGAAAAATATTTT
The DNA here is from genome assembly GCF_029169275.1 of Apis cerana. Classification (NCBI taxonomy): domain Eukaryota; kingdom Metazoa; phylum Arthropoda; class Insecta; order Hymenoptera; family Apidae; genus Apis; species Apis cerana. Next base: position 12,214,185 of record NC_083855.1, on the reverse strand, counting down.
CAATCTTCTGTATCTTTACTCCAAGCCTCACGCTAATACGAACGCATTTCGAAATTATTCGAATTTTTCTTGATCTTTGTATATATAATTCGTCGAACGGTATGTCAGTAATGATGATGATGATGATTGAACAATGAATTTTAATCAGTTGAGTGTGTCTCTAGCGATCGAAAGAAGCTAATGATTCCAAACATCAGAACGACGATGTTACATTGAAATTTGGAAATAATGATGTTGTACCGTTGTACGTTTCCCTGAACAAATATCCTTGTCTATGCCATTATCTACTAATTACGATAGCAATAAAACAAAATTGTAGAATGAACGAAGTTTTTCATTTTCTCGATCCTCAAGATTTACAATCTTTTTTTTTCCTTTTTCTTTTTTTTTTCTTTTTTTAACTACTACGATTACTTCTCTCTCGAGCAAAAGAAAAAAGGACGAGAAGAGAATAGGAAGGCGTCGCATCGAGCGGTATCGCGTTGAAAAATGTAACGCGACAATGGATTTGGCAAATCGTTTGATTTCGCTCGGAAGCACGAAGAAATGAGCGCATCTGCGCGCACGAGTTCCATTTTTACGGACAATCTTATCCACGAAGGTATTACAATGAATTTTCCTAGAACATAACGCGCAATACGTGATGGATAGATGATGGACGAGAGCGCCGTCAGAGTTTTACGAATCTGAACTCTTGGCCAGCGTCTCGTTATCTCAGAAATTCGCCTCCAATGAGCTTTCGAGCTCGTTCAAAGCCGGAACCAGGGTTTGGAGGGAGAAATATCGCGATCGATCGGCGGCGTCCACGCTCGTCACGTGTTGAAATTGACAGGGCTGGCTGATGTTACTCTTGGCCGGTAAAACCACTTTCTTCTGCACCGGTTTCTTCTTCTTTTTCCCCGGTACCGAGAGGCTAATGTTCTCGGGGCAGGAGACGAGTCTTTCTATGTGCTGCCAAAGGTCGTTGGCGGCTTTTGGATTGTCGAAACTGAGGCCGGCGAGGCGCGTGTGATCCGACGAGAGACACATCGTGTGGAAGGCCGGCCCCGACACCTGAAAACGCAATTGTAATAATAATTGCAAATTTTTAATCCTGGACTGTTCATTCATTCATTCATTCATTCATTTATTTACCTTGTACGACGATAAATTGTCAATCGTCTCCCTCCAAAGCGTAAAACAGGAGCCACGCTCGGCCAAAAGGATTTGGATCCGTCTCTTTGATCTCGATCGCGTTTCTCCAAGATCCAACACCACTACTGGAATTCCGGTAAATCGAAGCTCCCATCTTTCGGTCTGCGACGCGTTTCCCAGATACAAGTTGGCCAATGACTCGCAAACGAACACCTGTTGGGTTTCAAGGGAACGAAGAAGAGTTTCATCGACGAACGTGACATCACACACACACACACACACACACACACACACACACACACACACACACACACACACACACACACACACACACACACACACACACACACACACACACACACACACACACACACACACACACACACACACACACACACACACACACACACACACACACAGAGAGAGAGAGAGAGAGAGAGAGAGAGAGAGAGAGAGAGAGAGAGAGGGAGAGAGAGAGAGGGAGAGAGAGAGAGGGAGAGAGAGAGAGAGAGAGAGAGAGAGAGAGAGAGAGAGAGAGAGAGAGAGAGAGAGAGAGAGAGAGAGAGAGAGAGAGAGAGAGAGAGAGAGAGAGAGAGAGAGAGAGAGAGAGAGAGAGAGAGAGAGAGAGAGAGAGAGAGAGAGAGAGAGAGAGAGAGAGAGAGAGAGAGAAAGAGAGAGAGAGAGAGAGAGAGAGAGAGAGAGAGAGAGAGAGAGAGTTGGAAAAGGCGAAAAGCTTTACCTGGGATTTCAAGCCCCGGAAAAACGTTTCGAGTTGCTCTCGCTCGATCTGATTAACCGGTTCGAGACGAGACTCGTCGCTGTTCTCAGAGCTATCGCTACCCTCGTAGCTCGACGTGGCCGAGGTGTCCGCCTCGCCCGTCGACGATAATCGCCTCCTTGCCGCCCCGCTGTATTCGCTGTAATAGGAGGAACTGTGCAGCGACAGGTTTGATTGCAACGCGGGACAGGACGATGCGTAGACCGGCGGTGGGGCGTTCATCTCTTGTCCTGAAAACGAGACAAACGCGTTAAAATTAAAAATTACAAATCGGGACTCCTCTCACCGCGAGAGACATCGTTTCCAATCGGCTTTCCGACGAAACGTTTCGATCCATTCGTTTTTAAAGCAATTATTCATCTTACGAAATTCTTAACCTTTCCTTTTTTTCGAAAAGATCGATCGAAAATTTTCCTCTCGTTATTCCCGCTCATCTCGTCCATCAAATTCCTTTGCCATCCGATTCCAGAAAAAAAATGGGTCGAGCACAGGTCGAATATGATGACGCAAGGGACACCGTCAACGTGGATAAAGCTAATCAGCCAATAGCGTTTTAGCAACGACCCACTTAATCATGGCGAGAAAAGTCCCACTCCCGTTCGACCTTAATTCGATCACAGCGCCTTTAAGCGAGTTAGTCGGCTGACTAATCACGACGCCCGCCTATACGGGTTGTTGCATCGTCATGTGAAAACGATGCTTCGATTCCATTGTAATCGAAGAATTTCGCCCTCGTCTTATACTTGATCGACTTTCATATCCTCTCTACATATTCCATATTTTTCAACCAGTGCAACGAAGAGAAAGAGAATTTCGTCTGTTTCCGTACGATCCAATGACAACAAAGGGAATTCTTTGCACACGCCCGTATCGGTGTGTAACGATATACTTTAGTTACTTGGCCGAAGGATCGGAAAACGAGTGGAGTAGATGGCGGTGCGCAAAACGCACACCGGAAGCGCATTGTCCACGTTATCTGGTATAACGTTATACTTACTACACTCGGCTGCGAGGATTGCACCATTGTTTCGACCCGATAAGAAACTCGAGATTGTTTACCCGTAGATCGACCGCCGATAAATATGGTGGCGGACCGCGTTCGTCTCGCGTTCTCACGCGATGATCGATTGTTCGTTACCGTGGGTTTTTCTAAGCGTGGGGAAATTCGTCTCGAGAACGAAACGCTCGTCGAAACGAGGCGAAACGAGGCGAAGCGTAATTTAGTGTAACGATCGTGGTAGCGACAAAGACCTTGACGTGATGTCGTTCTCTGCCCGTTTTTTGTAGCTGCTTTTTCGCTGCTATATTCTCTTCTTTTGTACGTCGATCGTGACGCTTTACGCGTGTGAATTTTTACCATAGAGCACTATTGCAGGAGATTTGTAGGATGATGGATTATTTCTCGCCCGATTCGACGTTCGAATTCGTTCTTTGATACGTTGCTCGGTCGGTCAGATCGGGCAGGATTATTATTTTCGAAAGTGACGAGATAAGATTCGGACTAAGATAAATTAATGAAACACGCGGTATGGATTTTATGAATCAAAATTTTTCTATTGTCTCTTTAACAAAGCACGATAAATGTACGTATAGATATATCTCCTTCATTGATTTCTTCGTTTATTCTCATCTTTATTGGTGATCGGAATCGCATACCGATTTCATTCAATGTACGTTACAGCGCATGAACATTGCCGACATTCGTACGATGACATCATTCCCATTGCTACTTTCCAACTGTCACACTTAACATCGGATCTCTCTCACGGAACCCTTTCTTTCTCCATTCTCCGCTATCTCCTCGCCACCATTTCGGTTGAATGGCTCTTCTTGACAGATGTTCGACATTGCAAATAGAAACGCGAATATACGAACGGAAATATTAATTATCGATGTAGAACCAATTATACAATTATATTATTGTTCATTATATGTAATGGAATAATTGGAATCGATTCTCAAGGTAAAAACGAATACAAAAATTGGTGTATAAAAATGTCGATCGAGGCTTATTTATTGAGCTACGAGGAATTTAAGATAGACGAAGCGAGACGAATATATAAAATATGAGCTTCACAACAAATTTTAATTGCTTTTAATTCAATAAATAAGTTTTAATTAATTTTTGCATATCAACTTTCGTGTTTGTTTGGACTTTAGAAGGAAAAAAATTGTACCAAATATTTTCTCGTTTAACGAATTTATTCGACAATGCAAAGCTTTGAATTTATTCATTTCCATGTATCTAACAATCGATGGAATTTACTAAACACTCGAGAAGTACGAGGGATCGACCATTCGTTCGTGCTTTTTTTCAACGTTCATAATCGACGTAGACTGCACGATGATGGCAGACGACGGAAGAAACGTCGCGGTCAAGTAACCGGTCACGAGTATCGTAATTATTACGGACAACCATAACAAGGCATGCCGTCATCTCCATCAACGACGTTCTCCGCCAGTGAAATTGAAAAGATCTTGTCGCTCGTCTTACCCACTATTTCGTTATTTGAACATTCGACAATCTTGCGAATCTCGTTGTCAATTGATATTCATCGCGCTTTGCTATAATTCGAAAATTAGATTCTTGCACGATCGAATAAAATCATGAAAACTAAAAATGGAAATTTTCTAAATAAATATACGCGATATTGATATACAGATTTTGATTTTGAGAAAATATGTAAAAAAACGATTGAAAAATAATGCCATTGTTCTTTTCACTGTTTCATTAACTTGATATTAAATTTATTTTATTTTAAAATTTTTATATTTAATATATTGCGATAGATTTTTCGCAGCAAGTTAAAACGACACAATAATTTGTATATTTTTTTTTTAATAGAGTTGTTGCAGTAATAGTTGAAATAACTTCCATCGACATATATAATTTGCAAAAATATTTTATTTGTTATATTAAATTTTCTGTTACAGCATATTTTTAAATATCATCTGATTAATACAAAAAAAAAATCAATATTGAAGTTAAATAATCGAAATAGATCAAAAAATAATGATACATAGTAGACTCTTATGTAGAATTACGCTATTTATTCTCGCAGATGTCACTAAAATGAATGATAGAGTGGCGTGTTCGATAACAATTGAAAACACGACACCGATTATTTTTATCTCGTAAAAATTATCTCGAAACATCTCACCTCCCTCATTTTTAACCTCATTTTTCTCTACTAGTTTTGAAAAATCGATGGATAAATAGTTCTGTATTTTATCTGAATCGAGCTAGATGCAGATATATGATATTATTCTTAAACAACGTGTGTGCGTGTAATTCGGCGATATTGCATAACTGCAGACAATGTCCGTTAATGGATATAATGGATGCATCCGATAACGCGCAGAGTTCGTTATGCGTCGTTCAATATGCATCTCGTTTAAAACGCCGCATGCAGGTATGCATGTACACCTATTATGTACATCTCTTCCGATACGATTCGCGAATGCGAAAGGACGTTCGACTACACGTTGAAGCGAGAGTAAAACGTCACCATTTGATTATCGACATTTCAACTTTATCGGTTTAACGGAAAAAGTCAACTATTTCATATAAAGAGACCTATATATGCAGTACATGTGTATTTACTTATTATATACTATTTCGTATCGATTACCAGAGCAGTGAAAATATAATCGTGGCACATGGTTTACTCTTCGTAGTTTGCTAACAATAAAAGTAGTCTACCTGCGCATGCGTGGTATGTAGTTAGGTATGCATCGCGAATATAGACGGCTCTGCGTACGCACATTATCAATTTATTCAAAGGTTTTTCATCGTGCGAGCAACGAAGGAATTTTGATATTTTAAAATAATTTTCGATGAAAAAGATATATATATATATATATCTTTATATTTATTTAAGGAAATAAAGAAAAGATGCTAGTTACGAGAGGAAATAAAATGCTATCGAGAATCAAATGATACAATATCTCGAGTCTGCGATTCGCGAGAATCATTCTCAGTGCAAAGAAGATAAGAGCAACGACTATCTCGTAGAATGCGCGAGATATCAATTTAGAGCTGATGATTTGTTTCCGCCTACGTAGTCGTCTCTTAGTCATCGAGTCCCCTCGCTGAATATTAACCATGCGATAAAATATGTCTTTGAAAACGTACCGCCAATTACGAATACGAACATCTTTTTCTTCTTCTTGTTCTTCTATTTTTTTGGAAAAAAAGGAGAGAACAACGCCGGCGCTAATATTCCAATAAGGAAAATATTTGATTAAATATTGGTTAGAATCATCTTCGAACCACGCGTTAACGATCTATTGAAAAAACATGATAGATTGTGAGCGTTTAATTTTCGTCACGTGTTTGCACCACGTTACTCACACAATTAGTCATCGTTATTGATATACGTGGAAAAAATTCTCGTTCTCAAATATACATAATATCATACATCGATAATAAATCGATATATGGAAAACTAGGAAGAATGATGTTAAACATTGCAAAAAAAAGAAAAACGAATGACGTTGTTAATTGCGCAACACAGTGTCAAATTCATTATTCATATTTTTTTTTCATCTCATATATTCAATAATTCTCGCGTAAAAAAAAAAAAAACATAGCTTCCACGCGGAAATTAAAAGTAAAACGTGTGTATTACGAAAACAGCAAAGAGATCGTTACGTAAAACGAACAAAATACGAGTAGAGTAATTATAATTTTTCTCATGGAAAAAGATTCGCAAGGAATATTTCCACGAAGATATATCTATTTTGAAAAAGTCGTAGTTGTATTGCGTCACGTGTTACAGTCATCGTAAGAACAGATTTATTATCTCGCGTCACGGTTGCTACGTTTGATGCATTTCAAATAATTTGGCCGATATTTTATCGTGGAAAGAAAATTGAAGTTTTCACGTAGAAATGGCGACAGTTCCGGCGCGAAGGATGGATCGATGAAACAGGACGCTAGAACAGGTTATCCTGGCAGAGGGGAGGCTGGAGGAAAGGAGCCTCGATTCTGCCTCACGGAATGACGTCACCCTCCGCCATACATCAGTTTATCGCCAACGACTTGGCTTCTCCTGAGACGATTTTATCACTATGTAACGAAATTACCCAGCTCGCGAAAATATTTGAAAGCTTTTTTACTTTTTTGTCGGAACATTAACGAACAATTTTTCCATTCTCGATGAAATTTTGTTAATCAACGTATTGGCTTTTCGCCAAGATGATTTTATCGCTATTTAACCTCGCATATAGAATTATAGAATTACCTCGCGATTCATGAAAGTATTTGAAAGCTTTTTCATTTTTTGATGGAAAAATTATTAACGAACGATTTTTTATCCCTCTTGAAATTTTGTTAGCATATAAAGCTAATAGTATATAAATCATATATTTTTTTGTGCCAAAAATATCACTTTAAAGAAATGAAATCAACGTTTCATAAAGTAATTTTCGTTTTTTAAATGTAATTTTGTTTAAATTGCGAAAATATATCGAAAAAAAAATGAAGTTTTAATTTTCTGCTTTGAAACAAATCGACAAATTCTAAATACAATTCTAAATATCTAACTTATTGTACTCTGTATACAAATTTTTATTTCCTTGTAAGATAGCGATTCAAATACTTTCGCGAGTCACAGTATATTGCTCTGAATTATCCTTTTCCTCGATATTTGCGAATATATTAGATACTTGTTATTGAATATTAAACATCGAACTGCTTTCTCTCTCCTCTCTCTTTTTCTCTCTCTCTGTTTCTTGCTCCACGCCATTTAACGGGACTGCTTTTCGCTCTGTCGACTCGTTGTTTCATCCGGTGCAACAAAAGCAGAGGGATGAGAAAGTCGAGGCAGTTCCTTCTTTCACGTTCGAATATTTTCTTCTGGTATCTGCGATCATCATGGTGCGCGATTTCGAATAATCAGGAAACGATCGGGCGTACGAGGAACGAAACGTTTCAAACGAAATTATTCCATCCGACGCGAAACGAAGGCGCGAACGAAACTTCTTTCGCCCGGACGAATGTCAACTAGTCGCAGTCGTGTCACGTTCGTGGAACGTGCGTTATCGTCCTCGAAAAATAATAACGCGCTCTTCAGGGCCAACAGTTTACCTTCTGTACACCTATTATTATCCGTTACCATTTCTCGAACGAAATTCCCTGAATATATTTATCTTGTATCCGCACTCGGCTCGCATAGAAAATTTCCGCAATAATTTCATTTGATTAAAATTTTTATTGAAACACGGGAAATTCTGCCAACAAGATAAACATCTTTTCCCCCTTTCCAGCCTTGTTAATACCTGCTACTTTTTATAACCCGCCACTTGAACAACGTCGAACCCGCTACTTTTCTCCTAATAAAGAAGGCAAAGTGGCGCGAGGTTAATTAAAGGATACCTGTACGAGATCATTGTCAATCTCGATTGCCCCAACTTGCGAAAAATTCAATTCTGCTGTTGGAGCAAACATAGGGAATCTATCGAAAGAGGATAGGAACAAAGGGATCGGAGCCGTGGCAAAGTTTGTCGAACCGGTTTCAAAAGATTCGTAAGGAACGAATGCGAGTAAATACCGCAATGACGCGAACGAGAGAAGAGCACGACCGGCTAACCGGATATGAAACAGACTCCCAAGGGTTAAGAGGCATTAAGGGACTGACAGAGACGACCGTTAATGATTCATTAACTCGCGCGCCATGATCATGATGGTTAAACCGGCCATTGTAGTTCACGTGGACGCATCACCAGTTTAACGGCATTCCAGGACGGTTAAGTGGCGTGTGGAAATTGATCCCACGGCTCGATCGTATTAGATAAGTTCAACTGTTTACTTTTTAAAAACAGAGCCAACCGAAACAAACGACCTACAAATGGCAAATTCGACCTTCCAACTTGTCTTTCTGCCTCGAACGAGGCTTTAGTCTTGACATTATTCCGTGAAAAATAAAAGAAAAGAAACAACGATCCTTCGCAGCGTAACCGCAATATTATTTACGACTTAACTCGCGCTCTCCTTCGTGTCATAACTCCTTTTGCCGTCTTCTTTCTTTCTATTCGTTTAAATAAAAAATTCTGCAATCAAGCGGAACGAGATGCTTGTCCGACTAATTATTCGAATAAAATATTTATAACAATTATTAATTCCTCTTTTTTTTTCCACTCCCTTTTCTTTCCAAATACTAAGATAACAAGCTTTCGAATTCCTTAAGAATATCCTTTCTTTCTATCGTTTAAACGTGGATCAAACAATTGCAAAAAATTTCTACAGCCAATCAGAACGTGACGCGTGGCCGCGTAATCCGATTGTTATTGGAATAAAATATTTGTAATAATTATTAATTTCTCTTTTTTTCCCCTCATTCCCTCTTCTTTCCAAATACTAAGATAAGAAGCTTCCGAGTTTCTCAAGAATCGTAGTTTCCTGTACTCGAGTGAAAGAGAAAACGAAGCTTTACACAACAAGCCGGCGAAGTGACTACCGAGGACAATGTACACGTACTTGACTCTTTCTGTCATCGTCTCCGTTCCGACGAGAAAAGGTGGAAAGAAAGACAATTTTTTTCTTTCTTTCTTTCCACCCTTCCTTCATCCGTAATAACTCGCACAATCGTCCCCGTCGATGGTTAAACAAAGGAAAAGAGGAGGAACGAACGAGCAGGAAAGGAGGAAATATCGCAACGAAAATCTAACAATAAGCGCGATATTTTCGAGCAGGAAAGGATAAATTGTTATTTCTACTTCGCAAGTTTCTTCTCGTATCTTGAATTTCACCTGTCGGGATAAAAATGTGGAGCATCGGTTGTGGAGTGGAAGCAGACCTGTTTTCAACCGTGTAAAACTCTGTAGCGTAAAATCCTGCGAGACAAGTTGACGAGGGTGGAAAGAAAAAGAAAAGGAAGAAAGAAATTCGAAAGAGAAGAAGAAGAAGAAGAAGAAGAAGAGAACGTATTCCTTCCGTGACGTTCCACGACGCTTTTATCTTTTTCCAACGCGTTTTAGACCAACGTGTTCCACGTCCCATTGAAATCGATATTCATTAATTTTCTCAGCGCTGACGAGAGTGGAAGAGGAGATCGTTCGAAACCGGTTTAATTTCGCACCGATTAGCTTCGACGACGTACAATCTATCTATTAATGGTATCCTGGTTTTGGAGGACAACAGCCGTTGTGTAGCGGAGAAAAAAGAATGGGGATCAAGTTGAAAGAAGAAGAAAAGGAAGAAAGAGAAGGGAGAGCGGCGAAAGAGGGACAAAGTACTGGGAAAAATGTATTCTCGCACGGATCTCGTTCCTCGCACGACCTCCTTTGCGTCCTCTTCCCGAGTGAAAAATATGAACAGCTCTTCTCCGTGTGTATGTACGTGTGGCATGCCGTTTCTAACGATCGCTGCAATTCGACTCGACTATTGTAAACAGGAAGATTAAAACAATGAATCATTCGTTTCCGACCGGAGGAATGTTGATAACGTTGATGAACTGCGATTAATAGAAGATGCGTAACTACAATCGACGAATATCCGAACGAGATTACGTGCGTTTCCACATCATACATTTTCATTTTGATCCAGCTTGCAATGTGACCAAAACATTCACGAATGTAATGAAATTATTCCGATCGCAGTAATTGTATAATTAAACGATATTAAACAACTATTTTCCACACAATTTTCCAAACTTTTCATCCCTTTCTTGTTTTTTTTTAAATTCTCATTCTAAACGAAATTTTCGTTTTTGAAATGGAAAAAATTCCTCTCGAAAACTGGTAAAATAAATTCCAAAAAAGAATAGGACGGAATAAATAAAGGGAGAGAGGGGGGGGAACTAAAGCGCTTTAGAATTAGAAAACGCGATGGGAATTCCACGACCAAAAATCTGCGTGTCTTTTGTATCGCGACCGAGACGAGAGATTCCTGTCGGTTCAGGAACAGTCGGGGGCTAACAGAAAAGAGTTAACAGAGAGAAAGAGAAACCAAGTGTCGAGAGAAAGGTGAAGAACGAGGGACTAAGGAGACCGGACGATAGGTCGATGAACCGGTCAGCCCTGGGCCTCACGGCCTTTTTCTCCTCTCTTTTCTCCTTTTCTTCCTCCTCCTCCTCCTCTTCTTCTTCTTCTTCTTTCTTTCCTTCCTTCTTTTTTCTCCATCCACTTCTCGTTCCCGTGAACTTGCGCGTACACACGAACGCACACGCTGCATTCTACTACCTCGCGGTCGATAAAAGGTATGGCGCCTGGCTGGAAATCGCGAAACGAAACGGAATCGAAAAATCGATGCGCGAGAAACGTCGCGATGAACGTTTTTAAACAAAGGGTCTCTCTCTCTCTCGGGGCAAATCGATTTCTCCCCGCTCGTAACTTTCAATGTCGTGGGTGAACTGGCTTCGAACGAGTTTCGGTTCCTCGTAGCTTCGAACGGATATCCGGGGAGTCGCGCGCGGTTCTTACTCTCACCAGAGTTCCAGATTCTCGATTTCTCCGACGGCGCGAGATTCGCAGCGCTCCTCGGCCGCCATGTTACGTATACACGTGCATAACACGTGTAAGTAAGCGTTCTCGCGCGTATATATGAATCCATCCCAACTATTTGGGCCAGAGTTGGGTATTTCTATTTAACTCGTTTGATGAATAATTAAACGAGTTAAAAGTCTCGAATAAAGTGCGATTACTTAATGTAATTACTTATTAAAAAAACGATGGAATAAGATTTATTCGTAGCTGTTACCAATCGATCCCGCTTTTCATATAACCTCGGCCGTTTGGCAGTATTATTATCATTATTAATTCAACGATAAATCATCGAACTAACTTGTGGAAGTAATTTTATTCGTAATTTCAACTTGAATTGAATTTTGGCTAAATTGGACGGATGTATGATTTTTCTTGAAGGAAAGGGAATCGTTCTCGAATTGCCCTTCCTATTTTCAAAGGTTGAAAAAAGTGTTTGGAGTAGTTGTTCGCAATGTATATAGAAATAGAGTATTTTCAATTAGATTTAAAATTTTTCCCTGTCGTACCACGAAATTTGAGAAGCAAAAAAAGATTGATTTTGCAAAATGATGAAATTTATCAAAAATATATACATACATGTTTTATACATACGCACAGAAAAATTTTTTCAAGTTATTATTTACCTCTATCTTCTCTCGAAATCTTTATTCACAATTTGCATAATCTTAACCGTTTTTTTTAATGCCTAATGCTTCGACGGAAATTGTAAAAAAAGGAATAATACCTCCTCGTCGATAATTTTAACGATTTTCGTCCGGTATAAATAACGAAAGAAGGAACGGTTTCTTCAAGTGGAAGAAGCCATCGCACGAGGAATTAACAGCATTAACACAGGAAGGAAGGAAGCGATCGGAGAAATCATGAAATTCTTGGTCAACGTTGCCCTTGTTTTTATGGTTGTATACATTTCTTTCATCTATGCGGCCCCTGAACCAGAACCGGCACCGGAGGCAGAGGCAGAGGCAGACGCGGAGGCAGTAAGTCGAAAAAGATTCCTATTTCCTTCTTACGATTCTTAATCTTCTCCTTAATCGTTAATAATTTTGAAAAAAAAAAAAAGAAAAAACCACATCGACCATATTTAATTAGTGCCATGATCATATCCATAGCAAAATTAAACTTGGTCGCAATTCGATCGGTTTTATAACGCGTGTGCGTGTTTTTCCTTCAGGATCCGGAAGCAGGAATTGGAGCAGTTCTCAAAGTATTAACCACAGGATTGCCTGCCCTTATAAGTTGGATTAAACGTAAGAGGCAACAGGGTTAATCGATCCACGATGCCGATTTACGACCTATCGAATGGTCGAAAAATTTGTGTAACTTGAAATAACATGTATACATGTTGATAATATAAATTTTTCATTCATCAAATCAATCAATTTATCGAATTTTACATTAACGTTATAGAGATTTTCCCTCCTTCCCCTCTCCTCCTCCCAGACAATTGAATTTATTGCATCGCTATTAAATTATAGTATGGTTTATTGGTAGCTGGGCCTCCATTGCGGTTGACGAGACTGATAGAAGAGTTGACGAGAAAAGTTTCTAAACGGTACAATTTTGAGAATCAGAAGACTCGAGAAATACGTTTTATTTCTCATTAGAATTGATTAATTTCCTCCTAAATAACTCGTGTATTTTCAATACCACTTTCCAATCAAATCGTAAATTGGTATTTGATAATTTTATTGAATCATTTTCGATTAAAAATTCGATTCTTAAACCAAGCGTAACGTATAACTACTAAGAGTTAGAGGGTGAAAATTAATAGCAGAGGCAAATGATAAGAGCCACAGTTTTAAGAGGGATTGAAACTTGGTTGATTTTTCAAAAAGCGGAAGAGAACGTCGAGTCGCGTTCGAAAGCGAAAAAGACTGAACGTATGTAAAAGGGATATCGATCGTTGTTGGTTGTTTCGAATATCTATCAAATACTAATAATACATCGTTTATCGAATCCAATCTTATCGTCTTAGCTTGTGTATTCGTGTCGTATTAACGGTAAACGAGCCACCTAACAACGAGTTTCGTTCATGTTAAGTAAGTAGATCTAGATCGAAAGTTATCGTTGGCCGCATTCGAACGCGACGACGAAGCACAATTTACTTGAACTGACTGATAAAATTATTCCCGTTGCCCTGTTTGCACAGCTCTACGTGAAATTCATTGTTCGGGAACGCGACTTTGGAAATGTATGCATAATATATCTATATAAGGATAAATTTAAATTTATACAAGGATATTTTGTCTTTTTTTCCAAGAATTGTCCGAAGCAAAACAAAGAAGCAACACGAGAGAATGATATTCTTAACTTTATTGCTTAAAATGAAATTATGATACAACGTTTAAAAAAACGATCGGAATCGTGTCTACGCAGCGTGTATGTGACATACTAATCCAATTTTCACGTATTCATTATTTAATACTCGATTCGATAGTTTGATGACCTCGCAGTTCTGCCTTCCTTCCCTATCGTATAATTAAACCATCCATCCTTCATTTGTAAATGGCTGTCCTTCAAATTCTTCATTTATAAAAGGCTGATTGATAGTTTTTGGCCAGATTGGCCGAACAGTTATCTTTCCACATCCTAGCCGATTCAATTAAAAACTTCAAGTCAAGTTTTCATGGTGCGAAGATATATCCAGCCGTACGAATTGAATAAATGCGCGAAAATGAATAATTGTAATGGGATGCGCGCAGACACTGATCGATTCAACGCAACATAACGCTAGAATTCGAAAAGGAGAAAGAACGCGCGTGGTTCAACGAGAATACGGAATCGCGTTTTCCCTTTTGCCTCTATTTTCCACGTCCCGATTTCCGATAGCGGGCTTTTTCCTCACTGAGTGAAGAAAATAAACCGTCTTTTCTTAAACAACGAGAACGATCATATGATCGTCTATGAGGAATTTCTTATGTCAGGTTTTCGACCGATGACGAAATATCTTATGAACTACTAGATATTTTCGCGTATCAACTTCTACTTGCTTTTACAAAATTGCAAGAAGCAAGAAAAAAATATTAGCGAATACCGTAATGCATTTACGACTCCTGCGCGCAACGTAAGGACGATACACGATTAACGAAACGCTTCGTTGTTATCCTCGTTAGTGAAAATTAACTAGGCGGAGAGACAGATTCGCGTACGAGCCCTAACGAACTCAACGTAGCGGAAATCTTCGATTTTGGGATGAGCTAACGTGCAGGAGGGAAAACCGGCAAAAGGCTGTAACTAATTCGAAGCAAAACAGAGTGCGCACAGGTGGCTATGAGCAGCGTCCGGACGATCGAACCAGCGCTAGTGGCCGGAACGTCAACTTTTTTTCTTATTTTTTAATTTTCTACAACTAGCAGTTAAAAAATGATTGTTGCCGTAAATAGCAGAAATGTATCGCAATCATAGTTGTAATGTACGTTTTCGTATGAAATAAATAAATCGTTACGAGTAAGTGAAGAATGAATTGGAAACAAATTCGATGCGATTTATTGAAAATCATAGTCGAATATTCTATCAAGCGATGCAAAAGCGACTTTTTACTTAATCATTCGAATAAACGAATAACGATATTCATTCTTGCAATGGATAGTTTCAACGTATCTATGATACATCGCGAATTTCAACTCCCACTTTCATACACAACTGCCATTTCTCAAGGTTACTCGTTCTCCACGTAAGAAGTTTTATCGACATTTCGAAACATTCACCAAACTTCCCGCCAAACGGCAACAAGTTATGTTCATCGAACAAAATCAGATGCGTAAGTACTTACGTTCGTACGATAATCGACGAAAATCTCGAAATCCTATCTCACGTCTGGGAAGGAAGATATAAAAATTCAGATGCGTTGATTATACATGACGACGGTGGCGTGATAATGGCTCGATAGATCGATCGACGCGTCGAATAATCCACCGATAAATAAATAAAATTTACTAGGTTTTGTTAATTATTCGCGAAAGGATGGAAAAATTCACGTTTGTGAAACTTGCGTTTGATATCCCGTTTCCTCCTTTTTTTCCTTTCTTTCGATTTGCAACGGGTGAAAAGGGAAACGGAACACGTTATGGCGCGAAAAAAATGTGATGGTAATAGCGTTAGAATAGAGATAACAAAAACGTGAAATGAAAGCGAACGACAAACGTATCGAAACGACGCTCGCGAACGATGACGGTAGACTGAAGTTCCTCGAGAGTTGTGGGGACGGGCGGCGCAGCTCCAACGAATCGAGTTGCTCGACCGCGCGCGTTCCCTTGCGAGAGCAACGCCACAATTACCGACGAACCCAGCGAGGAGGCGCGGCAAGCGCATCAGTTACGAGCACGCCCGAATATCGTACGCGCAATCGCGTTTCATCTCTTCTCTATCATATTCTCTCCTCGCTTCCTTGCTCATTCGTTTCGTTTTAATCGTCTTTCATCGATGCACCGAACTTCCATTATTCACGTTAAATACATATTTCGCATTTGTAACAATGAGCCGAAAAACAACGCATTTCTCTTCTCTCTAATTTTTGCATACATCGTTGAAAATTAATTATTTACGTATAAGCATTTTAATTTCGAGAGAATATGCAATTAATTGGAAACGTGTCACGTGAAGAAGTAATGATAAGAATTAACGATCGAAAAATTTATATTGGAAAGCTCGAAAAAAGAAACGTGTCGAATGGATCGAGTTCATTGCTCTTATATGTCTTATGGCTGTTCGTTAAACAACTAATTAACCATTTTTGCATCTATTCTTGATAAACTTTCATTTACAATTAATTTCACTTTTAACACAAAATACAACGTCTTTATTTCAAATTCATCATATGTATTTATAAATTTTACAATTAATTTTGTCAGATATGATATTCAAACAGCATAAAACAAAAATGGAATTTTTAGTTTGATTAAGTTTGAATTTAATTTAGGTAACATAAAACAAGTTTTTATTGGCCAATACAAATATAGATACAAACATAGAATCTTGACATTATAAATAATGATATATAAAATTTTGTTGCTTTTTTAGATTAAATATCGATATTTATCACGAAAAAACGAAGAAAATCGATTGATATCGATCTTTGATTTTCGAAAAAGTATGCTTTAGAATAAATAAATTGACAATTTATTTATTTCATGAAAAATATGATTACTGATAAAGAGAACACCATAGAAGCGAAAACAGCATTCGATGTTGCCGAATTACATTCATTTTCGCGACATACTTCACAGTTTTCAGTATTTTTACAAATATCACTGTCAGAAGTACATCCCATTTCCGTGATTTCGTGGTTTTGATCTACAAAAAAAAAATTATTACAATTTAAGCTTTTTCTGTTTTCATAAAATCTTTAAAAAAAAACAACATTTTATATATTTGAAAATAATATCTTACCTTTAATAGTATAACAAAGGAAATCAGAATCATTTGTGCGTGCATTTATTTCTGAGGAAAAACGGCCGAGCAAACTTCTACGCTTCCTCTCATTTCTATCATTGAAAGCTAAAAATATAAACCAAATAAATTAATTTAATTTACATATAATATATTTAAATTTCTACTCACAAATAACCATTTTATTATTTCCTTATTATATAAAATAAATTGATATTATTATAATAAACTAAATTTCGATTTAAAAAACTATAATATATTGATGATACTTGATTTACCAAATATGTTTGACTTCGATGTTGTGCTCGATGGTGTTGGGCTTGATGGTGTTGGGGTCGATGGTGTTGGGGTCGATGGTGTTGTGCTCGATGGTGTTGGGCTCGATGGTGTTGGGCTCGATGGTGTTGGGCTCGATGGTGTTGGGCTCGATGGTGTTGGGCTCGATGGTGTTGGGCTTGACGGTGTTGGGCTTGATGGTGTTGGGCTCGATGGTGTTGGGCTCGATGGTGTTGGGCTTGATGGTGTTGGGCTCGATGGTGTTGGGCTTGACGGTGTTGGGCTTGATGGTGTTGGGCTCGATGGTGTTGGGCTCGATGGTGTTGGGCTCGATGGTGTTGGGCTCGATGGTGTTGGGCTTGATGGTGTTGGGCTCGATGATCCTGGGCTCGATGATCCTGGGCTCGATGATCCTGGGCTCGATGATCCTGGGCTCGATGATCCTGGGCTCGATGATCCTGGGCTCGATGATCCTGGGCTCGATGATCCTGGGCTCGATGATCCTGGGCTCGATGATCCTGGGCTCGATGATCCTGGGCTCGATGATTCTGGACTCGATGATCCTGGGCTCGATGATTCTGGGCTCGATGATTCTGGGCTCGATGGTGTTGGGCTCGATGATCCTGGGCTCGATGGTGTTGGGCTCGATGATTCTGGACTCGATGTTTCTGGGCTCGATGTTACGGTCGATGATTCTTCAGGAGGCTTTACATCTGCTTTACATGTTTCCACTGAGACTTGATTTTGATTTTGTAAATCGGTACAATTTCCCTTGCATACTCTACACTTGAGCGCGGCCCCTAATTTAGAATGAAATACACGTTATAGTTTCGAACTTAAAAAAAATAAATAATTTAATAAGAGAAAAAGTTAATCTGATTAAGGTAAATAATAAAATATCCGATCAATCATAATACTTTACCGGATTGTAGAGAAACGAGGCCGATGGTCAGCAATATTATCAAAAATTTTTGCATCGTCGTGTTTTTTGATTTCGTCACTTGATTCACGTTGATATTTCGAGCGTTCATTCGCGAGTGCTGCAAAACTTGATGAAGTAGAAATACTCTTTGTAAAGCTTATCAGGGAAACCTTTACCCTTATCTGAATAGATACCTTTAATCAATATCTCTACCTCGATAATATGCGATCAACGCATACATAAAAATCAGGTATCGCTAATTTCTTGTTCTTCTTTATCTGTTTTCACTCTTTTGTCGCGTCAATCAATCGAATTATCTTTTTGTTGGCAAATAGAAAAAAATCTGCTTATCTTATGAATCAAAAAAGAATGTTTCTTCTTAGAAATCAAATTTCATGTTAACAAATATAATATTTAAACTATGTGTTTCATGTTGTGTGACATTATTTAAAAAAAACATTATAAGAAACATCCTTTAATTTCCTTTTTTTTTTTTTTTTCATATAATACATCTTATATCATTCAAAAATTATTTACCGATCTATTATTCAATAGATTAATGCATTTTCAACAATAATATATTTTCTCGTTCGAATTGAACGGGATAAGAACACGTAAGAATTTATATATATCCTTTTTTCTTTTTTTTTTTATCTGAATCGAGGATAAGAGAGAAGAACTTCGAGAAACACATTACATATCGGCTTGCACCGATTTAAACTTCGAAAATTTTCTGTTCTATTCTATGTATTTACATCGAACAATTGTCGAAAAATATATTTTTCTTATATATGAACATCAGATGAGGATTCATTGAAATTTCGACATAATCTTCGTTGAAAATATATATATATATAATATAAATATATATATATATATATATATATATATATATATATATATATATATACATATGTCTGCAGATTCGTTTCTTCTTTTTCCTTTTTTTTTCCTTTTATTAATCAACTATCATTTATTATTTGATACGAGCAAAATAGATAATTTGAAACGATAATTATAGTAAAACTATGAAACAGCAACCACTTCTTTTTTTTTTTTATTTTTTCTTTTATCAGATATAGAAGATATCGATACGATAAATATATATGATGATATGTATTGATAACTAACAATGATAACTAACAATGATATTGTATTACATATTTTCATTCTGTAGAAAAAAAAAATTCTAAAAAAAAATTTTAAATATACTCAAATATGGCCATTTTATATAATGGCTATTTTTACATTATATTGCATTTTATATATATATATATATATATATATATATATGTATTATTTATATTTTATATTTATATTTTATTCGTTCGATAATAATGAAATTTAATTATTATATAAACTCGTACAATTCTATCTTGTTCGTTCTGTTCATTAATCGTTAAAAAGTATATTACACTCTATATTACTTTTGATGAGAAAAGAAAAAAAAAATAATAATTCGCGTATATATTTTAGGTCTTTTTTTAAGAAAGATAAATGAAACGTCGATTTGTTACGATCACGAAAGATAGATGAATTTTAATTACAGATGAATTGAATAAATCAAAATCGTTGGATTGTGCAATTCAAATAATGTTTTACGTTCTTATTAACTCTAATATTTTCAATATCGACAATCATTGATGTGTAAAAGCTACGAAAAAGAAATTGAAGTATCTTTCTAGTTACTTTATCTGTAACCATCTTGTGATATCTATATTTTGTGTAATTCTATATTTTCTTATCTCTAAAAATTCTAATTGTATTCGAAAAAAAAAAAAAAAGGAAAGTTTTATTTTGAAAATATCCGAGATAAAGAATAATCTTTTGCCTTCTTTCGAATTTAATGTTTAATATACGAAATGATTTAGATCGTTAGAACATCTCTTTTTTTAAATACACAATACTTGGAATAGAAAAATGATTTTTTATATTTTTTCGTGAATCTATCATCTTATCTTGTTAATTATCTTAATCAATTTTTCTACGATATCGAAAGATTAACGAATAATACTTATTATTGAAATAGTTTTCTTATTTTCGTCATTGAATTTAATAAAGATAAGTTTATATTTATTTTTATCGGTAGTTTAAATCGGTGAGAAGGGATATATGTAATGATTCTGGAATTTTTATCAATTTTTTAAATTCTAAAGAGTTTTATATAATGAAAATGTTATATATATATATATATAATGATAAATAACATTTTTACGTAATCTTTATAATTACATTGTATGATAAATCATTGATTGAAGAATTACATATATTTATTAATCTGTATATTTTTTTGCATATATAAAAAAAAATATCTTATCTCCAATATTAATTTTTTCACACAGTTTCATTAAGATATAACATTATTTTTTCTTTTTTTTTTTTCTAGACTTCTAAAATTTTTTTTTTCAATTCACTTTTGATGGAAAAAAAAATAATCGATAATTTGAACGATTCTCTTTTGACATATGCAACCACGACCAAGCATGTCTACGTGCAAACAGAAAAGTTTACGCGATAAAGAAATAGCGCGAAGAGAGAAAAATTGCGCTTGTTTTTTATGATAATGTTTATCTCTTTCACCTATGCGGATCCTGAGCCAATGCCGGAAGGAGAAGCGGTAAACCGAATTATTTTCCCCTTGTGCTCGATCTTATTTGTCCCGAAAAACAATATCTTAAAAAATTAACCATTAACCTTACAACGATAACATTCTCTCTCACGATTTATAATATATATTATTATTGACGAGACGTGATTTTACGTTTTTTTCCCCGAGATCCGGAAGAGATTATAATAGGCGCGTTAATCACACGATTATCTGCTCTTATAAAACTTATTAAGAGCAACGGTTAACTGATACGATGATACCGAATATGATTCACGATCTATCAATATCGTCGATAATTGTCCAATCGTTCTTTCTTTCCGTAGCAAAATTCAATTTATTGAAAATTTATACACCGTCATACCGGTTTACCTTTTTTTTTTCTTCTCGATCGGTTATTTCTTTTTCTACAAATACACATAAATACGATATACGATATATCTAATCGCTATTTTTATACATATGCTAGACGATGGTTCAAGGTACAAGTGTCTACGATACTTCTTACGTTCATACGGGTAAAGAGAATTAAATAATAAATTTCGATATTTTCGTTCGACAGAGAGGCACAGTAAAAGACAAAACAGCAGAGATGTACGTATATATTTATATTTACGCGGGAGTGTGTATGGGATACATCGTAAATGTAAGCGTGAATGCAGAAGAATGCGTGATTTTGTTCAATAAGTAGATGCAAACATCTCTCTCGTACTTTATATTACATAGCGTTTTTTATTTCGTTATTTTTCACTCGATGCGAATCATCCGTTATTAAGGTAAATTACGCGAAACAAATATTTCACGATGAAATTCAGGATCGGTGAGATTTCGATTAAAAAATGCGAAATGATTATTTCCTCTCTGTCTATCTTATCTCGTCTAGCGTTCTTCTCTCAATGACGAGAATCCGTAAAGAAATTTCAGCGGTAAATTCTCGAATAATAATTAAGCAAAATCGATCGATCGAATGGTTAAATAGTTAATGTAAATCACGTTAATGATAAATCGTTTATGAAAAAAAAAAAAAAAAGAAATACGAAGAACATGGAAATACATACAAATATCTAGTTATTTGCTATTACGCGTTGAGTTTAAAAACGAGAGACAACATGGTTCCCGTCTCCTTCAAAATAACTGCAGCGCACACATTCGTACAGACGATAAGAAAGAGGCCAAAGCTAGCGCGACTTTGCATTCACGATTCTGCAGAGGAAGAGGTAGTTCACTCTTGGCCAAGTTCACGGCTAACCAGTCGTATCAACTCGTGGTCGTACACGTGTACGTATACACGCACACTTATTTCTCTTCCAAGCAAGAAACGCGTTCCGCAAAATCACGCACCCCCATCTTCCTAATAAAATTCCCAAACTTTGAACGATGCTCTTTCCTAACCTATTTCTATAAAGATACATTCCTCATAAATTATATCCCAAAACGTTCATCCTTTTCGTTGAAACCTATCTCCTATTTTCGTTGAATCGTAAAAAGATATATTCTCGAGAAATTTTCGAGAATAGGAAGTAAATTTTTCGAATAATTAATTCGATGTGAAAAATATAGACCGAGCTTCCTCTTGGGAATCGCGCAACTAGGCAAACTAGTTCTCTTCGTCCCGTCTCGGTCTCGCGTTGCGTTGCGCAGCACAGGCTGCGCAACTTCGCTTCTCGCTCTCTACCGTCTATACCATCCTGGAATGCGGTTGTTCCACTCTACAATACACGCTATGCACGCAAACTCCGTGTTACGCACACGCGCACACGATCGAATCGCGCACTCAACAATGACTTACTATGATCGTCGCGTGAGAAATGAAACGGACGTTCATACGTTCGATTAAAAGAAAAAGGAAAACTTTTAAACAATAAATTTGGACGGAGATATTGATATAGGAAGGGGAGGGGGGTTTAGCATCGAAATATAGGCCGACGTCACGGGAGAAGGCTGCTTCGCACCGGCCGTTTGTTGAACTCGTCTTCGATGTCTCGAAGATCCGGGGGATCTGCGAACCCGTTGTCCTCGTATCGTGCGCATCCTGGCGATCTGGGAGGATGCATCGCGTGTATGCTGGATGCGGATAGATGCGTTCGACGAATTATTCTTTTAGAGAAATATTGGGCATCATTCGGACAAATTCGGAACTAAAAATCGTACCTGGTGCATCTGGATGGGCTGGTCTCCAACGGTTCCTCGTATCTACGCGAAATCATGGTGAAGTCGCGATGGGCCGCTACCATTTTCTGCAATCGCGAAATTATCTCGTAATCGGGCGTGCAGATCGGTTCCGACAATAATTTCGTCACGGATACTCGAAAGCTTTGCAACTGGAAAACGAAGGAAAAATTGGCGGGAAATTAGTGAATGGTGGCGCAAAATGGCGATCGAAAGCATACTTGGGATTCCCTTTTCGTAACTTCGGAAAGATTTTGCTTAACCTGCGCCAACTCGTCCCTGAGCAATTGCAACGAGTGATCGCTGATGGATCTCTCTTGTTCGACGGTCTCGGTTGCGCTTCTCATTTGTTCCTTCAACATGCTCAATTTTCTCGAGTATCGTGTCCTCAGCATTTCGCTCTCCACCAATCGTTTTTGAAGCTCGTCGATCTTTCGACTCCGCTCTAAAGCGGCTATCTATCGTTTTTTTCACAGAAATAGAGACAAATAGGAAGAAGAAAAAACGCTTATCGCAATCTCGTAATCTCTTACCTTGTAATCAGCGGCCTCCGTCAATTGTGCGCTTAATTCTCGATTCCTCGATCTCTCCTCCAAAATTTGCGCCTGCAAACGATCCGTTTGCTTCGACAACTTCTTCGCCCTGAAAACGAACCGATGATCCACGATCGATATATATATATATGCACACAGATATCGAAACAGAATCGAATGAAGAGCGTAGAAAATATGGCAATGAACGTACCTGAGGCACGCTTCGTCCCTTTCATTTTGGAGCAACGATTTCATCTTAACGCTCTCTTCTTGGAGCGATAATTTTCTACGAAGAAGATCCAAGTGAAGATCTCTGCGCTGCAATTGTTCTCGTAGCGTCCTCACGCGGCGTTGCAGTTGATAGACCACCGACGTCTGATAAAAAGACGAGAGAAAACGAAGAATGGAGAGGAACGAGGATGGAGGGATGGTAAACGAATAAATGCCAACGTAACGAGAAACAGAACTGGTTGACATATATATATATTAGATGTGCGAATAAGTTCTTTCAATTCAAGATTTTATTGCAAGATTTTCAAAATACCTTCACTATATCATCACCCTCGTTCTCTATAATCTTTTCATGGGTAAATTATAAATTCCAACCCCAAGAAGAACGACAATGCAAACCGTTGCATTGGCTGTTACAGTTTAATTAGCACGTTCCATCTTCCGGATCTCGCTCTATCTCGACTACTTATTTGTTATTAAAAAATTCTCTCCTTGATAAATGTATTCCATAAGCTAAATAAAAACGCTTCCTCGAGGAAATATTTCGCAAACAAAACCCCAACAATTTTGGGAAAAGGGAACAAGGCTTCTCCTTAATCTCTTCATTTGCTTTTTCTTATTTCATTTTTCTAATTAACCCGTCAAATTCACGGATTTTCGTAAAAATAATTATACTAGAAATAATAAAACATAAATATTTCATATTATATAAAAACCAATACATATATAATGTTTAAATAATAATATTTGCATATTCAGAATTTTTAAGCACAAAATCGAAAAAGACTTGTTACAAAACACCCTAATATATACATATATAGCGTGTTTCGTTGAAGGAAAAATGTTTGCCGCGAACGAAGAAAATCGAAGGCTCTGAAAATGAAGCCTTACTTGTTTCACAGTGGGAAGAATGGCGTGGAAGGATCGCTCGCGCCGAATCCTCGGCAAGGGGGTGGTGTGCTGGACCGAAACAATTTGCGAACAAACGCAAAGAACACACAGAGAGGCAAAAGATTAGAGAGATTGCTTCGGATCGGGACGCGAATCCCGCGAAATTCGCGCGAGAGCGAAAAATATTCCATCTCCCTCCCCCTCCCTGTACCTTGTCCACCAGCTTGTCGCTCTCCAATCTGGCCAATTGCTCGCCTCGCACCAACAGCGATTCCGTTTGCAGATCGATGCCCATTTCCTCGGTGATCTCGTCCATTTGCATCGCTTTTCCTAACCTGTCCAAGAACGTGACGAACTGAAACGAGAGAGATGAGCAGAATTTGCAGAGGGAGGGAGAGAAAAATTCTTTTCGGGATATATTTTTATCCACCGTTTGCTTGTCCCTTCGAGAACGTTCCTTGGCCAGCTCGCAATCGGTCAACTGGGCCTCCATCTTTCGAACTTTCCCCTCCAATTCCAACCGCTCTGCATCCAAGCTTCGCGTCTTGGCCACTGTCGCCTCGATCAGTTCGCTCTGTCGGCTCGCTGATTCCGCAGCCGTGTTCACCTTCTCGCGAAGACTTTGAATAGTCTGGGGAGGGAGAAGAGAGATTTTCCGTGATGATCGTCGACAGGAGAAGAGAGAGAGAGAAGGGGAAGAAGAAAAGAAGAAAGGGGATGGAAGTATAAGAAGAAGAAGAGAAATATGAAGAATCAAATACAAGGGCCTGATCTTTGCTCTCGGCCAGGATCTCCCTAACGCGGTCCTTAATCGCGTTTTCCTGCGACTCGATGAATCTGTTCGGCCCGCTGACCAGCACCGCCAACGATTCCAAAAAGTGTCGATAGTCGGTTTGCACCCGCTGACATTTTTCTTCTCGCTGCATCAAATCTTCTGTGAACGGAAAGAATACGGGGAGGAAGAAGATCTCGTATTTGCGTAATATTGGGTTGGAAAGAAAGTTGTTGCGGTTTTAGGCAAAATGAAGACAAATTGAAATCAATGCACTTTTTGTCGGAAACGAGAAATGAGTTTTGTTATTGAATAAAATTTTCTCGACATTATTTCCTTGAGAAATTGATTTGAAAATAAAATTAATATCAACATTTTCACGGAAGTGCACAAAAATTCAGTTTAAAATTATATATAAAAAAGTTGATGGAATTTAATACCGACTTGATCGAAAATTAAAGAGAAAATTTTCTTTCCGCTTTCTTTAATAAAATTTAATAAGCGTAATATTAGATTGGAAAGAAAGTTGCGATTTTATTAATCAAAATGAAGACAAATTGAAATCAATGCCGGAAACGAAAAACTAGTATTGAATAAAATTTTCGAATAGGCAAATTGCTTCTCTGTCCATTATGTTCTCCACATAATTTCCCTGAAAAATCGGAGAAACCGATTTGAAAATAAAATTAATATCAACGTTCACAGAAGTGCACAAAAATTCAGTTTAAAATTATATATAAAAAAGGTAGAATTTAACACCGACTTAATCGAAAATTAAAAATCAAAATAAGAATAGACCGTAAGAGAAAACTTTCTTTCTTTAATAAAATTTAATAATAAAAAAAGATTTATATTCACCTCGTAACTGGCCGATCAACGCCTCCTGACTCGATATATTCCCGCTGGCCGTGCTTATGCTTCTGTTCGCGCTGATCAACTTATCCCTCAACTCGTTCAATTCCCTCTCAGCGACCCTGTATCGCATCTCGAGGCACTCCTTGTCCTTTTCGAACCGATCGACATTACACCCTCCCGTCCTCCATCGCATTTTCATTCGTATATATACCTGTTTCAAACGATCCAAATCGACCGATTGGGAGGACATCTGGCGTTGTAGCTGTTCCTTCTCGGCCACTGCCCGGTCCAAAGCGTCCCTGCACCCCCTCAACTCCACCTCCAGAGCTGCCATCTGCGCCTCAACGCCCGTGTTCCTCGCCCGAAGCCGGCTCGCCTCCTGCACCAACTCCTCCACCTTTTGGCTCACCAACTCGGCGCTTGGATGGACGGGCTCCCGGTACTCGACGGTCAACGCGCCCGCCAATTTTCCGGCGAACTCCTTCTCTCCATTCCCCCCCCCATTCGAATTCGTTCGAGTATTTACATCGATGATTAATTTGATTTAATTCGAGATTTTGATAATTTAATAGGGAAATGTGAAAAACCTGAAAACTGGAACGGGCCCGCTCCTTCGATTCCCTCTCGTCCAGTGCCTCCTGCTCCAATTGCCGTATCCTCTTCTCGCATTCTCGAACCTTTTCCTCGTGATACCTCGAGTCTCGTTGCAAGCCTTGCAACGCGATCTCGCTCCTCCCTTGGGCGGCGTAAAGATTCCTCTCTCGCTCCTCTGATTCCTGAACGTTTTTTTTTGGCGATTCAGGAGAAGGGAAAAATTTGTTATTATACGAGGGGCAAGTTTTTCGATTCGGTTCGTGGAATAGTAAGTATAGTACAGTTTGAGGATAAAAAGGGATAAAAAAATAAAAGTATATAAATTGTTGGAAAGGGAACAACCTGTATGCGTTTCTTTAAACTCGAAACGATGGAATTCTGCCTGGCCGCTTGCTCGCGAAGTTGATCAGCTTCCAGTTGCAGTTCCACAACTCGTTGATCCCGGGATCTCGCGATGTTCTTAGCCTCTTGGAGCTGAAGCAGAAGTCGAAGGATTGTGATGACCGGTTGGTTGAAAAAGTTAGCTTTTCTCGAAATACGCAACGTTTAATCTAAGCCCTATTATCGTATATCGATACAACCTTTGCTCCTATTAATTATTTCATTCGTACATTATTGTTTCTATGATGAATTAATTATCGAAGCGATAACTTGGATTAAATTTTCCCCATCATCAGAGATCCATTTACCTCGGACATCAGCCTGTCCCGTTTATATTCGAGGGCTGCTATCTCGCTCCTCAACGTGGTCGTTAAGTCGTGGGTCATCGCCTCTTCCTTGAACGATTACATTCAACAGACATTTCAATTAATAATATCTCCTAGAATTCGTAAAGGTGCGAATCGTGACAAGCGTGTAAGTAAGCGTGTATTTTACGTGAATTTTCAATATTGCATCGTTACAAGTAAAATTCCGTCGATATTATTTTTATGCGCTCGTTTCGATCGATATTCTATCCTAACCGTGCCATCTGTACACTCTAATCGAGCGTGATTATTTCGCGACGATTCGAAAAGAAGTTTCCGATAATGAAAACTCGAAAAAAGGAAAAGTAAAATTACAAAACTTCTTAAAAGTTTAATAAAAGCAAAAAATGTGAAATAGAAAATTTCGATGATCTCTTTCGTGATGTAAAAACTTACGTTTCTTACGTTCGTTTAAACATTATGTATTTATTCTCACGCCTCCCCATGAGTTTCAACTAGAGTGAATTTCTACTCTACTTTATCGATTATCGATATATGGTGATTGAAAATAAGGAGAAATTAGTAAAAAAAAAAGCCGATTTTACATTTGGCGCGGGCGTAGATACGAAAAGAATCGAGGGTGAACGAGAGTAGACGAAGGAGAAACCGACTGATAAAGGCGACAGGTAGAATCGATTCTATGCCAACGCTATGGCAACCGAGCCAACCCTTGTTTCAACGCGCCAGTCAATACGTTTAAGAAACGCGGCACGAATAGTGTTATGTAGGTACATATCGAGCATGCACATTGACAATGGAATAATGTGAAGTGTATTTTTCTATTTATCGTGCATCGACGAGCGGGACGAGGAGTTTAATTAAAATTCGATCCTCTTTCCGAAAGGAATAAAATTCATCTTTTTCCTTGTTCGAAGGTCGTAACACGAAGAAAAAAAAAAAAAAAAAAAGAAAAGAAAAAGAAAAAAAGAACGCGCCAAATATACGCGTTTGCTCGCTAAGTAAATTGTCGATCGAGAAGGAAATAAAATAAAATTGGCAAATTTCGTTTTTTTTCTTCCATCTCTATCTTCTTTCCCCGTAGAGGAAATTTTCGTGCATTAATCACAAAGTTGAAATGTAAAATGATGCAGAAAGCAATGTAGTGCGTATAGCGATTCGATGATAATAAAAAATAAAGGAAAAAAGGTGCATCTGTGGTCAGACGGATAAGACCTTTCCGGGCGACGATATACAAAGCGTTTCGAATATCTGCAAATCCTCTTCGGCAGTCTCCTTTCCTTCTTTCGTCGTCTCCCTGATTTCCTTCGTTTCTTCCTCGCTCGACATCTTTTTTCAACTTTCTCTCTCTATCTCTGTCTCTCTATCTATCTCCCTCTTTCTCTATCTATCTATCTCGTTCTCTCTCTCGCTCGCTCGCTCGCTCACTCTCTCTCTCTCTTTCGCTCTCTGAAATGCTTTCACTTTGAACACTGTACACCTAGGAGTTCGTTCCACAATTTCGCGCGAGCGTTTTAAAAAAATGTCCCTTTCTTCATTGACATTGTTATTCAAATTTCTTTGGAGTCTAATATGAACGGAACGTTCGAGAGTGAGTGAAAACGTTTCCAACCGAAGACGAGAGGCGTCGATGCGCAACAAACCGCGCTGTTTAGCATCCCGCTCGCGCGCAAACCTCGCAAGACAATCGAATTTCATCGATCCATGGGAACGAACCTTCCTTCCTTCTCCAATTTTTATCAAATCGTATGTCTCGATTATTGTTAATTTTTTTTTCTTCTTTTTTTTTTCCTTCGTGCGCGATTTTCAAATCACGTATCATCAATCGAATGGGATTACCCGATTTCGAAAATATTCAAACGTTACGTTTAATGAAAACTTGACAACATTTTATATTTCTTTACTTTACTTGCAAAATTTATTTATCTTTTCCCACAATCGATAAAATCTATAAAATTTCTTATAAACATGTAGTTATAATTGATTCGTTTTATGATAAAATTATTATTTTTCATTCTCTCTTTCTCTCTTTCTCTCTCTCTCTCTCTCTCTCGCTCATTCTCTCGTAATCTATTTCAGTTTTAGTTTGAAATTATCGAAATGATAACGAAATACGAATCATGAGAATGCATTTTAGATAAATAACAATCTCTATAATTCCATGATTCATTCAATATTTCTACAAAAATTTTAAAAAACGTTATTTATATACTTTTTATTGTGTACGTAATGTAATATTGTTGTAACATTAACGACTAGAGTATATAATTTAAAGTTTTCTTATAAACAATATTTACAATTAAACAATAATAATGACGCGATATTTATAAAAGGTTCACGATTATATTTTCACGATTGATCTTTATTACTTAGATTTAACTAATCTTTAGTCACATTCGAGTATTAAAACTGAACAAAAGGATGTAAAGTTTGTATCATAAATTTATAGTTGTAATAATTTCATATCACTAAGATAAATATGATCATGAATTAGCCGATAAAGAAAATTTTGTAACTAAAAAAAAGAAAAAAAAAAATTAAATCAAATGTTCATATGTCATTATACAAACGCGAGTAAATTTTATAACAATACAAATAACAAAAAATATATATAAAGTGCAAAAATGTTGTCCGGTAAAATATTCTTGTATTTATATTTATTCATATCAACAATTATAGCTGATTTCTATGGCAAATCCGATAAATATTATAATATATATTGTAGGTTTCATTTTCATTTTAATATTATTACATATTTAAATAATATAATTAATTTTTTATAGAAACCTATAGATCCAAAAACTGTTGTTGTCTCTACTCTGTAAATGAAAATTAAAACTATGATTGTATAATTATTTATGTATGTTCATTTATTGGATTTATTTATATTTAAAAAAATAATAAAGAAAATAAAATATCTTTAAAAATATTAATGAATGTGATATGAATACCAATACGAATACCAATTTTTACCCATTAAATATTAATACCACTATATCGTATAAGTTTCAATTTAAAAATACGCAATTCTTTTATTATTCCCGTCATTTCCTATATTATCGATTTTCGCTGTTTCTGGAGTGTATAAATTTTGCGGAACAAAAAGAGGAAATAGTGACAGGATGGAGATAGGATAAAAATATTTAAATCAGTATTATATCAATGCCGCGAATGAAATACATACATAACAAATAGAAAAAAAATGAGAAATATGAATATAATAGAATAAGAAATAGATTGCGCCGTCTCTCGAATGTCGAAGAAATCTCTTTAAAGGATCATCTTTAAAAGTGAACAAGAGGTGGCACTGATTCTCAGTTCTAATTCTTAAATTTTAAGAAAATGTTTTTAATATTTAAGAGATGGCGTTGATGGCACATTTTAATCTTTTTCTCACTATATTCTATTCTCTCTGTGTATTTCATTTGCGACAATCTTGAGATAGTTTTTAATTTTATCCTGTCTTTATCTTTCTATATTTTATAATTTTAAGAATGAATAATAAAAATAAACTTTTTAACTATATAAAGATATAAAGATTTAATCGCGTAATAACAAATTTAGTTCATGTTATTTATTATATAATTTTATAATTGCATTATTATTAGCTATATATGTATAAGACGATTATATATAAATTATACATCAAATAAGAATGATTTCCAAATGATTTCTCACTGTATAGAGATTATTGCGGATTGAATATTTTAAAAAACATACGAATAAAAAAAAATAATTCTTAAAGAATAATAATTATTCTTAAAGAATTATTTAAATATTATTCTAAAAGAATTATGTTTGACATTTTGAGTATTAAAATTAAAACAAATATATACATAATAATAATGATACGAATAACACACTTAGAAATACATAAAATACACAACATACGAATAAACGCACTTAGAAATACATAAAAATATATTAAATATGTTTGTATAAATTGATTATGATTTAACTATTTTCATTTATGACTGAATAAAAAAACATAGAAAATTTATATTTATTAATTATGTTTAAAATTTTATTATATTCGCATAAAAGTAATCAGATTAATTATTCGTTAGCACATACAAAAATTATTTTCGAAATTACCCCGCTTTCGAAATTCGAATTAAATAAAATAATAATAGATAACAAGTTTAAAACATTAAATACTATATTAATAATCTCTAATTATAAAATATATATTATAATTATATAAACTTAAATAATCATAATACAATAATCTATCAATAAAAATTTTATGTAAATACGCGTTTCAATTGATAGAACACAACCTCTAACCACAATTTTCGATCATAGACTGATGATATGCGCATCATGATGCGCATTGATTCGTCTTCGCGACTTAGCAGCTTTTTGATTGATTAGAATAGTGCGGTTTCTTATTTCATATCCGCGCGAAAATTAAAATATTTATCATATAATTAAAAATAATAATTTTAAGTTTGAGTTCGAATTGTGTGCAATCAAAAAATTAAACTTCATTGTTTTTTCATCCATGTTAAAATTTTTTCTGCCTTTGAAATTATAACAGCAATTAGCTAATAATCTATAGCTAATATATAAAAAAAAGTAAAAATTTTCAATTAAACATGTAAATTATATAATTAAAAATAATAATCAAGTAAAAATTTTATCTTAAAAAAATACAATGTGACCTATTTGCTTTAACAATCAAATAAGAAAATAAGAAAAGAAAAATTTAACCGCAAAAGAATTAAAATAAGAAATTATGTATATTAATGTGTGAACAATAAAAAATTACTATGAAAATAAACATTGTACAAAAAATAAATAAATTAATACTTGTAGGTAAAATAACATTAATTGCCTATATATGACAAACAATTATCGATATTATAATAACTTCATTGATAGATTATTGTATGATGATTTTGATTCTCGAATTACAAATTACGAGAAGAACACATTTTGATAATTCGATAAATTGAAACATGAACATAGATTTCTAATTTTGTGAAAATTGAAAATTAATAAGAAATTTTTTTATGTTGAAAAAATAGATAATAAATAATATAGACATGATATAGATAAAAGATAAAAACAAATATAATGCAATATATATTATATATATTACAAATAGATATATTTAAAGATTTAAAAAAAATTTTTAAATCTCTAATATTAATTTAATATAAATTTAATATAAATTTTTGAAATAATTTAATTTTATGAAATAAATTAATTATAACTATTACTAATTATTATATATTCGTTTCAATTTTAGTAAAAAATATTTAATATATATTCTAAATATGTCTATTTTTATAAAAAAAAAAAATAAAACGTTACCTAATATATAAGAAAATTATCTTTTAATACTCTGATAATTAAACAATGATTTGAAAAAATAAAAATCGAGACCAAGTGCGTAAAATTAAAATTATAATTAAATATAATAAAATAGTAACTGAACTGAGTAATACATATTGATAACCTTAAGTGTAAATATAAAAAGAACAAAAAAACTCAAAAAAATAATTAATTTCATTATCGTAATATTTAAAAAATAAACTATTACTCGTGTCAAAAAACTTAGTAGCTTATTATATTGCTATATTCGTAAATATTCGTAAGTATAATGTAAAAAAAATGTAAAAAAAAATAATAGCTTTTGATGCTAAAATTATTTTTTATATTGAATGATAATATCACATATGACAAAAAAATAATAAAAAAATTAGGTGATTAACATTTCTGCGACATGAAAAAGTATTGCATATCATGTCTATTCTATACTTCATCTGTGGTTCAATATTCACTTATGTCGATAAGTAAATTTTCAACAAGTGTGGCAGCCATTTTTAGTCAAATTTAATGAAATTATTATTTTTATCATATAATTTTTTGATATTTTAAGTTTTTATTGTGCTTGATTTGTAGCTTATAAATAACATATGTTTCAATTAAAGGATATTATTGAAAATAAGTAGTGTTAATCTAAAATTAAATCATAATTGTATTTATAATAGGATATAATTTCTTAAAATTTATATTTTTGTAAACAAAACAAGTGATTTAAAAGACAGGTTGATTATACATATATTTTATTATATATTTTATCAATGATTCGTGTCAAATTAACTTTTGTCGTGATTTTAATTTTCTTTGTGACAACAGTCTGAAAATGGGTAATGCTGGAAGTAATCAACCAGTTGGACATCACCACACAAGTAATACAAATAGAGAGCATCGTCATGTTAAAGAATATCCTCCACCTTCACCAGGGAAGGAAGGCCAAGCTTTTGTTTTTGATAAAAAACCAAGCCAGAAATTAGTTTTTCAATCATCTCATGAAGAAGAAGAACCTTATTTTGCTAAAGTATTTTTAATTATATTTCATTATATTCAATAATCAGTTCATTATATTAAATAAAATATAAAAATATGAAGAGAATTCTGCTTAAAAAATTTTTATTTTTATCAATAATAGACTAACGCTCATCAAGATGGAGATGATTTTACTTCTCAACGTCCTCGTTCAAATACAGTATCTGAAGGTACTAAAGTAACAGATAGTAAAGTATTACCAACAGTTTTTAAATGGGAAGGAGGTGGTAAACAAGTTTATATCAGTGGAACTTTTACTGGATGGAAGACATTACCAATGGTTAAAAGTCATGGTGATTTTGTTACAATTATTGATTTGCCAGAAGGAGAACATCAATATAAGTTTTTTGTTGATGGTGAATGGAGACATGATCCAGATATTGTAAGAAATTATTTTATTATTAATTTTAAATGACATTAAAATATTCTCTAATTCATATATGTTTTAATTGAAACTTTTTATATTATAGAAAATTGTTGATAATGGTATGGGTTCCAAAAATAATTTAGTATCTGTAAGAAAATCTGATTTTGAAGTTTTCCAAGCTCTTGCAAAAGATAGTGAAGGTGTTACAAGTAGTGCACAGACGGAATATGGACAAGAAATTCCTCCTCATAAACCTTGGGAGAAAGTTGCTGGTCCACCAATATTGCCACCACATTTACTTCAAGTTATTCTTAATAAAGACACTCCTTTATCTGTAAGTAAAAAATATGGTATATTTTAATTTACTAAAGAATTTATTAATATACAAATTTTTATTAATGTTAATTTCAGTGTGAACCAACACTTTTACCAGAACCAAATCATGTTATGTTAAATCATTTGTATGCTTTAAGCATTAAAGACAGTGTAATGGTTTTATCTGCGACACATCGTTATCGCAAAAAATATGTTACAACTTTATTATACAAACCAATTTAAGGATATTAAATCATTCCTAAAGCAATCGGCTATTGCTAGTTACATCAAATTAATACATATTTTGTAGATAAGATAAAATATAAGATATTCAAAATAATTATTGGAAAGTTGACAATGCATGAAGTTTGTTGTATATCAAATGTTATATAATGTAATTATTATTTATTAAAATTATTTTATATTAGATATGTTGCATATAAAATTATTTTCATTAAATTCATATATTTTATTCTATAATAAGTTTTACTTACCTACATTCATTTTAAAATATTAATAATTTTTTTAAATCATATTATCAGTTATTTCTTTTGATATAGCATAAGGAGGTTCAGATCCTGTTTCAAGAAAATAAGTTCCAATAGCCGTTTTATCAACATATTCTCCCATCAATGTAGTTTTGGAGTAATTGCAATTTCCTTCCATAAATTGATTCCATGTATCACATTTATTTGCCACAAATCTAGTTTTAGAATTAATACTTTCGGTAAAATATATAGTCGCTCGAGAGTGACTACATGCCTCTATAAATAGAATCATATATGTAGATCTATTTATTACTAAATATATA
This sequence comes from Apis cerana, assembly GCF_029169275.1. Classification (NCBI taxonomy): domain Eukaryota; kingdom Metazoa; phylum Arthropoda; class Insecta; order Hymenoptera; family Apidae; genus Apis; species Apis cerana. Next base: position 12,178,997 of record NC_083855.1, on the reverse strand, counting down.
AATTATATATTACCTATTATTTCTGGAATACAACAGCAACCAGGTTGAATAGGTGTTCCTGCATTTGGATAAAAATCTACACTGCCTAAAGGTTGTAGAAATCCTAAGATTCCACCACAAGAATGAATAATATCAACAAATATTGCATCTGAAGGATCTAATCGAGTTTTATTGGATGTAAGTAAATGAAATCCAGGCAAAGCAGGATCTAAACCTGTTATTCTTCCTAAATGGCCAGAAGTTATTGAACTTCCTGTATTACCAGCTACATGCGCTCCAAGAGAATGCCCTTTGTATAATAATAATCAAAATATAAAAAACTATAATAATTATATTTTTAATTCAAATTAATAATATTGTATACCAAGAAAATGAATATTTTCAGTTTCAAGACCTGTTTCTGCAGCTAAAAAATCGATAAATTCAGCAGCTGCTTTTCCTACCAGTTTTGTATTTTGCATTGGTCCAAGATAAAATGTGCTTGCAGCCAAAGGTTGCCAATCAACCATAATGATATTGTAATCATTATATTTTAAATATTCTATATAATCATAAAAAATTGTGAAATATATATAGATTTTACATTAAATCATATTTTCAAATCTTTATTGCAATACCATCTTTCAAATTGACGATATTAACACTCATTGAACTCGATTTCCATCCATGCGTTATAAACTTCGTTTGTCGAGAGGAATCAAAATTAGAATTTTTTAGTCCTTTCGTATCGTTCGTATATAATTGAGTACCATTTTTAGAACCATATCTTGAAATATATTTACATTTCAAAAAAGATTTAAATATATTTTCAATAAATATTTAAATTATAAATTATAAATACCTAGTATAAAGAATAAAAGATATTTCTGATTTATCAAAAATGTCTCGTTCATCATTTTCTGTGCGTTTTAGCACTGCAACTTGCGGTTGATCATTTCCATCAGGCATAAAAATCCAATCCCGACCATATCCATCGTATCTTTGTTGCAAATTACTATTCCATGTTTTGGAAATCGTAAAATTAAATAAAAAAACTAATATAATTATGAAATATGTCAATAGATTTAGTATAATCATTGTTTTATATTTAAAGACCACTATTTGATATTAAAAAAGTTAAAAACTCATATGCGATCAAAAATTTTTAATACGGAAATACTTATAAATCCTAGTTGTCTTACTTAGGTGACAAAAATTTTAAAATAACCTTTTTATAAACCCTGACAATATCACATAAATATAAACAATCTCTTACATGGCCTAGTTTCCTTTATTTTATCTTTATTCCAATCTCGGATGTGCGGAAATACTATCAAGTGGTTGTTTAACAATGCCTTAAACATTATAATTGTATTCAAAAAAGTGTAGATTTTTACCCACTTATCTGTTGGATATGCCTAGTATTTTCATATTATCGCGTTGAAACAGTAACGCATATGTGATATTAAACAGAATTGTCGTTCTCTATACTGATAATCATTTTTAAATTGTTTTGTTCATTATTCAGGAAGCTATCCATTTCTTTTAAGATAAATAAAAAACAAAAAGATTTCTTTTTTTACGAAGTAAATTAAAGAGAAATATGAAATAATTTATACGAACGTAAAATATATTAACATAAATCATTACAAAACACATTTTTTCTCACAATTAAATCACAATTGTAGACTTTGTATATTATAGTTCGCGATTTAACGTATATCATATACGTTTTAATTCAAAGATATTATCTCAATTAATTTTAAAGAGATTCAGATTTTTGTTTATTATAGATTATGAATTTTAACCATATGTAATTATCAAAAAAACGGTTGATCTCTCGTGGTACCAGAAATTTTTTTTATCATTAAAGCTTTCTGAAAAAAATATATAATAAAATTATTTAATTTTCCATTAAAATAATATTGTCATAATAAAAGATATTTACTAGTTGGTATTGTAGTTTCTCCGAATTCTCCATCACCGAAACATCCTACTAATGGTATGTCTGGAAATAATTTTTTGAAAATAGATGACTCCACATTTCGTTCATTAAACATATTTTCTCCACGTTCACAACACGCAAACATAAAACCCATGGAATGTTTTTTTAGAGAAATATGACTCTTAAACAACTTTAATCTCTGTTCAACTAATTCCTTAGTTTTATAACTTTCATCCATAACTATAGACCATGAATCTACTGATCCAACTATAGTAATTCCAACACAAAATGCAAATCGAACATAATCATCACTTGTAGGATTTTTTGAATTATACACATATAAATCCTTAACTACTCCTCCCCATACAGAAGGTTTAACTGTTTTGTTACTAAATGTAAAAAAAAAAAAAAACAAGATTATCTTATAATAAATTATATATTAGATATTATTCAGAATTTTTTACCATAATTGTAATTCTCCTGCAGCTGTTTGTGCTAAAGCACGACCTCTTTGATTACAAAATAATAAAAGACATTTAGATCCATTAGTTCCATGTCTGCTAAGAGCTTTTTTCATTCGTCTATAATGTTGTACCTTATATTTTGAAAATGCAACAATTGTGATTGTTACATCTGGTATTTCAGGTAAAAATGCACATACAATATTGTCTAAAGCACTTTCCATTTCTTTATCATTGATAAGTATACCAAATGTGGCAAGTGTTATTGCATCACAATTTTTTGGAAGTATTTTACAATGGCAATCTTTATAAAATCAAATATAATTATTTATTAAATATTATATATATTTTATTAAAACAAATATATATATTTATTTAAAACTATCCTAAAATGTGAAAGAATTGAAATGTAACATAAATAATATACCTTGTTTACTATATAATCTACGTGGAGCTTTAAATATTAATCCTAATGTTGGCTTGATTCTTAATTTTTCAGTAATTTGAATATTAAAATATTCCACACCCATTTCTAAATTTTCTATAAAACAAATAGGACCCCCCCTTGTTCGTTTTTCATCATTTGCCACTTCTAACCAAGATCTGAAATGCAAAAAAAGAGCTATACATTAGCGTATTTTATGAATTGCGAGAATACCGATATTATAAAAAATAATCTGATAAAATTTCGTAATATTTATTAAAAATTATTAAAAATTTAATAAATAAAGATATACTTTTGTCAAATGTTTATCTCTCGACTGGGTAGACTTCTACGACGAATAAACAATGAATTTTTCTTTCATTTAAAATATAAGAACTTTATATAAATAATGAACGTTTCCACACCTGCAAACCATTGAAGCGTTCGATAGTTCCATTCCATTCAAATATTTAAATACAATTCTTAAAACGTCATAGGTTAAGTACCGACTAGTATTAAGCTTTTTTCTTTCTTTCGAATTCGATGTAGTACCATCATCTTCATAACTTCTTTTTGCTGGTAAGTTCTCCATTTATTTACACGTATAATGTAAAACGATTTTTTTTATCGCATAAACTTTTTTAATATTCTAATGTCTTAAATCGTTATTTGTGCATTTAATATTTACTATTTATCGTAGTTGCTTATGTCACGAACAAGTGAAATGGTTAGACTAGTACTTATTTGTATTTTTCGTTTTTATTGATATTTTATTTTTAAAAATAAATTTAAAATATATATTATACAATAAAAATAATAACAATAATATAATGAAAGATTATTATTTTAAAATAATGATTGTATTGTAAAAAAATCTTGAGTTTTTACAATCATAGAAACTCTATCAGAAACACTGATGAACTTTTATATAAAAAAAAAAATACGCATATGTAATGGTGAATGCTATTTTATCATATCTAAATTATGACCATACATCAACGATTATAAATAATATATATAAATATATTTCTAGTTAAACACTTAGTTTAACTAATATCTAATGGAAATCGAAAATAAAACATCAATTTTATCAAATGATAGTGGCAATGTTTGCCGCGTTTGTCTTGCAACAAATCAAAATAACCAATGCATTTTCAATGCTAAACAAAATAATTCTATAAATGAAGACACAATTGATTTATCTGAAAAACTTCGTTTGTGCAGTGGTGTAGAGGTCAGTTTAATTTCAATACTTTACTTCTCTTAAAATATTTTTCACTACATCTTTCATAATGTATGTCTCTTTTAATAGATATTAGAGAATGATGGTTTACCTTCCACTATTTGCATGAAATGTATATTAAAAATTAATGATGCTCATGAATTAAGACAACAGTGTCAACAATCTGATATCCAATTAAGAGAATTATATGGTAAAGTGGAAAAAATATATAATATTAACTTATGTAAGACAACAATAGTAAGTATATATTTATTTTGTAAATAAAGAACATGATCATAAAATTATTAATATTTTTTTTTATCAGGATCAATATTGTCAAACTGATTATTCTTTTACTTCTGATTTAATTAAAATTGAAACTGCAATGGGCTATAATCCTTATTCAATGATAATTGTTAATTCAGATACTAAAAATATAAAAGATAATGAAATGATTAATGAATCAAAATATGTAGAAGATAAAGAATCTAATAGCAATTTAAATAAACAAAATGGTTACATAAAATGTAAACAAACAGAATATGAAAAAAATATTACAGGAAGAGAAGTTTATCGAACAAAAAAAATGACGATGTTTAAAAGAGTAACATCTATAGAAAATTTAAAAAATCATAAAGAAAGACAAAGACAGTATATAAAAAAGAATACAACTGTTAAATGGGATAATGATCCAACAGATATAAAAAAAAAAGATTCTCAAAGTTCTCATATTTGTCCAAAATGCACAAGATGCTATTCTAGCAAAAGGTCTTTAGATAGACATATTTTGACTCATGATGAAAAAAGATTTACATGTGATAAATGTAGCAAACATTTTTTTCATCTTGATAAATTGATACAGCATAGCAAATTGCATATGATTAAGGAAAAACCTAAACCAGTGTTATGTAAAATATGTAATAGAAATTTTAGAAAAACTGATACTATGGTAAGACATTTAAATGTTCATAAAAGAACTAATCCAAAAGAAGTTCTTTCCATTCTAAAGGAAATAAGAGATAAAAGAAAATTGGAAAATATTGAACCAGGAAAGAAGGTTTTTGAAGCTGAAAATAACAAAAATATAAAAGCAATAGAAGAAGAATTTATAACTAATGAAAATATTATTTTAAATATTCATAAAAAAAAGACATTAGAATCTAATGATAAAAAATCTAATTCAAATTTATCATCAGATATTAGTGCTGAAAATGTTGATTCTTTCAATCATGAAACACTGTACCAATGTAACTATTGTACCAAACATTGTGCAAATGAAAAATCATTTCAAAAACATATACAAATTCATATTGAAAAAAAATTTATTTGCAATGTATGTAATATGAAATTTTTTCGTCAAGATAGATTAAATAGTCATAAGAATCGATATGGACATGATGAAAAAGCAATATCATTAGAAACACAAAAACCATGTGATGATAAATCAGCTATTAAATTAATAAATAGTTGGATTAGAGAGGAACTTGATTCGGATAATGAAGAAAAGGGTTTTCCTTGTAAAATTTGTGGAAAATCATATGATACAAAAAAATCTTTGTTAAAACACCAATTGAGTATGCATAATGAAGGAGGAGAAGAAAACTGTCTGACATGTGATAAAATTTGTACTTGTGACGAGAAAATAAAAAATCAGGATAAACCAAATGAAAGATTAAAACCATTTCGATGTGATGAATGTAATAAATCCTTTGAAAAAGAAATTAAATTACAGAAACATATAAGAATTCATGAACGTGCTAAAGAACAACAAGATGTAAATTTTAAACGATTTTTATGTCATATATGTAGCAAGACTTTTAGACAAAATACAGGTCTCATGTTTCATATGAGAACACATACAGGCTATAAGCCTCATGTGTGCAAATATTGTGGAAGAGGATTCACGTCGAATTCTAATTGTATTAATCATGAAAGAACTCATACTGGTGATAGACCATTTGTTTGTCATTTCTGTAGTGCTGCTTTTGCCAAATCATGTACACTTAAAGCACATATTACAACACATACTGGAGAAGCAAATTATCATTGTAAAACGTGCGGTAAATCATTCAGAAGATTAAAATATCTGAAAGAGCATAAATTCACGCATACGGGAGAAAAACCATATGCTTGTAAAATTTGTGGTACAGCATATAGTCATTCTGGTAGTTTATTTGTACATGAGAAAAAATGTAAAGCACAATATAATAGCTATCAATCTAATTCAACACAAAGTATGCAAGCTTACTGTGAATCTGATATATCTTCACCAAGCGTGACTCCTATTATCACAGTATTACCACAAATGTATCTAAATAATACAAGTTCCATGAATACACAAAATAGCAAAAGTTATATTGATAATATTCAAAAGATAAATTCTCAGAATATTACCAATGTAAATACTGTTAATACATCAGATTTACATATTCATCCAAATTCTGATATTTCTGATGTTTCTTTAGCTGTAAAAAGTTTCGCTCTTATTGGACAAATGTTTCAATAATAAATCAACTATAATGAATAATTAAATTTTAAATTGAAATGTTTCTGTGATAATATTCATTTTGTGAATAATATTTCAATTATTAAATCATATATACATGATACACACACGTACACACACATACACACACACATGATTTAATAATTTAATAATATATATATCATTGATAGAAAAAAAATTGTGAAATTCTTATATTATATTTTTAAATAATATTGTTTATTGTATATTTTATATATTGTAATATATGGGAAGTGGGTCTATTTTATTTTATAAGTTTTATTATTGTATATAAGATCCTAATTAAGGGGTTAAAGATAGATTATTAAATAAAAATTACAAAAATTACTTCTTTTTGCATTAGAATGTTTTTTATCAAACATATAAGCTATTTTTACTTTTCCGAATTTTCAATAATTAAAAATATTAATGCTTCTTTTTAAGATATAAATATGATTTGATTGTAAAACTGCCATAAAATTGTTGGTTTCTCTTGAATATGGCGCATTTAAATTTGAACATCTTTTCTATAACTATGTATAAATTACTTTATGGCATACAAATAACGTGTTGTGAAGATAGTAAAATATATCATCTTTTAAGATGATGTACGGCAATATTATCAGTTTTATTTAATACACGTGTACTTTGAACTATTACATTAAAAATAAAAATTTCTTATAAATGATTCTATGAATATTCGATAAATTAATGTGAGCATTTATGTGATAGATTTACATTCAATTATTTTCGTTTTAACAATTCTTTTATAATCTTAAAATCTTTAAAATCTTATACAATTTTATAAATTTATTATTGCCATATTAATATATAGTGCGATAAATAAAATGTTTTTGTGGCGATGAAACTTGTACATTACATGTAGAAACTATGTGGTCAGAAGTTGTAGAATATTTGAAAGATGCTTCTTTAGTGGCAAAAATACAAAAATATTTTGGTGTAAAAATACATTATACGCAAACTCGGAAAGAATATTGTAAAGAAAATTTATTATCAGAAATTCATGATATTAATTCTCGAAATATTAAACTGAATTCAAATATTTTTTTATTAAAATCTGAAGGAATAAAAGAAAATGGTTATATTGCAACAGAGGAAAAGATAATTAATGTGAATGTTTATACAGATGATAAACAAAAACAATCATCAAGCATTTATAATACAAATTATACTATAACAAATTATTTTTGGTATTATTTATTTTTATTTGGAACAGTATTAGGAGATGAAATATTTTATTCTACATTTATACCTTTTTGGTTTTGGAATATTGATGGTGCAGTTGGTAGAAGAGTTGTTTTAGTATGGGCTATTGTTATGACAATAGGTATGTTATTATTCCATAAGATCTTATATTAATAATTTTATTTCTGAATACTTTACAGTTTTATTACAAAAGTTTGTATGTAGGTCAAATATTAAAAGATATTATATGTTGGGCAAGACCAGCTTGTCCTCCAGCAGTTCGATTACAAGACAAATGGTCGGAAGAATATGGAATGCCATCCACTCATGCTATGATTGGTATATCAATTCCATTCAGTGTAGTATTATTTACAATGAATAGATATATTTATCCTATTTCCATTGGTTGGACAATTGCAACTCTATGGTAAGTGATATATTATTCTTTGACAATAGATTAATTAAAATTAATAAATAATTTTAAAATTATTATCATTTATTTAAAAGGTGTACAATTGTGTGTATGAGTAGACTCTATTTGGGTATGCACACAGTATTAGATATCCTAGCAGGCTTACTATTAGCCATTACATTAATGATTCCATTAGTACCTATAGTGGAAATAACAGATTATTATGTTCTTACAAATATTTGGGCTTTAGCAATTTTAATAGCCCTTAGTATAGGTGTTATAGTTTATTATCCATGCAGCAAAAAATGGACACCAACCAGGTAATGATAATTTTATAAATATATTATTTTGATTGCTATGATAAATTTTTTGTTTTAGAGGTGATACTACTATGGTAGTATCTGTTACTACTGGAGTTCATGTAGGAGCATGGCTTAATTATAATATTGGATCAATGTCAGCTCCTACAAAATCACCACCATATAATATTATATGGCCATCTTATTCAATGTTTGGCTGCATGATACTTAGAACAATACTTGGATTTTGTAGCATTCTTGCAACAAGAGCTGCTTGCAAATCCTTTATTTATGGAACAATATGTGCCATATTAAAAATTAATTCCAAGGACATTATGAAAAGTGAAAATTATTCAGAAAATAAAAATAAGATTTTCATTGATTTACTTCATAAATATATGACTTGTTTTATGATAGGTGTAAATACAGTATATCTCTTGCCAAATGTTTTTACCATGATTGGAATAGAAAGACCAACATTTTACACAGAGATATAAAATTTTTTTTTAATTAAGAAAATAATTAAACGATTTTTATAGTATAATATAGCTTAAATTGAAATGAATATAATCACTATAAAAATCATTCCAATAGTGCTTGTTCCTGTACATTCATTATTATATTGACATATAATATATTGATCAGGTATTCTATATTACTTCATATACCAAAAATACAAATCTTGTTTTATATTTGTTAATCTAGATCTAATTCTATTGTTTATATATATATATTAAAATTGTGGTTTTGTTAATAAAAAAAATCAATTGAAATAGTAAATAGTGTAATTTATATTTTAACTTTTTAAAATATAAATAAATGTTACAATATTTTTTGTTATAATAAAATAATTGATTAAATTAATTATTTTGAATATTCTCTAAAGCCTTTTTCACTGGCATATCTAATCTTAATATCTGTTAAAAATATAAATAAATTATATATTATTGTAATATTGTTATAAAATATGTATATATATGTAAAATTGTAAAATATTCTTACTCTGAAATTATTGTCCAAGACACATTTTGCAGATTCTATATTTATGATATATGGAATTGATAGATCACATGTAATACCAGTTTTGTCAATAATAATTACAATACGATCTTCATTAAGAAGTACTTCTATCTCTTTACTCGTAATCTATATTAAATAAATAAATAAATATATATATATTATTTACTAAAAATAAGCTTTTATTTTAATTATCTTACTCCTTTGGGTATCTGGAATAATCCAATTAAATGTATAGATGTTCCTTCTAAAAATTGTTTCAGCAAAACATAATCCAATTTTGAGGTAACATTAGTTTCTGAAGAAATATTTTTTTGTTTTTCATGAATATTTGAAATAGGAGTCTTAATTTCTTCAATTAATTTTTTTTTAGTTTCTGTATGAACTCGTGGTTCACGATTTTCAATTCTGTGTTGTTGTAATTTTCCCATTACCTAAATTGATAAATAATTATAATTTATTTTGAAGCAAATTTTATCTTATATTTCTATGATAATCATAAAATAAATATACCTTGCGGTTTTTTAGAATTACATAATCTTCAGTATTTAATATTTTGTTAAATTTATTTGAAACACCATCCATTATAACTGATATTGTGAATAATAAAAAATTTTTGTTTTTTTGACATTTTTCAAAATATGTTGTATTAATTACAACATCATATGTTACACAAGGAGATCCACCTACAAAATTAATATTTTTTTTAAGAATTATTTTTTGAAATTATTATAAATTATCAATATATAAATATTTTTAAATATTATTTTTTTATGAAATTTATTTACATTTATCAGATTCAAATCTTTCACTTCCAATACTCATAGGTATAACAAATTGTGGATTTTCTTCAGACAATATTTCAAAGAGTTTTACATCTGATATATCATCAGGTGATGGAATTTTATCGGATATACAAATATTTAGAAATATTTTTTCTCCAGCATCAGTTTTAGTTTTTACGCATATACCTATAATGTATGTATAAAGGTTATGTATTTTGTATATTAATTTTTAAAAAAAATTCTTAAGAATTACCTGGTATAGGTTGAATGATAAAAAAAGGTTTTGAATCAGGTTTTATTAATTTATCATTAACTGATTTATTTTCCTACGAAAATAAAAAATATATATTATGTATACTAATTTTAATATAAAATAAGTTTAATTATCACTCACAGGTAAAATAAGATTTTTCATTAATATTGTATCATCAATATCCAAAAATGTCCTCTTATTCATGTTCTATTTGGTGAATTTTTATTATTTATAATATAATACAAATTTATTAATTATCAAATATTAGAAATAAAATTATTTTATATTTGCAATGTATAATTTGAATTCATACACAAAGTTGCCGGTTTGCGGGACAAAATGACTAATAGTGGGGGAACTGATGTTATACATGTGATTTTCAAACGAATTGTCACCGCAGAGAGTTTGTTGTCATTGTCACCATTTTGTCTCGCATATTAGCAAGTGATTTATACATTAACGTATTATATGTAAGTGTGTTTACGTTAGATATAACATTGGTATTTTTCTTCTCGTGAAAAAATTTTTTTTAAAGATTATTTTAATTAATCTTGATCGTGAAAAAAGATTATTTTAAATCTTAATGCTACTGTTAGTAAAAATAATTAAATAATATTAGCAATTAAGATGGCAAAATACATAAATGCATCAGATGGATTTAGTCTTAGGTATACAAATATATATAAATTGATTTTACGATACTTTAAAATATATATATATATATATATGTATATATCAAAAATTTTATTATAAAATATATTTTATAAATAATACAAAAATATATTTTTTTAGAGATTTAACATTGAAAGATGGACTTGTACTTGAAATCACAAATGATTATGAAAATTTTGATGAAGAAGAATTTGGTTATTCTGAAGATTTGCCATTAACTAATGAAGAGGCATTAAATCTTCTAAATATGAATGATTTTGAAGATGAAGATGATTGTAATGATTCTAATATAAATAAACAAATTACAGTTTGTGGTATTAGCTTTGAGCAATTAAAAACTAATATGACTGATATTTTTGGAAATGGAAAAGTAAATTTTTTTTTTTATTGTTCTTTGTATATTGTATATTGTTTTTTTAAAAAAATAATGCTTTTTTTTAATTTTAATTAAATAGGTTATGAAATTAATAAAACAAAAAGGTGTTGGATCTGTTGTGCCATATGATGCACAAATTACTATCAAATATATAGGACATTTTGAATATAGGGATGAACCATTTGATTCTAGTTTTGCTCGTGGTGGTGCAGAAACTTTTCGTCTTAATCAAGGCATGTTAATACCAGGTTTAGAGATTGGTATAACAACAATGCAAAAGCACGAAATAGCTATGTTCATTATACATCCAGATTTAGCATATGGAAAATATGGTTGTGCTCCTCGCATTCCTCCTAATGAAGAAATTCTATTTATTGTACATTTGACTGATTATATAGATAATGGATCTATTGATAATATTAAATGTTTATCTTCAGAAGAAAGAAAACAACTTCCAAATATTGTTAAGAGTGTAAATGCTAAATTTAACACTGCCAAAGACTGTTTTAGTAAACAAAAAGTGAAACAGGCTATAAGAGAGTAAAAAAAATAAAATTTTTTTCAATGATATATATTCATAACAGTATTATAATTATTATCATATACTTTTAGATATTCAAAAGGACTTCAATGGTTGGAAGAAGTAGAACTGAAAGATCAGAGTGAGGAAGATGAAGTAAATAAATTACTTTCAAGAGGCTATAATAATCTTGCAGTTTGTTATAATATTGCAAATATGCCACGTCGTGCTTGTAGTGCATGCAATAGAGTACCTACACCTACAGTTAAAACTCATTTCAAGTATTGTATATTGAAATAAGTTTTAAAGGATATCTGTATTTAAAAAATATCTAATGTATTTATTTTGTAGTCATGGACGGGCATTATTGAAAATGGGAGAATTTTCTAAAGCAATGGAAAAATTGCAATTTGCTCTAAAAATGGAACCTAAAAATACGGAAATTATTAAGGAAATTAGAATTGTAAGTTAATGAAATTAAATAGTGTATATTGCTCTTGAAAATATATATAATCTTACATATATAATATGTATAATTTTTAGGCAAATGAAAAACAAAGGAAATATATGGAAATAGAAAAACGTCTTTGGAAAAATTGTTTAAAAATTGAAGAAAAAGAAAAGAAAGAATTTTCTTCTTTCGAAAAAGCTGCGCATGAAATGTGTAAAGCTTTTTCTGAAGATAATCAAATCTTAAGACAACCGCTACCCGAATGTTTAACACCTGAAGAAGATAAATATATACGTGAACAAGCTGCATCTTTCGGTCTAACTGTAACTACGCATCAAAGATATGGAAGAGAAATAACATATCTTAACAAACCTAATTATTAGAATCTAAGTATTATTTTAATTAAAACAAATTATATAAATATGAAATAATAAATATATTTTTATACTATTAAAAAAAAAGTTATATTTTATTAAAACGTTTTATTTGATTTAAAATAATTAATAATTAATAACTTTTATAATTTTTTTATTAATTATACAGGAATATATTTCTTTATGTTTAAAATTTATCATAAATTAGCAAGATAAAAGAGATATCAAATAGAAAATATAAAGATTTCATTCATGAAAAAATGGCGATTTTATAAGTACCAATAAATTATATATAATATTATTCAATAGTTAATATTAATCATAGATGAATCTTCTGTAAATGGTTTTTCGATTTCATTGCCAAATCGTAATCTGTATTTTCGTCTTACAAGATTCCATTCAACAATATTTTCAATTCTTATTGAATCTTTTAATGATAATTGACTTTCCAATGGACTCGATCGAAGTAATTCAAAATTAATAGTATCATGTTGTTGAGTTAATGTTCCATTGTCCTGAATAAAAAAAGTATCGTCTATATGTTTTACTTATTTATTTATTTACATTTCTTTGACATACCTGAATAAACGAACGTCCTGTAAATAAATGCATGACACCAGTTTTACGTACACGACTTCGATGTTTACATGTTTTTCCAATATATGGAATCCAAGAAGTAATGAGATTCAACGGCGAAGGTGCTGTACGTGTTCTTAAAATAGATAAGAATTTCGATTTTCGTTAAAAATCGATTTCGTATTATATAATATGATGTTTTATCGATGTTAATTGCAAAAAATTTACTTGTATTTATCTGCAAAAAATTTGATTTTAAAATTTATATTTTGCGAGATACTCACTTTTGCATTTTACGAATAAGTTTACTGAGTCCATATTTCCATTCAATATCGCTTTGAGATTGAATACTTTGATATGTGTCAGTCATCATGGCAATTAACAAATTGATCAGTACAATTACACTAACCAACATATAGAGAGAAAAGGATATCTATCAAGGTATGAAAGTATTAATCAACTTCATATTTGTTTTATTGATCATACAAATGTGAATATTGATCTGACCTTAAAAAAATATATTGTCCAATTTGGTTGCATCTTTCTTTTTAATGATATTGTAAAATCATCCGTATCCTTTTGGCCGAAAATAGCGAAGAAAAGATTTTCCGTAATATCAATGGGATTCACTTTCACTGAAAGAATATAATCAAGCGTCTAAAATTGTTAAATGTATTTCTTCTGAAACGCAAAGATTATCATTTTGTATTATGTGTAATTATATGATTTATCTTCTGTAAAGTTGTAATTTAATCATTGCGTTCTAATTATTAATGCTATTGGTTGAAAGAAAAAGCTGTATACAGTATGTGAAACAATGAAAGCAATGAGAATGAAGAGGAAAGGCAAAGAGAACAGAAATAAATTATTATTACGGAAAAAAAGAATGATATGAATGAACTATTAATGAATTTCTGATATTTTAAATAATTATTGTATATATATATATATATTAATATTTGTTTGTGATATCGATTTCAAGATATAGTAATATCTTGTATGATCTTAATTGTGCGATTTTAATTAATGAAGACAGTGTGTCATGATCAACTAAGATTCGAACGGCAAACGGTCGACGAACCGATTTCACGATACGATTAAATATTACAAATACGTACTCGATTTTGCTAAATAATAAGCATCGTGATGTTTAGTCAGCATGCACACGTGCATTTAGTAACAATATTTTGTTTAATATAATGGAATTAGTTTATCGATTTGTTCATTAGTGTGCCAATGAAAGAGCAAAACAATACGAATGATCATATATGTATACAGAAACTAACCATTAAAGATATAAGATCAAATTCTTATACATTGTTGCTATACAACATCATTTCCGTGGTAGTCTTCTCTAAAACATGGTCGAAACGATAATTGTTGTATCGATGCAAGAAAAGGTAAAAAGGACCATGAATAATAGTAGAATCAATAAAATGATCCGGTCATCTCTGATGTTTATTTCAAGAAAGATCAAATGCAAGATGCAAGATTGTACATTTATATTGGAAAATGATAAATTCGTACGTTTTATTTTAATAATTTAATATCAGAAGAATATATTCAATTAGATAGAATATGTTCAAACAGATCAATTTTCTAATCAATATATCGATTGTGAAAAATCGAATAATCGATTCAAGAAACAGAAGTAGATACAGCTTGGTTTCCAATGGGAACACCGGCCAATGAACTTTCCAAAACAGCCGGTAGGGGGTCGTGTTCGATAATATCTTTCGATTCTTCAGCATGTTTTTCGATCTTTTCACCATAAAGATCTCGATACTTTCGTCGAACCGCTTCCCAATCGACAACGTTATCGATTCTGACAGCATTACTAAACGATAATTGACTGCCAAGAGGACTTAATTGAACAATCGACAAGGCGATACTTTCTTTATGAGCCGCTTGAGTCTTTTTTACTTTGGATAACCATTTGGTGGCCATTTTGGAGCGTGGTGAAAGAGCGTCAGTTCTTTGCATCAAGCGGACAAGGGAAGGTCGTTGTTTTTTCGCAGCGCGTTTTTTGCAGTGTTTGAACAAATATGTCATCCAGGTGGTAAGAAGATTCAACGGTGATGGCGCCGTATTTGTCCTACGCATCGATAAACGTAGCTCAAATCAATTAGAATTTTCGCAATCGACCGAACGAATTAGCCTGCGCGGACATGCAACGTTGCAGTATCGATAAATCGATACCGATTCTATTTCAATTTTAATTCTCGAAAGATACATTATGGAAGATTCCGGCATTTTTTTTACCAATGAGCAACAATTATAAATCCTTACCTGTGCATATTTCTAACGAGCTTACTCAATCCGTATTTCCATTCGATGTCGGACTGAGCTTGTATCCTTTGGTAAGTATCACTCATCATGGCAATTAGAAGATTAATCAGCACAACCACCGAAACCAGCATATAAATACCGAAGGTGAGCTTGAAGAGAACTTTGGTCCATTCGGGCTGCGTTATTTCAACCTTGAATTGTTCGTGGGTCGTCTGACCGAAGATGGCGAAGAACAATAACTCAACGGCCAATACGGGACTCATCCTGACTGGAAATACGTGGTAACGATACGTTTTGTGAAAATTCCATGTATCGCGATGTATTCTTCAATCTGTCTATATGTGCGTAGATGTTACGAATGTATGTATTTATGTGTAGATACGTATGTGTTTTTGTTGTCCTCAATGTTTAACACTTATCATAGTATCACTGTGATTAAATAATAGTTCGTAAAGAACACGTTATTTCAGGATCATAAAGAAAAAATAAGGAATACATTTTTAAGGATCAACCAGATTATTTTGGACGAATTAAAAATCCTAGCATTTTAGCAGAGAACCATGCGAAGTTCTAGTACAATCCAAAAGTAAATAATCATGTTGTCAAATGTTTATGAACAGACGATATGACAATCGTATTTTTCTATTTCATATTCGTGAGATTACTTACGTAAATTCCAAAACGACACGAGCTTTTTCGTATCTCGCGAATTAATTAACCTTCAAATGTTACGACTCTAATTACGAAACATTTATCTAAAATAAATATTTCCGCTTAAAAATTATTTTCACTACGACATTCAGCGCGATAAGAATACTTATGCATCATGTCGCACTCGATAAATCTAAAATGAAATTTGATAATAATTGGTCGAACTTTTTTATATTTATATCTCCGAGGCGAAGGAGCAACTTCTTTTAAACAGGTGGCGTTGTAGTCGTTGGTATCGTGGAAGAGTTAGAAACCATAGGTATATTTTCATCCTCGTTCTCCTCGTCTTCGTTTTTACCATCCTTGTCTGCTTCTTTTTCAGGCTCATTTCCGGCCAAAGCTAAATACTTTTTACGGATCGAGTCCCAGTCAACCACATTCTCTATTCTGGTGGCGCTATTGAACGACAGTTGACTACCAAGAGGACTCAAATGTACAACAGACAAAGTTACACTGTCCTTCGGTCTAACTTGACCTTTCTTCACTTTCGCCAACCATTTCGCGCCCATCTTCGATCTAGGCGAAAGACGAGCAGCTCGCTGAAGTCCCATCATATGCACTAACGAGGGACGTTTTCGTTTCGCGGCGTGTTGTTTGCACACCTTGATGAAGTACACGATCCAAGTAGTGAGCAAGTTAAGGGGCGATGGAGCGGTGGTCGTTCTGCAACACGGAATCGCGTGTCCAACCTATCCCGTAGATCTATTTTATGAAGAACAACTACACGATGAGGAGAAATATATGCGGCGCGAAAGCCATTCAATGACAACAATGAAAAGTAGATGGAAGATGAAGTAGCAAGACATTCTTTTCATTCTCTTAACGGTAAGAAAATAGTCGAAATACATATATATATATAAATTTCGACAAAGAGATCCGATTCGTCTGTTTAATTCGATTCGATACACATTTGCCGGCTTACCTGTGCATATTTCGGATCAGTTTACTGAGCCCGTATTTCCATTCAATATCCGATTGGGCCTGTATCCGCTGGTAGGTGTCACTCATCATGGCAATCAGTAGATTAATTAATACGACTACTGAGACCAACATGTATACACCAAAGGCCAACTTGAACAGGACCGAGGTCCACTGCGGCTGATTAGTCTCGACCTTCAGCTCGCCGTGGGTTGTTTGACCAAAGACGGCGAAGAACAGATATTCGAAGGCGAGTACAGGATTCATCTTTACTGGAATTCGAGGCACACACGTTTCTTGATTTCTCTTTCTTATACTCTTTTCTCTTGTGACTGCTGCTTCGTGCCGTTAGGCTGGCTACTGGTGGACTCGCTATGTATGGATGCGGGTGTGATATATATATCATACGTACATTAGAACGAACGAACGATCGAACGAACGATGAATGTACGAACATGCTCATGCTAATACAGACTGGCCATGCTTGCGATAACGTTGAATGCATGCCGGACGTTCCACGTGAGCTTCGATCCACGTCGTGTGATTTTTCGATGTCGTTTAAATCAGGGTGATGCATTTTCTTATTAATTATTATTATCATTATCATCGATATTATATTAATGTCGTTTCTATTCCTTTCATTTTTTTTTTTTTTTTTTTACTTTTACGTTCAAAACAAACTCAACGAGGATCTACAAAGCCAAGTATGACTTATTATTATCGATCATCCGATTGCGTGGAATCCCCGCGTGTTCTTCTCTCTACCCACTTCTCTTCGAACTCACGGAGTTCACAATTGATTCGTTTGTTTTGGACGATGAGATGCGGCATGCAGAGGACGATCGTTTTTTTTTTCTCTTTTCTTTCTCCCTATTCTCTCTCTCTCTCTCTCATATATACACGCATACATATACTTTCGCACTCTCTAACTCTCCGTCCTTTGTTTCGAGCATTCAAAATGAAACCGCAAGGCGATGTAATCGCACGAGCGAACACGTACGTAGAAAGAGAACTATTTACCGTGCGCATGCAAGGGAAAAGACTGGGAGTTTCACAGAGACGTTCCCTAAGATATCACGAGGAAAGTACACGCAAAGCAACCGCAACTTCAAACGAAAAAATCAAGGATTCGATGGATAAGAAGAGGATGCTTGTTCGAGAAGGAGTGGAAAGTCGAGATGCACATACGATGGTCGAATCCGAGGCTGGACGAAATCGCGAGAAAGATGGAGGGATAAAAAACGGGTGAACGTGGACTGAGCCCGACTGTTTTATCGGTCGAGTAATTCGACTCGGCCGATCATTGTAGTGACACACAAAACACGCATTGCGCAAGACTCGATAACAGCGAACGAGAAAGACAACATTGCTCTTGTTTGTTTATAGAGATGCACATACGATGCACAAGATAGAGGCTAGTGGAGAAACGCGCGCTCGATTGGCGCCTCCGTGACATATATAAGAAAGAAGCCGGCGGTGGTCGCCAACCTACACTCGGCCGAAATCTCGAGATCGAGATCAAGCAGTAGACACCGAGTTAGCTGCGATTCGGACTCGAGACCGGATAAATTTGGGATTTTTGGCATCGAGTTTTGTTTTTTCTTTTTCTATCCGTCGGAAATGCGTGTGGCGTTTATACCATCATAGAGGAGGAACGTAAAGGAACATATATATATATGTGTGTGTATGTGTGTGTGTGTGCGTGTATACAGAGTAGGAGTGTCGAGTGGAAGGATTATTGGTCGCAAGGCCGAATCGCAGCGCAGGTTAGAGCGGGGTGAGAGATATTTCTCGCGACTCTTGCAAATATTTATGTAGTAAATATTGGAATCAGGCAGCAAACCCAGCAGGCAACACACATCGGGCAAACGCACAAATGCAGACGATACGACACCAAGAAGAATCGTGTCCTGCATTCCGTTGTGCACGTGTCATTGCCATTCACTTCGCGTTCCGTTCCGTTAAATTGGTGGTTCTCGTTAACGTTCTCAGATTTCAGACTTTATATAAACTTACTATCTCGGGAGCTATCGTCACAACATTCTTTTTTCTTGTAGCGGCCGTAGCGACGAGGAGGCGCCGTCGATGGCGTCTCCATCATCCATTCCGTAACATTGGCCAACAAATCTATCATTGCAATTGTTCCGATTATGCGTTTATCTCGAGATAACTAAATAGATCGTTTTCTAGATGGTGCATATTCGGGATAACGA
This sequence comes from Apis cerana, assembly GCF_029169275.1. NCBI lineage: Eukaryota > Metazoa > Arthropoda > Insecta > Hymenoptera > Apidae > Apis > Apis cerana. The sequence goes on along the minus strand of NC_083855.1, from coordinate 12,159,391 downwards.
CTCTTTACGATTCTTTCTCAACAGTCTTACTCTTCGGTGCTTGAAATTATCAATTATCATCGGGGTGGGGGGCAGGAGGGAGGGGGGCCTGCATCGAGGTATCTCGAAGAGATAGCGTTAAATTTATAATTATAATAGCAAGTTTCCCTCAGGTTTCGCATCTCTATCTGATTGCATCGAGATGCTGCGAAGGACAAGGACTATTCCTATCCTATTCCTATCGAGTTGAGATTTCGAAATATATTCCGTTGTTACTCGTGTGTTATGTTCGTATGTTCGCGGTCCCATCGACCGCGCCGCTATTTCTTTATCTTTTTTTTTTTGGCCACGATCATATATATATATATATATATATGTATATGTATATTTATATATATATATACACGTATATTCGAGGGATAGAAGACAAAGGGTAAAATTCGAGGAGGTTATTTCTCTCTCCCTTTCTCTCTCTCTGCTAATATATCTAGAAAAAAAAGGAAAAAAAAAAGAAAAAAAAAAGAGATCACGGCTAATCACGTGCGTCGAACTTACCGTCGTTGAAGACGCCTTTTTTCTTTTTGTCATCCATCCGCCTTCCGCCATCCGATTGGGTCTCGAAGGCTTGGTTCAGTGCAACAAAGTGCATCGAGAAACCGAACACGAAGATGGCCAGCACGGCGAGAAATCTCGCGAGATCCTTCATCAGGTTACCAATGATGATAGCCCACGGCCCGAACAGATGATGAAACGAGAGGAAATCGAGGATCTGCACACAGGCGAGGAGAAAGCTCAGGGCGAACAGTTGATTCCTGAGGTAAAGTAAAGTTGGCCAATAGGGCCGGTGGACGATTACGAAACCCATCAGATGGAACGCCACCCCGCAAATCCCGAACAGAAGCACGGCCAGTTTGATCCAGCCTAATCCACTTTTGTCGCTAGGGTTGGTCAGCTCGAAGAGCAATAATCCGGACAGCATGACGAGGAGGCACCACTCGTACCAGTATGGCAACAGGCTCGCCCTTACCACCGGGTATATAGGAATTATACCGACCAGCAAAAGGAAGACCATCAGGTATATGTGAGAGGTTAGATACGACATGAACTTTATAATTGGGACGTTGTTGTACTTGTGGCCGAGAGGGAGTGCGAACACGACCCAGACCGGGGGGCAGACGAGGAACGCGACGAACAGAAGGATCGTTCTGAAGGCGTTCCAATTCAGACTGCCCTGCCACAACTCTTGGAGGTACCGTTGCACCACCGTGTGCGCGATCACCTCCTTCTGCTCGTTCTCGATCAGCACGTCCAAGAACTCCACGTTCCTACGGTCCATCGAGGTGAGAATCCTCCCGGCCGAGTCGGCCCCCGCCGCCAAAGCCAGCAGCTCCGTCGCCATCGTTTCGCACTGCTTGCCGGCGGCTATCAAGTCCTTGGCCCGCTCCTTCTCCTTCTCGGACAGTTTCACGTAGATGTTGGAAAGCTTGGCCGCCGTGTCGACCGGCGCCGGGGACACCAGCACGAATTCCTCGATCGGCTTGTTGTTGTTGTTCTTGCTGCACACCATCATGTTGTAGACGAACTGAAGGAAGAAAGGTGAATCGAATCCATCGAGACTTTTCGAGAATCTGAGGAAGAGAAAGAACGAGACCCACCCTCTTATCCTCCATCAAGGCGTAAGTGTCGTGCTCCTTTTCCATCAGATACTTGAGCACGTCGTTGTGGCCCTCGGACGCGGCGAACCAAATCGGCGCGCTCCCGAGATTGGTTTCGCTCTTGGGCGACGCCCCGCTCTCCACCAACAGTTTCACAACGTCCAGGTAACCGGCCCGCGCCGCGCAGTGCAACGGCGTCCACCCGTTCTTATCGGTCGCGTTTATTTCAGCGCCCTGGCCGAGCAGCACCTCCACCATTTGGTAGTGGCCGTGCGTCGCCGCTATGTGAAGCCCGGTTTTGCCGTAACGGTCGGAGCTGTGCAACAGCTCGGCCGATCTGCTCAACAGAAGACCGACCACGGTGATGTGGCCCCCGAAACAGGCCAAGTGCAAAGGATTGAAACCGTTCTCCGTGGTAGCCGCCTCCACCTTAACCACACATACACGTACGCGTTTCATTTTCTTCCTCCTCTTGTTCCGACCTCCTTTTCTTTCTTACGTTACCTGGACACCGGCCGAGTTCAACAGCAACCGCACCACGTTCTCGTTGCCGGAATAAGCGGCCAAGTGAAGAGGCGTCATTCCAGATTCGCTGCCCAATTCTCCGACGAGGGAGCCACCGGTCGGAGGGTCGGACTTGACCGTGCCGGGCACGTGGGTCAGCAATTCTCGCACGGTATCTGGGCGAAGGTTGGAAAAAGAAGAAGAAGAAGAAAGAAGAAGGAAGAAGAGGGGAGACTCGAAGGGGCTTACCAGCCTGGCCGAAGTACGCGGCTACGTGAAGGGCGGTAACGCCAAGCTTCTTGCTGGATATACGGAGGGACTGGGAGGATCTCATCACTTCCAAGACCTGGCCGTGGCCGTGCTGGGCCGCCAGGTGGACGGCGGTGAAGCCGGCCCTATTCTCGTCGGCGCAGGAGGCGCCCGCCCTCACCAGCGCCCTCACCACCTCCGCGTGCCCCCCCTCCGCGGCCAACTGAAGGGGGGTCGCCTCGGTCAACTTGTTCCTAGCCGAGATCACGCCCTGCCTGTCGAATTTCATCAGCTCCTCGATCACCCGCACGCTGCCCTGCATCGCCGCTATGTGGGCGCACGTGTTCCCGTCCTTGGTGCACGCCATCACCAGACTCGGGTGCCTTTGGAGGAAGAGCTGGGCGACCTCCGCGTAGTTGTTCATGGCAGCGGCGTGGATCGGCTTCTGGCCCTGGTCGTCGGTCGCGTCTATGCTCGCGCCGAGCTCCAGCAGAAGCTTGCACACCTCCAACTGGCCGGCCCCTGCCGCCAGGTGAAGGGGGGTCTGTTTCCGCAGCGTGAGCACGTCTATCGCGGCCCCGTGGTCCTGGACCAGGAACTTGACGAGGTGGGAGTAGCCGTTCATCGCCGCGAGGTGCAGCGCCGTCCTGCCGACTCTCGACTTGGAGTTTATGAACGCCTTGTTGGCGAGCAGCGCGTCGCACACTTGAAGGTAGCCGTGCTCGGCTGCCAGGTGCAGGGCGGACCTCCCCTCGAGGTCGAACACGTCCACTCTCGCGTGGTTGGCGAGCAGGGTCGTGACGAGCTCCATGTGGCCGCGGTGGGCGGCGATCAGCAACGGGGTCCAGCCGACCGCGCTCTGCCGGTTCAACGCCTTCTGGACCTCGGTCGCCGACATCCCGCTTATCATCTCGGACAGGATCTCGTTGTTCCCGGCCAGCGCGCAGTGGTGGAAAGCCGACTCCTGGGCCTGCTTCGTCTGCAGAGAGACGTCCGCCCCGCCCTCGAGGAGGGCGCGAATGACCGCCCTGTCGTCCCCGGCCGTGCCGACCTCGGACGGCTCGATCTGGGCCGCGTAATGCAGCCCGCTCGCGCCCTCGTTCGTCAAACTGTTGACGTACGAGGTGGCCGTCTCCGCGCCCCTCCTCTCCTTCACGAATCGGATCAAGTGGCGGACCACGTCCGCCTTGCATCCTCTGCAGGCCAGATGCAACGGCGTTTCCCCGTTCTGAGCAGCAGAGAAGCCAGAGGAGGGGGGGAGATGAGTTTGTTGGGGACGGGAGGAGAGGGAGAAGGAATATTTGTTTTTCATTTACCTTCGACTTGCACATCGGATCACCTCCGTCCTCCAGGAGCAGCAACAACGTGGCCAAGTTTCCGTGGCTGGCCGCCACGTGCACCGGCGTCTGGCCGTCGTCCGTGGTCAAATTCGGGCCGGCACCGGATTTAAGCAACATGAGCGCGCATCTGTCACCGTCCGCCACTCTGGCGGCTATGTGAAGAGGCGTTTCTCGAAGCTTTCCACCTCGAACGTGAACCTCGGCCCCGTATCCCAACAACGTCTCCACAACCGCGGGTTTCGCGCTCTCCACGGCTATGTGAAGCGCGGTGTAATTGTCGTTCGTGGTCGCGTCCACCTGTACACGTTACACGTACGCGGGTAGGAGTGTCGTAAGAGACGAGACGGGCGTAATTTCCTTGCGCGAAATACCTTCTCCCCTCGTTGCAGAAGAGTGCTTATGATCCCGACGTGGCCGTATTTGGCGGCTGTGTGAATAGACCTGGCCCCTCGCTTATTCGGCATGTGCAAGTACACTCCCTTCTTGAACAGCATCGTCGCGCATTCCGAGTGCCCGTTCAACGACGCTATGTGCATCAACGTCGACCCGTCCTTCGTCCTTTCGAATATGCTCGCTTTGAATTTGTCGGCGAGCAGCTCGATGATGGAAGCGTGCCCGTTCTCCGCAGCCAGATGCATGGGCGTGCGATCCTGATGGTCGGTGATCGAGGCCGACGCTCTCACGCCGTAAAAATACTTGACGAGTGTCTCGTCGCCTTCCGCGCTCGCTATGTGCAGCGCCGTCTGCCCGTCGCCCTGCAATGGTTACCACTTTTCACTCGTATCCTTTCCGAGAGAAGCGCCCTCTTCTCGTACGTTTTGCATGTCCACTGTTCCCCCGTAATCCACCAATATCCGCACCATGTCGATGTCTCTTCTTCTGGCCGCGAGATGTAGCGCCGAATCGCCGGTCGCGGTGGTCGCGCGTAGCTGATCGGGCGCCTGTTGGGCCAACAATTCCCTGCACATCGATTGGTTCCCAGCTTCCACCGCCAACAGCAACGGTATCTTTCCTTTCTGCAATTCACGCGCGATTCGCGTCCAACTTCTTTTCAGTAGTTCTCGTCTTTTCGTCGAGTCGGGGGAGAATCGGTTGACAGGCATCGGTGATGGATCGATTTTCAATGGGAGGAGAGAGAGAGAGAGGAAGAGAGAGAGAGAAACGAATTCGATTTTCATAAATAACCGTGTATGTGCGTTCGGTGAGCGAGAATTGTCTCGAAATGACTGTAATCTTGCTCGTTTACGGGACGGAGGAGGAAGGAATATTAGGAAGCTGGTGGTGTGCGGGAAAGAAAGAAAGAAAGAAAGAAAGAGAATTATGACAGCTGTGCCAGGCAGCGATGGTCGTTGAGCCATCGTTCGCGTCACGCGAGAGACGAGAATCGAGAGGGATAGAAATCGCGCAGGAAAAACTGTTAATTCGATGAATTCGTGCCCCGATACACACGAGCGCCGTACGGTAGAAATATTTGGCTCTTAAAAGCGGAAAAAAATCCATCCTTTTCACGAGTACCTTCGAAATGAACAAATTTTTATACGGATAATTGATTGGACGTTTTGGATGGTATGATTTCTTTTTTTCATATTTTTTAATTATTAACGTAGCTATGTGGCTTTAAAGTAAAGTCGATCTCCTAATTGCTGAAGTAAAATTATTGCTGAAAAGTAAAATTATTGTTTACGATCTTTTTAATCTCATTAACTTTTGATCGAATTAAGCGTGCTAAGGTATGTATTCGTATCGTGCCAAATTTCATTTTGATGTTATCGATGTAATTTTTGAAATTATACGTTATTTAAAATTTCTCGTTTTCAATTTTAATTTTAAAAAGGAGTTTAATGTTCTTTCTTCGTGTTGTTATAAAGGGTAAATCTTAGCTTTGAAATAAAAAAAAAAATTAGCTGCTACCGAGGTAGTTATGGTAATTTTTTATTATTATCGCTAATTACGCGTTATCAATCTCGAAATGATCGAAATTTTTGTATAAAATTATTGCGCGTTTGATGTATCAACTTTTTTTCAAACTTTCAGAAAAAACTTTCAATTTCTCAAGATATACAAAATTATAACGAGAAACTTTAAAAGCCTATATGCACGAATAGAGATAACGAATTAAGACGATAACGAATTATTTGAAGATATGAAAATCTTTCAAAGATGGATCTTTTCTCTATAAATAAATATATTTTCGAAAGTTGATTTAATTATTGTAGATTATTACAATATTAACAATAACAATATAGTATAATAATAATAAGTATATTATTATATATAATTATATATTATTATATATAATTACAATAATAAATATAATAAGAATATAATAATGTTATTATAATTATAATATTCATATATTCTCTTCGTATTTTTACTTTTAAAAATATGTTTATAAGTGTCAAGTCTGCATCAAAATTACGATGACGATGCAGTTATATCGAATGACATAATATTCGAGACATATGATTTCTCGGAAAGCACACATCTTCGAATAATTTTATAGTTTATTTTAAATTTTATAAAAGCATTTTCACCATCCCTCTGAATCTTTAACCATTTATTTTATTATAAATAATCTTAAAAAAAATATTACAAACAGAATATACGATTTCAATTAAAAAAATAGTTTTTCCCGCTTTTGATACGCCAACGTGCGCCGTCACGAACGTCAGTATCGATGATGAGAAGGAAAATTACTCACCCCATCGACTTTCAACCTGATGTCCCGCCCGGCGGCGGCCAGCAAAGCCCTCAAAATGGAGGTCGCGGTACCCGTCTGTCTCGACGCGACCAAGTGTATAGCCGTCTGTTGCCTCGGCTATATTCAAATTACGATTACGAAAGGGCTCTCACCCTCTTTTCTAGAAAATCTAGAGAAAAAAAAAAAAAAAAGAAGAAGGAAGAAGAAACAGATCATACTCCTCCGGTCGCGTAAGGATCGACGCTCCGTTTCGACAAGAGTAGCTTAACCACGTCCTCCCTCGAGTACATAGCTGCGACGTGAAGAGCATTGTAATTGTCCTGTCGAAGTAGAAAGAAAAACGAAGCCAGTAAATCAACGACGAGCAATTTCTTTCCTTTCTTCTTCGCGTTTCGTTTTCATTGGACGAGGTCGATATGATGCGATATGTAAGGGAAACCGGTTAATAAATCGAGGTTTGCCGCGCCCATGTTAAAACGAGTGTAACTTATCGTCGAACGATTCGAAAATGACGCGTTGGGTGGGGCTACGAAGAAGGAACCCCCGACCATCCTCTCGATTATCCATCGGGTAGGGTTAACGAAGGGGCGCGTCCAATTTTCTTTTCGTACAAAATTCTCGCGCTAAATTACTCGTTAACGATCGCAAAAAAGGGGGGGAAAGTCGCGGCCACCACCCAACGGAAAGGAACGATAAGCAAACGTGATAAAAATCTGGAAACTAATTCTAATCGCCTCCTGGAATCGAGCTACTTTTTTCCGTCCCCGGGTGACTCGCTCGGCCTAGTTGCCGAGCTCTCGCCCCGGGAAAATCCCTTGGCCTTGGCCCTTCTTCACGCGATCTTACCTACCCTCTTCCCTCCACCCCCCTTTTATTCGAAGCAACCATTAGAAATAGAGGAGATCGTTAACTTATCGCAAATACAAGCCCGTGCACACTCGATACACGCAGCTCCGGCGACGTTACGCGTCGTAGCCACGCAACGCGAATTTTATTAATCGAAAAGTGGCAAGGACTTTCCCTCGAAGCTCTCTCTAAATAAGGAATCGCGATAGGGGAAAGAAAAGAAAAGAAGAAAAGTTCAACGAGAGTTGCGAACGAATCGCGTACGTATTACGTACAAAAGGGGGAGCGAAAATTAATCGCGGTTAATGGCGGTTGATATACGCGGTTGATATTTCTTGGAAATACTCGCGTTATTTCTGGCGCCTACGTCCGCCCCCAGTTCGATCATCCGGTCGAGCAATCCCGTACGATTGTCCTTCACGGCGTACATCAACGGCGTCATCCCCGTCGCCTGGAAATAAAGAGCAAGATTAAAGAGGAAGCCTCGTAGAAAAGAAGGGGGAGAGGATCCTCGACCGACCGGGTCCATGACGCTGGCGAGAGGAAGAAGGGGCCCTCCATCCTCGCCGGCGCTCTGGGCCGCCTTCTCCAAAGATTTGAGCAGCTGGTCCACGGGCGCCCATTCCCCGCGCGCGGCGAGCGCGAGAAGCTTCTGCACGGCCTCCCTGCTCGCCCCCGCCGACCCAGGCTTGCTGCCCGGCTGCGGCGTGCCATCCGCGCTCGCTCCCCCCGATCCCTCGTCCCGATCTCTCCCCGTCACGGGACTCTCCTCCTTGCTCGAGGCGTTCTTCCTCTCGTCCTTCGCCCCCCCCCTCTTACTGTTGCCGCTACTGCTCATCGCTCGTCTCTCCCCTCATCCCGACACGAGCCGCACTTCCTTTCCCCCACTCACTTTTTCTTCTCGCAAAATTCCCTTCTCCTCCTTTCCTTCGCTCCCCAAACGAATTTCTCGAAGGAGAGAGATCGATCGATCGGTCGGTCGATCGATCGATCGATCGATCTTGCGGGCAGCGGAATTCGGAGGCGACGAGTCTCAATCAGCCGCGTTCGATTCTCGCGATTGCGAAAGACTGGCGCGAGGCGGCCGACGGTTGCCTTTCTCCACCCCTGGTTTCGTTGCTCGGAACGAGACGGATTCGGATCGACCAATCACCGCGTTCCATGCGCGAAGGTAACCGTAGCGCGCGCCTAGCCTAACCTCAACCCGCTCAGCTTCGGCTAACGTTCGTTCCTCGCGCCTTGGTTGCAAGGGAATGCGGTAAAATCGGTATCCTCGGTGGCTTGGGGAGTAGTGGAGGAGGGGTGGGAGAGGGTAGAAAGTGGTACGTAGGATGGTGGTGGCACGACACGCGACTTCCGGCGAGGGGCAGCCAGCACGCCATCCGCCTATCTGGGATCCTTCTTGGTCTTGCAACCAACCCCTCCTCTCTCTTTCCACGTTATCTCTCTTTCTCTCTCTCTCACTCTTTGGATTCGTATTCCAAAGCACGATTGGAGGTGATTCAATCGGCCATTTCTATAGACGAAATTCGTCATCTACCCATTTCCCTAGTCGCCTCGTAATCTCTGTTTTATTCGGCGATAAAAATGACCGAAATAAATACTTTTTGTTGTGTTGTACGTTGTGCAACTATCCTAACGATAATTGACAACAACAAAGTAATTCAGTCACCCGTATATACAATCTCCGTGTATATGTGTGCGGCGGATTACGTAAGGAGATTATTTTACGTATAAAAAGGCTGATCATCAAACAAATGTATTATTCAAACGTTCAAGTATATCGATATTGGTCGAAGTGCACATATTTTATATACATATATATTAAAAATAGATAGATAAATAGATCGGTCGGGACAGCCGACAATTTAGTTTTTGCATACGGAAGGTTTAGAGAAGTTAATGGTAAACGGAAAAGTTTACGATAAAGTGCGATCGAGTCGTTTATCGTTTTTAGAGATAAATATTACAAACAAATATAATATAAAATTCTCTAACAAGTAAAATAAGTAATCTCGTTCGGTTCTCGGCTGAAAATGTTTCGCTTCTGCAATATAACCAGAAACTCCTCCTCGTCCCTCCTTAACCTTTTCCCTAACGTTCGTCCTTCGAGGAGCAGAAACAACGTTTCCAACTTGGACGACTCGCTGCTCGGTGAGTAACAACAAGAAGGATGAGAAAACTCCAGTCCCACGTATTCACCGATTTTTTCTTACACTTCCCAGCGTTTCGAAATTGGGGGACGCGCGATGTCCCGTCGATACGACGATACCGATCGAGTTGCGAAGAGAGGCTGGGCGAGGAGGCAGGCTCGTCGTACTTGTTCCAGCAGGGGAGCACGGCGCTGAGGGACGAGACGTTGGGCAATTTGGCCGCGGACGCCGCGAGGAGATGGGCCCACAAAGAGTGCGTGATCTCGGTCCACCAGGGCGTGCGGTTGACGTTCGCGGAGTTACTCGGCCGCGCCGATCGTTTCGCGGCCGGCTTAAAGAGGCTTGGCCTGGAACGGGGCGACCGTTTCGGCATATGGGCGCCTAACGACGTCGAGTGGATAATCGGTTTCGTGGCGGCGATGAGGGCGGGCCTCGTCGCCGTCTCGTTAAACCCCACGTATCAATTGGACGAGATCGTCTACTGCTTGCAGAAGGTCGGGGTAAAGGCCGTCCTGTCCCCCGACAATTTTAAAACCCAGGACTACCCTGCGATGCTGCTGCGCGCCAAACGAATGTGCCCCGCGTTGGAGCACATAATTATCTATTCCAGGGATCACGTTGCGTAAGATAATTCTCATATATTTTTCTTTCCGCGCAGATCTTCGGTTGCGCTCTTTTTGCAATTTGCCAATCAACGATTTTCTCTATATCCCCATTCAACAACTATATAAAAAATTAATAATAAACATAAAATAAATAAAATAATAATAAATTTATTAATAAACAATTTAAATTATTTACATTTAATGATATAAAAAAAAACTCATAAAGTTAATATATTATTAAAGAATGATTATTAAAACTTAAATTACAAAAAATATTAATTCGTTCAATTCAAATTGAAATTGAATAAATTTAAAAATAATATAATTATAATCAAATTTCCAATAATTATATTCAAATTATTTATTTTTTTAAAAAGTAAAATAAATAGATGTAAAAATATAAATTTATAAAACTATATAAAACTATATAAAAACTATATAAAAAATTAATAATAAACATAAAATAAATAAAATAATAATAAATTTATTAATAAACAATTTAAATTATTTACATTTAATGATATAAAAAAAAACTCATAAAGTTAATATATTATTAAAGAATGATTATTAAAACTCAAATTACAAAAAATATTAATTCCTTCAATTCAAATTGAAATTGAATAAATTTAAAAATAATATAATTATAATCAAATTTCCAATAATTATATTCAAATTATTTATTTTTTTAAAAAGTAAAATAAATAGATGTAAAAATATAAATTTAAAGAGGGGGAGATAGGACAAAGCGATAAGTCTTCGTATCCGCTCGATAAAGGAGGAGGAGGGGGAGACAGGATGAAGGATAAATCCTTCGTCTTGGAGAGACGTGTGGGAGCGTATACACACTCGCACACATACGCGTGTTCCACGATTGGACAAGGTCGGGCAATTCTAATGCGAGATTTATAAATAAAACCGTGTGCAAATAAAAAAAGAAAAAATTATCATCGCGCGTAATTTTTCCAATATTTCAAACTTCGGACTCGAATCACCGACAATTCGCAATTAGGTTAATGCACTCACCCCTTGGCTCGATTCTTATCCTACACGATGCGATATATACTCGATAGATTGTTAATTCGAAACGCTTCGCAGAGGGACGCGCCGATTCGCCGACGTGGAGCAGCTCGCGTCGAAAATCGAGGTCGAGCGTGTAGCAGGTGAACAGGATCGGATATCGTGTCACAGCGGTAGCAATATACAATTCACTTCGGGGACCACTGGAAGACCGAAAGCTACGCTCTTATCGCACAAATCGTTGTTGAATAACTCTGGACAGGTATACAGGGTGTTCGATCGACACCTGATGTGCGCAAGACGAGATGTTTGTCACGTTTTGTTGTAGAGCGCATTAAGGTCGGGGATGAGGATGGAGCAGAGGGTGTGCTTGAACGTCCCGTTCTTCCATGTGTACGGCCTGAATAAAGGATTGTTGACCATGTTGCATGCCGGTATCACGATCGTGTTGGAGGCCCGCTCCTTCAATCCTACGAAATCGTTGGATGCGATAATTGGAGAAAAGTGCGATACCGTATACGGAACACCGACTATGTGGGTAAAGTGAACACGAGAGTCGATCAACGTTGTATAAAATTTTCGAGCTCTGTATATATATATATAAATAGGGTTGTTTAATGTTTTTTTCTTTTTTTTTTACGGTTAGATCACTCTGTTGGACGTGTATCATCGTGTTCAACCCCCGCCGATAACTTTAGCCTGCGGCATCACGGGTGGGGCGATAGCGTCGCCTGAGTTTTTTAAAAAGATAAGGGAAAGTTTCAACTTCGACAACATGAAGGTAAAGAGAGAAAAAGATCGAGCCATTTCGATTAATTCCATCCTCGTCTTTCTGTTAATCGAGATAATCAAAGTTTTCGAGATGTTTGCACGATTTGTTAAGAAAAAAAAAGAAAATCAGTGGATCGTTTCTCGGGCGATTTTTGGAAATTTTCATAGATTGGATGGGAATGGACGAAGGTCGTCGACACGAAGACAGCCTCGTACTTAATTCGTCTCGACACAACGCGTCGCGTTTTCCGCGTTATCTATGCACATATCTCTCGCGCGGCCAACTCTCCTCGCTTCGTATGCATAAATACGATTCCACGTGGAGAAATATCGTTTCTTGGCCTCGATCAATAACGTTCTCTTTCGTGAAATCGTGTTCCGAGGTTTCTTGGTGTGCCTCCACCCGTCACTCCTATTCCTCCTCGTTCCAATTTACCAATTATTATCCATTTCATTCGTTGTGTTCGATAGAGCATATATGGGTTGACGGAGGTGTCAGGGGTTATCTTTCACTCGATGCCCAACGAGAAGAATGAATTGACAGATAATACCGTTGGCCATTTGAGCGATCACATCGAAGCCATGGTAAATGGAAAATATTTATATCGAATCGCGTATTCTTAAAATATATATTTTTTCTTTTCTCCCTCTTTCTCTCTCTCTCTCTTTCTTTTTTTCTCTCTATTTTTGAAAAGGTCGTCGACGAGAATGGGAAAACGGTGCCTTTCGGCACCCACGGTGAACTCTGGATTCGAGGATACTCAAACATGATCGAATACTATAACGACGAAGAGGCGACTAGGAAAACCATTACCAAAGATGGCTGGTTCAAGACCGGTGACCAATTTATCTTAAGATCGGATGGTTACGGGCAAATAGTCGGACGATTGAAAGAGTTGATAATTCGGGGCGGAGAGAACATTTTCCCAAAGGTATAAAGTTCAATGATTGGTCCTCGATTCTCAAATTTCTCGATTTCTCAAATTTTGTGTATCGTGGATTTAGGAGATCGAGGATGTAATAATGATGCATCCTCTGGTGGCCGAGGTACAAGTTATTGGCGCTTACGACAAAGTCTACGGCGAGGAGTTGTGCGCATGCGTACGCGTTCAGGACGGCGCAAAACTTGAGAAGGAGGAGTTGAAGAAATTCTGCGCAAGTCGTATAGCGTCGTTTAAAATACCGCGTTACGTGGAATTCGTAACGAATTATCCGAAAACATCGAGCGGGAAGGTGCAAAAGTATATGTTGAAGCAAGAAATGGAACGTAAAGGAATAATTCCAGCGAGTCCGAATTAAAATATTTTTATATGGGAAAAATAATTTAAAGTCTTTGTTTTGTAAATATTTTTTTTCTTTTAACAACTTTTGTTCAATTTTATCTTATCTCTATTAAAATGATTTATATATAAATAATAAACTCGTTTATTAAGCAATTTTGCTTCGTTGACGATACGATTATCGCGTAAGATAAAATAGAAAGATTAATACGATAGTGATTTATACTTATCATGCTAGAGCCCGCCACACATATATGTCCGGCGAGTTATTTCCGACGAGCTCGATAAGGTAGAGAACTGTTCGAATTGCGGTCGAATTGGCGTTGTTGCAAGTACGATAGTAATACGATAATATTTATCAATTGAATTTTATCGTCGAGTTTTAAACGATGCGGTTTTTTCTTTCAGCATGGTATAATCAAAAGTAGAAATCGTCAATTAGGCAAGAAATTAACGATTTTATTTCGAAACTTCTAGACGAAGGAAGCATCGAGTTGTAACGCGATATACAGGTTCTCTTATTCGGATTCAACGATTTTCAACGATAGCACGTGTCGAGGATGTTTTTACGCTTACGCGAAGCCTCGTGCTTGCCAACTGTCGTCGCGGCGAAAAACGGTGATCGGTGATCGATGACTTGGCCACTGGTACGAGGAAGCAAAGGATAATGACGCGTGGCATGGAAAAAAGGAAAGAAGCCCTGAAACTCGGAGAGATAGAGGAAGAGGAGAACCGGAATAAAGGAGTGGTAAGACGAGCAAGAAGAAGAGTAACGAGAAAAAGAAGGAGATAAGGAGTGGATGAAAAAGAAGCCATCGAAATCCATGGATTCGAGAGGGGCACGTGTTTCAGGTGGCGTCTAATTGAGGATGAATGCCTCGGGCAACGAGTCTCGCTTCTTCAAGACTGGAAGACTTGGAAGAGGCGTGCATTACTGCGGCAGATGGTGGTCGTGATTGCAGCTGCTCCGCAACGAACACCTGCCGTTTTCTCCGCCGTCTATCGAGATGGACGAAATCACTGTCCAGTCTTCTCTTTATCTTCCTTTTTTTCACCAGCTTTTACTTTTTCCTGTCGCTATCAGGATAAAAGTACGTCTCGTCTGAAAAGAAACGGACAGATATCGGATATCGATCTGTAATAGAAATTGTCGAGAGTATTTCTCTTTTTTCTTTTTCTTTTTCTTTTTTTTCGTATGATATAGAGGAAAAGTGATTTTTGCCACGGAACGGCGACGAAACGGCGTTTTTAAATATCAGTGTCGCGAACGGGAATGGGGAAAAAAACCGGTCGGGAACGGTTCGTCGGATCCGGATCCCCGTAGTGGGAATTAATTCTGGCGAGTGGCCAGAACGTATCTCGGGCACGGGAGACACGAGACACGAGAGAAGGAGGAAAGGGGGCGATAATGCTATCAACATCGAAGTAAATTTCGTGGTGGAGACAGATTCACGCGGAAAATTGGTGTATTGTGTACAAGCACGACAGATGAGGGCCAGACGAGCATGACCACGATTTCTCCTGTCCCGGGGAGAAGGAGCTAACGAGCTGTCAAGTGTCACCGAATCGAGGGACCGTTACCAGCCATCGATAAACGTCGAAGCTCCGTCGTCTCGGTGGTTCCTCTCGTTTGGCGGATGCTCCTTTCCTCCTCCTCCTCCTCCTCCTCCTTCCCCTCTTTCTCCGCTCGATTCGACGTTCCAACACCATCGACGTGCGAATCGAATCGAGACGGGACGAGGTCGAAATTTCTTTCGAATTCGGGTAATCGATTCGATCGGGTATTCGATTCCCCGCCAGAGGTCGAGGATGCGACTCTCGTGGAACAATGAGAGGGAATCGGTGACGGAATAGGGGAGGGGAGGAAGCGCGGGGTGGGGGTGGGAAGATAAAGATAAAGGTAGAGAGGACAGGTGGCGCGATCGGGACGGGAGAGGAGAAAGAATGGATGAAATTGCAGAGTAGTAAGCGGAGAATCGCGGTAAATTAAATACGGCGGCAGCCCGGAGGGGGTTCGTTTAATCGCTTAATCGAGACTCGAGAGAAATGGCTGGCAGGGAAACGGGGGCTCGCTTTTTCGTTTCTCGATGAGGAGGAAACCTCTCGAAAAGGTCGGCGATTACTTAAAAAACGAAGTCGGCCACCCATCATCGCCGCCGTTCTCTTTCTTCTTCCTCGAGCCGCCTCATCTTTCGCCCTTCCGCCTCCTTTTTTATCCACGGCTCGAAAAAACGCTTTCGCGCGGTTTTTCGTCAAGTGTTACTTATATATATATATATATATATATATATATATGTGTATATCCGGGCTGGCAAAAAGGTGGCCGACAACCGGATGGAGCGTCGCCCTATTCGACAGCAATATCCAAATAGTAAAACGGATGGCGGCCGACTCGAGGGCACAGCAAACACTCGAACAGTGGCCGGATCGATGAAAGGTACGCGAATCGCGGCAACTGTAATAAAAGAGTCCGACCGCGTAAACGTGATCCACCTCCGCTAACTCTCGTCTCTCCTCGTCTCTCCTCGTCTCTCCTCATCTTTCCTTGTCTCTTTTCGTTTTTCCCTGTCTTTTCATCTCTTCTTGTTTCTCCTCGTTTCTCTCAGTCTCTCCTCGTTTCTCCTCGTCTCTCCTCGTCTCTCCTCGTTTCTCCCTGTCTCTCCTCATCTCTCCTCGTCTCTCCCTGTCTCTCCTCGTTTCTTCTAGTCTCTCCTCGTCTCTCCTCGTCTCTCCTCGTTTCTCCCTGTCTCTCCTCGTTTCTTCTAGTCTCTCCTCGTCTCTCCTCGTCTCTCCTCGTCTCTCCTCGTTTCTTCTAGTCTCTCCTCGTCTCTCCTCATCTCTCCTCGTCTCTCCCTGTCTCTCCTCGTTTCTTCTAGTCTCTCCTCGTCTCTCCTTGTCTCTCCTCGTCTCTCCCTGTCTCTCCTCGTTTTTTCTAGTCTTTCCTCGTCTCTCCTCGTCTCTCCTCGTCTCTCCCTGTCTCTCCTCTCCCGATTCTTCGCGTTTTCCGAATTTGAAACGTTCGCGCGAGACGAAAATCCATTCCCGTTCGAGTTTTTCTCGACTAGAATCGAAACACAGAACGAGTCGGAAGAGAAAGGAGGAGAATCGAGAATTGTTGCTCGCCTCCCTTCCGAGGCGTCGGTCGTTGTTCATCCTTTCATGACGTTTCTGGCTTCCGGCTAGAGAAGACGGGAGAATGGAGGGAGAGTAATATAGGAATAAGAATAAGGTTCTTAGCGGAAGGATATTTCGTCCAGCTCGTAAGATGACACGTGTATACCGGGATCGAGGTGTACGAGCGATCGATATTCCTATTCCATCCACGATCGATCGAAGAGGGAAAGGAAGGAAGAAAGGGAGGCACGAATCACGCGTCCGGAAAAATGGGCAACGATGAATTCTTAGCCGGCGTAAGAACGCGTTTTTTTTGCGAGGAGGGGGAAGCACGAGCGAGAGAGAAACAGAGATAAAGAGGCGAGCAGATGGAATCGAGGGGAATCTCGGTTCCGCGTCTTTCTCGCAACGGCAAAAAAATCCTGGAAAAAGCTTAATGGAGCGTCTCTCGAGCGGCGGAACGATTCTCGTGCGGAGGAGCTCGCGAGTTTTTCTCGCGCCTTCGAATCGTAAGGCTACGCCACGAGGAAATGCGAGGCGAAGCGAGAAAGAGAGAGAGAGAGAAACGTCCAAGATTATCGCGTTCCCATAAAACGAACGAGAGAATTCCCTTCTTCTCTCCCTCGAGGGGAAAAGGAACGCGGCGGAAACGGAGACAAAAGGAAAACGGTCGACAACACCGTTTCGACCTGACGGGTCGAATGGAGAGGGGGGGGACGTTGTCCTCGAGAGATACACACAGCGATGCCTCGAACGGAAGGGACGACGGATGACGAATCCTCGCTTCCGCTCGCTACGAAAACGTAGCAAGAGCGTAGTTTACGGAATCGGAATTACGAGAGTCGTCTTTCTTTTCCCTCCTCTTCTCGATTTTTCGCTCGTCGATTCGCGAACGTTCGAAGCCGGGATAAAGGATAAAGGATAAAGAGAGGAGAAGAAAGCATGGCGCAAATCGATTATACGAGGAGTCGTCTCTGGCGTTTTTTTTCTCAAACGTCGTCGCGGTCGAGCCACCGAAACCGAGATGGGACCGTGTCTCCCCTCCCTCGCTCCTTCCATCTCCATTTCCCTTTGTCGTCGCGTTTTCTCGCTTCCTCGCCCTCCCTCCTTCGTCCTACACGCTCTAACACACGGAATTCTCTCGGAATTATCGATCGGTCAAAGATTGGGGAGGGGGGCAACGATTTAAGTCTATTTAACGGCGATACGTTGTTTAGTATCGCGCGAGCGCACCCAACTAATACAATTCTCGTCCCCCTTCGCTCGTCCCCCAACTTGGTCGCCCCCTCCGAGTAGCAAAATCGTCCAGAGGCTTTCCCTTCTCTACTCTTACGATTCTTCTCTTCCTCTTCCTCTTCTTCTTCTCTCTCTCTACCTTCAACGTTTCTCCATAAGATATTTTCGGCAGGGACGCGTTGGAAATTAATAAAGGCGCTTTGGTAGAACCGGTACGGATTTTTCTCCTTTTATTCTTTTTTTTTTTCTATCAATTTCTCGGCCACGTTCCATATTTGAGCGTATTGTGCACCACGAACAATAACTCATCTCGATATTGCTGGCCTGGCTCTCGTATCCGGCGTACTCCTCCTCCCCTCCCCACGTTACTCTTCTCGCTCTTTTCCTCCCCCGGTTTCGTTTTATATATATATATCCATCTCCCACTACCCCTTTCCTCCTCCTACCCTTCATCCCTCTATCTCTCTCTCTCTCTCTCTCCCGCATCGATAAAGTCACCAGCAGTCGGAGTCGATTTTAACGGACTCGAAACGGAACTTCGCCTATTAAAAAAGCGCGGGCATCGTTACTCCTCTCTCCGCGCCCTCTGTGCCTCCTCGGCGCAGAGCGTGAACGGTGGAACACTGGGCGCGATTTTCGCTCGGCGCGAGACGGAGATAGAGTGCGGAGCGAGAGAGGAAGAATTTCAGAGGGGAGAGGGGGTGGTTAATCACCGGTGGGAGGCACGTACGTGGGAGAGGAGAACTTTTAAAGGAGCGGCTGGGGTTTGTTTCGTCCGCGTGGCACGTGGACAAGGATAGTAGTACTCACTCCGTGCGGACGGGAACTCTCGGCGGGACGGTAAAGCGTGGAACGTGGAGGAGGCGGGGAAAGGGTTAATGAAGGATGGAAAGGGCCGCTTGGCCTGTGTTTGAGAAGCACTAGCCCGGTCTCGGGAGAGTGGTCGGTCTTCCCTTGGATATCCGACGTGGGTTGCGGGGAAACACAAGACGCCGGGCAGGAGGGGGGGTACTACGGGTGGCCACTTCCCAAGGGAGCTCGTTTTCAGCTCCGCCGCGCAACAGCTCCGCCGGTGCACCCGCGTAAAAGCTCGCCGCTAGAGCGAGAAACCGGGTTATACGTGTGTGTGTGTATATATATGTATATGTATATCCATATACACGACTCCTTTCCTCGATAACTCCCTCCTCTTCTTTCTCTCCCCTCACCTTATTCTATCCTTCTTCTCCTTACTTCGCGTCTCTAAAACGCTCCGCGATGCTACGAAATGGCAATCGCCTTACTCCTCCTCCCTTCCCCACTCGTCAACGTCCTCGCAAATCAACGCAGCTTCTTACTTTCCAACCTCTCCGCCGCCACTCTCCCTCGGCTTTCGCCTTTGACGAACCACTCCGCTCTCTCTCTCTCTCTTCTGCTTATTTTTACGAGGCATTTTCGATGGAGGGAATCGGGAGAATCTTGGATGGATTTTTTCGAATTTCGCGAGGAAAATCGTTTTTTTCGTTCGTTATGAGAAAGAGAAGGGGAGAAAAGAGGAGAGGATCGATGGATCTCCCCTCGAAAATCGGCGTTTTTTCGAACGGACGGCCCAACGCCGCCTCCTCCTCCCTATTTTCGTCCTGTGTCGCGTCCTGGCCTGGCTGCTGGCTTCGCGAGGATTTAATTAATGAACGGGCGAGGGGAGGGGGAAAGAGGAAAACGGGGATGGAGAGGAAACGTACGAGATTCCAGTTCTTTCCAGAAGAAGAGAAACGAAGGATACGAGTGTTTCGATGAGATCGAATAACCCTCTCCCCCCTCGATTAAGTATTCAGCTGCGTCGATACGATTAACCCTTTGCTCGAGTTGCGAGTGGTTCGAGGGATAGGAAAAGGCTGGAGGAAAATTTTTTTTTGGTGCGCTCCCAGACACCACTCGATTCGATGCGAGAAGTGACTCTTCGCTTGGATCGATTCGAACGGCGACGGTATTTACTTACGTTTGATTGTTTTTAAAATATCGCTTCGCGAATAGATTTCTAAACCCTTTATAACACGATTTTGTCGAATGATTAGGTTTTTTTTATCTCAAATTGAATCATATTCGCGGATTCGATTACATTTTCGGGGTTAGTCCCAGTTTGATGGTCGGTGGAAATAGAAATATTATTTTCAAAGATTTTCAGTTTTGTAAGCATGGAATATAATGAAGAAGATGAGTTAGATTTTTCGTTATTAAATGAAATTATTTCTATTAAGAATTGACAATAGAGGGAAAATAGCGAAAATATGGTGTAAGAAGAATATAGAATGAATGAAAAATAAGAACGATAATCGGTGAATGCGAGAACAATTTATCGGGAGATTGGAAATCGAGGATGGGTCTTGGTAATAAATATATTTTAGATTTCAATATTCGAAAAATTTTCTTTCTTCGCACGTAAAAAAAATAAAAGTTAATTCGTGCGTGAAATCGTTTTAAGGTAAACTAAGAAATTCACCGAACGGAAATCGCGTGGAGTTGTTGGTTCGGCCGAGCGAAAAAGACCTCGACGGTTAATCTTTAGAGAATTGCTTTTAATTGATATATGTGATAAAAAAAGAAGATATACACAGTGGTCGATATACAAAAAATATAGAAACGTATAGAAAAATAATAAGTTGAAATAAAAGAAATTAATGAATATTTATAATAAAATAAAATGAGAAGAACGAAATTACAGTTTCTTTTTTATGAATACGAATTGTAAAATTAAAAATACGCTAGTTTTATTTGCTATTCGAAAATGTGACTCGTGCCGTTGAGGAAAACGACACTCTCGAGTCGTATCCTTAAAAATGTGCGTGGCAGATGTAGCGAGAAAAGTAACAGCGGCCAATTGAGTCGGAAAGCATTTCGAATTTGACAAATACGATACCGAGAAACTGGACCTTGGCAATTGGAAATTCTAAAGAAACAGATGTTAAGAAAGAAATACTTATTAAAAGAAAATGCTAAGGCTATTTGCTACGGGATGTTCGAGAGAATGTCACGAATTATCCGATAGAGATGGAAATAATAAATTAAGCAGTGATAATTTAACGAAATAACAATAGAAACAACGAAAATGAAAATGATAAAATGATAAAAGCATAGTAAGAATACGCTCGAAGATTGCCAAGTAAAGTTAGGGATATTATTATTGCTGATTTCTTAATAAAAATATAATAAATAAATAATCATTAGATTAGAATCAATGACCATGAATATTAATGACTGTTAAAAGAATCTGTTAAATAAAATTTAAAAGTCGTAAATAAAATTAATTTTGGTATAGTTTCGCAAAGTTTTGCGAATCAAATAAAATAAAGTAGAATGTTTTTACTTTTCATACATTCAATTTCTCTTATCATGTGGAACGACGTGAAACACATAAAAAAATCATCGACAAATCATTACATTTCAATGTGAAGTAATTACTTGATTTTAAGTTCAATTTATAAAATAAATAAATAAATAAAAAAATCGATAACTTACGATTTAAATTAAAATGAATGTTTCGAAATGTCATATCCGTTATAAAATTGAAATTTAAACGCTTCTTAACAAATTTATAGAATATTCCTGCCTATAAACACGTATTTCCATTTAATCCGTAAAACGTTTAAAATCTTTATTGTATAAGACTGTTTTAACGTATGGTTATGCATTACATTGAAACGATTATTTTTTATAAATTTGAAAATGAATTTCCTCCACATTTCAACGCGTCATTCGAACCATGCGACGTTTCTCGTTATCTCCGATTAATAAGAGCGCGGTATTGAAATTTGCGAGTAGGCTCTTTTCTTTCATCAAAAAAATAATGGGAAGCTTATACTTTAAAACAGGAGATGAGATATTCGATCTTAAATTCCTTCGAAACTACGACAATGGCCGCGAAACGTTAATTCAGATTCGACGATCCGCGGCAAAAGTATTATAGTCCCGTAAAGTCGTTTAGAAGCCGTGAAAAAATTTCCAAGATAAAATTAGCTCGAGCGAAGACGAAATTGATTTTGAATCGTCTCGATCGATTCGTCGAGCGATGAATTACCGACGGAGAAAATGAGAGCAGCGACACGGAGTTAGTTAAGAAGTCGAAAAATTGGAATCCGTAAGACTGAGAAAGTCGCAAAGAAAATAATCGGATTCATTGGATTCCAATTAGACACATCACGTGGAATCGCATGATTTTCCCGATCAATCAACAATTTTCCTTCAAATCAACCATAGAGAAATTCTTCTACGTCTCGCTACGTACGCCGCGTTGAATTAGTAAAAAGGGAGAGGACCGTGTATCGAGAAGGAAAAGAGCCTCGACCGAAAAGATTCGTCGCTCAGCCTCCCCACTCCTTCGACCCATTTCACTCCTTCTCGCCTTGCGTGCACGCGGCCAGCGCAAGCAACAACACCGTTCGAATAACCGACAAACGACTCGTCGAAAGCTTCGCTCCTATCGCGCTCCCGTATTTGCATTGAATTTCTTCCTCGGAAGGGCTCTCTCTCTCTCTCTCCCTTTCTCTCCTTTTCCCCTTTTCCTCGTAGCGGAATAGGGTCTCGAGGATGAAAGGAATGCACTTGCCAAACATTAGCATGCACGCGTACACGTCCTGGTCGATAGGAAAGCCTCTCTCGTACGCGAAAAGGGTGAGTGTACAAGTGTATGTGTATGCGTGTATACAAGGCACACAACCTTAACTTTTCGCCCTTCGTCCCTCTTCTCTTTGCCGTGAAACTCGAGTCAAGAAAAAGCTCGGTGGGACCGGCTGGCTGTCCGCCTTCTCCTCCCCTCTTCCCCGCTAGTAGTTGGGAATAGTTGACGGGAAGCGGGCAAGTTTTTCGAACAGAGATGGAGACACGCACCTCGAAGGAGGGCAAATTATTGTCGCTTCGACCTCTCGCTTCCCCGTACCACCGCTCTTCTTCTATTCGCCGACTTCCTCTTCCGTTCTTTCTCCAGTTGTTCGTCACGGTGCCGTGGCGCCACTTTGCTAGAGAGAGAGAGAGAGAGAGAGAGAAGTACTTCTTCTCTCTACGTATATTGGTAAATCAGCGATCGCATTTCGATTCTTAGGGAGACAATTCCCTTTTGGATCACGTTCATCGACCGTTCATTTAGGTCACGCTGCTGCTCCATAGGATTCGTGTTATCGGTAACGTGAGGGATTATGAGGGGAAACGGCCACGAGGTAATATCTCCTATATCCAAATATCTCCGCTGTCTGTCTCTGTTCCACGAGCAGAGTTACGCTAATACATTCGTTCGGGATTATTCACCTTTCCCCGTTATCCGGCTGACTTATTATCTTTGCACGCGGGGGGGAGGCAGGGAAAGGGGGAAGGGGAGGGGATAAAATCGAACCGTCGTTGTTGTTATTCAACTCGAAAACGTCGAGTTCTCTCGTCGTCGAAAATAATTTCATCCACGAAACTTTTACACATATATATATACATATATAATAGATGCTGAATTTTTCAAGCTCGGTCTGTCGGGAATATTTTTCGTACCGTGTTTCGAAACCGAACGGCGTTATCGCCGTGATCCCGATTGTCCCGCTAAATTTATTGTTCCTTCCTACCTGCTCTCCCTCCCCCCTTCCCCTGGTATCGCGCTCGTCGCTCCATTTCTTTTTCCTTTTTCCTTTTCCCTTTTTTTTTCGCCGATCCGTCCTACCCTGTATCCACGCATAAATTATGTATCGGTTTACGCGACCGACTTCGACGCCTTCTCTCTCTCTCTCTCTCTCTCTCTCTCTCTCTCTCTCTCTCTCTCTCTCTCTCTCTTTCTCCCAGAAGGGGAATACGCTCGTGAATTAATTCGCGATTAGCTTACGCCGCGAATACCTTCCTTCGAATTAAAGGAGCCGTTCACGATTCTTTTCTTCTCGAGTAAAAGAAAATATGAAGAAGAAGAAAAAGGAAAAGCGATTTTCCTTTTGATCACGATCACACGAGCGAATCGAATTATCGACGAGGGTAAGAAGGAATTAAGGGGAGGAGGGAAAGTCGATTATTATGTAGAAATCGAGGCTATTAATATTCATTGGGTTGTTTCGTCGATGATGAAAGATTACTCGAGCGGTCTCTTGTCTCGTTATCGGAAAGAATAGGAGAGGAGGATCCATCAGAAAATTATGAAAAAACTCAAAATCCTCGTTTACATGCATCTTAACCTTGCTTCGACATTATATCCCAGTAGTTCTCAGATTTCTGAACGCTCTTTTCTCTCTACAGAGTTCGAGGATATCCTACGAGTTTTCAATCCCTTCGCTACGAACGATCTCTCGTTTCGCCGCGGTAAAAATGTGCACGGTACTCGAGAAAGATCGTAGACGGCCGCGCTTACGCCTCACTGCGAGCGCTTTGACGACTTTCCTCGAAACTAGAGGACATTTATAACCTCTAAACACACTCATATTTAATTGCTACACTACTTTGGAATCAATTAGGGAATTGTATGGTAATAACAAGTGTTAATAATTGCGTGAGAAACAAATGACAAAAACGAAATATCTATGCTATATTTCCAGTGAAAGATACTCGATGTACGATAATTCCGATCGCTCGTCATACGGGACGTTTACGTAGAGCGACTTTAATCGCCCGTAATACATCAGTGATATTTTATGGAGAGCGACTTTAGTCGCTCGTAGTAACGAGAAGATTAAGGATCGTTGTCGAGAGAAATTCATTGCCACTGTATCGTTAGTCCTTCCTGAAACTTTTTCGTCTTTCCAAACCGATTCTCTTCTTTCTCTAATTATTAATTATTCTTCTACGTTGCTCCCTTTTTTATCGTCTATTCATTTCTATTCTTCATTACTTCACTGGAAAAATCGGATTCTCTCTGGGATATTTTCCAAAGTCCCAATTTCATCGTTCCGGTGTAAATCGGATCCGGCCTGAAGCGGATGGATCGCCCCTCCTCTCCCCCCTTCCTTAAACACGGGTCCGCTTTTATTAAAAAAAATTCACTCGCCAAAAACCCGATTAAAAGAGAATAATCGTCGAAAGTTTCATAAGAGAGATCGTAGGTTTTAGAATTTTCGATTTTTTCCAAAGCGCCATGAAATATCGTCATAATATCACTTCGAGGGTGTAACGCGTGGCGATCGGCAATGCCTTTAATTTAGCCGCGTCGTATATCGTTGCCGATCCGATCTCTCATAATCAATCGTCCCCGACGATGAGAACGGTTATTACGAACAGGGGAGGGGAGGAGATTCAAGTTATCCCGCTTATCGTTGTAGCGGACGATTCGCGGCGGAGAGGGGAGAGAGGGAGGACGAATGCTGGAACAGGCCGCGGTGACGTTTAATCGAATTCCAGCGGGCAAAATATTCGTGTCCGGTGGGGTTGACGCACAGAGCGCCACCCGTTTAAACGGTGGCATCGATTAATTTCGATTTATTAGAATGAAGATTTGCCGTCCGAAATCTCCATTCTCCCCGCGTTCGAAAATTCAACGCGCGCGTTCGTCGATTATTATCCATTTGGCTCGCTTCTCACCCAGCGCAACCGCTTTCATTTCCTCTCCTCCTTCGCTTCGCCTTACATCTCCCCTTTCCCCGATCCGTTAGCCTCTCTTTCCTCCCCACCTCTTCCCTGTCTCTCAAGGTTTCGCCATCTATTACGTCGAGAGCGAGAATAATAACAAACGCTCTCTCGAGTCGAGTCGATCCACGACGAAACGTGTTTGTAAAGCATCGACGTTGGTGTAGAATCCTGTGTGATGTGAAAAATACTTTTACCTCTCGTAACGGGCTAATATAACTTTATTCATAAACGTGGTTCCGTGTTCGAATAAGCAGGACATACATTCCTATTATTCGAATACCGGATAATATACGAACGTTTTCATCATGATCCGTATGTTCCATGTTACACCGCACAACGTTTCGTAGCGATGTTTACATATAACGTACTTAAATTACAAGGCAAATGCAACGTATTTAGATGTAATGAATACTTTTCCTATGCTCGGCCGGTTAAACGTTTATCGATTGAGTGTGAAATGGAGACTCGGTATCGCGATAGCAGGTAAAAAGGAAATAAAAAATGATCAAAGGTGTTGAAAGTGGTGAAAGTGAAACGAAATTAACGTAATTCTAGGACTGCAGCTGCTTATAAAAAATTTATGCGACTTGGTAGTTAAAAAGATACGAGACCCTGAAACATTGAGAGAAACTGTCAGTTTTGTTCATTTCTAGTTGAATAAGTGAAGTTTAATGCGAAAGAAGGTAATTGTTCAATTATTATCCGAAAATACCGTTATTCGGCCACTTTTGTCTATCAATTCCGATACGGAAATCTTTATTTCCTTATTGGATTGGATTATTCTAACGTAACTTCACAAGTGAAAATATATTAAGCGTGCGAATAAGTTATTTTCCCCTTTTTTTTCAAAATTCAAGATTTTATTACGTACAAATCGGGTACAAGATTATCGTATCTCAAAATACTTTCATCCTCATTCTCTATAATTGTCCTCTTCTAATCTGATGAGTAAATTATAAATTCCTTCCTCGAAGAGCGATAGCTGCTTGCTGATTAAGCGATACATTTTCAGATTGCTTTCTCGACAATTGATACTTCTTTTCGGCAACGCGTTGGCCGAGCATCGTCGTGCGAAATCACGCGTCTCGTTCCTCGTCCCGTAAACGGCCGTTTCTCTAGCTTTGGCTGCTCGTATTATAAATTCATTCCTCGGTTTTGATAATATTCGGTTATTCAGTTATCGTCGTTCCAGACGGAAGCGGTTCACGATGGATAATCGAGTTTCGGTTTTGCCACTGAAATCGACGCGTCCATAAATCGACCCGTGATCTCCCTCTTATCGTCATATAAGACTCATTTCTCATCGCCAGTAACAATTTTACGCAGAAAACTTTTCCTTTTACGCCGTTTTCTCTATTCATTTCGCTTACAATTCGTGCAGTGTTCCAACTTCTGAGTCTTACCCAATTGCCTCACTCGAATAGATATCGCTCGTTCGATCTTTCTACCGATTCTTCTCGCGTCTTAAAATTTCCAAATTTAAATGTTTGTTACTTTTTCCACGTTCTGCATACACCGTTCTCTCTCAATGGCGCGCATAAAGCATTTCGGATGCTTGAACACCCGATTTCCTAAGCTGGAACGCTTCTCTCGAAATTGTCGCATAGGATTGGAAATTCTTAGAGCATTCGTATTGACTCTTCTTAAGAACAAAGGAACACTTTTTTAAAGGGAAACGGAAAATAATTCAAAATAATTCGGTTCGGAAAAAGAAGAGGAAGGAATAATTTTCACCATTTCGAATATTCGTATCACACCTCTTTCAATCTACTGTCGACAAAATCCCTTCGAAATCCCTCCAGCTTCAAAAATCAGAAATCGTTTAACGTATCGTGAATATATATATATATATTCTCTCTTGCTGCGATAGAATTTTCCTTCTAATCCACGCGTCCCCGCTCTTTTTAAAGATTAACGAGAGGCGACGACCGGCGATAAATAACTTAGCCTGGAAATTTGCGTTTCCAGCCTTCCTCGGCCGACGTACTCGCGAGGAAGGCGCGGAAGGGAGACGAGCGGATTAATTCGATTTTCCAGCGGCGCATCAAAGCGAACGAATGGAATATCTCTCCGTTCCCGTGGGTGGGAATATATTTTTAACCCCTCTATTAAAACGTGGGTAATCAGCGAATGAATTCCCCTCTCGAATCCCGTCCCCCTCCTCATCGATCCAATCCTTGTTTTCGTTGCGCCTAAACGATCACCGGGGAGGGGGATTCTCTGAGCCCCCCTCTCCAGATGCATTTAAGTTAATCGATGATCTAAAATCTCGTCTTTGTTCCTCGTCCAGCTTCGAATTAACGAGGCGATAATAAGATAGTATATATTAGGCTGTCCCATAAGCGTCTTCCTTTTCTTTTTACACGAAATGAATCGCCTTCTTCCATTCCCTCGGGAAGCCTCGTTATTCCAAAATTGTTGGGGTTTATTTGCAAAATATTGCTCGAGGCGCAATTTTTATTTGGATCGGTTTGGAATCGTTTATCGTGGAGAGAATTTTTTTTAATAACAGGAACAAGATGGAGCGAGATCTGGGGAGTCACAGAAGATGCAGGATCGAACTGTAACCCCTTTTCTCTTACGATGCTCGTATATTTTATATATAATTTTGCACTGCTCGCCAATTTCTTGACCGTTCTTCTATGTCTTTCGGTTTATCAAGCAACATTTTCGAAAATTGATGGTTTCCACATTGAGAAAGGAGGTCATAGCATTGAAGTCCAACGCGACAGTTGAAGATCTATTTATTGTCCTTGAATCAAGGGCACATTTTTCGATGCGACTCGATCTTGACTCGAAGAGAGTATTTTAAAAGGGCTAATTAAGTCGCATGTTCGCATAAAAATGAGACTAGTTGAAGTCAGTTCCTAGCGGAAGAAACTTATGGAACACCTTAATCTAGTAATTCTCGTTCGAATATAACAATTCGCATCGACTTGAATCCGAGTGGTTTCGAGAGAGGGGAGGGGAGGACTCGTCTTCGCCTTGAATCTTGAATACCCGCGTTCGCTGCTCGATTTCGGAGGATATTTGAACCGATGTTTAAACGGATGGGGATGGAAATAATAAATCTTCGGTTCGCGATCGACTCGAATTTCAAATATAACGAGTATGAAAGTATACATCGAAGATAAAGTTTATATGTAAAAAATATATTGAAAACGACAGTAAACGAAAATCTATGGATTTTAAATAAATAATTTACGAAAAATTGCTCTTCAACGATGATTTTTCGCCACCACTTGGATTGATATGGCGATTTATTTATTTATGTTTTTATTTTTTTAGAATATCGCTTCTTAAATAGGTATCTAAACTCTTTATAATCTTATGAGAATAATATATTGTTAAATGGGTAGATTTTTTCCGAGTCGTGGGAATAGAAATATTATTTTCAAAGTTTTTGAGTTTTGTAAGAACGAAATTAGTTGATGAAATTGGTGAAGTTGAGTTCGATTTTTCGTTATTGAAATTACATTTATTCACAAAGAAATTAACGGTAGAGAAAACAATGACGGACACTTGGAGATGAAATAAGAAGGCGAAAAGTAAGAATAATAGATGGTGAATGCATAATAGAAGATGTCGCAGAAGCAGATTTTTATATCTTCGAATATAAATTAGATTTTCGTTAAACTATTTCTTACTGATGAACTTGTCAATGAAATAAATAATTATGCAATAAAAAAAATTAGAAGAAAAAGTACCATTGCTCTATTTGCCCTGATAAAGCCTGATAATGCAGCTTAGTAATTGCCATAAAACATCGCACAAAACAATATACTTTAATATTCAATAATTTTCTTTATATATAAAGATGTATAAAATATAAAAGTTTTCGTACGTGAAATCATAAATTAGTTGAAAGAAGAGTGCAAAGGGTTAACATACCCGTCAAAAACACGGATTTCAGCGAAGAAAAAGGTCATATATAGTCAATCTGGCGTTAACATTAATAAAAATTCCTTGGAAAATTTCCCCCTTTTTTCCTTTTCCCAAGCGCGCGTTTCCCAAGGCGAGGCAAAAGAGGAGACTCGAGCTTAAGCGAGCCTCGCGGTTTATCGCGCCGCGGAGTGACAAGTTGCAAGGTTGTACAACTTTGCACAACCACCTAGGAAAACTTGAACGCGTCTCGGCTAACTCGGAGTTTCTCCAAAGGTCGATCGCTTTCCCCCCTTGTCTTCGGATCACATCCTCCTGAGAGAGATGCGGCAACGTCGAGAGGATAAACGGAAGTTTCGCGTTGCCAGAAATATATACGATATAACAGATAGATACGTCGTTGACTCTCATTTCGAGAACGGCCACGATATTTGTTCGTGCTTGATTTTTTTTAAATATTCACGAGTAGATTCTCCCAAGCTCTTTACGCGTAATCTTTTATATAAAGCATGTACGGAATAATATACCGTCGAATGGGTAGATTCGTTTTATCTCAAATTAGACCGCGGATCGAATTACACTTTCGACATTGGTTCGAGTTTGACGGTCAGTGGTCAGAGAGAAGGAAAATAGAGATGTTATTGAATAACGAAATCATTTCTATTTATTATAGATTGACGATAGAGAGAAGGAAAGTAGCGATGAAAAATAAGTATAACAGATAGATGAATGTAAGAGCACGTAAATAAGAAATAAGAAAGAACACGAAACGACATTTTATCCTTGAGAAACCGAGGATATTAATTATTATTAAAATATCGCACGAAACGTATACATGTACATTAACATATACATATTTAATATCCGACAAATTTTCCCTCTGCATATGCGCAAAGATACACAAGATATTAAAATATAAAAATTTCATGCGTTAATTTGTGCGTGAAATCGTTTCAAGTTAGCTGTAAGAAATTCAGAGAAGAACGTCCGTGGACTCGGCCGAGCGAAAAAGGCCTGGAGCGCAAAGGGAGTACGTACGTGCACACATACTCAGGCGCGAGCTCGAAAGAAAGTATCGCAAATATCGCGTGATGGGAATCAGGTTCCCTCGCCCTTCCTCGTCCCCTCCAACCTGTCGCCCGAGAGAACCTGCTCCCTCCCTGCGCCGCCGAGTGGGGTGGACCGAGTCGAGTTGGGGGTCGAGGCATGGCACGATGTCGAAGTTTCACTACAGCCCCTGTACAATGCCCTCTCCACCATCTTTTTATCTCCGCGTGGCACGCGTCCATCTGCCAAACTTTACAAGCGGCGAGAGCGAGGGGGGAGGATGGTCGATCGGCCATATTGGATAAATGACTCTCGGCGAAATTAAAAAGAAAAGAAAAAAGGATCCCACGTTATTTCTCTCTATTCGCGACGGATAGTTATTCTCGAGAGTGCAGGGGAGGAAGGAAGGAAGGAAGGAAGGAAGGTGGTTCGTGCCTTCGTCCCCCTTCGTGTAAGGAAGCGAGTTTCGCGGGGACGATTCTTCCTCCCTCGCAGAAACTCGTTCCCTCCCCCTCCTCCCCTATCGAACCTGCTCTCTCGACTCGAGACGTCTGGCGCTGGCGGTCCCTGATTAACTCGAAAGATCGTCCCCGGCCGCCTTGCGGCAAACTTCCCTCCCTCCCCCCTCCTTTCAGTCTCGCCGCGACTTTTACTCGCACCCGGCCTACGAAGGAAAGAAAAGAATCCTATCGTCGCGTTGGATAGGATGGAGGGCGTAGAGAAAACCCATAGGTCAAATAGATATTTTATATCCCTTTGTCTTTCTCTCTCTCTCTATCTCTCTCACTCGATCACACCCCTTTTTCTCTCCCTTCCTTTATTTACAAGGAAATAAGAGCGGATTTCGAAGAAGAGTAAGTAGGTCGGTCTTCCCCCCTGACGAGTAGGCGAGTAACGCATAATCGGGGCCGAATTCGTTCACCCGCTTTGTTCATCGTGCCTTTCTCCACCGTGTGACCCCGTTCCGGGGGAAACGGAGAGAAATCCCCCGGGAAAGTCGGGGGATCGTGAGAAAGCACTCGAGGAGGGGGAGGGGTGGGCGAATCGGCCGAATCGCGGTAACGCGTCGAACGAGCCTGTTGTCGGTTACCACGCTTGAACGAGCCGTTGGCGGGATGCGGGCTACGACGAACCGAGGCGAGTCGAAGGACAGAGAGAGAGAGAGAGTTGCGGGAAAAAAGTTGCCCTCGGTGTCTTTCTCTCTCGTCGCGGTAACCGCGATGTTTCAACGAATTTCCACGCTTAGAGGAGCGCGGAAGCCTGCCCCGCGTGTCATAGACGTAACCGCACGACTTTTCGCCTTCTTCGTTTCACCGACGTTTTCTCCTTTCTTCTGTCTAATATTGTCTTCCACCACGAATGCGCGAATCGACGAATAACCGTCTCGAGTTTAAACTCGATCCATATCTTTATTACCGTCGCGCAGAGTGGGGCGTCGAGTTTTTTTAAACGTTTGCCAGCGATTCTTCCCCCCCTTACGCCTATGACGGAGGTCGGAGTAACGAAGCAAGACGAGAGACGAGAGAAAAACGAGTTGAAGAGTTGCCCGAGTTGGAGAAAAGAGAGAGAGAGAGAGAGAGAGAGGAGCGGCGGCGGCAGCAGCGGAAAAATCAGACTAATTACTTTGTACGCGTGGCTTTCACCGAAATGGGCTCGCGATTATTATTTTCCCCGAGTATAATCTCGGCCGGGTAGACGACGCGTACTCGTCCCGTGAGTAAGGGACTTTATAATCGCGTATCCGGGCAAAAGGACGGACAGCCTGCCCCCCCTCCCTCCTCTCAGCGCGAAAATTTCTTGATTTCTTTCCTCTCAGCCGCTCCGGCTCTGGAGAACTTGATATTCCACCGGGGATGATAATCGCGGGAACAAACGTCAAAGCGGACAGCGGCCGCTTTTTTATCGCGGAGACTCGATCCCTTCCGCCGCAATTACGAGCCTCCGCCCTCCTCAGAGAAGGAGAGGAGGAGGAGGAGGAAAAGCGTATTTATTTATCGTGGACGAGGGGAGACGCCACGCCGTGTAACCGACGCGACGAATGGGAGTAGAGAGGGTGGGGGAGAAGGGGAGGGTTACGCCACGTTTCCACGTTCCGCTGGTTTATCAATCTCGAAAGCGACGCGTGTCAGGAATTTCGAACGCTCTCCATCCCATTTTCGGCGTGATGATATTTTAACCCTTTGCACTCGAGAGAGAGAAAGAGAGAGAGAGATAGTCACGCGGTGGTTCGAAAATTATTTTTTTCCCCCGATTTTCGGACATGTACGGAGATTTAAATTTTTACGAGACGATATTGCTTTTAATCGATAAAGAATAAAATAGAAATAATAAAAAAGAAATCTATAACATGTTAAAAATCTGCTGGTTTCATTCGAATCCGACAGTAAGATACACGGATGAGAATTCGTATTACAAATTAACGAGAGAGATGATCGAATCTATTCTATTGAAGAGAAAGAAAAAAAAAGAACGTAGCGTGACAATCCCCGAGTCATTGGTTACTCATCGTATCCCTTCATAGCAATCGGGCGAAAGATCCGCGTGACGGATGTAGCGAGAAAAATTAGCGGGCAATTAACTTGGAAAGCATTTCGAATTGGCGAATGTATACGATACAAAGCGGAGCTTGAGAATTATTTACGCTAGATCTCGTTATCCCCGAATAATAAGAGCGCGGTGTTAATTTATAAATAGATTCGTTGGATCTCTTTATTAAGAAAAACGTGAAAGATTGTTTTAGAGATGCTCGCGAGACGCTCGTCGTGCGCATGCGCACAAATCGTCTCGAGTTGCCGACTTCGAAAGTGTCATCGAGCGCAAACGCGTTAATAACTCGTTAAAACTCGACTTCGTAATTCAATGCTCTAGAATAAGTCTAGAGAACTGCTATTTACCAAGCTTTTAAAATTATTCGCGACGAAGTTTACCAAAAAATAGTACTCATTGACTTCGAAAGTGCGATGATAGCTATCGAAAACATAGAATCGAATAACGAAATTATAAGTCAAATCTTTACGAAAAAACTATAGGGAAAGACAATGCGATTAAACTCATCTGGATATCTGGCCATGTAGGAATAACGATAGCAACGATAAAGTGACCAACATCTTCGCCATAATAAACGAACATAAATTACATTTGGACGATATAATAAGGAAAACTCCTAATAGGAAGATAAATGGCAACAGAAAGCTTCCAATCAAGATATATCCGGATAAATTCTTCGAGGATCGGAAGATGACTTTCTTGTTAAGAAAACAAGTGGCCATCTTCGGAATGAAAATTGAACGTTCCAGAATCACACGCTTCTATAGACCGATAAAAAAGCAGGCCCTAATGTCCAGGACTCTTGATTCTCCACCGTCTCCATCAAATATAAATTTTTTCGCAACAAGCACAAATTAGAGAACCACGCTCGAAGACAAAAACCTAAACCCCAAGAGAATGCTAAATTTCCTTACTTACTCTACTATTAACAATCCGTAGATGTCGACATAGAACCCAAATAAAAAAGAAAGGAAAGCTAGGAGAATTAATAGAAATAATAGAATCTTTCATCCGTGCTGGGAATTGGAATTGGCGGCAATTTGGAGGGACGAGCAACCGACTCTTTCGTTTCTCTCTTACTTTTCTCCTCCTCAGGAAACACGTATATAAAGTATCGGAACGGTTCGAGTTTATAGACCTCGATAAATTCCCCGCCCACGATACGCCTTTCGTTAACCGTTGCTCGTTTCGCGGGGCCCCCGTTGTTTTTCGCGGCCCGGAACTCGCAACCGTTCTCGCTCGTCCATTATCCGCTCGTCCATTCCCCTCTCTAAAAAAACTCTGAAGGGAAGGAATTCGAGGGCAGAGAAAGAGAGAGAGAGGAAGGAAGCGCGTGTTTCGCTTGCCGGAAAGCGATTAGGAAACCGTAGGTATTCAGTGGTGGGGGAAGGCAGATGGAAGGGGGAGCTCGGTCACGATCGCAGCGCTGTACATTCGGTAATCGACGGTTCGGATCGAGGCAAGCGTGTATCGAGGGCGCAGCGATCGATACGAGGAGGAATACGTTTCGCGATCGTACCTCGGTGTGTACGTTCCCTTCTCTCTACGTAACCGAGCAGGCGGTTTCGTACGCTTGCCTCCGTGTACATCGCACGTTCGCGAATTATTACGAGTCACGTAGAGAGGCAGTAGTCGCGCGCTACGCTATTATTACGACGTAATACGGTCGAAACGAATTCTAGCTGCGGGAATTCTAGCGCGCGATGGGAAGGAAAGGAAAGGAGAGAGAGGAAGAGAGAGAGGAAGGCGAGTATGGTCGGGTCACGAGCGAAAAAAGAAAGGGAGGGAAGGAGAAACACGGAGAGAAGAGTGTAGCGAGAATAAGAGGGGTTTTGGCGCGAGATGGCAGCCAGTTGTCATCGAGGCGAGAGAATAATGGAAATTATCCACGCTAGACCGACTCGCCTCGTGATCTCGAACGCACTAATACTCGCGTTTTCCAGAACGTGGTGCGCCGGCGATGCATATACGCACGATGCTCGAGTTTTTCACGCTCGATCTACCATTCTTCGAGGGGTGAATCGTCGCTCGTCTGTTTGGATAAGGAGGAAATTGCGGCTCCTATTATTAAAGGGATCGCCGATCGCGAAAGATTATTTTCCTCTCGCCAACCTCTCCTCTTTTTTCCCTCCTTCTCCTTCTCCTTCTCCGCCGATCCGTAGAGTTACGTAGGCCAGGCCAGAGAGAAGGAGAAAGAGGAACTCTCTCGCGCGGATATCGCATCCGTTTTGGCACGGTGAACTCGTCGTCGGCCGAGCCGGCCAACGATCGATAATGTATGCGAGAGGGCCGCCGCGCCGTCTCTCGTCACCGTCCCTGCCGCCCTTTGCCCCCGTGCCCTTGTGCACCGCACACGCGAAAAAAACACGAATAAAATATTCTTTATTCGTTCGAGGGACAAAGTTGGTGGAAACTTCGAGAAGAAACGAGGACAGAGAATAGAAATACGCGGATTCGATTCGTTCCGCGCGATTTGAACGGAGCATCGCCTCGATCGATCGATCGATATCGAAATCGAGGAATCGATGGAAAGGGGATGGAAAAAGGGAAAGGATGGTCGCGATCGAGACGACGACGACGACGACGACGATAGGTTTTTAACTCTTTGATCGGGATATTTTTAATCAACGAGTATAGCAGGCCACGAGGTATCCCCGTGGCATGTCCACTCGACGGATCAAAGGAAGGATCCACCATCGGGTTTTCTCCTCGACGACCACCTTTTCTCGACCCAGTGTATTACAATTACCCGCGTATGGAGATTGGACGAAATGTGGAGGAGAGAAATCGATTCGAATATACTTCTGTTTCGTGCGCGAAACCAAGTTTCATCTACTTTGATCCTACGTATATAGCCGCGTATAACACAGACCGTTGTCGGTGACGAACGGCTTTTAGGATCGTTTCTCCATCGACCGAACGAGAGAGAGAGAGAAGGAAGGGAAAACAATCGCGTTAGGAGAATTTCGGAGGGGCAGGGGATGACGAACGTACGAGAGGGTGGAAAAACGCAGTTTTCTCCCCTCGAGCTAGTTTGATTTACGTTGGATCGGCGCGTGTCGTTCGGGATTAGCGGTGCAGGGGTGCCAGTCGCCTCTTCCTCTACGATCATCCCCACGATGCTTCGGTCCTTTCCCTCCCCCCCTCGAAATAAGCACGTCGATAAATATCGTCCCTCGTGTCTCTATCTCCAGGATGCCGGCTATAAAAACCGAATCGCGCCTCCTGCCCCCACCGCAATTACGCTCCCCAACCGCTGGAGGAGGGGAAGAGTTGTTCTTCTCCTTTCCCGAGAAACTTTGTCCTCGCCGATCCTACACGCGAGTTTTCGAGAAGATAGCGGAATTTTCGTCGAAAAGCCCCCGGGGACGGGCTGAGCCTAATCCCGGCCTGGTCGGATATAAGCTTGCAAGTTTTCCCGCGATCCTCCGGTTAATCTGTCGTTCCGTTGGCGGAGTAACCGCGGAAACAATAATATCCGTATCGGCGGCCGAAGAGAGAGAGAGAGAGAGAGAGGGAGGGAGGGAGAGAGAAGGATGGATATTAGAGGGTGGATCGAGGTAAATCCCCGTGGAATTGTCGGTTGGGTTCTCTCCTTCCTTCGACGTTTTTCGCGCTCGATCTTCAGGTGGAAGCTGAGCTGAGCTTTTCGAAACCATTGGCTCCGCCCCTTAACGAATCGCTCTCCTTTCTACTCCTTTTCATGAGGAGGAAGGGGGAATTTTATGGGAGTTCGAAAGAACAGCACGGGAACATCTTCTCGCGCGAACATCCGTTCCGCGATTGACCATCGAACTGAATCAGCGCTCGGTAAGCGCTAAACACCGGAGCCAATATCGCGCGTGCGCATACATCCTGATGCATCGCAATTCTCTCTTCTTTCTCTCTCCCTCTCTCTCTCTCGCTCGCTCGCTTCGCTTCGCCGTTTATCCCCACCAAGCTGCCCGCCGCTTAGTCACCGTCAGCGAGCGAGCGAGCCTCGAATGCGTGGAAATTGCGTAAGCGTTCTACTACGGCGCGCGTGGCGGTTATCTTGATAATTGATTTGCGACGCGTACAACAACGGACACAACTCGCAACTTTTACGCGATCCGATCCTTCCCCGTTTTTTCCACCGAGTTTTCCACCAACTTATCCCTCGTTAATTAATAAGTGCGATAATAGGCACGTATATCGTAAGCGAGTGCAACGGGGGCGATGGCCAACCACCATCACCGGGGGTGTTTTATGAAAATAAGAGCGCGGCTTCAAACGTTTTTCACAGAGGAGGAGGAGGAGGAGAAGGAGGAAGGCAGACATCGGAGCCACGCATCTCGACTCGGAGGGGGATCGTAGCTTCAGACTCGGCGTGGAGACGAGGGGCTTTGAAAGCTGCGAGGGTGCGTTTCTTTCATCCGCGGAACGTACACTCGGAATTCGCAATCGGCATCGCTATCGCTCTCTCCCTCTTTCTCTCTCCCTCGCGGATTCTTCTTATTTTTCTTCTTCTTCTTCTTCCTCCTTTTCTTCTTCTTCTTCTTCTTCTTCTTCTTCTTCGCCGATGGTCGTCGGTTACCCCGGGCAACCTCGCTCTCCGTTTATCCACCATTAAATATGTATCCTCGAATTAGACGAGCACAACGGGCGACCAGGCAAGGCCAGACGAGGGAGAGAGAGAGTGTTGGATACTGAGCTACCGGCGGCTCGCTATCCCCGTCGTCAAAGGAACAAAGCCGAGCGGAAAAGCTCGTCTATCCCTCCCCTACCACCATCGTCGTGCGTTTCCATCACTGAAAGATCGGCGGGAGATTTCGGAATTCTGGCGCCGGACTTTGTGGACAAAACGATGGGCGTTTTGCGCGCTTCTCCAACTCGAACTCGAACTCGGGAAGAAATATGGCGGTCATTATCGCGGAGCCGCCAAACTTTCCCGCTTTCTCTTTCTCTCTCTCCCCCCTCCCTCTCTCTAGCCGTCTCACCGTTTTTCCGAGTTTCGTCGATAAAGCCGAGTTTTTTTTTTTCTATTAAGGAGGAGGGTGAAATTGAAATAAATCGCGGATTAATAATAAAGAGCGGTTATTAAAGGGGGCAGGGATTAGCGTGCGTGACCAAGGCTCGCTAACCAGCGTCCACGACACGTAACGAGCGAAATCTCGCTCGTCACGCGCCTATGCTTGATACTTTCTCCCACTCCCTCGAGATCCTTATCTTTATTACGCGGGCCGACCGCTCGTTAAAGTTCGTCGCGCGATCCCTCTCTCCTTTCTTTCTCTCCGAAGGAACCTGAACGAATTGGTTGGATTTCCGCGCGAGAAACGAGAGAACGGGTTACGGGTTTGTCTCGCGGAGCCGAAACAAGGTCGAGGAGATCTCGTTTCGCGGCTCACGGCCACTGTCAGCCGCCTCCTCTGAAAACGATGGAAAATATGGGTGGAGAAAGAGCATCTAATCCGACCCGGTATCACCAGCGGGCCATTTCGAGTCGGGTTCCAGGTGGCGAGTAATAACGGTGCAACGGCATCGCCATCGTTGTTCCCTGGGCTGAATTATGGGGCTCCATGGCTGCTAGGTACGTACGTACGTACATACGTGTCATCGAGCCATCCTCCTAATTATGTGAAACGAACCGACGAAGCCGTTGCGTCACCACGCTAATGGGAAATGCTAATTTACGATGCTCTTACCCGCGGTTATTTCCTTCCTTCCTTCCTTCCTTCCTTCTTCTCAGCCCGTCGAAATAACGGAAGGAAGCGACGACAGTACCGGCTTACCTAACACACTCCCCCGTGCTCCTGCTACGTGCACAGGTGAACGATTCCGTTTTCAATTATACGTGTATCGAGTTGCCGATAGGGTAAGTCGGTGAACCAGAAACCTAATTTATCGTTAAGACGGGGATGGGAGCTCGGCCTCGGTTTAGAGCACGGTACTGCAACGCGTCAGGTTGCGTTAACAAATTTCAACCGTTTGCTCGACTCAACGACTTTTTCGAAGTGGGGCGGAGCGGCGGCTCGCGACGATTTGTGCGCATGCGCGAGACGAGTGCCTCGCGAGTAACGCGAAGCGATCTTATGAAGTTTTTAACGAAGGAATAAAGATCCAAGGAATCTATTCGCGAATCGATACCGCGTTTTCATCAATTGGAGATCTAGCGTCGATCACTCGAGTATTCTTTTATAAATATTTGTTTTCTTTGGAATTTTCATTTTCATTTTCAAGCTTTATATCGTATACGTTCCTCAAATTCGAAATGCTTTCTAAGTTAATTGTCCTGTAATTTTCTCGCCATGTAAACGTTTCGCCCAATTACTACAAAGTTTTCAGTAGAATAGATTCGATCATCTTTCTCATCAATTTGCAACACAGCAAATTTTTCAAGTAATATTTTCTTTTTTATTCTATATACTAATTATATTAATACTGATGCTGTTCTCTAAAAAATTATCTCCGTATAAATCTCAAAATTGGGAAAAAGTAATTTCGTTCGGTTAGACCCCGTATCGTATCAAACCAGCGTGCGTCGTAACTGGGACAAAGATTCGACTGAGACTACGACTCTTGCGGGAAAAAATATTCGGGAATACGTACACCCCGTGATTACAACGATGAGATTATCATCGGTTGAAATAACATTCGATATTTCGATAAACGCGACGCCGAGATTATTAATAACGGATTCTCTTCTAGAGGAGAAAACTCGAAGATTTCCACATTTCCCGCGGAAAATACGGTTCTCTCGTCAAGTTGGAGTCGGTTACGCGCCATTTCCATCCCAATACACGCGTATACACGCGCGTAATCGTCGCGTAATCCTTGGATGGAACTGAAGCAGGATTTAAACGACGCGTAATTGATAACGGAGGGGAGTGGGGAAGGATTTCAGGTTGTCGGGGAATCGGCGGCGAGATCTATCCTTGGGAAGATCGGGATAGGAGGGGAGGAGAGGATAGTCCGTTTATTCGGGATCGAGGTATGCGCGTTCTAATTCCTTGGCGACCCGTTTCCATATCGATGAGCCAGCCACACGCGGGAACGAGGGGAGGGAGGGAGAACCGTCGAAATTGCTTTCGGAGAGGGGGAGAGGAGGGTGGCGAAACGTATTCGAAACCATGGCGCGATAGGTAAACGGCAACTCGACGGTATTTTCAACGGTATCCATGCTCCACGTATCATCTTTGTTCCCCTGCATTTTTCCCTATATACGATATTTCTTTTTTTTCCCCCCCTATATGATACTATACTATACTAGTTTTCCCTCTTTTTTCTTTTTTCTTTTTTTTTTCATTTTTATACCTTTACCCTCGTGGCGAAAACGCGGCGCCACGCCACCGCCACCCTCCTCCCCCCCCGCAAATGTCTCCAGCCCGTAACGAAATTTCAATCGTATCGATCGATCGATCGATCGATGCGATCGATCGCGCCGCCTGCCTGCCTGTGTCCACCGCAGCTCGCGTGATTCCCGACGATACACCGCTCGCCCTTTCCGCGTCATTGGCGTCGTTCAAGCGGCGATATTTTAACCGGGGATAAATTATTACGGCCGCATCGGGGCAAACATCGCGCCATCCTCCCCGAAGATTTTCCCTTTCCCCTATTTATCCTCTGCACATAATACGTCTCCAACAGGGTCTAACAAAGGAGACTTGGAACGAAAACGAGGCCGACAATTAGGTCGGTGCTCGAGGAGTGGTCCCGTGAAGGGGACTTGCTTCGAAGGAAGCGAACGATCCCTTTTTCCCAGAACTCTTTCCAAACACTTTCCACGAACCTTCTCGCGCCTTCGTAACTTTTCTTCTCCCGTGCACGCCCACCGCACCGCATCGGACATCGGTATCGAGAAATGGAACGATTTCCTCTCCCCTCGTCGACGACGACGGCGGGTTAGGTCAGGGAAAAGGAGGGGAGGGGCGGAAGAAGAGTGGCGAAAAGATGGGAGAACGGATCGAAAGGTTGCTCCCCCTTGGTAGATGCGGTTCAGTAGTAGTAGTGGTAGCAGTGACCGGAGGCGACGCGTTTTCCACGACCGAGTCTCTTATCGATCGCTTCTATTTTCTGATCGCGAAAGTGTCACGGGCAGAAACTACCTTCCTACCTGCTCCTCGCTTTTTATTCTCGCTTTCCTCCTCCTCCTCCTCCTCGAGGCGAAAAGAAATCCCCCTGGACGAAAAGGCGCCAACCCTTCCTTCTCCCCCCTCCCCCTCCAGCTCTCGTTTCGATTGATACCGGCCGGCCAATTAATCTTATCGTTAATTAATTTAGGGGCGAGGGGTCGAAATCGGATGCGTCCTCGCGAGGAGATCGAGCATGCGCCCCTCCTCCTCCTCCCCCGATTTGTTGTTCGTAAAATCAGTGGCGAGAGAGAGGGGGCGGGAGAGAGAGAGACACGGAATTACCGTGCAGGGTCGTCACGCGATAATACTCGGCACCGCATTAACGTCGGGGATGCCGGTAATTCCCATTTAATAATCACAGGTCGTATGTTAACCCATCGTATCCGCTGGTCGGACCTAATTACGGCCCCGTCCGACCGTGTCTCTGCCAATAAACGTTCACGGGTCTCGCGGGAGGTGGCCTCGGCACGGGCGAATAATATTTTCATTAACGATCTCTCGCGCGTCATCGAATTAGTGGGAGAAGGAGGAGGATAAAGGAGGAGAATGCACGCGTTCCCCTTCTCTCGCCTCCTTTCTTATCTTATCTTATCTCGTCTCGAGTTGTCGCGCGCCGACGGGAAAAGGAGAGAAGAAAAGAGAAAAATAAGCGACGCTGAAACTCGAGACACCAACTCGCGACTACTACTAGTACTTTCAATCACCGACTTCTTTCTCTCTCCCCGTGTATATTCTCTATTTATATTTGTATCGCGTTTCTATTCCGTTCCGTCCTCTTTTCTTCTCCTTATTTCCCTTGCGGACGGTGGATCGTGGTCGAGCGAGCCAACAACGTTGCTCCTCGCATCTTTTCGCGTCGAGCTCTTTTGCTTCGAAGGTTAAAGACCTTCCTCTCTCGACGGCGGCGGCGGCCGCGACGACGACGGGAAAGACGACGGTGAGCCGGAACTTTTGCGACCCGGATTGGCGAGAGGGGAAGATCGTAATCGCGGTTCGAGAACACGGTGTTTAAACACGCGGATTTGGATCGAGGCTCGGTATTTTCGCGATTGAAACGGATCGAGAAGGCGTCTAATTACGTATTCTCGCAACGAGGTCTCAACTAATCCAAACATAGACCCGGTCGATTTTACTCGGATGGAGAAAAAGGTGGTGGGTTTAGATTGGATTTCAACCGACTAGAAATTTTCATCGTTATCGAATTTCGTAGTTACGCTTGCATTTGCAATTTTTGATGAAGAGAGATATATACATGTCAAAGAAACTTGTTTAAGACAACGAGGGGCGAAGGGGAATCTCAAGATTGCGTCAGCAAAATTTGAAGATGTCGAGCCAATTATTATGTACGCGTTATTTATGGGTTACAAAAGTAAAGTATTCGAATTCGCTGACACGTTGTTGATAGTTTTTATATATTTTAGTCGGAAATGTAAACATCGGTACCAAACGAGACCATTTTTGTCAAGCTGTCGTTTCATTAACGGTAATGTAAAACTGCGCGGTATAATATTCAAAAATGAATCCGAAAAAGTGTGAAACGGGAAAGAAAAGAAGGAAAATCGTATAGCGAGATAGGAAAAATTGTAAACAGAAGTAAATCCACGATACGTTGCGTCGTCATCAAAAATTAAAAGGTAAAGGAACGAATAAAGCTCGTTCGGGTCGACCAAGAAAATTAACCGAAAGAGTGGAAAAAGTTATTATTCCCACCTACTCCACTTCTAAATACGATGTGGAAAACGTTTGACAAAGACGTTCATCCCAAATCACGAAATAATAATTTTTATTATTACATTAATAAGCAAAAAAGGAGATTGACTTTTGCAAAAACATTTGCGACGAGAGATAATGCTTTTTTCCCACGAATACTAAGTTTAATATCTTTTTTAACTCTTATGCACCATGGAGGAGACCAAATACAGAATTGGACGTCCAAAATATACGCTCAAAATATACAGTGGTTCGGTCATGGTTAGTGTTTAGTTAAATATCTGGATATTCTAAAAAACGATCTCAAAGAGAGTGGCCATAAGTTGTTGGAAGACTTCTACTTTCAACGATCCTAAACGTACAGCGTGGATATACGATATATGTTAAATACTCGATCGCGGATCCAGATATAAAATTTTATCTTGGAAGCGGATGCTTAAAATAAAATAATTATAGAAATATGGAATTCCATCGATCGTAATTTTACAAAATCACGAATGGTTCGTGATTTAGAACTGAGACGAATTATAATCAATGTTAAATAATACCGCATAAACGTTCCATTAACGATAAATTGGTCATTTTCAAATGTTGCTTGAGACAATCTTAAGATTTCCCTTCCACTACACGTCTCTCGTTGTCTTAAACAAGTTTCTTTGACGCGTATATCTGCTTCGTCAAATATTGCAAATGCACTTCGAATACTTTCGTTACCAACTGTAGGTATGAATAACTCGATAAATTTTCGCCCGTTCGCTCGCGTTTATAAGCATCTCGCGCTTTGAATTGGAAATCGAACGAAACTCCCCTCGCTTAAAAGAACAAGAAAAGAATCGAATCATCCTCGTCGATCATTTTACAAACGTTCCCCTCGACGAGACGATCGAATCGAATAATCGTAAATCGTGAATAAGCCACGAATCGCGCGATAATTATTAAGTCGAAAAGGTAAACGATCGTTCCCGTTTCTCGAGATTCCCCAACCGAGACAGCCGAGGGAACGAAAAGCGAAATTCCCCCGTCCCGGAGGAGATTGGCTTTGAATACGAATAGACGACGAACCCCTGCCGTTCGTCCCCGATCAATCGAGTTATAATCTCCCTCCCTTCCTCTTCTCGATTGTATTTTATTCGGCGCGGTGGTCGTCCGACTCGCCGTGGCGTACGACACACAGAGCGAGGGAAGGGCAGGAGGGGGCAGAGAGGCCGAGAGAGGCAATCTCGTTGGTAATTGTCCGTGAGGCGGCGCGAGGATCGCGGCCAATTTCTTTTCGATCGTCCGTGCATAAGGCACGCCGCGTTTCTCTCCTATTTTTTCTCTCTCTCTTTCTCCCTTCGTTCCTCGAGCGGCATCCTTCGACCGTT
Source organism: Apis cerana (assembly GCF_029169275.1). Classification (NCBI taxonomy): domain Eukaryota; kingdom Metazoa; phylum Arthropoda; class Insecta; order Hymenoptera; family Apidae; genus Apis; species Apis cerana. Next base: position 12,115,744 of record NC_083855.1, on the reverse strand, counting down.
TCGCGACACAGTTCGATCGTACGGATCCGTTTCCTCTCGAAAGGAAAAGAGGATGTTTTGGGGAACGGGACGAAACGAGGAATCGAGAAAAGGAAAGTTTTTCGAATCCCACATGGGAAGGGAGGACTTAAGATTTAAATTACTAATTATTAAATTTAATAGGAATAATTGATAGAATAACGAAATAAAAATAAAAAGTAAATAGTTTTATTCAAAAATAACGAAGAATTAAAAATTATCGAACCACGCTTATAGAAATAAACAAACATTTCTCATTAACAAATAAATAAATTATCTACATATTAATAACAAGATAAAACATAAAGTATATAAATTCGATATTAAAGTTGATACGAAAGAAAAAGTTTGATTATCATCTCGTATACGAATAACCAAAAAACGGAAGAAAGAGAGAGAGAGAAGAAAAGATTCGTGATCCGGGATATTTCTTCCTGTTCGGCCGAGTTTCGATTCGAGAAGGAAAAAAGTCTCTCGGGGAGAGGAGAGGAATGGAGAGGCAGGTGGGCGCAGGTAAAGGGAGAACGCAGGCGCGCCTACGAGACGCGGTTCGCGCGGATCCAGCTATCGATTTTCGGGAGGGGGGATGTCTCCTCTCTCTCTCTCTCTCTCTCCGTGCCTCGATGAATAAAAATGAACCGATGCTAACGAGCGCGATGCTCGATACCGACTCCACCGACCGCCGTGCCGACTTTTTGGAAACCGACCTCGCGGCCACCCACACGATCAACATTTCCAATACGGAAACGGAAAGACGCTTTCCCTTTCCCCCTCCCCCTCCTTCCTCGTATCTCGATCTCGCGTTCCTGCAAAGAAGGCAAGTCGCACCTGTCGTTATCGAATATCAGTGCACACGTTTACCGAGGGAAAAGGGTTAAAGAGTCCGTGGAAAAAACTCGCGTTAAGTACTTTCCAGGTACTCGTTCGCCTTAGATAGATAGACCTTTCTCCATAAAGTATGACGGAGGCACGTGGCACGAGAACGAGGAAGGGGAGATTGAAAAAATTGTGCGTCGCCTCCAAGAAACATTGTACGTACCTTGACTTTTATTTTTCCCCGCCACTTTTCCGATTACCTCGCCGCTCTCCCGTTTCGCATCCCGTTTCGAACGGGAAACGAAGAAAGATGAAGAAGAGGGGAGAGTGGGGGGTCCCGTTGAAGGCGCGAGGTTTTTTTTGATCGAAACTGAATAGCGAATAAAAATTGGGAAATTTTTCCTCGAGAATGATTCGTGTCTCGAATCAAGAAAGCGGACCCTGCTTTTTCAATCGGGCAATGTTTCGAGTTTAGAAATATTCTTCCTTATTCCCTCTTCCTTTCTAATTTCCAACGTGGGAAATCTGTTCGGGAGGGGGGAAAAGATGATCGTCGCCACTTTTCCACGAATATCGAAAACGCGTTGCGCGATGGAAAAGAAGGAGGAAGGCAGAGAAGGCAGAGGTCTCGAGTTCAACGGACTCTCGAGCGGCGAAGGAGAAGGTCCCCGCTAGCTCACGTTTCGCGCCCGTCTTTTTCCTCGGTGCCCTTCCAACCGGTCGAGCACAACAGCGTCACCACTACACTGTTGCGAAATGTCCACTCACTCACACTCGTCTCCGTCGACGAATTTTCTCCTTTCCCCCTCTCCTACTCCTCGCTGAACGAGAGAGTGGGAGAAGCGCGAGAAGAAGGCCACGGTCATCAGATCGGCCGAGTTGTCCCTTCCTTCCTTCCTTCCTTCCTTCGCGAATAACGCGGTCCGTTCCTCGGTTTGGAAAGGAGGGGAGGAGGAGAAGCTTCTGCTCGAGACGTATAGGTAGATATGGGAAAGGGCGTTTCCTGTTAGCACATCGCGATCGTCGTCGACTCTCGAAACGCTTTTTATCCAGTCGGGCACGCTCGAGCGCGAGGGGAGGAAGCATTCGCTCGGGCACATTAAAGTCAGCTGCTGCCCGTTACGATAATCGACCGAGTCGATTTATATACCTTCGCTGAGGAGGCCCGCGTCGAAATATAATCCACTTCTCTCGCTCTCTCTCTCTCTTTTGCTCGTTTCAAAATTATAATCGTCTATCAAAAACGGTGATTCTTCGTTCCTCGAGAAAGATTTCGATCCTATTTGCTTCGAGAAAGTAACGCGATTTACACGAGTTACTTGTTTCGTGCGTTCGTAAAAATTCACTCTTTTTGAAAGCTTCAAAGCAATCTTTCTCTTTCTCTCTCTTCGTTTCAATAGACTCGCGATCGAATTTTCGAATTTGGGGATAAAAGTGGGGAGGGGAGGAAGATTCGAAAGATCGGGAAAGAGCTCTTCGATAAGAGAACGGTTGGCGAGTAAAGCGTCGCACACCACCACCTGTCCGAGCACGGGCCGGTTGGTTCATCACGTCGGCTCACCGTTGGCGGAAAACCGTTGCCTCGATTAAACGGTTGGCCCGGTTGGAGCGGGTCCCTTTCCTCCTCGCGCCGAGCGAAACGAAACGGAACGAGCGGAAGGAGGGGGAGGGAGGGACACGACTCTTCCTCCGCGCAGATTTTCTAGCTTAGCAGGTGCGACGCCCGTCGAAAGCTATATATTAGGCGCGCAAATAACTTCCTTCCCCTTTTTTCCACGATCGTAAAAATTGTCGGGGGTGGGGAGGAGGCTCACAAAATATTGCTCGACAGCTTTTCTCTTACAGTGCAATGTGCGATTCTGTTCTTCGGCTATGGAATTCATAATTTACCTGATTTATATAATAAAATATATATAATATTCAAAAGGAGAGAAGGGAAGAATAATATATACACGCATTAGCTCCTGTTTTATTTTTACTTATTAAGAATAATCGATCGGCAGGAAAATTATAGGCCAACCTCCCATAAATCTTCCCCGCTAATTAGAACCAAACGTTTACCCTTTGATACCCGATTCCGTCTTGCTCCTCACCAACCCACTTCGAAACGGTCTCCCGAGGGAGGAGTCGCGTTTCCTCAACGTCTCTCCCCGGGCTTCGTCAACGTTTCGTCGAGAGAGGTGTTTTACCTCTCCAAGATCGCTATCTCTCGAGGTCCCCTCTTTTATCGCGGGGCCGTGCGAAAGGAAGTCCCGGTCACGGCTCGCCTCCTCCTCCTCCTCCTCGACCAACCCCTCGATAAACCCCTTAACCGATTCTCTCCTTCCGCTCTCTCTCTCTCTCTCTCTCTTCATCGCGATTCCTCCCCAGGAATCGGTCGGAATCTCGAAGAGGAACCGCAACCACCGCGGGGATTCCACCTCGTCCTGGATCCGAATTACTACTACGTACATCGATATGGAAATTTCCTGTGTTAAGCCTGGAATCCTGGAACGGTTTTAACGAGCCGAGCGTGGTCCTCGAGGAGTAAGACAGCGGAGGAAGCTTTTATTTATCGCGATAAACATTGCCATCTTGCTGTAGGATTAATCGCGAGATCCCCTGTCTCGTGGGATTAACCGATTTGGGTAACCTCGCTTATCGTCTTATGTATAGACAGATGAGAAGTGGTTGCAGCTGAAGAAAAATCGAAAGAAGATACGAAGCGGTATCGGTGTCGGGTCATCCTCGCGAACAAGAATTATCCAGGCTTCGTACTAGAAACGGTTCGTTTATTTATCGTTTATGTATCGGTGTAGGGCGAATTGGGGCTCGGGTAAGGAAGGAAGGAGGGAGGGAAGGAGGGAAGCGGATGAATTTCGGTCGTAAAACGCGGTTATTATATGTATATATATATATCTTGTGTATACGAGGCGCCTTGGAACAAACTGGGAATCGTCGATTCGTTACGAGAGGTCATCGTTTATTTGCACGGCGAGCGAATATCGAGTATCGCGTAATTGCTAGCATAGCACCCTTCCTCCCGTTAAACGATATATAAAATCGAGCAAGATCGATCGAATTACCTTGGAGAGACATCCCTACTCCCGGAGTAATTGCATCGAACTGCGTGATCCCTTTGATCAACTACCCGCCGAACATTCTCCCTTCCTCCTCTTCCTTGCTTGCTTCCTTCCTCTCAGGTTGGCGGGAATTCTCAGGAGGAAACGGAGAGATGGAACTTTGTTTGATACTCGACGAAGCGAACTTGGAATTTTTACGCGACGTTCTCCCTCTGCCCCTTCCTCTCCGCTGGTAAAGAAAGGTTGCTCTCGAGAGGAAGGGAGAGGGGAGGTGGCGGCGCAGAGGAGGAGGAGAAGCCGCCGCGATCGAGTATGCAGGCGCCGCAAAGCAAACTTTTCCAATCGAGCGGAAACTTTATTCTCGTAATTAAACCCGGCCGAATACTTAATGGATCCGCGCCGATCCTTCCATCGTCGATCCTCGCATACCCCCCCCTTTTCCGTCGACAGAGAGATATCCATCGTGGGCCGAATTGGGGGTCAAGATCGTTCCCCCAGATTTTCCACCATTTTCCACGAGGATAGCTCGATAGTTTAGTTTCGCGCGAGAGCGTGTAACGAAGAGACGTCGAGGGAGCTGTTTCGCCTAATTTAAACCTGGAAATCGCGAGTCAGGCGCACGAGAAACGTAAATCATGATCAACGATTAACACGCTCGTTAATAAGCCAGCGAGAGTTCGCGCGACATCTTTCTCACTTTTCAACGGGGAGATCTGGTCCCAGAGAAAGAAAAAAAGAGTTCGCGATCGTCCATTTCGAGAAGGAGGAGGAGGAGGAGGAGGAATTTATCGAAGGCGTGTCCTCGCGGAGGGAAGGTTTTTGCCGCGTCTCGCTGGTGGACGAGAGATCGCGGAGCGTTACAAGGAAGGAGGACGCGAGGTAGGAGGGGGGCTGCGGCAAACGGAATGCCGTAAATCTCATGTAAATTCGGGCCGCCGCTTGATTTGCAAGCACAATGCCAGACAATTGTACGGGTCTACCATCGAGCGGCCGGATGCGGAGTCTGCGAGTTTCTCTGCCCCTCCATTCCCTGGTTAACTTCTACCGTACATCCATCCTTGCACCTCTACACGCCTTCCTCTCTCTCTCACTCTGCCTATCTACCTAAACGTTTTAACGATCGTTTTCTCCTTCTTCCCTTCCTTCCTTCCTTCCTTTCGCCCGTCTCCGATTTTCGTCGCTTCACGCAGCGCCGACACAGAAATACGCGTCTTGCCTCGCCTCGCGGATAAAAGAGCGGGGAGAGATTCACCGCGGTCGAATCGTTCCTTGTAAAACGTTGTCGCGTTAACGCGACGCCGCGTGGGCAGATAGCAGCGCCACGTCACCGCGGTCGGTCGAAACGCGCGCCAGTAATTTCACCGCGATACCTGCCTTCTGCTTAACGACCGTTGCGCGTACAAAGAACAGAGGGAGAAGAGGAGGAGGAGAAGAAAGAGAAGGACAAACACGTCTCCGCGAACCAATCGTGGCCCATTCTCGAAGGAGGAAAGAGAGGAATAGTATAGTTTTGTTTTCCACGAGGAAGTGGCGCGAGAAACAAACTAATTCGACCGACTATTTGGAAAGTTTTGGAGGAGCATAGAGGCATGCGCGGGAACAGTGTCTTCTCTCTCTCGAGCTTCTTCGTCCGACACGTTGAATCGGGAGGAACGGTCGCATTTAACCGTCGGCTATCGAGGTGGCGGCAACGCGCGACTCCTTCTTCCTCCCTTTTCCGTTTCGTTCCGCTCTCGAGGCGGCCTCGTGGTCGTCCTTCCTGCCCAGTCGCCGATCTCGATTCCCGCGAGTTGCATCGTCGGCGATCCACGTCATGACGATCCCCGACGAGATCTCGTCTTTGGAGGTTCACGCGCGCGCGTGAAACGTCGCGTCCATCTTTTCTTCGTTCCGATGCGAGGTCTGCAGATATTCTGGAAGAACCGCGAAGGATAAAGTGCGAGTTTTTGGCGGGCGTGAGACTGTTCGAACGATCGGAAGAGAGGAAATGACGAGCAGGCATCGTTGGACCTTACTCGTGCTGCTCGCGATCACCATAGGTGAGTGAAATATATTCTTTCGTGTCTCTGCCGGGAAGATCGGTTATCCGATTCAACAGGTCCCCTCCCCTCTCCTTCTATTCTCTTTTCCCGCGGATCTCGCGCGATCCATTTCGCGAGCGAGTCGACTACACTACTATCTTCGAGAAGAAAGATGGATGGATGGATGGATGCATGGATGGATGGACGACGAAGGGAGAGAGTAAGGGGAGAGAAGAAGGAGAGGGAAGGATTTTGGTGGAAAGCGAAAGGTGGGTCGGAGGAGAGTTGGGACACGGCCAAAATGCATAGACGTGGATAAGGTCCAGCAGAGTTTCGCGAGGAGGAGGAGATGACGTGGATTATCGGGAAAACGGGGCGGAAGTCTTCTCTCTCTTTTCGTATATATATATATTTGGACGGCGTTGCGAATGTTGCCGCGTCAGGAATTCGCGTTCCTCGACAATGCAAAGCGGATTTTCTTCGAACTAGTCGGGTTTCCTCGTAACCCAAATAATGCGATTTATACGGGTTACTTGTTTCGTTCTTTCGTAAAAATTTACCCTTTTTGAAAGCATTGAGGTGATTTCTCTCTCTCTCTTTCTGTTTTGCCTGTTTCAAAACAATAGCCACCTATCAAAAACGATAACGATTCTTCTTTCCTCGACAAGGATTTCGATCCTGTTCGTGCGCTCCGAGGAAGTAACGCGATTTATACGGGTTACTTGTTTCGTCCATTCGTAAAAATTCGTTCGTAAAAATTCATCTTTTTTGAAAGCGTCAAAGTAATTTCTCTCTCTCTCTTTTGCCTGTTTCAAAACGATAGTTAACGCTCTCTAGCAAAAAATGATGACGATTCTTCTTTCCTCGAGAAGGAAATAATGCGATTTACACAGCTATTTGTTTCGTTCTTTCGTAAAAGAATCGGTAAAAATTCACGGAAGAGTCGAGACGATTTCTTTCTTTTTTATCTGTTTCGCAACGATAGTCAATGTCACCTACCAAAAAAAACGGTAACGGTTCCTCGAGATGGGCGGATTTCGATCCTATTTGTTCTTGTTTCGCTTCGAGGAACGATGTTGACGCTACCGGGTTTGATTTCCACCTGTGCAACCTTCCCCGATATCCTCTGTGTTGCCGGTGTTGGAAAGGGAAACGGAATAATTCGAAGCTACGCATTAGCCTGATTAAAAGGCTTGGAGCGTAGGGAGAGAGGGGAAGCTTGCATCTAATGGCTTGCGTTTCGGGAGAGAGAGGGAAGGTTTCGGTAACGCACCACCGTCTGTCCCTCCCTTTCTCTCTCTCTCTCTCTCTGTCTTCTCTTCCTTAGATTAGATTTCGCTCGAATTCGCGTATCGGCCCGATTTCTTCTCGCTTCTCGGTTCTTTTTCGGGTTGACCGCTAAAGAAAAAGGCTCGTGAGAAAACACATGTAAATATATATATATATTTCTTTCCCTGTTTTCTTCCAAAAATTTCGGTCACGAAGGCGAGTCGATCCACGAAGTCGAAGTTGGATGAATGTGTGCCGTGAACCGAGCCACCTTCCAAGATGGGTGGAAAAAAGAAAAAGCGAGCGGAGCGTGCGCGTATTTAGACGCACGAGCCGCGAGGACGGTGGAAAACGGTGGCTTGTCCAGCGTGGCTTCCCCCTCCCCTCGCCTCCCCTCCCTTTCTCCCAAGTTGGCAAAGGCGTTAGGCGGTTAAACGGTTAACCGTGGCCCCGCCAATACGGTAAGTGCTAAATTAAATTCAGCGGAACGAGAGCGAGCAGGCCGCGCGCGTTCAATTCGGACGCCGCTCGAAACCAACGAAAATAAAAAATATATATATATATATATATATATTTACACATACGCATATACATATACAGAAAGCACATACATATAAGAGGCGAAAGAATAGTGGAGGAAAAGGGATATTCTACGGGCGAGCGAGGACAAAAGAGAGAGAGAGAAAGAGAGACGGCGCTGCGCGAAAATTAGTTTTTCCCGTTAATTGGAGCGAGGGTACGGAGTGAGGTGTTCATCCCGCGTAATTGGATTCACGTGCACGCGTGTTCCTTTCGCGATCAAAGCCGCCAGGAACGCCTCGTTGTCCGATTTCCGCCTCGTTTCCGCGACCACCCCTCTCTCTCTCTCTCTCTCTCTCTCTCCATCGGCGATTTAAGCAGGTAACATCGATAGCTCGATGGCGGTTACTGTAGCGGGGAGGAGGGGAGGAAAATACGGCGCTGGCCTGCGGCCAGCACCCTTTCGCGAGACGCGTCTCACCTAACCGGCCTATTTATGCTTCCCCTGGATTTTTCGAGGGGCTCTCGATCGTTGGAGGGAGAGAGGGAGGAGGAGTCGGTCGGCTGCGAAAAGAACCGCGGTAAAAGGGAACGTGGGGGATCACGCGATTCCGCAATCGCCTTATCGCGAGCAAAGTGAAATTATCCCACGTGAACCCCTTGTCGTCGATTACGCGCTCGTGTCGCGAGAAAGGAGGAGGAGGAAGTCCGCGACACCTTTCTTTCCTTCCCTCGAATCTTGGAATTTAGTTCCTCGTTCCATTCCAGTCTCCCTTCGGCTCCCCTTTGACGGAAGCGGAGAGTTCGAGCCGGTGACCAAGGGGGCCAGGAAGAAGAGGGGGTAGGGGAGCGTGCAAACGGGAGCCGGAAGAAGGTTTTTCGCTGCTCGTTAGCGCGTATCGATTTTCTCCTCCCCCTCCTCCTCCACAACTACTACCACCAGAGAATTTTACCCGACACGCGTCCCGTGCATTACGCTAATGTCTGGTCACGGAGTTAACGCGAGAGGAGGCGGGGGCGAGGAAACGAATCCCTTTCAGCTGCGTGCACCGAGAGAGAGAGAGGAAGATTCCTAAGAGGATCCGCGAGACACTTCTCCAGCTCTCCACAAAAGGTAATTAAGCGTCTTCCCCGACGGGTGGCGGTGAAGCTTTCGAGTGTATCGTCGTGAGAAAAAGGAGGGGGAGTCGATCTTGGAGAGAAGAAACTTTCCAAGATTCGAACGATCGTCGTTTTTTTCCTCCTCGACAATGTTCTCAAAGTTGGGGAGGATAGGTGGAGACGAGATAATCCGACGCTCGTTCGTCGTCCATCCTCTCGAAAACTGTTCGTTTGAACGCGGTTTGAACGGGAGGAGGGTGGGAGGATGGGAGGGCGAGCATGAGAGGCAAATACCGTGTACGGAACGATATTATTCGCGGGTATTTTTTCAACGAACCGTGCGAAAGAAAGAAAGAAAGAAGGGAAGGAAGGAAGAGAGAAAGAGAGAGAAAAAACCGTTGGCGTAGCAGTGGCTCCCGGTTAATACGATTACGAGGCGAGCTAGAAACGAGCGAAACGGGCCGAGTTAAATTTACCCGCGAAAATTCTGGCCAAAGCCAGATATATCCGCGCTCCAATATTCGTTTCTCCGCGTTTCGTTTATTCCGCTCGTATCGTGCTCCCGTATCGAGCAAAAAAACCTAATGTTAGACGTCCTCGGTTAAGAAACGTTTTAAGTTTGTCCGCGAGGATCGGTGTTTGGAAGGTCGCCGTTAAGGATATTCATGCGAATGCTCGTTACGAGCTAGGCCAAGAGTTGGTAACGTCGCCTGGAACGTCGCTTGCCCCCCCTCTCCCTTTCCGTTCCGAATATTCGTTCCGACTCGACAACCGGCCACCGCGTTTCCGATCGGATTTCGATTCCGGATCGAGTCGAGTCGTGGCTTTATCTTTCCTCCTTTTTCCCCAAACCGCCCGTTTCTCCACTCCCAGACTTTGGCCGTCGTTCAATCCGTCCCCGACTTTCAGAAATCAGTCTCGAATTCTGTTTCCCTCCGACTTGGTTAAGAAACGCGGAGAGAGAAAGAGAGAGTGAGTGACTGAATGAGAGAGAGAGAGAGGGGGAGAGGGAGAAGTAGAAGGTTCGAATTTAATCGGAAAAACGGGTGAAGGTGAGGAGAGGAGGAGGAAAGGACACGGGACACGGGTGACAGGATGGAACAGTTTTCGAGGGAAAGCGAGCGATTCTGTGGCGGGGTGCACCCCTCGAGGGAGAGGAACGATCGACGTTTGCGCGCGGTTCGGTGACCCTGGCTCAATCTCCAGGCAAATTGAATTCTTTTTAAAGATCAAAGAGCGCGATATATAACCTATATAACCGGCTATATAAGCTCAGCCACGGGACGACGACGGTAGTACGGTATTACTCCCTCTTCCGCGCGTTATCGACTTATATATATATATATATATATATACGCGCACAGAGGAATTCGTTTTTCTTGCGGCCACTCTCCGTCCCTTCCCCTTCCCTCTCGGAATCTATTCCACGAGGGAAGGGGGAGAATAACTCGTACTATTAAAAAATGCCAGAAAAGGAAACGGATCCAGTCCCAACTGCACCGAAAAATCAATCTTCCCGTCGATCCTCTATCGTCGATCTCACCTCCGCGACGTCGCGTTTCAGAACGGAAGTTCAGAAAGAGAGAGAGAAAAAATAAACCTCGCGTTTCCTCCATTAACTCCAACGGCCCGTTCTCACGGCCTCTCGTCGCGTCCCTCGATTACGTCGTTCCCTATTCCCTATCCAAGCGGACACACCACCCGCCCCGCGTATCCTTCCCTCGCCACCGCGTATCCGCGAACGCGAGGATTTACGAGATTCGAGAGGGTTCAACCGGGCCGGCTTCTTGGCTCGGTTCCATATAAATTGCACGGCCGTCGCTTCGCATCCTGTGTTTACCTTTTTTTTTCCCCCCACTCTCCTGCTATTTTTCTGCTCTCCTCGTACGAGAGGACACGCGCAGGACAACAACAATAACAACGACGACCGACGACGAGGACGACGACGACAATAACAACAACGACCGGCCCGGATCCGAAGCGTGGCCGGTCGCGGAGATACCGTAACTCGCATCGAGGTCATCGAGGGAGGGAAGGGAGGGAGGGGAGGTGTGGAACGACGAGCGGAGCGCGAAATAGTAGAGGAGAGGGGGGAGAGTTTTGTTTTTAGGAATTACGAGAGGACGGCGGGGGGACCTCGGGTGACGGAGAATGGCCGGGGCACGTTTTCAATTAAGCCCATAATTACGAATTCGATGGGAATATGGCCGGTATATGGGAGGCGCGTGCGCTCGCCTCGTCGACGTAATTAGAGCCTCGATATTTATGCCCCGAGCATTAACCCGTCGTTCCGTCGTTCGGCGGAAGGAAAGAGAGGGAGAGAGAGATTTTCCATCGCGGTTCGACGTGGAATAATATCGATATATATATATATACGTGTTCAAATTTAATAGAACCGAATTTTCTCCTTGTCCCCCGCCTCCCACTGCCCACTCCCCACTTTTCTTTATTATCACGGCACGGGTGGTCGACGAACGGCCGGTGGCGGAAAAACTCGCGCAACATCTGTAGAGCACGTGTGGAACGCGCGTTACGCGCGACGATACACGCGTGGGGAGTAAGCTGAAAACGTTCTTTTCGTCCTCCCTCTCCTCTTCCCCTGTTCGACGGGCAAGTCGATCTCCATCGACTCGCAGATTCGCGTCTCCGAAAACTTGTTAAACCGAGCCGAATTACGTCGACAAGTTGGAAAATCTATTCCCTGTATAAACCCATTTACGGATCGGAAACGCGTAACCAACCAACGAAACCTTCATTTCCCGTTCCGGCCTAGAGGTATTTCCAGAAGCTTTCCTCCTCTGCTCTCTCTCTCTCTCCTCTCTCTCTCTCCTGCCATTTACTTAACTCGTCCGTCGCGATCCTCGTATTTACAATCCAAGCTACGCTACGTATTATTACAGAGGTAAAAAAACAATTTTTAGATCGACGTGCATATTGGACATAATACTCCTGATTTTACGTGTGATGGTGGAAACGAAGATACGCGTCGAATCGAGTACTTTTCCTTCGAGATTAACGGCGATCGGATCGGCGGCGAACGCGGAAGAAATTGAGCGGTCGCGACACGCGCGAGGAGAGGGGGCAGAGGATTTCCCAGTCGAGAGAAAGAAATTGTATCCGGACGAGGGAAACCACGGGCGTAAGGCGAAACCACCAGCCTTGGCCACGCTCGAACGAGATCGTCGTCGTCGTCGTCGTCGGGTGTAACTTTAATTCCCCGATTATCCCGCATTGCCCCGTTACACGGTATTACCTATGCAGCTCGTCGTTGGCCCCCTCCCCCCCACACCTTCCGTTCTTTCCCACAATCCGCCGTTCTAATGGACGCCGTTCTTTGTCTCAAGGATCGGAAGGACGGAATGGGGAATCGGTGGCTTATCGCGGTCGTGGAACGAACAAAGAGGCGACTCGAATCGTTGTAAACGTTGCGGGAAAATTTCTTAACCGAGGGCGTAACGGAGATAGCGCGGGTCCCAATTTTACTGGCCGGCTTCGGTTAACTAGCCGTCCAATTATCCGTGACAATAGCATCGCTGCCGCTCTCTTATTCTTTTTCTTATTCTTTCTTCTTCTTCTTCTTCTTCTTCCCCCGTGAACCATTCGCCTCTATCTCTCGGATCGAATTGCTTTCCCGTCTGCGTTGTACGTTCCGTTTCGTGCAGACGAAAACGACGTCTCTCCAGTTTCGACTCGATGATCGGTGATCGTCAAGACATCTTGAGTAACCATACGAGATATTCATAAATCAACCGATCCCTCTACGAACAACCTTCTCGACTAGTGCGCCCCTCTTTTTTTTCCAAGCAACTTTTTCCACCCGCTTCTTCCTTTCCCTCTAATTTCGAGGCAACTTTTCTCGTGTTTCCCTTCCCCTCCTCTCCCTTGGTGCCGCCCAGTTTTTCGGTCGAGGCTAACCGTTTTACCCTCTGGACATCGTTAACGCGGGATACCTACCTTCCCGTCCAAGTTGGAACTCGGATGGACAGCCACGCGGAACTCGCGGAACGAGGGGGTGGAAGGAGCTTAGAAAAGAGCTAACCTGAGCGGACAAAGAGAGAGAAAGAGAGAAAGAAAGAGACAAAAAGAAAGGTCGCACGGTAAACACGGAAGACCCGCACAAGACGATGCGGAAAAAGAGACAGAAGGGTAAGTGACATGGAAAGAAAGGGATGGGGAGGAGAAAAGTGAGTGTACGACCCCTCTTTTTATCCTTATTCGCGAGCTCGTTTACGTAGCCACGATTAGAATTAACCTCTCTCTTTCTCCCCTGCCTTTTTTGTTTCCTCCGGGGAAAAAGTTTTCCTTCCGTCAAAGAAAGAACGGAAGGAAAGAAGGTCGATCGATTTAGGAGCGCGAGACCCGGTCGATCGAGAGCCGGTCGTTCAAATTCTATTACCGGCTATCTTTGCAACGGCCGCGAACGCCTCTTTTTCGTGTTCGAATCGCCGCGTTGAGAACGGGGCCGGTCTTTTAAACGGGCTACGTCTCGGGGGATTTTTGCCAGAAATTCCCGATTATATTACGAGAACGACCACGTCCCATCCGCCGTCTCCGTTAAAAGAATCGACGTTTCCTCTTTGAACCCCTGCCTCCTTCCTCCCTTCCTCTCCCTTTATGCAGATGATCGTAATTTCCATAATTGTTTGTCCGACTGTTTTCACCGAGAGTCTCGTCGTCGCGTTTGGTTTCTTTGACCGAAGAGACGAGTCATCGTTCCTGTCGTCGAGTCCTGTTCCCGGGTCGTTAAAATTAAAAGTATCGAAGAAGAAGAAGAAGGGAAACGGGAATTCGATGCAACGAAAAACGACGAAAGTTTAGCTCGACTCCACTGCGTATAATCCAACCAACGGTAAGTAAGCACGTTTACACAAAAGGTGATCTGAAGGGCGAGTCCATTGCCGGAGAGTTGTTGACATAAACGTCCTTCCCCTCCTCCGAGATATCGAATTACTACTCGCCTTCTCTCCTTTCCCCCTCCCTTCCGCGCGTCCTGCGCTGTAAATCCTCGCTGTGTGACGTTTCCATCGTCGATCCGTGTTGAGGAAGGCTCCTTTCGTCCCATCGATAACACGTATATATATATATATATATATGTATGTACACGTTATTTCGCGCGTGCTTCGAAATATCGGTTCTCGAGGATCGCAAATGTTGACGCTTCTCATTACTCTACTTCATAAAAGCGGGGAGCAAAAAAAGGATCGTTTCTCTCGTCGTTGATTAATTTGGACGATGGAGGAGCGGATAGGATGAATAACTGTGTGCATATAATATCCGTGATTCGCGTTGTTATTGATTCGAGACAGCAGAGGCCAGTTCTACGCGTTCCATTTCTTCCCTCCCCTCCTTTTTCCGTGGTGTTACGAGGGTATACGAGGACGGAATACCGTTTCGTTTCGTCGCGACGAGGTAAAAAAGGCGGCCACGAACAGGTGGAATGGCGAGCGATCGTTTCGATCACGCGGGAGAGACCGGTGTTCAACGGGGCGGAAGATGGGGGAGGGGATAAAGAGCCGGGGTTAAGTTTGTCCTCGCTGAAGAGAAAGTTTACCTTTCGTTAAGTCAGAGTGGTCGCCACGGTTTCAAGGGGGGAGGAGGCTCGAGTCGTTGGCTCGAGTGACTCCGTCCCTTCTTAACGATTAACGCTCCTCTTCCTTCTATCATTCGATATTCCTCGGCCTCTCGAGCGAATCGGTACGGGTTTTCCTCGCATTGCGTGTCCTTCTCTCTCTCTCTCGAGAAAGGTGGAAGGAGGACGAAGTGAAAAATATACGTTTGGGGCGCAATGGGGCCGAATCTCGGATAAAATAGGATAAGATATCCCCCGCCTCTTAGAGGTGCGTGTTGGTGGCGAATCGGTGTGGGGTCGAGAGGGAGGCGAAGTTATACGCCAGGATTACGAGATTGCCACCTGGGGATTACGAGGATAGCTCCCGGAACGTCCAATCTCAAGGATAAACACTTTCCTGCCACGTTCTTGCTCTCCGCTCGTCGCCTCTCGAGGCCTTCCTCGAACGGTTCCCCTTCTTCCACGATTGTCCTATCGGACAGCGACGGAACCAGCTTCTTCTTTGCCCTGCCTCCGTTCCTCCCTATCCTAGAGAAAAGTCGGGGGAGCAAAAGTGAAGAGAAAGGAGGAGGAGGGGTGGCTCGATAACAAGGAGAACAAAGGAGAACGTTGGAACGGGAGCTATATCCTCGAGCTATTCGACAAAACTAGTTTTATATCGAGGTTACCGCGGAGTCGTACGTCGTCGATATAACCGCTTCCTTCCTTCCTTCCTTTCTTCCCCGCCACCATTTTTAATTTCCTCCATCCTGCCACGCTCTTTCGATCCGCGCTCCTTCCCTCTTCCTTTCCCCCCTCGCAAGGATAAACTTCTTCGCTAAGGTTGATGCGCTCGAGCGTAACGATCTCCTTCGTTCCTCGAACGCGAGGCGAGCGAGCTCGTTGCTTCGTTTTTTTCCCCCCTCCTCCTCCCCGTCATCCAGGCAACCAACAACGCGCCCGATGAGAAAAGCTCAGGTCCCGGGTAAAAGTTGTGGGAAAATTTACGCGAGACACCCGGCTTCCTTTATAAAAACGAGCTGGCTTCGTCGATGACGATCGTGATACAGGTGTGGGAGAAGAAGGAAGAGAAAACTTGGGACGCGCTCGGTTCAGTTTACAAACTGGAGAATGGTAACTGGCCTAGTAGCGCCGTTACTCGACCATAAACGCCCGGATTGCGTAACTTACGCGAACGCAACGCGAACCATAAATAAAAGGTGCTCGCGGCGTGGACGAGCAATCGTGGACTCGAGAAGCGTGGCAACGATTTGCTGCTACGATTTCGTTGCTACCATCTACTTTCTTCCGTCTCGAGAGAGAGAGAGAAAAGAAAGAAGAAAAATTCTGGAATGGACGTAAATAAGTAAGAAGTATGGGCTCTTTCCTTTCCCTTGTAAGGAGGGAACGAGGGAAAATCGTGGGTAGGTTTCGTTGGCGCGTTGAGCACAATGGCCCTCGTTGTTCGCGGAACCAGGATTGAAAAGAAGCGTTACGATTCTTCTCCCAACGTTCAACAATTCCTCCTTCTTCTTTCGGGGAAAAGGATGACGATGATCGAGCAACAAGCTTAGCTAGTTATTGGCCGCGAGGCTATCGATCGAGAGGGAGAGGAGAGGGGGAAGGAGGAGGGGGTTAACGCTCGTAATAGGCTCGTGGAGCGTCGAGCGGTGGCGCGCACGGAGAACAATTAGCGGAGCCAGACTTTTCACGTGGGCTCCGCTTTCGATATTATTCCATATATTGGCTGAAATTGGGAAGGCAGGAACGAAAGACTCTTTAACCTCTGTTACACCTAATCCGGTGCTGTATAATAACCTGTCAGATAGCCTCTCTCTCTCTCTCTTTAGACCTATCCATCTCGCTTGATTAGAGATGGAGCAGACTCTAGGTGGAATCGAGCGAAAGTAAGAAGCATCGATTAACCGCGCCGTTTAAAAGGCCGAAACGAAGAAGGACGAGAGAGACGAGGAGGGGAGCGAGAAATCGAGTGGCTCGTTCCTTCGGCGAGAGAGGTGGTGTGTGCGAGTGTCCGGGACTCGACGAGAGTGGTGGCAAAGGTGGATTCTTCTCTCGGTTGGAAGTAGCGTGGCGGAGGGGGGAGGGTAGGGCGACGAAGACGGCGGACGGAGAAAGGAGGGGAGAGGCGAGCGACAGGAAGGGGGCGGAGAAGAGAGAGAGAGAGAAAGAGAAAGAGAGTAGGTAACAACGTGGTAGGAGCGGCAACCGGCTCCTACCGCTGGAATCCAATGGCGCAAAGCCAAGAATTTTCAGTTTTCATCGGGAATTTTCCGTCTCTCCTCCAGGCTTGCTCGCACAAAAACACGAAGGGGGAGGGGGAAGGGGATCTGGGAGGGCCGAGAGCCGGGCAAACGAACAAACGGGACAAAAAACGAAGGAAGGAGGGGGAGGGGGACGTAAGAGAAGTCGGGAAAAATGGTTTGCAAAGTTCCGTGGTCCGAGGAGCACGCGATGGAAGAAGGAGCAACGGGGCACAAACTTACGGAGCATAGTTGTGTACACCGTATTTCTCCTCGGCTGGGAAAAAAAGGAGGGCGGAGGAGAGAGAGAAAAAAAGGGGGGAGGGAAAAAATTCGACGGGTCTATCCTCGTCTTGCTTTTTGGAAAGCGCAGGAACAACGAGAACACGTGGTATTTGGAGCACGAATATTCTCCTCCTCCGCCGAAAACTGCGTTCTTTTCCGTTCGACGTGAGAAACGATTCACTCGGAAAATTCGAGGCATCCTGTGGCGCATTGTGCACTGGATCGTGCGACCCTGCCATCCTCGAGAGAAAACTCGGGGCGAAGGCCGGGTAAAGAAACCAGAGGGATTAAGCCCCGAGATTTCGTTCTCTTCGAACGATCGATTTGCAAGTTTAAAGAGCGCCCGTTTCTCGATACAACGTTGTTTCCGTTTCTCCTCAAGGGAAAATCCGTATCCTCGGAGAGTTAAGCAAAGCGTCTCGTATAATCCGCCAATTAGCCGGTTTCGTTAAATTTGCCTACCATTCCTCCAACTATTAATTAGTCGAGCAGACGTTGTCCAACGTTTAATCAACGGTTAACTTAATCCCCGTTCGTTTCCTCGTAAACGAATGCACAAAAAAGAGGCTTCCTCGAGGTAACGACACGATACTGTGGCCTCGATCGAATCTCTCTCTCTCTCTCTCTCTTCGTGGAAGCCCTTTAAATCGGTTGGTCGAGGAATGGCGGTCGTTGGAAAACTCGGGTGCTACGCTAATGCGCGGAGAGAAGAGTGGGACCGGTGTGACGGGTTCGCAGATGCGAGTCCCTCGGCCCTCCACGCGCCTCGCCAACCGCGAACGCACGCTCGAAACGGGTGCTGCGATCCGAGGAAATCGGTGGATAACGGTCGATCTTGCGAGTTATCGATCTCCCCATACCCTCCCCCCTTTGTTCTTTCACTCGACGCCGGTGGATACGCATTTATAGTACTGGTTTAACGAGTAGTGGTTCGACAAAACCCAATTGGAACTCGGTGCGAAAAAGAAACGATGGCGCAAAGCAAACTGAACTAGGCTAAACCAAAGCTCGTTTATCAAACGCGCTTATATATACTCGAGTTTAAAGGGTTTCCTGTGGTTTTGAAAGAAACTGGTGCTCGAGCAGGGGGGGGGGGGAAGAAAGAATAGATCGCGAATTTTCGAAATCGAACGAAGCCCTGGGATCGTTTGGCTGGATTGATTCATCGCGATATCGATATCGTGTGACGCAACACGACGCAAATCCGCGAATAGCGGCTTAATCGCGCGGCGATACCTCTCCCCCCTCTCCTCTCCTCTCTGGCGTTCGTGCACGAGGGCGCGCGCACAACGCACGCGGAAAACGTGGCGGATATCCGTGCAACAGGTGCCGGCGACCAACTTCTCTCGCTCAGTTTCGCAGGATACAGTTTCGGGAAGCGAAAGAGAGGCCTCGATAAGAAATGTGTTTTTCGATCGATCCGCGAGCCGACGTGTGATCGTGAGTCGAGAAGGTAGAAAAAAAAAGAGGAGAAGGGGAAAAAGAAGAAGAAGAAGAAGAAGAAGAAAGAAGCGTCCTCGATGATAAATCGTCGAGATTTATTCTGTATGTGTCATCGCATTCTTTTTCGTTTCTCTTCCTACTCCTAACCTCGCGTTCACGGCGTGTTTTCAAATTTAGATTTACGAGCGACATTCGTTCTAAAAAATGCGCTCGTTGCACAAACTCTCGGAGGACGCTGCTCGAGCAAATATACTATACGGGTTCGTCTCCTTATCGAGGCTCCGGTTGCGCGATATTCGACGCGAGTTTCTTCCTTCGATCGGTCGGTTAATGCGAGTCTCGTGTCACGATTAGAGCTTCGACGCTTCGACTTTACCGAGCGAGCCGAGAAAAGAGGAGCGGTCTTACCGACTTGATATACTTTCTAATACCGAGTAGTAATAACGATAAAAAAAAAAGAAAGAAAGAAAAAAAAAGAAGGAAAAGAAAACGAAAAAAAGCTCCTCGAATAACGTATATCCGAAACGGCCTCGATTTTTCCCAGTTTCGATCGTGTGTGTTTTGTTTCTACCGGTGTTCGGTCGGTTGGAGGGGGGAGCGAGTTCGTTACGGTCGTAAACGAAGGCGAAGCTCGTTACTTTTTCCGGCAGTTCGTCAAAACAACGGCGACGGCGAGAGGAGGCGAGACTTCGGTGGCGAGGTCGAGAGCGTTTAGGTCGCTCGGTCACGTTCGACCACTCTCGAGGAGTGAGAAGAGGAGAAAAAGGAAAGAAAGAGAGAGAGAGGGAAAAAGGGAAAAAAACCGCGAAGGGGAGACAAAGGAAAGCTTGGAAGCAGGAGGCTCTCTAAGCACGCAGCCACGCAGGCACGTAGGCACGCCAGCAGCGCGGAGATACGTACATTACGTATACGCGGGATGCGTGTTGCGTAGAAACGCACACCGGAGACACGTGATACAAGCTCGTATACGTATCCCACGCTACTTGGCCGGCGTTGGGAAGCGACTACGTCGGATCCTACCTATCGTGCGTTTACGTACGTGTCTACGTACTCGCATTGTTTCACGGGGCGCAACGAGGTGCGGGGGGGTCCCATCGGAAGTCTGGAAGGAGCGGGAGGCGGGAAAGTAATGGAGGAAAGATAAACGAGGCGGGAAATTTTCACGATAGTTGGACAACGCATAGGCGTAAGAATACCGATATATCTTCCTCCTTATCGGTTAAGTCCCCAGAGACTTTGACTCGTGTCAGTTGAGGAGACGAGAGAAGAGAGGTTTTCCCAAGATTCGATCGGTCCACACACGCACACCTCTTAATTGCCCCCACTTTCTTATCTTTCGATCTCCCCTTCGAGATCCTGCTTGTTTCTTTTCTCAACGGGATCAATCTGTGAGATCGTTTCGTTTCGGCAAGAAAGAGAGCAGAGTGGAGTAGGTCGCCGTGCGGTCTTTTCCGCGGAAACGCGACCTTCTTTCTTTCTCCTCTCCAACGCGTTTTTCGATCTGTATCTACACTGGCGGAGTGTCGTTTTTGTTTCGCCTACGGGCCAACGTCAAGTCCATGTTCCATCGATCGAACAACGCCGATCGAAGAGAATTTTGACACGGTGTTCGGTGTGGAAACTGTTCTGGTATCTGGCGTACCGTGACGCGAACAGGGTTAAATTTAACTTCGATCTTCTCTTAGGAAACGTTGAACCCAAGACCTTTCTCCCTCTCTCTCTCTCTCTTTCTCGTTCTCGTTCTCTTGCTCCTCCGTCCGTTCGGCTGGCCAGTCGCTTTTGCTCGAAAGCCCTCCGTCCTTCCTCGCTGTGGATTCGCCATGGCTCGTCTACAAATATAGGTAGTGGTCAGAGTCCGCGATTCGCGCGCGGTTTTCGCTTCGAAACACCGGCCAGAGCGTTATTCCTGTCGAGCAACAGAAACAGCCGCGATATCCGGTTTTCTTAGTTATCCGGTGTTTCAACAACACGCCACGCGTTCTTTCTTATCGGTCTCTCGAAACCGACGTCGTTTACACGTTTCTTTCTCATTTCGTAAACGACCACGGTTTCGACCGATGCCCGCTCCCGCATCCCATCTCGTCACGCCTTCCATTTTTTTCCCGCCCTCGCTTTTAACGCCACGTCAAACACCGACAGACAGACAGACAGACCGACAGACCGACCGACCACCGCTCGCTTCGCCAACACGAACTCCAGGAATGCTCTTCACGGTATACGTACGAGAGATAAGCGCTCTCGAGCCTGAGAGGAGAGAGAAAGAGTGAGAGAGAGAGGGAGAGAGTTTTTTGTCGTCGATCCGCCGTTTTCTGCGGCCACGAAATGAAAGAGCCTCTTGTTACACGCAGCTCTCCCGGGGCCATGCGGTTTTACTCAGCTTCTCCTTTCTCGCGAGATGACGACCTTTTCCATCGTCTTCGACGCCCGAACCGGGACCGTTGCGTTATACACGGTGTCCCAGGACAGTCGAGCAGAGAGGAAAGTAATTGGTAGTGCGGTAAAACGCGTTTAATTTTAGCATAGAGGAAAAAGATGGGGATTAACTTGCGAATAGGCGCGTTCACGCGAGCGTGAAACAGGGTCCACCCAATATCGGTATCGGACTAGCGGTATACGCGTAACGTCTCGAGGACGAGGTTTCCACCCAGGTTGGAAAGCTCGTATTTGTTCGAGCAGCAGAAAACAGGCTACGCGTACGACGGCCGAGAGAATCAGGAATTCCAAGGTCGACGAAAGGCGGGGACGGTAGTAGCGAGGAAAGCGATCGCTCGTAGGGGGCGTAGGTGGCGTTCCGTATACATCGTCGTTGCCCGGCATCCATTTTCGAAGGCATCGCGCTTCGTCGCTTCGCCCGTGGCGTCGCGATACACCGTGGAGAGAGAGAGGGAGGGGGTCGAAGCGACCGGTTTCGCGTCTGGACCTATTCCATTGTAGAGAGACCGAGACAAAAGGAGCGGTAACGGCTTAGCAAATATCTCGCGTCCCTGTTAATGGCGCGGGGCTTTTTACGCCCTCGCGATATTCGTCTCGCCACTCTCCTTCTTCCCGGTCCGTTTTCTAATCTTGGCCGCCAATTGGACCTCGAAAGGGAGTTCAATAGGGGAGCCGGAGCGTCGTTCGAAGCGGGGAATAATAGGGCGGTGTTAAAGAATACTCGAGGTTGGGAAACAGTTCCGGGAACGGAAACGAGTTTTCTCTCTTTCTTTCTTTCTCTCTTTCGGGAGGGACACGATTTATGGAACGGATAAGGAGGAACGTTGCCTCTGCGATTAGGGGTTGGAACGTGATCGATCAACGTTCGAGGAGGGAAGAGACACCTCTCGTTCGAAACGAAACGAGGAATATCGTCGCCTTCGCGTGGAACAAAGGCTGGCGCCGATAACGACGCGTGCACGTGGTGGAATGGTAACGGTAAGAAAGTCGAGCGGAGAGCGGTGGCGTTGGTGCTGGGTCTGGAGGAGAGCACGGTGTCGGGGCCTGACGCGGCGGCGGCGTTGCCAGCTCGAGGCGCGGCGAGGCGAAGGCCTGACGGTGTTGCGAGATCGGGGAAGCGACGTTGTCGGACGTGACGTTGTTTGGAAGGTTGGAAAGCTGCGAACGGGCAGGAGAGCGCGGCCTACAGCAGGTAAGCGGGGCGGGGAGTGGGAGGGGGAGGAAGAATAAGAAGAAGAGGACGTGGGAGAGGGAGGACGGGCGCGTAGAAAAGAAGCTCCTGCGAGAGAGGAGGTGGGGGGAAGAGTGTGGCGGAGGGGTCGGAGCTCTCGGTCACCGGCACGACCGTAGCACGTAACCGCGCCACGGCGGTGTTGCCGCTTCCTAGTGTGATTCCTCCCCTCGCGCCCTCGCTGCCGCCGCCGCTTTTGGGGCCCGAGTCCGGCCTGTTGCTCCTCTCTCGGCTCTCTCGTCAAGATCTCTCTCCACGATTCTCGTTTCCTCGGTTCGGGGACCATCTGCTCGCTCGCCCGGGCCTTTGAATCTTTAATGGTTCGCGTGACTGGCCGTGGCAGCCACGGGAGGCTGCGCGAGGTCCGGTTGTGCCCTCTTCGCCACCATCCTCCACCGTCCTCCGTGCACAACGCTTTTTCCTCCGTGCACGCGTAAATGCACTTCGATTCGGCGGCAAGATCGAATCGAATGGCTAGGGGCACGCTTCGAACACGTACGTTTACGTCCACGCGTTTCGATCGGTAGCTGAAAAGCTGGAGAGGGCGCAGTGGTGGAATGAGGGGAGAAGGAGGCGAAATCGGTCGAATCGTGGAGCAATTACCACCACAGCCGCAATTATTTCGACGATTTTGCCGGGCTTATCGGCCGCTGACCGTTCCTCCTCGGGTCGAGGGGATGGAAGGTTCGTTAACGCGGTGGAATCGGCGGAATCGTTACCGTTTAATTAAGCGCATTTTCCACGCGTTTCGCGCGCAAATTTCGCCCCTCTCCTCCGCTCGACTTTTAAAACGATCGTGAAACCGATCGAGCAACGAACGTTTCCCCTTGGCCGAGTCCACCTACCAACCGGGTCGAGACTCGTTTCTGACCTCCTCCTTCCCTCCCTCTCCCTCTTGTCCTCGAGACCCGGCTTCGATTTCATTTCGCACTCCTTCTCACCCTTCGTTTCCACGGTCTCTCTCACGGTTCGTGCGGGGGTGGGATTTTCACGCGGGCCATATGTTCGACGCACCTTTAGGTATCCTGCGCCTTGGAATCATGGGAATCCATTTATTCGTATTCTTAGAAAGATAGAGAATTCTGGGCAGAAGCAGATGGACGAAAGTTGGAAGGCAGGTATACAGCGAGGCGGAGAGTTATTCGATCGC
Source organism: Apis cerana (assembly GCF_029169275.1). Classification (NCBI taxonomy): domain Eukaryota; kingdom Metazoa; phylum Arthropoda; class Insecta; order Hymenoptera; family Apidae; genus Apis; species Apis cerana. The sequence continues at coordinate 12,092,587 of NC_083855.1, read as the reverse complement.
CGTGAAAAAAGGGGGACACCTGCTGCAGCGGGATGTCCAAAAATCTTTCGAGTTTTCCTCTCCGTCTCGTTTCCAAACTCTTTTAAATAATTCCGTGGTCTAACTAGGTAGGTAGACTATTTGTTTTATTCTCGATCGATTGTTGGTGCGTTGTAGAGACCGTTGGCGGAGAGAGAATTGCGCGGGGGTCGATGAAAAAGCCGAGCACGACAGACGGCCGCGCGAACGTTTGGCAGTCCCATGGGCCTCCTAGCCCATGGCGGTAAGAACCACCTGCCGCATAGGTCGGTGGGGGCAAGCTGTTCTCGCGCCGTCTACCTTTTCTAACCACCAGCCTCTTCTCTTCCTCTCCCTCCGCGCCTCTTTTGCCCTCTTCTGCTTTTTCGTCTTCGTCATGCCCTGCACGTTTCCCTCCGATTCCCTTCTCAGTCCGTCCTTCTTTCCTTCGCGCTACTTTTCTCCGTCTTTGTCGCTCGTCCGTACGTTCGTCTTCCTTAGCCAACCGCTGCCACCTTCGCCACCATATAGCCAGCATCATCGTCACCACCATCCGTCCGACACACCGTATACCTACGTAGTATGCACGGTATACTTGGGACGAGCGTGCATCGCTCAACAACCAACCGACCGACCGATGCTTGTATGCGTAATGTATGTACGTTGCGCGCTGCGCGCACCAAGCCGTAGTGGGGGATGCGCGGTACGGGGGGAGAAGGCGACCGGTGGGGGGTAGCGGCGATGCTACGCGACCCCAAGCTCAGTCGTTGCGCGACCCTCGTCGAGTGTGTTTGCGTTAACGTTTTCCGTGAGTTCGAGCATTTTTTTTTTAACGTCACCTCGGTTACGTTGCTGTCGCAAAGTGTTCTTATTCCAAAACTCCGTCCTCCGATATTCAACGTTCAACCAACCGTACCTGTTGTCGACGATCGTCTCTCCTCTTCTCCCGTTTCTTGACACATTTTTCCATTTTATTTTTGTCCCGCTTTCCCTGCTTTCATCGCGTGTCCGTTGCTACTATTTTTGCATCGGTCAATCGTCTGTCGCAAAAACGGACGGGGGAAAGTGACGTTCTTCTAGGCGAGAAGCAATACGGTCGGTGATCGAGCAACGAAGGAGATTATTCGCAGCAAAGTGCGCGAGAACGTGTACCTAGGTATTCAGGTATCGGACTGTTACGTGCAAGCCTCGAACAAAGGAGTGCCTTCGGACGGACGGTTGCGACGTGGCGTTTTGAAATCGCGCGCAAACCTTCCTTTTTCGTCCGTTTCGCGGACGGACGGATGCCCGCGATGGAAATCAGCGTGCGAGCCTCGCCGTTCTTCGCGCATCCAGAATGCCGCCGTTGAACGCTTGAGAAATCTCTCTCGAGTGAGGAATTACCGTGCGACGATGGGATACTGCTCTTTTCACTCGGCGGATCTACCTTGCCGGTAGTCGTGATTGTTCGTACACCGCGGGTGCATCGGATGAGGAAGAAACGATCGCCTCAGGGAGGAATCACGACCGATGAAGCTTATTATCTCCGTTCCAACGATTTCGACGACGAAGGGAGAGAGATACAGTGAGAAGAAAAGGTGTGACAGTGAGACGAGTGATCGAATAGAACGAATATACGGATATGATAGGTGCAGTGAATCGTTGGGTGTGTTGGCGAGCGTGATCGAGAAGATCGATGCGATCATCGATGCCGCGTGCTGGCAAAATTCGCGCAGCGTCGTCGTCGTCGTCGATACTCGGTGAAAGTCGGTGCAACGCGGAACTCTGTCCTCCAACGCGAATGGAGCCGCGCAATTTGCGTGTCTCGTTGTTCCGTTCCATTCGAACTGTTCGTGGAATTCGTTTTGCCGATAGAATGGATAGGATTCGATCGTCGAGAACTACGACGATTATCGCCGTTACTTCGCTGCTGTTGCTGCTGCATCCCGGTGAGTAAATTCCCTGCGGATCGAATGATTCGTTTTCACTTCTCGTTACATTCGTTCCGAAATTGTTCCATCTATCTGCTTTCGAGGAAAATAGCTTAGTTTTCTCTTTTTTTTTTTTTTTCCTTTTTTTCCCTCTACAATTCCGAGAAGATTACACAGCGTGTGTCGTCACGATACGTGACGAAATATACTGTTTTCACACACCGGGAGAGGAGAGAAGACAGAAGAAACAGAGTCCTTGCATGGCGTCGCGACTCTCGCGACGTGCCGTGTCGGTATGTCGCAGTTCGTAGCCAAGTTTTGTTGCGCGTCCTTTTAACAAACCCGTTCCGAGCCGCGCTCGAGGCCGAGAAGGCCTCCTTTCGCCTCGGCCAATGAAAACTCCGCGTGTAATTTCAGTTCTCTCGACTTCGTACCAACGGATTGGATTATATGGAACGAAGTATAGAGCGAACGTTCTCTCCCTATTTGATACCGTTTTAGACGCAAATTCGACCGAGCCGCTCTCGATGGCGTAAATTTGTTTCGGTATGCAGAACGTGGCTCGCTTAAACAGCTTCCCGTTCGAGAAATACCGAACGACACCGCGACGATATTAGGCTTCGTGACGTAGCCGGGCTGCCACAGGTGTCTCCGTGTATACGAGCGACGCGTTAACGCCGCGTCTCGCTTTGCAGCTGCTTCTTCGTTCGATATATAATACGGTACGTTAGAGTAAGCGTCGAGAAACATCGATACTTCGTTTCGATCCGTACGATCGATTTTTCGACGATACAGCTAAGTAAGTAAGTAAGTAAGTAAGTATATATATATATATATATATATATATATATATATATATATACGTATGTACATATATATATGTGTATATATACATAGAAATCGGAGCTCGTTCGACCACGTTCCATGCACGCTCGTAAAGATAGGAAAACATAACACGGTATAGGTTGGTGTCCCGATAGAAGAAATCGAGCATCGGCTCGATGGCACGCGAGCAAGAAAGCTGTGCTATCGAAAAGTAAACAAGCTACGGCGAGAAACGCGGGGAGGGAAGGCGGGTAAAACGTAAACTACGACGGGTCGATGAATAGCTAAGATGGGGGTTAGAGACGAACGAAGACGGATAGAACGGTCTCGATGGATTTATAGAGAGACAAGCAGACGTAAATATAGACTCGTGCATAGGTAGAGTAAAGATGGGTTGCACGGGACGCGTAAAGGTGAGAGGAAGGTTAAAGAGAGAGAGAGACGGACGTATGGGTGAAGTAGTCGGAGAGGCAAAGGGGAAACGATCCCTTCGAACGAACGAACGAACCAAGAAACGAGGGAGTGGGGCTTATGTCGCGAACGAGGGGAAAGACGAAGGAAGATGAAGAAGTGAGGTCTCGGCGATACGAACGAGAAGTCAAACCGGTGGCTTTACCGTTACGCGACCCAATGACGAGACACCGACGGATCGTCCCTCCGTCGCGACGTCCATCTTTCTCCGTACATATATATATATATATACATGTATATATATATATATATATATATATATATACATGTATCGATAACAATCGAAATCACGATTCCCTGGCGTTTACTCTAAACGTATATATACGTATATATATGTGCATATACGAATCGTAAAAACTCTCGCACAGGAATAGTTGATTAAAACAGGGAGCGCGAGGAAATGCACGTGGCGCGATGAAAAGAAAACGAGCTCGATGAAAAATATAACAGAGGAGGGGAGGGGGTAATGAAGAGAGACTCGGTCTTTTTTTTATTTTCTTTTTTTTTCTAACGAACGGTTTTCCTTCGCCTCGATGTGTTTCAGCAGCGGCACAGGGTCGCGTGGAGGAGACGCAGATGGACACGCACGAGGGGTCGACGGTACAGCTGCAGTGTCGTTTCTCCCCGCCCAGGGAGAACGTAACGTGCTTCTGGTTGACGCACACGAACGATAACCACGACAACGCCGCGATCGATAATCTCTCGTTATCGCCCCAGTACAAGGTGTTTATGAATCTGGAGGAGGGTCGCTACGACCTTCAGATAAGAAACGTCTCGTACGAGAGGGACAACGGCAAGTACGAGTGTCGGGTGAAGGCGAGCGGAACGGGGCACGACCTGCACCGAAAGTTCATCACGCTGACCGTGCTGAGGGCGCCGGGGCCGCCCACCATATCCCCGACCTCGGCCTCCGCGACGGAGGGCCAGAAGCTGGAGCTGCAGTGCAACACGAACGGCGGCAGCCCCGAGCCCGAGGTGAGGTGGTACCGCGGCAACGAGACGGCCGTCCTCCACTCGGGCAGGACGTTGACGGTCGAGCCGAAGAAGGAGGACGACAGGGCGACGTTCCGTTGCGTGGTGAGGAACCGCGCGATGCGCGAGGGCGAGACGTTGAACGCCACGGTCACCCTCGACGTGAATTACTTCCCCCGGGTGTCGGTCGGCCCGGAGAACCCTCTCAAGGTGGAGGTGAACGGAACCGCGAACCTCGAGTGCCGCGTCGACTCGAAACCCGCGGTGGGCATGGTGAGGTGGTGGAGGGACGGCAGCTTCGTGGCGACCAGCTTTCAGCACACGATCCGAAGGGTGGCCGTCCAGGACGCGGGCAAGTACACCTGCCAGGCGGACAACGGGCTGGGCAAGAGGGGGGAGAGCTCCCTCCTGCTGGACGTGCTCTATCCGCCCACCGTCTCGATAGAGGGCGACCCGCTGAGGATCGCCGAGGTCGAGGACACGGTCACCGTGCACTGCAACGTGACGGCCAACCCCCCGCCCTCCGTGATCGAGTGGCTGCGCGACGGCCGCCCCGATTTTCGCCAGCTCGGCTCGATCCTGCGGCTGAGCCGCGTCACCGCCGACCACGCGGCCAATTACACTTGCCGCGCCGTCAACACCATCCACCCATCTGGCGGCGAGCGGAGGAACTACTCGGCCAGCGCTCGGCTCACCGTGCGCGTCAGGCACAAGCCGGGCCCGGCGCGGGTCACCCCCGACTCCCCCGTGGCCGTGGAGGGCTCCAAGGTGATTCTCACGTGCATGGCCAGCCCGGCCGGTTACCCGGAGCCCAGGTACAAGTGGTGGAAGGAGGGCGAGTCCGGGACGACGTCGATGCCCTCGGTCAACGTGGGCCCCAAGTACGAGATCGACTCGGTCCACTTGGGCAGCGAGGGCACGTACAAGTGTCACGCGACCAACGAGATCGGCAACGGCGAGGCGGCTTCCGTCAACCTCACCGTCCACCAACCGCCCAAGATACTCACCAAGTTGCAACCGCACGTCACCAGGAAGTGAGTATCCGGTTTCCTTCGATCCTCTCCTTCTCCTTCCCGTTCAGTGCGTCTTCCTCTTCTTCTTCCTCGCCATACGGATTTTTAAAGAAGAAGGGAGATATACTCGTGCGTATCTCCCTCGCGGGGCAAAGAAATAAAATTTCATCTGTTGGTGCAGCACGTCCGATACGGAATGCTTAATTACCGTCTCTTTTTGAAAAATATTCCGGAATATTGTACTCCCTCTCTGCGCGAGATCCTACGATCCGCTGCTGTATTTTTAACGACAAAGAGGGGAAAATTAACCGCGACCTTCTTTATTCCTACTCCACCTTCTCTCTCTCTGTCTCCATTCCTAGAGGGAGAAAGGAAGCGGAGTGTTGGAAGATGAAGGAACACGAACGATTCGGTTGCAGGGTGGGCGAGTCCTCGTTCCAAGTGTCGTGCGTTGCCCAAGGGAAGCCGCGGCCCAGCGTTCGATGGCTGAAGGACGACCAGGAGTTGACGGCGGACGAGAGGTTGTACAAGGTGACGACCAGCGCCTCGGAGGGGCACGGGAACGTGATGACGGTTAACTCGACGCTGAGCTTCCTGGGGCACGCCAGGCCCCAGACGGACGAGATCGTGGCCAGCGACCGGGGCAAGTACACGTGCGTGTTCGTGAACGAGGTGAAGAAGGTGGAGTCGACGATGATGCTGAAGGTGGAGCACGAGCCCATCGCGTTGCACCAGCACGGCAAAGTGGCGTACAACTTGAGGGAGACGGCGGAGGTGGCGTGCAAGGTGCAAGCGTGGCCGAAGCCCGAGTTCCAGTGGAGTTTCGGCACGAACGCAGCGAGCCTCCAGGGCTCGTCCAGCGACGGCCACTACGAGATCTCGACGAGCAGCGACAATTACGACGTGTACACCTCGGTCCTCAGGATAACCAACATCCGCGAGCTGGACTACGGGGACTACAGCTGCAGGGCGGCCAACGCCCAGGGCAGCATCACCTCGAGCATCAGGCTGCAGCCCAAGGGCGCGCCCGAGAGGCCCATCAACGTCTCCGCCATGGACGTGGGCCCCACCCACGTCGCCCTCCTCTGGGAGCTCGGCTTCGACGGCGGCCTGCCCATCACCAAGTACTTCGTCTCGTACAGGAGGGTGGCGGGCGCCGGCGACGAGGTCGTGGCGCCCGACTGCGCCGTGCCCAGGCCGCCCGCCGGCCAGTGGCTCGAGCTCGACTGCCGCCGCTCCAACCCCTGCAACGTGACCAACCTCGAGCAGCACCAGACCTACACCTTCAAGGTCAAGGTGTACAACACCAAGAACCACTCGGACTACTCGGACGAGGTGACGGCGACCACCGCGGTGGCCAGGATCCCGGCCCCGCTCAGGGTCACCTACGACCCGGAGAGCGGCGTGCTGGCGATCGGCGTGGGCGCCACCTGCCTGTCGCTCGTCGCCTCGATCGAGAAGCTGGACGGGCCGGACGAGTCGCAGTGGAGGATCCTCGACGAGTGGCCGCTCGAGGTGCTGGGCGGCGCGCCCACTCAGAGGGAGGGGGTCCTCGACGACCCGGAGTCGCTGGACGCGGCCGAGCCCCGGCTCAGGGTCAGGCTGTGCCTGAAGGCGGATCGGCAGAAGTGCGGCGAGTACGGGGAGGCTAAGAGTGAGTAGTAGTACAGACTTCCCTTCCCCTCCCGAAATCTCCAGCGACTGAGCTTGAATTTTCGCCACAGTCGGCCCGTCGTACGTCGCCCAGGCCGGGGCACTGGCGACGCCGACTTTGATCGCCTTGGTGGTGAGCGGCGCCGTCTTCCTCCTGTTCGCCGCCCTGCTCCTGCTCTTTTGTCGCTGTCGCCGAAAGCACGCGACCAAGGCCAAGGACTACGAGATGGACTCGAACGCGTAAGTTGGCCCAGCCGCCTCTGTACCCTCTTCTCCTCCCCGAGATGATTTCCACCGATCACGTTCCAGGGTACGGCCGAGCCTCGTCGCCGGGAACGGGCAGCAGAGCCAGGCGCCGCCGCCCTACTACGCGGAGAACAAAGCGCTGGAGCACAGCTTGGACCACGCTCTCGCCATGGAGGACTCCAAGACGCCCGCCTACTCGCAACCCGGCTACGGATACCATCAACCCAACCACAACATCAACGGTACGGGGAAACAGATAATTTCGAGGGGTAGGGGCAACGAGTTTGAGGCTTCCTCCGCGTGATTCTCCCTCTATATTCACGACGAGATCGCGAATGTGACGAGGGTTAATAATAACATTGGTTTGGTTCGACAGGCGTGAACATGGGCTACATGGACAACAGCTACTCGAACTCGAATAACGGGGGCTCGGTGAACTCGCAGGACTCGATCTGGCAGATGAAGTCGGCCGCCGCGAACGGGGTGGGCCAGCCTTACGACCTGGCCGGATACGCGACCACCGAGTCGGATTACCCGACCCATCCTCATTACCTCCCCCAGAGGGAGGATTACCGGGAGAGCCATAATCTAAGTCGACAGCAGTTTTGCTCGGAACCATTCGCCACCGTCGTAAAGTCTCAAAAACACGTCGGTGAGTGGTATTCTTCGGTCCATCCCCTTTCCTTCTACCCCTCCCCGTCCTCCACGACTCTCCACGATCGACCCACCACCACCACCATCGACCGGTGACGAACATTCAATTCTATCTGTCGCAAGTTCTCGGGCAATCAAAGTTTCAACGATCTCCTCCTCCATCTCGCAATCCTTCCGGATATTAGAAATTCTCCACCGTTTCTTCTTTCCTTTTGTTCTCTCGTTACCGAATTCTGTCTTGTACGGCGTGTTTATACACCCACGTGCCAAATACGGGCAGGGATTTAAGATTAAAGGGGGGCGGAAAGAGACGCGAGGGGTCGTGTGCCGAATTCCAACGAGGAAAACGATCACAATTTTTTCGACCAAGACGTTGCACCTCTTAAACGGACTGGAGGAAGAACTCCTCGCGACGAGGAGAGAGAGAGAGAGAAAAGGAAAGTAAAGGAAATGGTGGAGAAACGAGGCGGAGGAGCAAATTCGAGACCGTTAAAATTCCCAAGAACCTATCCTACCTCATTCCGCTCCCGTTGCACGTACGCCGTGCATTCTCTCTCTTCCTTCCCCCCATTCTCTACGCTCTACACTCGTCTGTTTGTCCGACAGATTCGCCTTACGACGTGTCCGGTCTACCCTATCAGGAGAACTACGACGAGGACGCGAAGCCACCGCAGCAGGTCAGCCTGTCGTACGACGAGAGCCTGGAATCGGGGTACTCGACCCCGAACAGCCGGGGGCGGCGGATCATCCGCGAGATAATCGTTTGAGACCTGCCTACCGGCTCGCGAGCCGGAGCAACCACGACCCGCACCACGTGGCTATAGCACCACGCCGCACCCACCGGCCCCGCGTATCATCCGGTGGACGTACCCTCGCGCGACCCTCCCCCCCGCCACAGGATGGAGATCGTCATCGAGAATCCCCTGGAGTCGTCCACACCCCCTCCCCCTCCTCCCCCACCCCCGCCGCCGCCACCCCCGCCTCCTGCGCCGCCGCCGCCCTCGTGGAGGATCGCCACGACCGGCTTCCCGCCGCCCAACGCGGTCGGAACCGCGGCTACGACCACCGTGATGACGATAACCATCGCCGAGAATCCCACCGCCACTACTGCCCTCTACCCCCTGCCCACCACCCCCCTGCGCTTTTCCTATCGAGAAACGTACGCGCCCCCCCTCGCGGATCATCCGTACTCCGCGCGACGCGCCCCCCATCCCCGAGCAAGGTCGCCGTACGACGGCGATCACGCGGACGGCGCCTCGCCGCCAGCCGTACGCCGCATCGACAAGTCAGGGCTGCTGGGCATCGCCGGTGCGGAAACGCCAGCCGCGAGGGGCGGCCTCGGGTCGGTTAGATTCGGGACGAATCCGGGGATCGGGACCGGGCTGTTGTCGCCTCGCCGTTTCGAGTGCGTCGGGCAATTGGAAGCGGGGAACGCGGCAGTTCCGAGGACGGAGCAAGAGAGAAGAGAGCAGCGTGATCCTGCTTGCCGCGAGACGTTGTCCCTGGTCGATCCGATCGCCGAGTCGATCGCGTTCGGGGACGGTGGCAGTTCGATCGTGGTCGGTGCACAGCCGTTAAAGAGTTTCGAGCGCGAGTTTCGCTCGAGAGGCGGCGTCGAGTCCTCCTCGAGCAAGGATGTTTGCGGGACGACGTTTCAATCGCAAGAGAATTGCGAGGCGAGGGCGCGGACTTTGGAACGCTTGTCGAGGCTCGTCCAAGGAAGGAGCGATCGTCGCGCGTCGGCGAGATGTACCGAGACCCGCCGCGATTTCCCATTCGAGGTTCGAGGAGGGACGACGTACTCGGAGTTCGAAGCGAGCTCGAGCGTTCCGTCGAACAGAGCGGTCGCGAGTACCGTGACCACGTCCACGACCACGGTCGCGGTGTCCGCGTTGGGAGGAACGAAGGGAGGAGAGGAGGATGCGAAAGGATCGAAGGAGCGAGCGCCTGAAGGGGAGAGAGCGGAAGCGGAGGGGTGCGAGCACGGGCCAACGAGGAACCTTTTGAATGACGGGGAATCCTCGAAGAGGGCCGACAACGAATTCGCGGACAACGACGGAATCCAAACGCTTCGAGTGATCATTTTGTCGGAACAATTGTGAGAGTTAAAGGGCAGCCGCTGGTCGTTTGGAAGAGGAGGAGGAGGAGGAAGAAAGGGAGGAGGGGGAGGAGAAGAAAAGAAAAAAGAAAGAAAAAAGGAAAAAAAAAGAAGGGAGAAACGAGTTTCTCGACGATCGATAATATCGTTCGATTTGTGTATTATATTTAAGTAGCGTGTAAGTAATTCGCGACAAAGATGAACGATCGAGTCTTGGGAGAAGATGATTCTCGCATAAAGGCTGACGCGATGCCATAAGAGGCCATAAACATTTCGAGGGACAAAGTTGGACAGACGAAAAAGAGGATGGGAGAAAGAGAGAGAAAAGAGGAGAAAATATCGACGTATGTAATTCGTCGTGTATATTTACGTGTAACGTCGGGGCTCGAACGTGTCTCGACCATTCTAACGGAATTCGATCGCTCACGTTCGAGTTTCGATGCGTTTACGCATTTTATACTTTTTTATATCGTGGACGATGCCGTCGACTCGAGCGACGATCCCCGCGATCGGGGGACATTTTTCTGTATGTCATGTACCATAACTCGACTGCGCCGTGACGCGCTTTTAGTAACTTAAGCAATAAGTCTGACGTTCGACATTGGCGGCAATTTGACACGTGCACGCGCGCGCGATCGATCGATTTCGCCTGACTGCAACGTTTTCGAACATTCGTCTGTTGTGTAAATAACGGTAAACGTATCAGTACTTAACCGAAGTGGGACACGTGGTCGTGTTGTGGACAGGGCCCGAAGGATTCCAACGAAGAATTCCAACAGCCTCGTTCTCCTTTCGTTCCGTAACGTGTTTCCGTACGAGCACGTGTATACACGAGGGGAGAAGGACGATTAAGAGAAGAGAAAGTGGAATACTCGGTAGCCTCTGTGACGCGTTGCCCGTGTCTCGCGTTAGAAAACCGCGAGGACTCACTATCGCGGTTTCAATCCGAACTAACGATAGCTACGCTTTTAACGTTGAAAGGATATTTCTTGTCTCGCGCATCCGTGCGCTCCTTTAATTTCATAGTATTAACGCGGCGCGTTTTAGAAATATCGCGTAATGTAGCGACCTTCGTTGAAGTTCTTATTTTTGTACCGCTCTTGCGAACGCCGTCGACGTTCGTGACGAAAATCGTGTTTCAATTCGTGTTCTAGTACTCGTGTCAAAATATACGCGCGCTATTAGGAAAGGCCGCAGAGATATATAGGGATAAAGGAGAGAAAGGAGAAAGAGAGGAGGATAGAAAGAAAAAAAAAAGGACCAGCCGATCGTGTTCGTTCCTTTCGACTTGTGATCTCATTTCTTCGCCGAGTTACGAAGATGATTTCTTTTTTTTTATCGTCTGGGGGAGAACGGGCGAGCTTTTTTATCGACCGCGGGACGGTGTCTCCTTTATTCGCTGCTATTAGAAATTCCTTTTCGTTTTTTTTTTCTTCTTTTATTTTATTCGTTTCCGATACAATTTTTTATCCACGCGTTTCTTTCTTCTAGTTGATATATATATTCAAATTTTATCTACAATTTTAAAAACGCGACAAGACGAAATAAAAAATACGTCTCCGAGTAGATTCTCGGTTGTTTCTCGATACATCTTGGACCGCTACTACATCGTCTCCGGAAGCGATTGGAAATCACCGTTCTTCCGCCGTTTTCAACGACTAACCGACCGACCGACCGACCGACCTCCCGACCAAATAGATTTCACCGTTTCCGGGAACGGAAGCGTTGATATACCGCGAGAAGATACACATCATCGAACAAGGTCCCTGCCATACCGAGTGTCGGTCGGAGTGATTTCTACGCGTGCAGCGCGTGCTCTACGCGCGTCGACAGGGGACGCTCAAAGCGTCGCGATGCGCGCGCATCACGTCCGCCGCATGCGTGTCGCGTGCAAATTTGAAATTGATATATATCGATCGACACATATATATATATATCAATTATCGTCCATTATAGTTACGATATTATTACGAATTATTATTTGTACAAATTTTATGTTGCGATATAAAATAAACGATAAAACGACAATGTCCCCGTTGTTACTCCTTTCGGAAACCCGATCCCCCCACCTGACTCGATCGAAACTTACCTTCGGGAATAATCAAACGATAATCAAACGAACGATCGAAACAACCAAAATTCGCTTGTTGAAAGTCACCCCGATTATTATCAGGAACGAAAACGTACACATCGATAATCCTTCGAGAACACCTCCCCCTTCGCGTCTCTCGCATCCCGATTGCACGAGCTTGCGCATTTCGAACGACGACTACTCGATGCAAAACAGTTCCCCTCCCCTGTGTTTATATCGTTAGTATCGTCGTACGCTACGCTAGTTTCGTTTCTCGTGCGTAAATTTCCTGAGACAGAAAAAAAAAAGTGACAGAGACGAGTGAATTTCAACGGTTATACCCCTCTAAAAACCATCGTTTAACAAATCTCCGTCGCGTTTCTTCTCGCCGGTATTACATAAATTTTCACCAATCAAGGAAGAACTCGCCCGACAAACTCCTCGAACGAGGAAGAAACAGAAGAGAATATCACTCGCATCCACGAAAACTCGTTACTACCATTCTAGTCGCCGTGCAGGCAACGAATCGACTCGGTGTTCACGAACGATCAAAGCGTCCTCACTCACCACTGTAACGGCCGATAAACATCGATCGATAACCCGTAACAAACGTAACGAAACGCGTTCGCACCATAGTTTTCACATCGATCCACCCTCATCCTCTCTCTCCACAACTAATTCATCAACTCCAAATTAACCATAATTAAACGACGTATCCTCGCTTATCTAAAATGCTCGAAAAATCCAACTAGAAAATACTCCTCTCCCCCTCCCACACATATATATATATACATACATACATACATATATATATACACACACGTCTCTCGTACAATCGAGAAAGGATATGAGACGAGGGACGAGTGTGGCGACGCGTGTCCCTCCGTTCTCTTTCCCGGCGAGCGGTCGAGGAGCCGGTGATCGTTCCGCGAGCGCGAGGCGAACGGCGCTGGGGAGAAGGCGGGCGACGACTGGCGCGCACCGCCGCGGGTAACGCTGGGTCGAGGGCGAGCGGCGTATCGACCGAGGGGGCGGGATGGAGGGCGCAGCCGCGACAGTGCCGCCACAGCGGCCAGGGCCAAAGGCTATGCGCGGCATAGCCCGCTTCTGTATCAACACGTTCAGAGTGTTCTACGCGAGGGCCGCGTTCGCGAGGCCCGCGCCCGTTCCTCTACCCTCGTCCAGCCCGACCACCGCCGCCGCCGCCGCCACCGCCACCTTCTCCCATCGTCAGCATCGTCCTCTGGCCGAGGAGGAAGCGTCATTCGAGGCGATGGGCAACCTGCAGAGCGACGCGAGGAGGAGAGGGAGGAAGGGTAAAGGTGGTGCGAGCACCGCGTCGTCGGAGGATGGCCTGGAGGACGTGGAGGCCGAGGATGGTGGCGGAGAAGCGGAGGAGGAGACGGTTGGAAGGAAGCAGGAGCAGGAGGGATCTAGGCAGGCGGGGGTCTGCGTGGAGAAGCGGCTGACCCAGAAGAGGCAAGCTCCGAAACCGCCTGCCTCCGCCGCGGAGAGGAAGGTATTTTGAAAAATTTTTCCAAATTTGTTCGTTTCGGAGGGAAAGAGAGAGGGAGATGGATTCAGAAAATTGCGTGAAATTGGTCGAGAGTTGGAAGGCAGGGGGTGGTGTTTTGACAGTTGACGGAACGCAGTTAACCGCAGTGCTGGCTGACTGGCTGGCTGGCTGGCTGACCGGCGCCACGTTGGGGCGATTCAACAACGGCGCACGTTTCACGCACGATGACACACGCGTTCCTACCCGCGGCTTGTCGTCCCTTCAACCGCCCTCGCCTCGAGATCATCGAATTTTCGTTGATCGAAATAACAACTGTCGAACACGATGACCTCTCTCCTAACCCTAATATTTAAATGGATTGGCATCTCGAACGATCATTTGTTCAAAGACGTACATGTTCAAAAAAGAGGATTAGAAAGGGAAGGGGGATATTTCATTTCTAATATCTTCCTTCCCCCTTTTCGAGTAGGTCAGCCCTCAGGACATCAGGCAGGATTCTCCCTCGGAAAAGAGTTGTACGCGGGAGGAGAGATCGATCGGGATCGAGAAGGTGGGTGGAAGGGACGAGGACGAACCTGGAGAGGCCTCTACGAAGGATGATGCGAGGACGAAGGAGGGAACGGCGAGCACGGATCAGAAGCAAGAGCCCACGCTTCTGGTCACGGATTCGTGGCGGTTGGCCAACAAGTGCATGGTCGTTGCTGAGCTGTCGATGCCACCGAGTCAGGAATCGTCGAGCGACAGTGTGTTCACAGATCCCGAGGAATTGGCCGCGATTGCAGCGAAAGAGGAAGCTGCAAAGACGCCGTCGATCAAGGCGAAAAATCAACAGAGAGTCGGACCCTCTTCCGTATCCCCGCTTTTCGGTAAGCCTTTTTCGTTGTTCTGTCCACTGTTCGAATAATCGATACGAGAATAAGAAACGAGAGGCGGAGTAAGTCAAGCGTGAAAGTCGTTTTTTTTTTGTATTTACTTGTAAACTGCTGCTGTTGCATGCTTTGAAATATTCGGATAGGATCGATCAAAAGGGAAAAGAAATCTATCACGAGAATAGAATCTAATATTCATTGGATTTTTTAATTTTTAGTATCTCTAATTTGGATTAGAACAGGATTGGAACGTTGATAATGGTCGAAATTAAATTTCAAAATTGCAATAATTAATTAAATAATTAATGGAATAACGAAATATTTCTTGGAGATATGAGTATAAAGTATATACAATTATATTTGTGTAAAAATTTTTGTACTTGAGATACTTCATTAAAGTGTAGTTTCAATAATAATGAGAGTACGTTCAAAGTACATCCATATATTTGTGATCGAGAGCAAGTATAAAGAAGGATATAGCAAATAATGATAGATAGAGATAGGATAAAAATTGGAGGGTATAAAGAGCGATAGGGAAGAATAGATAAGAATTCATCATCCGTGATGTCGTTCTTGAATACATTTCTTTCAAGGCAGAGTAAAATAGGGTAAAAAAAAAAAATTGACTGCAGCGCCATCTTTTGAATGCTCTATTCTATCCTACTTTCGTCAGAGATGTCTTCGTTATTTAAGAGATAGCGCAGACGCTATATTTCTATATGATACTTGCTTACCTCATTGTTTTCTGCCCTTTCTATGTACACATTTCATTTACGGCATTAGAGATGTCTTATTCTTAAGATGCCTCGTCCTTCCGTATTTACAGAATCTATATAAACCTATGAAATAGTTTCTTAGTAACTTTATTGTCTTCTTAGCCTGTATTGATTAAAAATTTCAAGAATCTATGCGTGCATGTGTTTACATTTTTACATATATTATTTTATACGTATAAAAATTTATTCCCTATAAATTGCTATTTTATATAACGTGTTTCGTTATATACAAATTAAAAACATGTATATAGCACGTGCAAGCAAATATTTCTCCTTTTTTGTTTCATTCATCTCTATATTCTTCATACATTTCTGCTTGAATGATTTTTAAATTACGGAGAATTATAGATTCAAATCATTTGTTTTTTAAATTTTATTAAAATCGTTGAATTTGACGTTTTGTCGATAAGTGAGAGAGTTTCCGAAAGTTTCGAAGATCAACGCCATCTCGCGTTTGGATCACAGAAGCTTCGATTTGTTATTAGTATAGCAGAATACATGAAGAGGTATTCGAAGTGAGAAGGAAAGCAACATTGTGCGAGAAGGACGGAGAGCATCTTCCATTTCGAGGACGCCAAATAGAAAATTCATTAATAATTCATCCTCCGCTATAAATTGCAACACTTTCAAGCTTGAATATTGCAACTAGGACTCCAGCCAAGTTTCTCGTATCTTAAGAGTATCGAAATATTCAATAAGAAAATATTCAATAAGTTGTTGATAAATTTTCAATATGACATTATCAGAATCTATGACGCGTTAATCGTTAATAATTAATTAATTGAGCAGAATTTGGTATTAAAATTGATACGAGAAACTTGGCTGGAGTTCTAGCTGCGAGATGCGAGCTTAAAAGTGCAGAAATTTTCAATAGAAAAGGAATTATTAATAAATTTTCAATAGAAAAGGAATTATTAATGAATTTTCAATATGGCGTCATCGATGTATCAGAACCTATGACGCGTTAATCGTTAATAATTAATTAATTGCGTAAAATTTGGTATTAAAATTGATACGAGAAACTTGGCTGGAGTTCTAATTACGATATGCGAGCTTAAAAGTGTTGAAATTTTTAATAGAAAACGAGTTATTAATGAATTTTCTTTGCGGTATTTTTGAAATGGTGGAAGATGCTTTCTGTCCTTTTCTTACAATATTGTTTTTCTTGTCTACGATCTCGCATACCTCCTTGTATATTCTGTTATGCTAATATCAAATTGGAGCTTCAGTGATCCAAACGCGAGATGGCGCTGATCTCCGAAACGTTTTTTAGTAGCTATTTAATTTATCGACCGAACTTATTTAACACTTATTTAACACTTCGTAAACGAAAGCGCATATTGTACGATATTAACAAATACTTTTTTAAAAATAATATAAAGGAACCATTATGCAAATTAATGTAATATTTATATATATTATATATTAGGATAGAATAAGAATTGGATAGCAGCGCCATTTCTTGGATACTTTTAGAAAAATGATTTTTTAAAAAAGTATCTTTGATATTGGAAAGATGGTACTAACGAATAATTCTCTATTTCTATCCTTTTCTCATTATCTCTTCTCCTTGTCTATAGTTGCCCCGCGAAGAGACGATTCCAAATATTTCATTAACCTTAGTACTTTCTTTATTTAATCTATTGCAATTCATATAAATTTGGATATTATTCGTAGCGATTGAAAAATCCATAAATACAATCGGATACGTGTAATGCATGAGAATATCTATCTAAGAACGCATCATAATAAATCTATCGACATTAACGTTAATTTTTTCGATCGAATCGAATTCAACTAATTTTCCGCGCAATTTCAAGATACGAGATAAAATTCTATCAAATATTTGATCTACTTTTGTACTCGAACGATGCACGAGTTTAACATAGATCAAAGACCGAATACCTATGTACACTCATCCATGATATATAACGTTTCATTTCGATAAGGAACGCGATAAGATTTATCGAGGAGGCGTGATTCGCCACGCGTCGCGTTCGTGTTTTCATCGTCCAACGATGATTACGCCCTCGTTTCTCGCATAAAATTTCAACGGGAAATCGGTAAAAAATTCAATTCGAGCTTTTCAACATGACGTTGAAAGCTATCGGAGTGGTGTTTCTTTCGGATCGTAACTGGTCGTTGCAGGAAGGAGCATATTATTTCGATTAAGGAGAAATTATTTTGGTTATACGATTGGCAATTATTATCTCACTACTGTCAGAGGTTAACTCTGAGATCAAACGTTATCGCGAGGCGCGCAAAATTTGTGGTGGACGAGCGTGGAAAGCAACGAGAGAAAGTGAATCCATTGTTGAGCTCGTCAACGTGAATCGATCATGCCTCGATCTTGAAATTGGGAAAAATCTTCAGGGATCGGACAGGTGCGGATAAGAGCTAGATGCTAGAGGAAGGCTGCGATGGCGTCGAAGCCAGAAACGAGCTTGTCATTAAGTTCAGTGAGAATTGCACAGGTTCGATGTTTGTCTCGTTTCTTCGAGTTTTCCTTGATTTCGAAACGAACGATCGGGTGAGATTACATTGGAGGAAAATTAACAGACGAAGAGAAACACGACGAAAGCATTTAGATAATTCGTCCACACTTTCAGAGAGACGAATCGTTGGCACGTTGATCTCGGCCCTCCCGGACCAATTGAAGTCGATACTCACGGATGCCGAAGTCGAGCAATTCGCGTCCAGAATATATTCCAGCCTCGTCTCGGACGGTATCATCGGATCGATCACAATCGATGGCGTCGCCCGGAACAAGGATTTCGCGGTAACACCCTGATCAATATCACTCAACCTTCATCGCCTCCTCCGCCCAACGCTAAATCAAACTTTCGCCCGTTTCAGGAAGATTCGTGCGAGTACGGGGACACGCCATCCGTATCCCTCGGTTTAACTTCCGACCAGGTTTCCGGCAACGGGCGACGCGACTCCGAGAAGGAGTTATTGAAACAGGAACTCGAACGGTTACGAGAGTTCGCCAAAAATGCGGGAAGGAGTACTCAAGGTAAATCCACACAAACGTCCCCGTCGGCCACACTTCCAGAGCCACCAACTTCAACCCCCCACGATGCCAACTCACGAGACCGGCTCGACCGTTGCCCGAGCGCCGCCTCCAAGGACCCGACCACCGCAACTCGAGGACCACCGCTCGGCCGATTGTCCTTCACCCTGCCCCCCTCGCCCCTGCCCCAACTCGCCTCTCCCCCGCCGCCCCCTCCGCCACCGCCTCCGCCTCCCCCGCCGCCCCCGCCCTCGCCCTTCCTAGACTACCGCTCCCTCAACAAACCCGCCTCCCCACCGCCCTTCTCCATCCCGCCCCCGCCTCCCCTCCCAACTCAGTCCCTCCCCTCGCAACGAACGCCCGCCGCCCCCTTATCCTTATCCTCCACCTCCACCGCCTCCACCACCGCCGCGGTCCCCCCGCCCCCGCCTCCACCTCCCTTACCGCCGCCAACCTTCCACCCCATCACACAGCCGTCGCACGCCGCCCCCACCGTCCCACCGCCCCCGCCCCCTCCGCCACCCTCGCCCGCGCCCTCCGCCCAAAGGTACCCCGTGCCGTACCCCCCGGTCGCCCCTCCGCCTCCCCCAACCCAGACGCCCTGCCTCGCCTCCCCGATTCCACCGCCCCCCCCCCCCCCGCCCCTCCCGCCCCCGCCCCCTCCCTCCTCCTCGTCCTCGTCCACCACGATCGGCGGAGGACTGCGCGCGGCGTCGCCTCCGCCGCCGCCACCCCCGCCTCCGCCTCCGCCGCCACCGCCTCAAGCCACGGCCGCAACCGGGGTGGGCCGCCCCCGCCTCCGCCTCCGCCGCCACCGACGCCCATGATCGGCGTGCCGCCGCCCCCGCCGCCTCCACCGCCGCCCGTTTTCGCCGGCGGGCAGCAGCAGCAGCAGCAGCAGCAGCCTCCGCCCCCACCGCCTCCGCCCCCGCCGTGCCTCGGTGGGCCGCCGCCGCCCCCGCCGCCCCCGCCAGGGGCGGCGAGTCAGGGATCGTCGCAAGGACCGAGTCCTTTGCCCGCACCTCCGCACGGAGGTTGGAACCCGGCTAGCAGAGCGTGTGAGTAACGGGACAGAAAATATGAAATGAGAAAGGGGAAACAGGCGTTTAATATGCGTTGTTTCTTCGCCTTTTGTCGTCGAAGCGAGCTCATTCTCTTCTTTTCCTTTCTCTTCCGCTTCGTTTCGTTCAGGTATGAGGAAGGAGCCGCTCTGCCCCGAGGTCCCTATGAAACCGCTCTACTGGACGAGGATTTTGGTGCCTGTAGTACCGACAGAGCGTGGTGGCTCCACCGATGTTACGGATTCGCACGTGCACGTAATTCCACTTTTTTCCGTCGTCGCTCTAGCGCGAGAGGGGAGGGGAGGGGCGGAGTATTTATTTATCGACCGTTTTTATTGTCGTCGTTTCGCAGATCCCGCTGTGGGCGGAGCTAGAGGAAGAGAAAAACTTGGACATGAAAGAGTTCGCCGGCCTTTTCTCGCGTCAGGTAACCGCGTCAAGAAAGCCGGTGAAAAGAACGGACGAGGCCACGAGGCCGTCTAAGGTGCAGCCTGCCAAGATCCTCGACTCGAAACGGTCTAAGACGGTCGGTATATTGGAGAAGAGTTTGCGCGTAGATTTTTGCGAGGTCGAGAACGCCGTTTACAATTTGGACACCAGCGTGATCAATTTGGAGGCGCTGCAGCAGATATACGAGATCGTAGGTATACATCGATATTGACTCTTTGCGCTCTTCCCGTTGCGTTTCTTACACCAAACTCGATTTCACGAATTAAAACTTTTATATTTTAATATTTTACGTGTCGTTACGTGTATGTTTGTGTATTAAGAAAGTCTATATTGTTGTTTCGCGTGATATTCTTACGAGACGGTTATATCAAGATGCATCCTCGAGTTTGTCAGTGCAATAGTACTTTTCTTTCTAATTTTTTCGTAGCATAATTTTTTGTTGATTCTGTGCGTGTTATCCATTCGAAACTTTCTGCATCTCTTCCGCTTGAACTATCGCTTTCCTACTCTTGTGTCATCTCCATTCAAACTCGTCTTCTCACTCAGATTTCATTTCTGCTCGCAAAACCGAAAAACTCTGAAAATAATTCTATTTCTCTTCTCACTGACCATCAAATCATCGGATCACGGTCTAATTTTAGATAATACCTCATAAAATTATTACACGAAGAGGTTAAAAAATATTCTAAAAAAAACTCGAGCGTGGATAAACATTGTCGTTCGAATTCGAGTGGTCGCAAAGAGCGCAAAGAGCTTAAATTCTACCACGTCGTGTCACGTGTCGATTAATCACCACCTTCCAATCTTTCCCTTTTTTTTTTTGCAGAGGCCAACGAAGAAAGAATTGGAGGATATAAAAGCTTTCGAGGCCGCGAATCCCGACGTTCCCCTCGATCAACCGGAGGTTTTCCTCAAGAGGCTAGCCGATATCAATCATTTCACGGAGAGGATAGCGTGTTTGATGTTCCAGGCCGAGTTCCAGGACGCTATCTCGAACGTCTCGTCGAAATTGACGAATCTTCGTAGCACCTGCGACTTCTTGCGAAACTCGAGCTCCCTGAAGAAGGTGATGGCGTTGATCCTCACGTTCGGCAATTACATGAACGGGGGGAACAGGACGCGGGGGCAGGCGGACGGCTTCGGCCTCGAGATTCTGGGCAGATTGAAGGATGTCAAGTCGAACGTGGCGGGTGTCACGTTGCTCCATTACATAGTTAGGGCGAGATTGGCGCAGGAGAAGGATCACAATTTCGACGAGCCGTTACCCCTCCCGATTCCAGAACCGGCCGACATGGAGGCGGCTTCCACTATAAATTTTGAAAACCTATCCGCCGAGTTGGACAGGCTGAAGAACGAGCTCGAAGGTAAACGCGATCATATACGTATCAGGGTGTGTCCCATAAGTTTCTTTCTTTTTTTTTTCATAAATGAAATTAATATACGACACTTGTGCTCTGTCATATTCTTACATCCCTCTTTCCAAAATTTTTGACAAGTTATTCGCAAAATATTCCTCGATGCAATTGCATTGTCGGGGATGGAATTTAAAATTTATCCATGAAATGGGAAGAGATTATAGAGAATGAAGGTGATATAGAAAGTATTTTGAGACGGTAATCTTGTACCTGATTTAAAATATTAAAATCTTGAATTTGAAAAAATAGGAAGAAAGAATTTACTCGCACGCTTAATATATATATAAAATATAATAATTAAATATATAATATATATTAGAATGTTCTATAAGTTTCTTTCCTTTTCTTTTCACACAATATTTCTGTTCTGTCACCTTCTTCCGGAAGGATCTTTCAGGAAGCCTCATTATTCCCTTTTTCAAAAATTTTTTTTCTTTGCAAAATATTCCTCCAAATATTCCCTGCATTTTTATTTCCTTTATGGAACCGTCAGACAGAAATGTGGAGAGTACGAAAGAAGTACTCTTTTTCTCTTACAGCCAATGCAACGTTTCGCATTGTCTTCGGAATTGAAATTTATAATTTACCAATTTTATAATTTAAATGAGAAAAAATCATAGAGAATACACCATTTTTGTATTACTTTTATAACAATTCAAGTAGTTTCATTAGAAATCCTGTGGAATATCTTCCCAAGATCCTTCCTAAGTATCAAATAAATAAACAAATATGGATGACACGATAGTAATCGCGTTTAAAAGAGCTCTGGGACGAGTGAAACCGATGCCATGAACAGATAAGCACGCGTGTTCACGTTAAAAATAACCAGTAAAATTTCTAGCGCGAAAGAAACTTATGGGACATAAATATAATTCACTCCCGTTTCTCCTTATTATTCTACTTCTCATTTTTTTCCCCCCACCAAGGTTGCGTCGAGAAGTGTAACGCCGTGGTCGAGGCGGATCCTGATTCGTCAGCGCCGTTCAAAGAGAAAATGGACGCGTTTTTCCGCGAGGCGAGGGCAGAGCTGGCCAACGAGCAGCAGGCACTGCTCGAGGCTAGGGGAAAATTCAAGGCTGTGATGCAGTTCTACCAATACAAGCCGAAAGGAACGAATCTCGACGCGGCCGATCCAAACGCGTTCTTCGCCCTTTGGCTGGGTTTCTGTCAAGATTTCAAGGTAACTTGGAAGATTCTAACCTCTTTGCAACCTGATCCCAATTTGTTACGCTTGTTTACAGGATATCTGGAAGAAGGAGCAGCAACGAATAAAGAAGGAACGGATGGAGGAGATGAAAAAGAAGTACGAGAACAAGACGAAGGTGGAGAAGTTGAAATTGAGCGCAACGGGATTGAAGGCACGGCTTCAAAAATTGTCGCGAAAGTAAAAAAGGAAAAGGAAGAAAGAAAGAAAATATATATATATATGTACACGCGTAAGTGAAAAGAAAAAAGAGTATTTCGATCTTGGATATTGTGGATTGGAAATCGACAACGCGGTTCCAATTTAATCGGAACGGTGTTCGAGTGAGGATTGGTTGGTATACCACGCTACGCTACACGTATACACCTGTATACGTATACGAGGGCAATTTCTTTGGATCGATCGTCCGTTCCGTTCGATCCGTCCTATTATTATTATTATTATTATTATTATTATCATTATTATTCTTCTACGGCACTAAAGTTTCATCGAATTCGAATCGAATAACGATTATTGATTACGCTGATAGATAAGAATCGATACGAGAGAATCCGAATTGTAATATTGTAAATAAGGCTTGTTGTTAAGTTTGCGTATATAATTTGTTATAATTTGTAAATACGATTGTTCCGCGAATGAAATATTCGGATAATTATAATAAACGTTACTTTTTACATGAATCCTGCTCGTTTCTTCTTTTACCCTCCCCGCTTGAACCGTATATATTTTTCGGATGAAAAAAAAGGGGAAATGGAAGTGGAGGGAAATGATCTCGTCGTTATTTTCATTTTTTTCGTATCTTTTTTTTTTTGCTTTTTTTGTTTTTTGGTGTCAAATGCGTGTGCGTTTTGCGTATATTTTTTTTTCCACTGCAATTAGTAGTAGCGACGATACAGAACCTTCAAGTAAAGCGGAAAACAGAGATTAAACATTTAAGAATAGTTAATAGATTAATCACATCATTCGTTCGTTCGTTCGTTACTTGAATCGTGCTATTTCTCTCTCTCTCTCTCTCACGCGCGCGCGTTTTAAAATGTAAAAAAAAAAGAGGAAGAAAAAGAGGGGTGGAGGGAGGGAGCAAACGCTCGGAAATTTGCAAAATAGATTTACACCGTTTGTAAAGCCCGACAAGACTGGTTGGAACTGGTTTCTTTTCTTCTTTTACCACCGGACATCGAAGCACAGGTTATGTTCATATATTATTTCGTTCGCTCGGCCGATAACAACTTCGTTCAAGGGCCCTTTCGGTTCATCCGTGGGTCGGCTCACTTCGGTAAGGCAGGTACGATTTCGCGCAGAAGCGGTTTTACGGCGACAGACGTAAGGCAATCATGTTGCGTGTAGTAGCGTTAAATTCGTGTCTTTTTCTTTCTTTTTTTTTCTCTTTTTTTCTTTTTTAGGAAATTGTCTTACTCGCGGAGTTGAGTTCCCGACGCGACACCGACTTGGAGGAGGATCGAGCATTAATTATACACGATGCTCATTTCTTTGTCTCTCTCTCTCTCTCACTCTCACTCTTTCTTAATTTCGATCGTGCTCTCTTCCGTAGGGGCCCTTTTTTTTTCTTCTCTATCTCTAGTAAAGTGAAAAAACGAGAGACGGAGCGGTGATTAACAAATGGTAATTGGAAAGAGAGAAAAAAAAACAAAAATAGAGAAACAATGTGGAAAAGAAACGGAGGAGGGAAAAAAGAAAGGATCGATCGAATCGACGAAGTCGGCGATCTCGTGATTCGTGAATACGCATTACACCCGCGAACATGAAACGCTCGTTTCTTCGATTGTGTTACGACCGGTAAAAACCTAGTAATAGTAGTAGTAGTAGTAGTAGTAGTAGTAGCAGTAGTAGTAGCAGTAGTAGTAATAGTAGTAGTAGTAATAATAGTAGTAGTAGTAATAGTAGTAGTAATAATCCCTATGGATAACGTAAAATTACAATTACAATTAATCGTTACGAGCTAATTCTTTCGGTAAAGAAAAACTTATTTACGAAATAATGTTAAATTCATTTCGGTCGTCGTCGTCATATTCGCGGAGCGAACGTCTTCCCCACATACGTATCGATTTATTTACGTACGCGTCACACGGACGTTCGCGGTTACCGCGATCAATTACTTTTTCCTCTTCGGATCGCGCGCTCACTCTCTCTCTCTCTCTCTCTCTTTCTCACTCCCATTCGAACGCGCGTCCAATTCGTTATAATCGTCGTCATCGTAATCGTCATCTCCTTTCTATTTTTTTTCTTTTTTACAAAATATCTCATCAATAGTGTTATAAGCTCTTTTTTTATATTCGATTCGTATACCGACGGAACGTATGCCCGAGAGGGGCAGCCTCCTCGATCGATAATTCGTTCGTTCGAGGCTGAAAGGAAAAGAGAGAAGCTTGGCAACGATTGGCAACGAGGATTAGCAAGCAACAAACCCCTCTCGGGCGATCCCTCTCGTTCGAAGAATCGTTATTCTTTTTTTTTCCTTTTTTATGTTTCTTTTCCTTTTTATATATTATTTATATATATTTATATATATATATATATATATATAATATCATTAAAATATCCTAATAAACAGCGCTCACGCGCACCCCCCCTCCCCGACTTTTGATCTTTCTATTATCCGATATCCTCGATTCTCGAAGGATAACGGTCGCCGTTTATTGCCTATTTTTTTATTTTTTTTTTATTTTTTAATCTCGAGCTGGTGCGATGACTACTATAAACGGAACGGCGCTCGTTGATCGACCGGGGTTGGTTTTCCTTTTCGATGGGAGGCGGGTGTTGTCGTTGTCGTCGTCGAAACGGACGTGTCCGATGCACCGGAAGGCTTCCTGGACAGCTTCAACGATGGAGGCAGTGGCGTGCTCGATCCACTGGACGGTGTCCTCGTTCTAAACGGAGGGAAAAAAGATCAGGCTGGGATCAGCGTTGGAAATGGATAAATTAAACGGATTTAGAATCAAGATTACTTCCGATGATGATCTTTTTTCTTTTTTTTTTTTTCTTTTTTTTTTACCGAATTTTTCTTAATTATCATACATCGCGATCGAACATCCCTTTCCCCTCCCTCCCTCCCTCCCTCTGACTTTATTGCCCCGATTCGTCTCACAATTTACGCGTGATCACGATGAAAAGATCCACAATTTATATATCGTAATAATAATAATAATAATAATAATAATAATAATAATAATAACAACAATGATAATAATAATAATAATAATAATAATAATAATAATAATAATGATAATGATAATAATGATAATAATAATAATGATAATGATAATAATGATAATAATAATAATAATGATAAGGATGGAATCAAAACCGAAATGATGATTACCTAGCTTGCTTAACGGCCGACGAGGTGTTAGTGGCTGAATTTGTACACATCGAGCTGCTCCTACGGTGTTAGAAAAAAAAACAAACACGACATTGGATTATATAACACGACAGTTGAAAGTGAAAAGAAGCGGTTAAAAAAACGCGACCGTGTAAAAATAAAATGAGTATGTGTATGTGTGTGTACAATAAGCTTGTAGCTGTGAAACCAAGAGAAAAAAAAAACGCGGGAAAATCGAAGGTGAACGCGTCGATGCAGATACGTTCACGATCGATCGCAACGTTTTTGGTTAAAAATTCGTTGGCAAGCTACGTTGCTACGTTCTAAACGGAAGGTAAATAATAGATAAAAGTAGGAAGAAAAACAATATACACTTGTGGTTTGCGCATGCAAAGAGACACACGGACACACAACGCAAAGAGGTGCAAAGAGAAAAGAAAAGAAGAGAAGAGAGTTACATTCGGTGTTAATAAAAGTGGGGGAAGAAAAGTTGGGTCCATACCCGGTAGAATCGGTAGAAACAGTCGAGTGGTTGCTTTGCGTAGAATGAGTGGAAATATTGCTGGTCGTCGATTGTGGGGATTTAATATCCGTGCCCACGTACACGGGGATCCTCGAGCGGCTAAACATCACCCATCACCAGTCCAATTAATCCAGTGTTTGTTAATCGATACGAATCGTGGCGCGGATTCTTTCTATCGCGCGTCCCTTTCCATTAAGACGAATGATAATAATAAACCGATATTCTTACTTGCTTTTGGCGAGGAAAAAGAAAAAAAGAAAACGAAAGGAAAAAGAAAGGAAAACGAGAAAAATTAATTCACCTTCACCATTGCCGCGAGCATTGAACATTGAAATCAGGCGTTTTCCAACCCCTCTTTTAAAAGAAATTTTGCCAAAAGTTTATATCTATTAAGATTGGAAAGCACCTGGGCTTAAGATGAATTTTGGAAGAATGACGGATTAGATGATGGACCAACCTTGCCGCGAGCGAAAAGCTAAAGCCAAATCCCCTGCCAATTTTACTACCCTCATCAATTTCGATAATTCGTTAATTCAGTTTACCTGATCGGTGTGCCGACACCAGTCAGGGTTGGAATGCTCGAAGCTCTATGGATCGTGCCAAACCTAAAAAAATGTTATTAACCAAATTTATGTTAATCGTCGTTATTTAACCGACACGTGAGAACCAGATGGTTAATCAGGCGTGGTTCTAAGATTCTAAAAATAAATAAATAAAAAATATATATATATAAAATATATATATATTTTTTCCTCGCGAGTTTCGTTCGAAAAAGAAGAAGTAGAAGAAGAAAAAAAAGATAAAGAAACAAAAAAAAGAAAAAGAAAATAAACAAGGATGATCAAAAATGCCGGGGAAACGAAATATTTCATCTCTTCATCAGCACACGGGAGGGACAATCATCGATCCATTCCAAGGATCATCCACGGACGGATAATTACGAAAATGCATGTTTAAGTTAATACGTACATTGATGCTCCGTTTGTATCTTATGATCGAACCGATGCGGCAAAAAAAAATCAACTTTCTTCTTTTATTTTTGGACAAGATGCGAGTTAGTCGTACGCAGATAATCTCAATGAAAAAGTTCTCTTTTTCTCGGATGCTATAAACGCACACATCGAGAGTGCGAGGTTGCTATTTAGAAATTAAGGCGTTACGTTACCTGGATGGGACACCACTCGCGGGGCTAACAAGCCCTGTTGGTGTTCGGGGCCGCGAACTCGACCCGTTCACAGGCGTTCCAAGCCGTTTTCCTGAAACGCTGTTGTGCCTGCTCGATGTAGGAGTGTTTCCCGTCGTGCTCACCGCCGTTCTTCGCGGAATACGGCTAACGTTCGTCGACTCGTCTTTGAGAAGAAAAGAAAAAATATATTTATAAAAATAATTCGCGGTTTTTGTTTTTGTTTTGCTCGGTCGAACAAAACAAAGACGATTAAACTTCACTTTGCCTTAACGATTTAAGTTTAATGGAGCGCGCTATATATAACGAGAATATCGATCGAGCCATTTCACGGTTTGGTCGAGCGTTCATCGTCGCTTACAATGTTTTCGTAGAATTATTATCGCTATTTGAAGCGTCTAGCGAATCATTTTTTGCGATGTTAGCAAAACTTTCATCGATAATATTCTTTTTCATGAAATTTTTAAGAGTAACATTTTTCTAACATTCTAATAATTTTAATTCTGTTCGCTCAACGCGCTTCCAGAACCCGTATATTTTTGAGCGCTCTAAAAAAGTATACCATACATATATACACTTTTTAACTCGCGTTTATAAAGTGTTCTTAAATATTACTATATATATTTCTTACACATCTATTTATTATGTATGCTTTTCTACATTTTGACTATTATTTATCATATAAATAAAATTAAATCAATTATTATTTACTTTACAAACTCGAATAATGAGTACGATATTTTTAATTTATGCAATAAAATCTTGAATTTATTGGAAAAACAAAAAGGGAAAAAAACTTATTCGCATGTCTAATATATTTTTTCTTGTGAAGTTACGTTAGAATAATAGAGACAAAAGTGGCCGAACGGCGGAATTTTCATTTTATCTTTTTAAGTCGCATAAACTTTTTATCGTAAGCAGCTGCAATTCTAGAATTACGTTAATTTCATTTTCACTATTTTCAACATCTTTAATCATTTTCTATTTCTCTTAGTATAGTTAAACCTACACATATAATATATATATATATATATACTGAATTAGCATCGATCCAAGGATGGTCAAAGAACGAAATTCACGTATGTTGAAATCGCTTACCAGTGCTGTCCAACGACTGAGTGGATCCATATCGACTCGGTGGCTTGCTTCCTTGTCGGGACGCCGGTCTACTTCCGGGCCTGCTGGTGGGTCTGGACGCTGGTCTCGAAGCCGGTCTCGAGGATGGCCGGCTACCTCCTATATAAACAAATTTACCAAGAATTCGCTCGTCATTACTTCCCTATATATTATTAATAAATGAATAATGCTTAAAGAATATTGAAACATCATTAAGAAATGTCGTTTACCAGGTGTCATTGTGCTTCTGTACGGTGTGCTCGATTTCCTTGCCGAGGCAATCTTGAAGGAACTCTCGTTGTCGCTCAGGCTATCCGGCGTGCCGGCGCTGAGCGAGGAGCGGGATGCCCGCGATTGTCCCATTGGAACGCTTCGCGCACTTCGCTCCCTCACCTACGCGACATAAAATCGAGCTCTGGTAAACGAACACGGTGGATGACGACGACGATAACGACGAAGACGACGACGATGATGATGATGCGTTCTACTTCAGAGGAGGTAGAGTAGTGACGCGAACGGATAGAGAGAAAGAGAAAGAGAAAGAAAGAGAGAGAGAGAGTGGTGTTAGTTGAAACGTTGACGTCGAATCGCGAGGCGGAAGGAAATTCGATCGATTTCGTTTCTTCACCGAGACGAAGGAATTTTGCACGCTCGAGAGCCGACTCTCAATTCGTAGTTCGAATAATATTTATTATTGAATAACCGCATTGAGAAAATTCATTTTCATATAAAATTAGGAGGGAAATAATTTTTTCGAATTAATTCTATTTTTTTAAAGAGTTTTACAGATCAGAGAAAATATCTTGCGAATTTTTTAATAAATATTTAAATCTCGATTTTGTAACGGATATGAATCTGGAAAAATTCGTTTATTTTAATTTAAATCGTTATAAAATTTTTGTAAATTAAACGATTCAACATCGATAAGAGTCAATTACGCATGAAAAGTAGAAAATTTCTACTTTTTTTTTACCGCCATATTTGGTTCGCAAAACTCGCCACCTAGCGGATACTAGCTACTGATATTCATTTTAAGGTATCTTCTATTATGATGCATTTCCATCGTTGCTCAATCCATTATATTTTTGAGAAATAAGGAATCGATCTTTCGGTCGACACGCGCTATGTCCTTTTTTTATTTTATAATTTTCATAATTTACTTCCATTATTCGTACCATTGTGCGGCAACTCGAGCGATTCACTGTTAGATTTCTTTTAATTCAACCGGATCAAATACCTTCTTTATTTCTTTACTGCACGAAGTATATAAAATCATTTTTACCTGTAATCACACTCGTCATTGCAAAATCATCTCGACTGAAAGAGTCGTCGAGCGCAAAGAATTAATTTAAAACAAAAAAATCGTTCCTTCAGCGTCGCGTGGATCCCACGTATTCTTTGCAGGAAGAATAATCCTTTGCGACGAAAATCTTTTTTTTTTCTTTTCTTTTCATTTTCCGCTCGGTCGTTCGTTTGCAACCTTTCAACACCACCGTGAATTTTTCGTGAATTTAGAAACCGATCGATTTGTCGAAGGAAATAATGTTCGGAGAGAAAGAGAAAGAAAGAGAGAGAGAGAGAGAGAGAGAGAGAGAGAGAGAGAGAGAGAGAGAAAAGAAACGGAAAAAAAAAGATCACGGATGACAGATTGTTCGACGCAGAGAATAAATATTCTTACACCGAGGATGGAGAGAGAGAGACAGAGAGATAGAGAGAAAAGAGATGCATGCAAACTTACCAGAGGAAGTTGGGACAGATATAGTAGCTTATGATGATTCGAAGTATCTCCGATCAACGCCACTATGCACGCACCAATAATACAGCAATACAGGAGAGATCGTTATGCACAATATCGAGTAATTTTCTTACAGTTCACCCGTAAATACTAATCCGCGAATACGCGAAAACTATTATTTATATATATATATCATATCGTTTCTCCAACGTTCGGCACTCCCGACCTTCGATCCGGGAACAATTGATCGAATATTGTGATAAAATCCAGATAGAATCCAGTAGCAAGCACCTCCGTCGAACAAGTCGAGGATACCGATCGTTCCCGGGGATTGCAACGGTTGCTCGTCCTTCGATAGAGGGAGGGAAGGATAGGAGTTGTTCGAGAGGCATCATTCGTTCGATAGGAGATAAATAAATTCGAGAAGAAGTGACGGCAAAATCAGGCGTGGACGAGCGTGTGGATGAAACGAGAAACTAAAGAGAGGAAAAAATAAAGAAATAGATCGAACCCCCCTCCCCCCGTGCGAATTATTCGAGAACGAAAATTATGTTTCTACCGCGTTCGACATGCGCATTTTATATAGTATGGGCACGCGCTTATACACGTCTCGCGTGTGTATAGAAACGGAACGAAAGAAACTAAACTACACCAATTCTAACGCATGCATAGATATTCCTCCGAGTTTTGAAGCTTTGATGGTATGAGTCGAGGAGTGGGGATGAGGGGCGGGCTAAATAACGATCATCGTCGCGATAATCGCGAACGTGTTTTGTCACGGTTTTTGCAACGGTGGCGACGGCAGCAGCGCATAATTCGAAGGTAAAGAGTGAGAGAAAGAGAGAAAATAAACGGTATGAGATATGAACGGTCGTTAAGATCGTGAACAACGTTTCCATTGGTCGTGATGCTATGCAAAGGGAGGGGGTACACACGTGACAAGCGCACAACTCTACAGAGTGAGTGAGAGAAAGAGAGAGAAAAATCACCCAAAAAAAAAACATTAAAAAAGGAAGGAAAGATAATATAACGAAGAAGAGAAAAGAAAACTGATGGTGATGGAGAAAATAAAATAAAAAAAAAAAAAAAAGAAGAAGAAATGGTTAAATCGATACAACGGTATCGATACAAACACGCGTGTCACATCACACCATCGGCAGCAGAAAATAAAAACAGTAGACAGAGTTTTTTTTCTTTTTTTCTTATTTACCCAATGATAAGAGGGGGCGTGCATGTGGAGGGGATACGAGCACGGGAGGTCCTCCTTTTGCCTCAAACTCTCAAAAATCGGCGTCAGCTGGCTCATAAACTCCTCCGCTACACCATAAACGAAAAGTTTAGGAATACACCGGTCTTATTGTTGCGAGATTACCGTTTTTTTTTTTTTATGTTTTTTCTTTTTTTTTTTGATCCACGATCGAACGAACGTACGAAGCTTTCGATCCTCCCGACACGCTCGATCGAAAGTTCCACCAACGTTCGCTCCTTCTATCAATAACATCGATAACAAAATCAGAGATCGACGACGGCTACGATCTTTCGAGCCGTCGGATTCGAAAGATTCGATCGTACGACGATAAATAATAGAGAGATAAATTTAAAAAAAAACAGAGGGAAACAAACGATAAGAAATATATATATAAAAAAAGAGAAAGAAAAAAAAAAAGAAGAAGAAATAGAATCTCGTGAAATCGCATCTCCTGAGGTGAGCTACTCTGCAATTCCCTTGGGCGGGGGCCCGAAGCGCCCGTCGGAAGGGATTCGATTTCCGATTCGTTGCACGACCCGTTGAATCTCGAAACGTGAATTTCGAAGGCGCATTCATCGCAGCGTGGCTGCTAGTGGGATCACAGTTGGAGGACATTCGGCGGAAAACTGAAAATCCAAGAGGGATCTTTTCGAACTGGATCCGTGATGATGGACGGAGAGGGAAGGGGAATGATCGAAAGCGCACTACCTCGAAGGTGCATTGGCTGGGCTGTATATATATATTATATATACATAGTATGTATGTATATATAAGGTAGCTCTATGGTGCGGCGATTGCTACCGTATCGAAAGCATGGCATGCTCGCATGCGAGGATTGAAAAAAATAAATAAATACGAGAAATAAAAAAATACGAATTTCCACAGGATCGAAAAGAAAAAAACGAAATAATAACCTCTGATTTCTTTCAGAGTCGGATCAGGCGGTTACTTACCTTAATACGAGTGACTGGAGATCGGATTGAGTTAGCCGAAAGACCAGAGAGAAAGAGAAAGAGAGAGAGAGAAGACCGGACAAAGCGAAGAAAAGTCAGAGAGAGAGAGAGAGAGAGAGAGAGAGAGAGAGAGAGAGAGAGAGAGAGAGACGAAAGGATGCGTGCGATCGATATCGAGAACCAAGGAAACTTCGAAAACGTGATTTCCTCGTGGTGCATCGATCGGCTTTCCGGCGGCTGAACGGATCAACGAACGATCCAGTATTTGCGTCTATATTTTCCTCGAATCGATCCTGGCGTGATTCGAGGCACGCGACACGATGGACAGAAAGAGAGTTTTCAGAACGAAGCCTCGTTCACGCGGATATTAAAAAACTGTGGATCGAATCAACGTATCTAATCTCCTAATAATTGTAAAAAAAAAAAATTTCACTCGTATCTACGTGAAAGAGGCCTCCAAGTTTTGATCCCTAGGATCGATCCCCTAATCTCGTATCACGAGAGATTCGCAGCAGATTCTTTTGGAATCTCGATAATACGATAAATAAATCATATAAGATCGATCGAAGGGAAGGAGAAGAATGGTGACACACACATTCGTTACCTTGGTGATAGGTCCGGCACTCGCGGATGAGATATGGGTACGCTGCAATGTGGAGGTAGGGCTCGGCTTCGATCTGAACGCCGTCATTGTCTGGCTGACCCCGTCCGCCAATATGAATTGCTCTCGCAGCTCGATATTCGTTCTTCCCTTGGCTACAGTGTGTTGCGTGCACGCAAGTTAGAAGGAAAGCCGTTACGGGACATGTATTGCGGGGTGGCGAAATAATAAGGGCGGGGGGCGAAGGGCGCATGGGCAAAGTAATGTTTTTTTTATATATATATGTGTATATATATATATATACATAGACAAAGAGAGAGAAAGAAAAAGAGAAAGAGAGCGTAGAATAAAAAAAGAGGTAACGATGATATGATACAGAGAGTGTAATTAATGGATAGCCGAGAGAAATAGCAGAGGAAACATAGTGTAAATCAGAGCGATCAGAGATATACAAGAATATATAAAGCGATCAAAGATATACAAGAATATGTATAGAGCGACGTTATATATCGAATATGATCATGCGCGTTATCAGTAGCGTTGGATCAAAGAATTTAACAATTTTTTATCGTTTTATCGTAGTAAGGTATTGTGTTATCGTGCAAAGAGAAGATTGAAGTAGAAAGAGAGAGAAAGAGAGAGAGAGAGTAGAGAATGGTATCATTATACAGTAGTAATAGCGAAGGTTAAATAGCGATTAACGGAGAGGCAATGATAGCAGCGCACGCGGTATGTCATGTGCGAGTGTACAATGGAACAAAAAAAGAAAAAAAAGTACAGTGTTGTATTATATTCCGATGATAGAGAGAGATGGATAATTAAAAGGTAAGTAGAATCACGATATAATAAATGTCGAAGAATATTTTCTTTTTCTTTTTTTAAAAAACCGCTTTCATTTCGTTCGGATCGATCCAACTATGGTTCCCCTTATTTTAGCAGCTATTCTCGTGATGTGAAAAATGATCCGACAGATGGCATGCGAGTCGCGACGACGTCGAAAGTCAACTATTCGACTCGTTTAAAAACTCAACTGTCAAATTATCGTCCATCTCTATCACGTTTTCCGATTAATATAATGAGAGTCGAGTTTCGACGACGCCGTTTAAGTAAGAGATTGAACGAAATGTCTCGTTACACGCGAGTAAAAAAGAAAATCGACACGACCGTCATGAAATGGATCTCGTTCATCTTTTGCCGTGTGATGAAAGGAGGAAAGTGACTCGTGAAATGAAAGGTTAGACGATATACTATAATTTAATTCAATCGATTAATTGTCAAGTAAATGTAAAAAAAATCTACGCGAGCTCCTTTTTTCAAAAGATTCTCTGTTAGAACGACTCGAAACAATTTGTCTTGCATGCCAGTATTTAATTAATACACACGCGAAAACAAACTAACAGATACACAAGAAAAAACTTGGAACTCGTTGCGGGAAAGCAAACGTACGTAACACATGTACAAAAAAAGACACGTACCATGCAGGATATAACGTTTATTTCGTGGCCAGTACGAGGTAACGAGATAGAAACTTTTACGAAAATTTTTCGCAATTTGTTTTCTCGCGGAAAAAGAAGAAAGAGAAAGGGAGAGAGAGAGAAAGAAGAATAGAGAGAAAGAAAAACACAACGCACGGGCCACGAATTGCAATTATTCCCATATAAAAAGATTCTCACCGAGCGGACACCAACCCTCGTGTTGTTCCGGTTTGTTAGGGTCCGGTATCGGCATTAGAAAAACTTGACGAGTTAATTACGATTTGAGGACTTGAACTGGTCCATTTATTAATTTATTTAATATAAAATATTACGAAGGCATGCAATATTTAATAAACTCGATGCGTGATTGAAAAATGTACACGTAATAATAATATCGGATAATAAGGTCGAGATAAAATTGTGCTTAATAAATGATGAGATGATTTCGATGGAGAGCGGAGACGGACAATTGTTATTCGATCGAGGGGAGGCGAGGGGAATTGGCAGAGGATGATATTCGGTTCACGTTAGTAAACTGAAACGTACATGACTAATGACAAGCGAGTCTCCCTGAATTACGAAAATTCACATTCACGATCGTTATGACATATAACCGAACGATCGAGTTCCACGAACTTGCTTTGCAAAACAAGGATGATACAACGGAATGGCTAACTGGGCAAAAATTGTAATAATAATAATAATAATAATAAAAAAAAACAAAGAAATTTAAAAATTAATTCGTGGAACGATGATTCGTTCGTAATAGTTGTGGGGGTTAATGATCAAGCTAAAACGAAAATCTAGCGAGTACTTAGGTAAAAAATATTACACGCGAAGAGGAGGTTGCAACTAACGAGCACACGCTTTCTTCTTCTGCTCGTATATACACGTATACACGTTGTTAAAATACTCGTCTAGAGTATTACGGTTAATGATTAGTCACGCTCACACTTTATACCTCAGGAGCTGAGATCGTACACGTATACTAAATGTAGGTGAATGTATATATATATGTATATTTTATGTATATATACATATATATATATATATATCACCAACAAAAATGCGACGCAATGAAGAGAAAATGAATGATCACGCGAGAAAGAGAGTCGATGAGGGTTCGTTAGTGAGACAATTTGATGAATGAAATTTTTTTTTTTCTTTTAGTTTTAATTTCCAATGATCGCGATAATACGAGATGTTTATAACCGAGGCAGCGGAAAGCGATTGAATTGCATTTCTTTCCCTTCTCTTTGGTTTTTAGTTAACGGAGCAAAACGTAAATAACAAAACTCAAGGTAAGAAGCATATGTTAACGTTAGTAAAGATATCTCACTCAAATCAAGAAAAACAAAAAACAAACGATTAATTCAATCCCACACGCGTTGCTTAGTCGGTAAAGAAAATATAAAACGCGTTTAGCTGCCTCATTGGATGGGGACAAGGGGTTGGGGGACGGTGAAATTTCATTTTTTTTTTTTCTTTTTTAAATCGAGAACCGGTCCATTAATATCGCATATAATAAATAATTCAAACAGGGAAGACGAAACGGAACGGTCGAGGGAAAAATTTAAAGATGTACTAATTGTTACGGTAAAAAAAAAAGTCATTCAAAATTGGACTAATTTCGAACTCATCGATTCCGACGGAATTATCATATATATATTATATATGTATAGAACGACGGTAACGGAATAGAGAGAAAGAAAATTAGATAGAATAAATGGATGGAACACTTACCGCGGCAAGGATCATTTTTTAATAAAAATTCGTCCAAAGCTACCCAACCACCACCGACTCGTACCATTACGGTCGATCGTAGAATTCGTACCAATCGCAACTTTTGACTGTCTCCGAACTGTAACGCGAAAGAAAAATATTGAAATTAAAATAACGAACAATAAAAAAATATATATATATACATAACGTTCGATAATCGTAAAATGAAAATCAATTTTCAGATATATCTGTATACCCTATATTTTCCTTCGCCAACTTGGAACACGCGGAATTTCTGTCGGCAAGTACAGAGCATCACCAATCGTTTCACTTCATCGTGGATCTTATCCGTATCGTTGTACGTCCTACGTTCTTCCCAATCTGGTCTCAAAGCTGCGATGAACTCCTTCCAATCTATTAATCCTTCGCCATGTTGGTCAAACAGATCCGCGACTGCTCCCATTTCTAACCTCGAAGTCTCAAATTCTACATATAAATAGATTGTATCAATTTAATTTGTTCAATTTTGTTCAATTTAAAGATTTTCAATCATTAAATTTACAAGAAAGTAAAGTTAAAAACAGTGAACTCACTGGTATTCATGA
The DNA here is from genome assembly GCF_029169275.1 of Apis cerana. Lineage (NCBI taxonomy): Eukaryota > Metazoa > Arthropoda > Insecta > Hymenoptera > Apidae > Apis > Apis cerana. Next base: position 12,055,874 of record NC_083855.1, on the reverse strand, counting down.
TTCCTTGGATGAAATCCTCGCGTGGGATCAGACCGTCGTTGTTCTTATCCATCTTTCTGAAGAGATCCGTTAGCCTTGACTTCTTGTGATTCATGAACTTTAGGAACTGAAGTAACGAACGAAGAAAAAAAGAAATGGTTAATTTGGATAAAAATTAACGGAAGATTAAAAAATAACAACGATCTTTATCGCCCTTACCCTCTTACGCCAATCTTCCCAACTGAAGTTCGCGACTCGGTCCAATTCCTGTATGTAATTATATTTATCCTGTAGACGGCGTTGACGTTCCCAGGCCAACATCCAAACGTGTCTCCATCTGTCCCACAAAAGTTTCACTCTCGGGCTACGGAACTCGGGTTCGGCGCCTTTGCTATACATCGAACAAAAAATTGCGTCAACACGTTTTCGCTTTTTCCCATTATACGAGAATGAGATGTTACGTATAAACAAAGCATGAGAGGCGAAGAAAGTGTATGAACGATAAAAAAAAAAAGAAAATATATTATAAATCGCTAGAAACTATTCTTGTCGTAACGTAAATAATTTCACGAAACTTTAACGAATGAAAGAAAGATTCGAAACAGAGACAAAGAGAGAAAGGGAAAGAAAGAACAAACGATGAATTCACCAATGGAAGTAAATTGAATCGTAAGTGAGTTGAACGCGATCGATAAAACTGTAAAGAAAGATAAACGAAAGAAAGAAGTATTAAATGGGATTAAAAGCGAAGCACTGATTAGAAAGAGTGGAAATAAGGATGTGGATGTGACGAACCTTCCTTTAGGTGGGAAGCGTGGGCCGATGTGCGGCAACGAATCGGGCGTTCTCTCACGACCTGGGCTGGCTCGGCTAAACAGGAACATGCGTCACATCACTCGACAACTTCTCTACCGGATACTCGCGGAACTAAACGAAATCGTGCATCGAAATCGATCGTGCGTCAATCATCGATCGATCCTCGAATTTTCTCGTCGAGCAAACGGGAAAACAGGGGGAAAGGAAAGCAGAATAGGCTGCGAATTATAGATTATACGAAATCTATTCCAACGTAATAATTACACATATCGTACGTATATATTATAGCAGCCTATTCTCGTAAAGTTTTGGTACGCGCTTCGACTTTGTTCGTTTCATTCAAATTTAAAGATACACGCTATATATCACATAACCATGCTGCCACTACGAAACGAAACAATCGACCAGATTTTATTTTTTTTCTCCCCGTTTTACTCGCCTGAACGCACCTTTCCGTCGATTCCAACTGTCCCCTCGTGCGTGGACGCCTGCACTTGACTCGTTAACAGAAAATCTTTCACGCAGACAGAGAAATTAAAAGAAAAAAAAAAAAAAACATAAATAAATATACAATTGAAAGAAGAAGAAGAGTATCAAACACATGCACGGGCAAGTGTAACTTTTCAAACGACAAAGCGTACGCAAACGAAAAACAAACGAAAAAAAAAAAAGGAAGAGAGTTATTCGATTCGGTTATTTAAATCGATATCGAGAGAAGCTGATCGGCGAGTATCGTTTTTTCTTTTCTCTTTTTTTTTTTTTCCTTTTTTGCTTTTCATCTACCTCGAACGAGCAGTTGACATCGAACGAGCGCGATCCTTGGCGCGAGCTTGATGAGTTCGATCTCGCTAAAAAATTGGAACTAAAAAAAAAAAAAACAAAAAAAAAAAAGAAGGGAAGAAACGTGAACGTACGTTGGCGCGGGCGACTTAGCCTTCGTTATCTTCTTCGTGTCTTTCGCGGATTTGATCTGCCTGGCTTTGCACACGCGATCGACCTCGTCCTGTCTACGACTCGTGCTCTCCATGAACTCCCTGTGCTCCCCGATCAACATTTCCAGAGTGGCTTTGTCGTCCGGCAGTGGCTCGGCCTCGAGCGTGTTCAGGGTGTTCTCCAACCCCTCCAACCACGACAACAACTCCTCCAAAAGATTGTCGAGGTCCTGAGAGGGTAAGAAATGAAATGAAAGCGTTCGACCGGGGAAGAAAATAAAACAGAGGGAATTAATTTAATACCTGAAGTCCGCGCATGTGATTCTCCAGCCTCTGATTCCTTTGCTGCGCCCAGGTGGACACCTCCTCCCATCTCGATTGAATGATCGTTATCCAGTGTTTGATGACCAGAGCGCCGTCCGGATGCGCCTTGGCGAGGATCGTATGCGCCAGCTCCAACGTCTGCTCCTTCTCCACCTCTTTCGCCCTCAACTCCCGCAAGAACTTCTCGTGCTCCATCAGCTGGTTCCTGCTCTCCTGCTCGTCCTCGGGCAGCTGTCCAGCGAATCTCAGCTTCATCTCGGCGTCGCTCAGCCACTCGAGAAGCACGTGGACAGCCTTGTGCAAGCGTTCCGCCTCCCTGAGGGCCGCCTCCAGGCGGCCAGTCTTGTCCGAGGACAATCTGGTCACGGTGTCCCAGAGGTCGTTCAACTCGGCCAGCTGAGAGCCGATCGCGGCCGCGTCGTCCTGCGTCGCCTTGTCGAGGAGCTCGCGGCCCGTTCTGATCACGGACTCCATCTGGGTGGCTCTCGATTCGAGATCCTTCTCGAACGTTTTGTGCTGCTCGACCAAGTTCATCACTGTGTCGAGGTCGCCGAAAAGCGGCCCCGTGTTGGCCAACTGCTTCTCCGACTTGACCAGCCACTCGAGCAACGCCTGCACCGCGTCCTTGAACTGTCCCGAGAACAGCAACGCTTCCTCGAGCTTCCTCTGCCTGTCCACGCATTTGCCGCACACGGTCGTCCACTTGTTCTTCAGCTCGTTCAACAGCTCCTTCAACGCGAGCTCGTCGCTCTTCGGCGCCTTGTCCTTCAACGACTTGCCGTTCTTCATCGCGGTGTCGTACGCGCCCTGCTTCGCGCTGAGCGCCTTCTGCAGCTCCCTGTGCTTGTTCAGTCTCGCCTTGATCTTCTCCGGGTCGTTGCCGCCCAGCCCAGCCCCCTCCCCCGCCACCTCGTCCAAGATCCTCTCAGTTTCGTCGAGCCAATTCATCAGACCGGACCAAGCGTCGTGGAACTCCCTCGCCTCCTTGTAACCGTGATCCAGCGCCCTGGTCCTCTCCGCCGACTTCGAGACGACCCTCTCCCACCTGTGCTGCACGCTTATCAACAAGTTTTTGATCAGGATCACGTCCTGCTTCTGGGAGAAATACTTCAAATGGGTCCCCTTCTTGTCGAGGTTGAGCATCGTCTCGCGGTGCGTGCCCACGTCCTTCTGGAACGCTTTGTGCTCCTCTATCTGGCCGAGGATCGTCTCCATCACCCTCGAGACGGGTTTCAAATTCATGAGTATCTTCTCGGCGTTGGTCAGCCAGTCGACGAAAACTTGGAGGGCGTCGTGGAACTCGGTCGCCTCCCTCAGGGCGATCTCGAGCTTGATCTTCTTGTCGTTGGCGCGCGCTGTCACGTTGTCCCATCGTTGCTTCAACGTCTTCAAATTGTGGCTCAGTCCCCCGGCGCTGCTCGAATCGGCGCGCTTCAGATACTCCTGGCCCTGCTGAAGAACGGTCTCGACCTTGCCTCGACTCTGCTCCAACTCGTTGTACACCTCCATGAAACGCTCCAACTGTTCGGTGGCCGTTTCCGGTAACCCGCCGACCGGCTTCGAGGCGACGATGGTGTTGTCCACGTCGCCCAGCCACGACAACAGATCCTGGATCTCGGCCGTGAACGACTGCGCCTCCCTCAGCGCGTCCTCCAGTTCCCGTTGACGGTCGGCCGCGCGTTGCAGCAGGTCGCGCCAACGGCGATTCAACGTGCCCAGCTTCTCAGCGGTCGTCGAAGCCTCGGCCGTTCCCTTCCCGTCCTCGATCAATTGCCTGCCCGCGTCGTTCAACGTGTCCACGCTCGTCTGATGCGCCTGGATATCGTTCACCAACACCTTCAGCTTGGCCAGCTCCACCTCTATCACCTGAGGATCCCCAGCGACCGCCTTCAAGTTGTCCAACGTGTCGTCCGTCTTCTCGATCCACACCAACAGCTCGTCCAACGCGTGTTGGAACTGGCCGAGGCGGAGCAACGCGTTCTCCAGCAACCTCTGCCTCTCCACCAGGCCCCGAAGCAATCCGTCCCATCGTTTGTTCACCGCGCCCAACGGCTCTTTTATGGCAGCCGCTTGCTCCGACGACGTCCTCTCCGTCAATTCGGCGGCTTGTCTGCAATCGTGGCGGGGAAATAAATCTCGTGACTCTCTCTCGTCATTCCTCGTCGGCGTCCAAGAACCGTATTATTGTCGTCGTTGTACTCACAGCAGTCGTGTGAGAAAGCGTGTTTAATATTCCACGATATCTACTTGGGAGAGGATCGATACGGGGGAATTACTGGGCAAGGAATTACTCCACAGTCGTCGAGGTCTCTGCAAGATCTTCTATAAAAAATTATTCGATTCGCTTTCGCGTATGGAAAGGGACCTCGAAGGGAATAGAGTGATTCCTCGAGAACGATAATAATAAAAAAAAAAGGAACGCGATTATCAAATTCAACGTTCACCGATGGAAAAAAGTTATAATAGGAGCGAGAAACGCATTCTCGTTTCCACCGTGGTGTTTGTCGCGCGTATTAATCCGATTGCGTCAGAGAGAGGCAATAAAACGAGGATTATTAAGATTTAATAATTTTATAAACGTATATAATTTTGAGTATTCGAATTATAGCTCTTCCACTATTGCTTCGGATAATTTCGTAATTGAAATAAAACGTTAAAACGATTTTTACGATTTTAAATATTCGAATTGTTATAGCTGTTCTGCTACTGCGCGGCACGTGGTGTCAACGAAGCGTGAAAAATGAAGATAAGACGGTCCAAGCGAAGGACCCCTCTTGCCCCTGTGCCGTCCGTCGCGAGACTTTTTTCCAACGGTGAACTATATATACCTACGTGTACAATACGTGTAAGTAGAACAGGCACGTCACGAGCCAGGCAACAGCCAAGGCAGACATGCAGGGCAAGATATGTACAATACGTTCGCCGACCAAACACTGTTCGAGTTCCAACGGACAATGTTAAAGGAAATCCAACTCATTCGATCTTAACTGGATGATGTGTTACGGATATATTATACAATTAAAGAGGGGGGGGTATGGGGTATATAACCCGTGGCATTCCAGTAATCTGGATCTATTATATATATGTACGTAAATATATATATATATATACTCGAAGGTTACAAATCGAGGGCAATAATAACAAGAGTGTAAGCCATGCTCTAACTACATACTGTTACAACAACAGAGAGAGAGGTTGACTTGCCTTGTCAGACTCCTATGCGTTCAGGAAACACCGGCGCGGAAAAAACAAAAATTGGGATTAGAATCTCGTTGTTTAGACACGTGGAGAGAAAGAGAGACCGAAGGGGGGGAGGGGAGGCTTTCGCACAAAGACGGAAGATCGACGCGAACAGACTAATTAAAGTAGAGCGGACGAGCAAAATCTTGGTGATCGATTAAAATCAATGGTTGGCGTATAATCTCGCGGAAATTATTACAATTATACACTGCAATTATATATTTTCCTCGACTCGGCAAATTCGGCAAAGGGAGGGCGGAATTAAATTCCGACGAGTTCGCGGATAAAAAGAAATGGAAGAGGATCGATTACCTGTTGAGAGCCTCGACCTTGACCATGTGAGGATCTACTTCCGCTTTGAAATTGGCCAATTGTTTGATCTGTTTCTTAACCTCGTCGATGTCGCTCCCGAGGGGGCCCATGCGGGCGAATTTCTCCTCGGCCTCCTCCAAAAACTCGAGAAGGTTCTGCAACGTCTCGTGGAACTCCATAGCTTTCTCCATCGCGTCGATCAGGTTCTCCTCCCGCCTCGCGTACAAAGCGGTCACGTTGTCCCACGCCTGGTCCAAGTCCTCGATGTGCTTCCTCACCTCCGGCTTGTCCGGCTCGCCGCACAGGCCCATCAACTCGTGGCCGGAGGCGCGCACCTGCTCCACGTCCGGCTTCGTCTGATCGATCTCGTGCCTGATCTCCTGCAGGGCGACCTGCTGCTGCTGTATGGCGGCCGGCTGGGCGGCGGGCGGCGCTTGGCCTGCCAGGGCGTCCTGCAACTCTCGCAGAGTGGACATCACCCCGTTCAACTCGGACCAGAATTTCTCCGCGATTTGGAGGGCATCGTCGAGGGTGTGGCTTCGATCGGTGGTCGACTTTTGCACGTCAGCCCACAACTTGTTCAACTTCTCCAACTTTCGTTTGATGTCCTTGACGGCCGGATCGGCCCTGTTCCCGGCCTTGCTGATCACGTCGTCGGCCGCCCTCTTCACGGCCGCGTACGCCTCGGATCTCTGCGCCAGCTCGTCGATCAGGGCCGAGTTCTCCTCCATCTGATCCCTCAACCTGCCCGGATGGGCGCTGATCGGCTCGGCCCCGTTCACTTGGTCGGCCGTAGACGAAAGGGCGCGCAGCATTCCCTCCAGCTTGTCGGAGAACTGCGACGATTCCTGAAGCGCTTGCTCCAACGTTTGCTGCCTGCTTCGAAGCTCCGCCCTGAGGGCCGCGTATCGGGCCGTGTCCGCTTCCAGGATGTCCTGTATCTTCATCCCCTCCTCCTCGTTGCACAGTTTTATCAATGCCTCGCCGGTCTTGTTCAACTTCTCGACCAACGGCTTGTGCTCGTTTATGCTCTGCACGAGGAGCTCGTTCTTGTCCTGTTGGGCGACGATCAGGTCGGGCCTGAGCGCGGGCATTGGAAGCATGGCGACCTGCTGCTCCGCCTCCTCCAGCCAGCTCACCAAGCCGACGTGGGTGTCGCGCAGATGCTCGGCCAACGGCAGCGCCTGCTCCAAAGCGCCGAGCCTGTCCGCCGACAGACCCGACACGATCTCCATCGTCTCCCTCAGGTCCTCCATGTTCTCCCTGATCGTCGAGGTGTCCTCGTGCCGGCTGTTCTCCCGGATCACCTTCTTCGCCGTCGAGATCACGTCCCTGACGCGCCCCTTCTGGCTCGAGATGTCGTCGTTGAGCGCCTTGTGCTCCTTCAACTGGACCCTGATGATCTCCGGCTCGCTGCTGGGCGGCTCGGCCTCCCTCAACTGATTGTCCACCTCGCGGAACCACTCCAACAGGTCGTCTATGTCCCCTATCACCTCGAGGGAGCGCTGCTTGCTCAGCTGTATCCTCTCCGCCTTCCGTTGAATTTGCTCGGCTATGGCGTCGAACCTTCTGTTGTCCCTCGTGACCAGCGCCTCGACCGTGGCTGCCCCCTCGCCCGGCGACAGCTGGGCCAACTGGGGGCCCACGGCGTTTATCTTGTCGAGGACGGGCCTGTACTCGGATATCTCCATCTCGAGGCGCACTATCTCGTCCTCGCGCGGCTCGGCCGACTGCAGGGCGGACTCGGCCCCCTGCATCCAGTCCATCAGCCGATTGTGATTGTCGTGGAACTGCTGGACGAGGGGCAACGACTCCTGGGCGTGTTTCAACAGGTCGGAGCCCCGGCTGACCAGGTCGTTGAAGCGCCGCTGCAACGAGTCGAGCTTGTCCTTGAGCTGCAGCGCCTCGTCGCTCGATATGTGCTTCATCAGCTCGAGGCCCGCGTCCGTCGTGCTGTCCACCTCGGTCTGGCGGCTCGACACCTCCTCGGTCAGATCGGCCAGGTCCTCCATCTGTTGGAGCAGCTTCTCCGTGTGCACCGCCAACACCCTGTACTTGGCCAATCTGATCTCCATCCCCTCCATCCACGCTTGAAGCTCCTGGTAGCTGAGCACCAGGTGGCGCAACCCTTGCCTCGACCGTTGGAGCAAGCCGCCGAGCGCCTCGGAACGCTCGACCAACGCCGCGTACCTGTCGGCCGCGTCTTGGAGCTTGTCGGCCAACGCGGCGGCCTCGTCCTCCCCGACCAGCGCCATCAGTTGGCTGGCTATCTCGGTCAGCTCGCTGAAGTCGGGCTTCCTCGAGAGGATGTCCTCGTGGAGGGCGTCGTGCTCGGCCACCCGCTGCTGGATCTTCTCCTCGTCGGTCGGCACGAGTTCCATGTCCCTCACCCGCTTCTCCGTCTTGTCCAGCCAGATCGAGAGCGGGACCAGCTTGTCCTGGAACTGCTTCGCGACCCCCATCGCTTGCTCCAGCGCCTCCATCCTCTCTGCCGCGCTCTCCGTCAGATTGTCGAACCTGCCCACCAGTTCCTTCAACTGCTTCTCGATCGTCTTGCGCTCCTTGGGGTCCGCCCCGCCAGCCACCTCCTGGCCCATGTTGTACAACGAGGACATCGAGTTTTGCCTGTCCATCAGCATCTTCTTGAGGAACTTCTGGCCCTGCAGCTGCGCCTTGATCACCTTGTAGTCCGAGGAGGGGGGCTTCTGATTCGAGACCATCTCCTCGGTGTCGGCCAGCCACTTCTGCAGACCGTCCAACGCCTCCTGGAACTTGCCCGACTGCAGCAGTCCCACGTCCAACCTGCGGTCCCGCTCGTTCAGCTTCTCCTTCAGCTCGTTCCACCTCTCGTTCATCCTGTCCAAGTCCCTCTCGATGTTGGCCGTGCTCACGTCGCGGCCCGCCGTCTGGATCAACGCCTGCCCGGCCCCGTTGCAATCGTCCACGGACCGCGCCAGCGGCTCTATCCTCTCCCCCTTCAGCAGCCTGAAGTCCTCCTGTTGCGCCTTTATCGACTCGACCTCGGAGCCAACGGGTTTCAGCCGCCTCACCCGCTCGCTCGCCTCCTCGATCCCCGCCATCACGCTCCCGTGCGCCCGATGGAACTCTTGCAACTTGTCCAGGGTGGCCGAGAGCTCGTGGTGGCGGTCGCGCGACCGCTCGTCCAGCCTGCCCACCTGTCGCTTCAGCTGCTCCACCTGGTCCCCGACCGCCGCGCACTCGGCCGACACGCCGTAGTCGACCAAGCGCTCGCCCAACCTCTCCAAACTCGAGACCTCCTCGTACAAGCGGCCCACCCTGCCCATCGCCTTCCCCGCCTCCTCCATCTGCGCCCTCAGCGCCTTCACCTCCCTGCTCGACGCCCTCATCGAGTCCAACTCCTTCTCCACCACGGCCACCTGCTGCCCTATCGCCTTGGCTCGCTCGTAGAACTGGCCCACAGCCGTGGCCGCGCTCTCCAGCCTGTTGTACCTCTCCTCCAGCCTCGACCTCAGGTCGTTAGCCCGCTGGGCCAGCTCGTCTGCCTCGTCTCGGAGGTGGGAGGCGTCGTCCACCTGCTCGCCGCCCGCGTTCACGAGGTCCAGGGAGCGCAGCAGCGCCTCCAGGCTCGACCTCACGCTCTCCACCAAACGCTCGTTGGCCAGCATCTCCTTGTTCAACGCCTTCACCCTCGCCAACTGCTCCTCCACCTGTTTCGGCTCCGCCGCGGTCGCCTCGGACACCGCTCGGTTCACCTTCGGCTCCATCTCCCTCAGCCAGCCCCTCGCCTTCTCCACGCACTCCCGGTAGTCCCTCTGCCTGCCTCCCACCCCCGACAGCTTGTCGGAGAGCAGGTTGGCGCGGGCGAGCAGGTCCTTGTAGCGGGAGGAGACGAGGCTCACCTCGCCTCGGACGGCGGACGCCTCGCAGGGGGTCGACTCCTTGGCGGGCAGCGGCTGGGGGAGGCCCGCGCGGAACTCGTTCAACGCGTGGAGGAACTCTTTCCCCTCGTCCACGAACTTTTGCGCGGCCATTGTGATGAAGCGGAGATCCGCCTGGTGCGCTATCACGTCGCTGATGAAGTCGCGCGTCGAATCCGTGCTCGCGTGCAGCCTGTTCAGGTCGGACAACGAGTGCTCCTTCTTCTCCAGAATCCTTCTCGCACCCTCCAGCCAGTGAGAGAACGTCGACAACTCGTTCCTGGGGAATTTGTTATTTATTCGTTTCTACTTCTGACCTCTTCGCGTGATCTTATAGAGAGGGAATGTAAGGTGGATATATCGAGCTCTTTTTTCGAACAGATTTTATTGAGAATAATTATTTCTATTCGTTGGAGAGAAAAACGACAAAACGATACGAATAGAAAAATACGGTATATCGCGCGAAACAACGATAGACTCTTTAATATCTCTTAGCGAATAGAAATAATTTCGTTATTCAATAACGAAGAAGTATATCTTGATCTAACGCCCCAATGACGTGTTCTCGCGTTCGTTCTATTATTCTTATTCTCCTTCTCGATAGAAATAATTCGAAAAATTCGATCCAGAGTGCGTTATTTCATTTATAAGATCATAGCTTAGGAGTCTGTTCTCGAAGCGATAGATTTAAAGAATATAATCGAGCACGAACAAACATGGTGGTCGAGAGTCCGCCATTGGAGAGGTTAAAGGAACGAGAGAGAAATAATTCGAAATGGACACTAACTTGAACTTGACCAATTCGTCCCTGGCGGCGTTCAACCGTTTCACCATTCTCTCGGTGCGATCCGAGGCTTTGTCGAACCTCGTCTTCAGGGATCGGCCGTTCTTCTCCAGCGTGGACACCTCCTCGCTGGACAACACGTTGCCACCCGTCAGAACCACTTGACGGATCTGATCGAGGCAGGAGGAGACCGGCCTCGAGTGCGCTTCCAAGTCCACTTTGATCTTCTATATAAACATATAAAACGATTCTATACATATATAACAATTGATCCAGGACGAATTAATCAATTGAATTTAATTAGTAAACGACCTGGAATTTCTTTTTGGACAATGTTCAGAAATTTGTGGAATAAATCATAGTTTTATACCAATTACAATTGAATCAACGTCATTGAAATATTTTTTAGATAAACAAAATAATTAAGTAATAAAAAAATAACGTTAATTTGTCAAACTAAAATAAATTTTTATAAATGATCGGAATTTTAAGAGTTGATCTTTTAAATCAAATATAGTATAATTTAACACTTTCAATGAAATTTAATTCCTCGAGTAATACCTATAAAATGATTCATAACTTATTTTCTATATTTATTAATTTTTAATTTATTCGTTATATTAATAAATTCATTTTTAATTAGAATTAATTTAAGAAATAACAAAATTAAAAAGATGAAATTGACGTTGATAAATTTGTTTGAAATATTTCTGATCCATCTTCTAATAACTATTATACATTATACATTTTCCAAGAATCGCAAATATATATCGATAACGTAGAATTTTTGCAATTCCGAATCTACGTTCGATTTTACGCTTACGTTCATAGCGGTTATCTGATTTCGAAGCTCCTCGATATCCTCCTTCGCGTTCTCCTGGTTGGCCAACTGCTCCTCCACCTCGGATATCCATTTCAGCAATTTCGCGGACGTTTCGTCGCACAGCTTGTACTTCTCCTCGACCGCTTGCTACGATAATTTGCAACAGAAAAGAAGGGGAAAACTTGCAATTTGGTAGGCGAAGGGCCGATGGTTCTTTTGATCGTTTTAAATAATTCTTAATTCTTAACGTGCTCTCTTAACGAGTTATTATACGAGAAAAGGTAGCATATACATGTATAAAAAAAAAAAAAACCGCCGTCTTACCAGGGGCGGTCGGTCTGTGGAGGAACAATGGTGGTCAGTCAAAAAGAAAGAAAAAAAAAAAATAAATAAATAAATAAATAAACGAAACGAAACGAAATAAGCTTATAAAAAACAACGTATCTCACGCATGCAAACACATACACACATTTGGAAAACGTAAAACGTAACACGTTATTACATTGAGGATTAAAAATAATAATAATAATAATAATAATAATAATAATAACAATAACAATAAATAATAATAATAATAATATATAATTATACACGATGGTAAATAAATGAATAAATAAAACACAGTTTTTTTTTTTAGAAGAACCAAGAGATCTGATCTGATCTGCAGCGAGTAGTAGTGAATCGAACTGCATATTTTGTCCCGTACGTGGTTTTTTCTATGCAGTCTCGAAGCGGACGACAGGACAGAAAATATCGGAAGCCGCGTTCTCGTCTCAATAAGACGCGTCCAAAGAAGCGAAAATAAAATATATAAATATAAATATATATATATATTAGGGGCGGGGGGAGGGGAAGAAAAGGTGAGGGAGAGAAAACAACAACAACAACAATAATAATAATCATCATAATAATCATAATAATAATAATAATAATAGTAATAATATTAACAAAATATATCGCGCGAATATATATATAAAAAATGGCAAATGATGATGGAGGGATGAGGGGGGATGATATATATATACGCGTTTATGACACTATATATATATATGTATATATATATATATATTTATGTATACATATATATACGTAATATGTGTGTGATAATATGTATTCTTTTTTCTTTTTTTTTTTTTTTCGAAGTATTCTACGTGAGCTTTCCCGCTAGAAACTCGTGCTAGAAATAAAAAAACAGGATCGAGCTTAAAACTGAAACGGAATAATACCTGAAAAAAGTAAAAGTAAAACTTGAGTGTAAATAATCTGACTGATATTAAATAATAATAATAATAATATATACATATACATGTATATAAATTATAAACGGATATTACAGTCGAAATTATCAAAAATTATTATTATATTTAAAAAAAAAAAAAAAAAAGTATCACGTTGCGTTATACTCGATGATTAAATGGGGGAATTAATGGAGGGAAGGAGGGAGGGAGGAAGATTATTCATATATAAATATATAAATATATGTATAGCTAGATGATAACCTGTTAAGCATGCGATCACACGTAACACGTGGCTACCGCATTTTCAGAACGACTAGATCTGAACTTTGTTCGACGTTCGATTAATTCGATTAATTCGAGTCGTTTCACGCTTTTCTCGCGACAAGGATATCCCCGGACGAACGAACGAACGAACGAACGAAAGGAGAAACGTGGGCAAAGAAAAAAAAAAAGGGGAGGGGAAAAAAACGTGAAACGCCATGGTTAAACCAAACCACGTGCAAATTACGATCAAGAAGAACAAGAGAGAAAAAAAAAAGAACAAGAAACGTTAAAAAAAAGTCGATGAATCGAGAGTTAGGCATTAGCCGATGCGATCAGGCGACACGAAAGATCGACGATTATCAATAATACATTTATTCGTCGTGTTATTCGTATTATCTCGTACGAACACATTTTTCGTTATATCATCGTTCCGTCATTCATCGTTTTATCGATTCGTTTCATTATTATACTCGTCTCGTTGATCGGTGATCATTGAGCACCGATTCTCGTTGATTAGTACGTACGACGTTATATTATATAGCCCCCTGTTACGTGACAAAAAAAGTGAGAATATGACGTGCGTCCTATATATGTATATATATATATATGTATATATACATATATATATATAAAATGATTAATGCGAATGTATGCATGAACGAAGAGGATGATGGGAGGAGCGCCCCACGGACATTTTTTTTCCTTTTCTTTTTTTTTTTTTTACACCAATTTTGCTTTTTTTTATTCGTCATTTCATATTTCGTCTCTTTCGTTACCACTCGTCGGTCACTTCGGTCTTCGTTGTTGACGTTGTTGTTCGACACTATATATATATATGAGTATGTGTGTATATATATATATATATATATAATTCGTGGTATCGTGGCACGCTCTTTTTTCTTTAAAGGGCACCATGCAAAAGGACGTATATCCGATGTATCGAGCAAATATGTTGATGTTGCTGGTTAAACATGGATATGCCGCTGCTGTACAAAGAGATCGCTATCGACAAGATCGTCGATAGTGAGTGAACGAATGAGTGAGTGCGTGAGTGAGTGAGTGAGAGAGAGAGAGAAAGAAAGAAAGAAAGAGAGTGAGTTTGTTTCGTGAGGGGAGAGCGAGTCCGCGAGATTATTTTTTTTCTTCTGTTCTTTTCTAACGTGTCGGCTATCGTCGCACACGTAGAGCGATAGACGACGGGATGCATCGAAGCGTTTTCTCTTTTTCCTTTTTTACGACACGTATAAACAGAGCCATAACCTCTGCGGCAAGCAAGTTAAGAGTTAAAGAAAAGAGTTAAAGGCGGAGTTATTATAAAAATCAAAAAAGAAAAAAAAGAAAGAAACGTGAAAAAAACAAAAACGTAAAAAACAAAAATGAGCAAAATGTGTGTGTGAGAGAGAGAGAGAAGGAAAATAATAAGAGAGAAAGAATAGGCCAAAAAAAAGGTATAAAGCGTCGCTCGAGATGCGAGCGAGTACAAAGTAGTGTAAAAAAGTAAGGAAGGTAGAGAGACAGAGATAGAGAGAGAAGAGGAAGCAAGAAGAAGAAAGTGTGCCACTTACCCTAGCTTCTGCGGTGAGTATATAACCCTGCTCCAGGGCATTCGCGAAGTCAAGCCTCTTTCCCGATGGATCTTCGATAAGCTTGCCCGCTATAGGATCTACTATCCCGGCATTGATCGCCTCTAACAAACTAACGATTTTACCGGCCCCGGGCACTTTGATCACGGTGCTCGTGGGATCTATGGAGGCCGAGTCGATCGCCTGTTTCAACGTGGACAGAGGGGCCGCGGGCCGGAACGGGTCGCGAAATTTACCGGTATCCGCGTGGTAAAGGCCGAACTGTAACGCGTCTATGAGCGAGAAACCGCGGCTCGGGGTGATCAACAGCTCTGCCTCGATCGCCCTCGGCAACGCGTACAGCCTCGACGTCTCCGTCTCCAACACGTTCCCCTTCTCGGCGTCCATCAGCCCCCTCTTGAACGCCTCCTCCAACCGTACCAATCTCCTCCCCCTCGTGTCCTTGATCACCGCCGACTCGGGGTCCACGATGCCGAGGCGCACCGCCTCCCTCAGCGTGACCCGCTCCCTCGTCCTCGAATCCACCACCCTCCCCTCGCCGTCCAACAACCCCTTCCCGACCACCTCCTCCAGGCCCAGCGGCTGCGCCAGGTACACGTCCGCCTCCCCAACGCGGACCAACCTCGCCTCCCCGCGCCCGAACGTCCCCGTCCACGACGGGTCGAGGATCCTCCCCTCCTCCAGCGCGTCCCCGACCGCCACGAAGCGGCCGCTGCCCGGATCCCTCACCACGGCCGTCCTCGCGTCCACCAGACCGTCCTCGATCGCCTTCTCCAAACTCGACACCTTCTCCTCCGCCTCCTCCTCCTCCTCCGCCCTCTCCGCCTCCCCCTCCCCCCTCGTGCCGCAGCCCACGGCCGAGTAGACGGGGTGACGAGCGAGAGGCCTGTCCAAAGCGATCAAAAGGCCGCGGCTGAACGCGACGTCGATGGGGTAGAACTGTCCCGTCGCGGTGTCGAGGACTTGGCACTGCTCCGCGTCGATCGCGCCGGTCTCCATCCCCCGCTCCATGGACACCAGTTGGCCGGTGACCCCGTCCTTGAGCGCGGTGGTGGTCGGGTCCAGGAGGCCTGCCTCGAACGCGGTGGCCAGATTGTGCGTCTCGTTTCGACGGGGGTCGACGAATTGGAACAGGGCTGCCTCCGGACGCCTCCTGTACAAGTTGCTGTCCACGGCCGCCTGGATGGGCAGGGGGAAGCTGGAGGGGACGACGTAGCCCCTGCTCGCAGCCTCGCGCAGGTCGATGGGTGGCTGGCCGGGGGGGAGGGCCAGGTAGGTGCCGCGGGTGTCGTCGACGAGTTTGGAAGAGATGGCGAGGCACAGGGGCACGTACTCGTCGCGGCGGGCGTCCTTGACTATGGAGGAATAGGGGTCGATCAATTCGGCGTCGCAGGCCTCGGCCAGGCTGAGCTTTCGATTGGTGGCCGGGTGGTGGAACGCGCCTGTGCCCGGCTCGTAGACGTTGATCGCGATCGCCTGGTGGAGGCAGAGGGGGCTCTCGATGTCGACGATCAGGCCCGCTTGCAGGGCCCTGGTCAACGTGACGCCGCTCGAGCCCTGCTCCCTGAACATCCCGCTCCGCCTGTCTATCACCCCGGCCCTGCACGTCTCCGCCAGCGAGAGCAGCCTGCCCGCCCTCTTGTCCCAGTAACAGGGCAGGACAGGGCTCACCAGGCAATTCCTCATCGCCTCGTGCAACGTCACCGCCCTCCCCGTGCTGGGATCCGTTATCTTGCCGCTGCGATCGTCGTACAACCCCTGGTGGATCGCCCTTTGCAGCGAGACCGCAGCCCTGTGGTCCACTATCAGCCCTGCCTCGTAAGCCTCGCGCAGCGACATGCTCGAGTCGGCCGTCACCCGCACCCTGCCCGACGACCCGTCTATGTACCCGCTCCTGATCGCCTCCG
Source organism: Apis cerana (assembly GCF_029169275.1). NCBI lineage: Eukaryota > Metazoa > Arthropoda > Insecta > Hymenoptera > Apidae > Apis > Apis cerana. Next base: position 12,039,773 of record NC_083855.1, on the reverse strand, counting down.
TCAGGCATATCCTCTCCCGGAAACCGCTCCTCACGGTGACCGAGTCCGCGTCTATCAGGTTCCCCTTCACCGCCTCGATCAGGCTCAGGTAGAGGCCGGTCTGAGGGTCCAGGAATTTGTTCGTCCTCTCGTCCAGGATCCCTTTCGAGATCGCCTCGCTGAACGTCATGGGCCGCCGCGCCTCGAGCAGCAGGCCGCGCTCGAGCGCCTCGCGGAAATCGATCGGCTTCCCCTTCTCGTTGGTCACGGTGCCCGTCTTCGGGTCCACTATCAGCTCCTTGATGGCCTTGCTGAACGTGATGGCTCGGCCGTGCGGCTGGCGGACCACCACCGCGGTGCTGGGGTCTATGGCGCCCACTTTGATCGCCCTGTCGGTCTGCAGCTTCTCGCTCGTCTCCGGCACGATGAAACGCCCCGTGGTGGGCTCGTACAGACCTTTGAAAACGGCCTCGGGCAGGGATATCTTGCGCTTGGCGGGCACGACCAGGCCCCGTTCCACAGCGTCCGTCAACGACATGCGCCCGCCCGTGGACGGGTCCAGGGCGGTGCCTGTCCTGGGCTCGATCAAGCCTGCCTCTATAGCCTCGCCCAGCGAGATGATCTCGCTGCTCCTAGGATCTTTCACCGACGGGCTGTCCCTGGCTATGAGCCCGCTCTCCAACGCGTCCTCGAGGGTGCGCCCGACCCCGTCTATCACGAACAGGCCTCGGTCGGGGTCGTACGTTTGGTGGGCCAACGCCTGCTGCAGCGACCAAGGCTTGACGGTGCTCAGAATGTAGCCTTTCTCGTACGCGACGTTCAACGTCATCGAGTGCGGGCGCGTCAAGATCCCTCTCTCCAGATCGATCAACCGCCTCTCCCCGGCCTCCCGCAGGGACAACACCTCGCCGCTCCTGTCGTCCCTCACCACGGTCGTCGCCCCGTCCACGTAGTCCGTCTCCAACGCCTCCCTCAACGTGGTCTCCTCGCCGGTCCTGGGATTCGAGACGAGGCCCGTCCTCGGGCAATAATACTCTCGCACTATGGCGTCGATCAGGGTGGGCGCGAAGCCCGAGGTGGTTATCAGCCCCTTGTCGAGGGCTGCGCTCAACGCGAGCGACTCGCCGCTCCTCGTGTCCCGCAGCCGGCCGGTCGAGGAATCGAACAGCCTCGGCTCCCGAAGCGCCTCCTCCAACGAAACGAACGTGCCCGCCTTGCTGTCCGCGCACTCGCTGATCACCGGGTCGATTATGCCCCTCCTCACGCTCTCCTCCACGTCGATCAGTTGCTCGGTCAACAGGTCCCTCATCTTGCCGCTCGCCTCGTCGTACAACCCCTTCCTGATGGCAGCCTCCAGCGAGATCGGCTTCCGCGACTCGGGCACGATCAGACCCTTGACGAACGCCTCCTCGACGTCGATCCTCGCCCCGGACTCGAGCACCTCCTGGAGGGAGGAGAGCTCGTCGTTGACCGGGTCCCGGACGTCGATCGAGTTCGGGTCGATGAGGCCGAGCTGGATCGCTTGGTTCAATGGGACGGCTCGATCGGTGGTCGGGTCGCGGACCTGGCGGGTGGACGGGTCCAGGAGGCCGATCTCGACCGCGTCACGTAACGTCATCGAAGCTCGCTGGCCGTCGGTCGTCGGTCGGTCGGGCAACGGCGGTCTTTCCTTTATCAAGCCGGATCTCACGGCGTCGAAGAACGGTATCCTTTTGCCGGTTTTCGGGTCGACCATGTATCCGAGGTTCCGGTCGACCAGAGGCTTGGCTATCGCCTCGCGCAGGGACACGTACCTGTCGATCGTTTTGCGAGATAGGTCCTTGACGAGCACGTGGTCCGGGTCGAAGATCCCCAGATCCAAGACGAAGTCGTGGAAGGAGACGACTTCTCCGGTTTCGGGGTCGACGAACTTTTCCTTCTCGGGGTCGAACGCGCCACGGGCGACGAGGTCCCCAGCCGTCAGATCGGCCGTCACTCGGATCGTCGATCTCTCTTCCTCCTCGGATTCCTCCGATCCTCTGTCCTCTTCCTCCGTCGTTGATTCCTCCGCGTCTCGTTTTTCCGTATATGAGAAGGCTGCTTCCTTTCCTACTCGCTCTTCGCCGATATGCTGCTCCACTTTGGCCTCTTTCTCGATGTCTGGTAGGTTTTCGTCCAGTTTCCATGTAAATTCTTTCTTCGTTTCTTCCGTCTCAGAGACGGATTTTCCCTTGATTTCTAATTGTTGTTCGTTGATTATTTCTGGTACAGGTTGATCCTCGGTCGGTTCTTTGTCAATTTTGGATACAGTTTCTCTGGTTACATCCAGTTCTGATGCAAATTCCTTCTTGCTCTCTGTCAGTTCTTCGTCTGGTTTTGATGCAGATTCCTTCTTCGTTTCTCTGACAACAAATTCTTTCTTGCTATCTACTTCTGATACAAATTCCTTCTTACTTTCTAGTTCTTTGTCAATGTCTATTTTAGATACAGACTCTCCGGTGACATCCATTTCTGATGCAAATTCCTTCTTGCTCTCTATCACCTCTTCTTTTTCTGCTTCTAGTTTCGATTCCTTCTTCGTTTCTACTCGTTCTTTGACAACATCCACAAATTCTTTCTTGCTACCTAGGTCTATTTCTGGTACAGATTCTTTCTTGCTTTCTAACAGTTCTTTGTCAATGTCTAGGTTTGATACAGATTCCTTCTTGCTCTCTGTCAGTTCTTTGTCAATGTCTAGGTTTGATACAGATTCCTTCTTGCTCTCTGTCAGTTCTTTGTCAATGTCTAGGTTTGATACAGATTCTTTTATGCTCTCTGTCAGTTCTTTGTCAATGTCTAGGTTTGATACAGATTCCTTCTTGCTCTCTGTCAGTTCTTTGTCAATGTCTAGTTTTGATACAGATTTCTTGGTAACATCCATTTCTGGTACAAATTCCTCCTTGCTTTCTATTAGTTCTTTGTCAATATCTACTCTTGGTACAGATTCCTTCTTCGTTTCTACTCGTTCTTTGGCAATATCCACTTTTGATACAAATTCCTTCTTGCTATCTATGTCCATTTCTGATACAAATTCCTTCTTACTCTCTATCAATTCTTTGTCAATGTCTATTTTAGATACAGATTCTCTGGTAGAATCTACTTCTGATACAAATTCCATCTTGCTCTCTATCAATTGTTTGTCAATGTCTATTTTAGATACAGATTCTCTGGTAGAATCTACTTCTGATACAAATTCCATCTTGCTCTCTATCAATTGTTTGTCAATGTCTATTTTAGATACAGATTCTCTGGTAGAATCTACTTCTGATACAAATTCCATCTTGCTCTCTATCAATTGTTTGTCAATGTCTATTTTAGATACAGATTCTCTGGTAGAATCAACTTCTGATACAAATTCCATCTTGGTCTCTATCAATTGTTTGTCAATTTTAGATACAGATTCTCTGGTAGAATCTACTTCTGATACAAATTCCATTTTGCTCTCTATCAATTCTTTGTCTACGTCTAGTTTTGGTACAGGTTCTTTCTTCGTTTCTACTCGTTCTTTGTTCTCAGATTCTTCCTTGCATACTTGTTTTTCGCCATCTATTTTGGATACAGGTTCTTTCTTCGGTTCTGCTTGCTCCACATCAACTCTTGATACCGGTTCTTTCTCGCTCTCCACCTGTTTTTCGTCTACATCTACTTTTGGCACAGGTTCCTTCTTCGGTTCTGCTTGTTTTACATCAACTTTCGATACGGCTTCTTTCTTCCTCTCCACCTGTTCTTCGTCTACATCCATTTTCGATACGAGCGTCCTCTCAGGTACTTGTTCAACTTTTGATACGGGCTCTTTCTTCCTCTCCACCTGTTCTCTGTCCACATCCATTTCTTCTAGTTCAGGTTCCTTTTTCAACTCTACTGCCTCTTTCTTGCTCCCCACTTCTTCTCTGTCCGGATCTATTTTTGGTACGAGTTTCTTCTCCGGTTCCACTTGTCCCCCGTCAACTTTCGATACGGCTTCTTTCTTCCTCTCCACCTGTTCTCCGTCCACATCCATTTTTAGCTCAGCTTCCTTCTTCGGTTCTACTCGTTCAACTTTTGTTCCACTCTCCACCCGTTCCCTCTCTACATCCATTCTCGACACGAGTTCTTTCTTCGACTCTTCGTCCCTTTCAATTCGCTCTTCGACACTCGTTTCCACCGCAAATTCCTTCCTGGAGTCTCCACGAGTCGGCGTCTCGGCAACTGGCTCTCTCTTCCCCAGACCCTTCGACTCCTCGTCCATCCTCGACCTCGACTTCACCCCTTCCTCTCCAACCCGGTCCTTCCTCGCGTCGCGAACGGCATCGTACACCGCCTTTCCAGCGAGAACCGGCGCCGCGACCACCGCCAAAAGTCCCAATTTCGCCGCTTGCTTCAACGACACCGTCCCGCGCCCTTGATCCTCTCTCGTCCTCCCCGTGACGGGATCGATCACCCCCCTCTCCACCGCTTCCCTTGCCGTCATCGTGCCCGCGGTGCCCGCGTCGTAGATGACCGTGTCCGGGTCCACCAGTCCCACGTCCATCGCCTCGCTGAGCGTGTACGCCTCCCTCGTCTCCGGGTCCAGAAACCTCTCCGTCCCCTCGTCGTACACCCGCTCGATTCCTCCCACCCTCCTCGACGATTCCTCGCCGTCCTCCAACAGGCCGCTCTCGACCGCTCGACCGATAGGCATGGAACGCCCCGTGGCCGGGTCGGTGAAAGTGCCCTCCCTCATGTCGAGCAAACCTCTCTCGAACGCGCGGTCGAACGTCGTCCTTATGTCCTTGGTCGTGAAACGCTCCCTCCTCTCCGCGCCCTCCTCCCTCACGATCCCCATCCCTCGCGCCTCCGCCATCCCCACGACGCGCCCCGTCTCCAGGTTCCTCACCTGGTCCCCGCTCGCCAGCTCGTAACCAGGCGAGATCTCCACGGTCCTCCTGCTCACCGTGTGATGGCACGTCACCGTCTCCGTCACCCCCGCCGACGTGCTGCTCGGTTTCACGACCAGCAGTCCCGACTCGATGGCGGTGGCCAGGCTGACGGGGGTGCCCGTCGTCGGGTGCACGTACACCCCTTTCTCTCGGTCGATCAGCCCCGCCTCCAACGCCCTGGTCACCTCCATGCTATCGGAGGTGACCGGGCAAGGCAGCGACATTATGAAGTCGCCCCTTATAGCCTCCTCCAAGGGGAGGCGTTCCTCTGTGATGGGGTGTCGGATCTCCTTGCCGGAGGCGTCGATCAAGCCTCGCTCGAGGGCCACGGCGAACGTCATCCCCGCCGGGGGGATGCTCCTCTCCTGATGTCGAGTGTTGGCCCGTTCGGCGAACACGGTGCGGCTCTCCACAGCTTTGACCAGGCCCACGCTGCCCCCTCCGCTCGTCCTTATCAGCGACCTGTCGGGGTCAACGAGGTCGCTCTCGATGGCGCCGCGCAGGGTCTCGATGCGGCCGTCCGAGCAGGTGAGTCGGGACCACGGGTCGACTATCTCGCAGAGGATCGCCTCGCCGAGGGTGAGGCGGGCGCCCGTTTCCGGGTGGACGACCTTCCCTTCCCTGGGGTCGAGCAGCCCCTGCTCGTAGAGGCCGGGGATCGACAAACTCTTGGCCAACGGCACCAGAACGTCGCCGCTCACCGGGTCCAGGATGCCGCGCTCCACCGCCTCGCCTATGCTCAGAACGTCGCCCCGCTGCGGGTCGACCACCCGGCCCCGGCGAGCGTCTATCCCGTTGCCGCGGATCGCGTCGGACAGAGAGGAGACGCGTCTGCCGTCCGCGGTCGTCAGCTCCTTGGTCAAGATTTCGGCCGTCTCCTCGTCGATCAGTCCAGTCTCGAGCGCCTCGTTGGTCCTCATCACTCTCTTCCTCATCTTCTGAAGCACGATCTCGGTCTCGGGCGAGGGCCGCTGCACGACCACGGCGTTGCTGGCGTATTGAAACTTCAGGTCCCCCTCCAGTTCCTCCTCGGTTCTCGAGACGGAGGGCTCCTCGCTCGCGGCGGTCGGGGAAAAGTCGGTGGCCGAGTCGACGACCGAGGTGGAGCCGATCGCCGAATCCGATTCCGAGATGGAGACGGAGGCGGGCGGTTTACCGGTCACGGAGGTTTCTTCCTGATCGACCGGCGATAACGCTTGCTCCCTCGCGACTCGTTCCGCCTCCGTCCGGTAGGTGGGGACGCCGTCTTTGGTGGGCGTGGTCGAGGAGGCGATCGGGACGAGGGGCGAGCCGATCACGCTCACTATGCCGAACTTCGCGGCGTCGAGGAGGGATATCTTCCTGCGTTTGTCCACGTTGTAGCGGCCCGCGTCCGAATCCACGATTCCGCGCTGCACGGCTTCGGTTATGCCGATGTCCCTCCCCGTTGCGGGATCTTTAACCAGCACCAGCTCGGCCGGTAAAGTGCCGTCGGACAGCGCTTGAAGCAACTCGGTCGATCTTCCGCTCTCCGTCGATATGACGAGCGCTGTGCTCGGATCGTAGATCAGGCCTCGGGAAACTCTGACCGGGTCGGGTATGGAGTGGCCCGCCTCGGAGACTTTTATCTCGAACCGTTTCGACGGATCGTCGGATCGAGTCACCTCCAATTTGTCCGGCTCGCCGACCACTTTCGTCACCCGTAGAAGCCTGTGCTGCGACGACGAGCTCTTGTCGTACTTCGTCTCCGTCTCCGTCCTGTTCCCGTCGTCGAGTACGACCAATCCTTGGTCGATCGCCTCCTTCATCGTGATCTTTCTCGGGCTCGTGTAATGGCCGGTCGAGTCGAGGATGCTCTTCTCCAAACTTCGTAGAAGGGAAACTTTTCTCCCGTTGCTCGGATCGATCACGAGGCTCGAGTTCGGATCGATTATCCGTAACTTGACGCACTCCTCGAACGAAACCAGCCTGTCCGTGCCTGGTATTATGAACAGGCCTGTGGTCGGGTCGAACAATCTTCTCTCGATCGCCTCGGACAGGGACCAACCGTCGGTCGGCAACTCGAACACCCGTTTCTCGGTCGTCGACCAACGACCACTACCCGCCCCCTCCTCTCCCTTCCCGAATTCGTTCACCACGCTCGTGTCCTGATCTTGATCCGGATCCTTGCACTCGAGCGCCCACGAGGATGAGGAGGAGGACGGGTCAACCGTCGTCGTCCTCGTTTTCGCGTCCTTCGAGGAGGGGACCACGCGGTCCTTGGCGATAACGACGGTGGTAGTGCCGATCGCTCTTGGTACGTTATCGACCACGTCCATCGCTTCGAACGAGGTCGTATCCTCCATTCTCCCCCCCTCTTCCCGAACCTTCGTCGTTGTCGTCTGCACGGTGACGGCGATGTCCAAAAGAGCGGTGAGCAACGCAGCGCCGTCGGGAGTGATGAGGCCTCGCTTGATGCCGTCCTCGAGAGATATCGGTCTCCTGCCACGGCTGCGATCCAACAGCATCCCCGTCCTCGGGTCGATCGACTCGGAGAGGACCGCCTCGAGAAGCGTCATCTCCCTACCCTTCCTCGCCATCCCGATCCCCAGGTTCAACATCTCCGCCACGTTGGACCGCACGTAGCCGCGCTCCTCGGCCTCCTCCACCGAGATCCACCCTCCGCTCCCGGGATCCACCGCGTAGACGCAGCGACCCGCCTCCAATCGGACCAAACCTTTGAGCAGCGCGGCGTTCAAGCTCACGTATTCCCCGCTCGACGGATCCTTGAACCCGTCCACGTCGAATATCGTTCTCCGAACCAGCGACACGATCCACCCCCTCTCCACCGCTTCCGAGATACTGGTGGCCTCCTCCTCGGCGCTCGCGTACGTTCCCCTCTCTGGGTCGATCAGGCCACGCCTCACGGCCTCGCGCAACGTGACCATCTCGCCCGTCCGCGAATCCGTGACGGACCTCAGCCGATCCTCGTCCAGGATCCCCGCCCGCATCGCCTCCCTCACGGACAGCTTGCAGCCGCGCTCGGCCGGGCTCAACACGCTTCTCCCCCTCTCGTCCATCATCCCCGCGTCGTAGCAATCCTTCAACGTTACAGGCACGGCTATCAGGCGCGACTCGCGCGCCTCCTTGAGCGAGAGGGCGCTCGCTTCGCTCACGTATTTCCCGCTGCTCGAGTCGATGGCGCCGCGATCGAGGGCCTCGCGCAGGCTGATCTTGCCGCCGTTGGCCGCGCTCGGCTCGACCACCTCCTTCACGCTCGCGTCCAGAATCCCCTTCTCGACCGCCTCGGCGAGGGTGTGGTACTCGCCCGTGACGCGGTCCAGGACACGGCCCGCCTCGTCCACCAGGCCGTGGTCCATCGCGTCGGAGAGGGTGACCGCGGCCCTCTTCATCGTCACGGTCGCGTCTAGCTTGGCCAGGTAGCCCCTCGCGTGGGCCTCCTCGACCGACAGCCTCTCGCCAGTCTCGGTGACGAACTCGCCGGTGCGCGGGTCCAACGCGGAACTGAACGTGCCGCTGCCGCCTAAGCGCTCGTCTCGGTCGTCCTCGTCGCGTTCGTCGTCGCGTCCGTCCCTCATCGCATCGGCTACCGCCGGCCTACCGCTACCGCCACACTCTCTGTAGTAAGTTACCTTCGCTCGGTCCGCCGCGACACCGTCCGCCTTCTCGGCGTCGCACAGCTCCCGCTGGATCGCGCCGAGCAGAGACACCGGCCGGCCCTCCTCGTCGTATCCGCACGGACCTAGGAGCCGGTCGGCGAGCCGCGTCTCGATCATCTTCTCGCGTGCCGCTTCCTCTATGGTGACGGTCTTTCTCTGCCCGTCCCTCGAGCACGTTATCCTACCCCTCCTAACGTCCAAGATCCTAAGGTTTATCGCCTCGCCCACGGTCAACAGTTCCCCGCTACGTGGATCCACGATACCCCTAGCATCGATCACGTTGCTACCTACGCCCTCCTCCGCCCTCTCTAAGCTCCTCTTTAAACTCCTAATCTCGCTAAAACGCTCGCTAGCGGTGGTGGCGGCGTCGCTCGACGAAGCCTCCTCCTCCTCCTCCTCCTCCTCCCGCTTCACGTGTTTACGAGACGCTTTCTCTTCGACCTCCGCCTCCCGCCTCGGCGAGATCCCGCCATCCCGGCCGACGGATCCGCTTCGACTTTCCAAGCGGGCGCTCTCCTGGGAGCGTCGTGTCGTGTCGGTGGACGAGACGATGGTCTCGCTTATCTCCCTCCGCTCCGTGCGCTCTGTCCTCTCGTGTCGTTCCAAGCTGTATCTGCGGAGATGGTGACAGGTACGGATTCGATACGAAACGCGATCATTTATTAACGCGATACTCACTGCGATTGGGTGTAGTGGGTGGTCGTGGAGGTGTAACGTTCCTCGCAGCTGCTGTTCTCGTAGATGTTGAACTCGGTGCGGAACGTCCTCAGCGGCCTCTGCTCCTGGAGGGCGCGCTGAAATGCGAGAGACGTGAGACGAGAGATGCGAGTGCCTGGTTCGCGGTTACGGGAGGGAAATAAAGAGGAAAATATCCGTCGCGAGTTCAAATTTAAATTGGATTAAATTGGTTTCGCGACTGGGGGGAGGGGGAGTTTAAAAATTACCGCGTGTACGATCCTCTTACTGAGCGTCATCCGCGCTTCCGTTCCTCGCGCGCACTACACGGAGAGTAGAGAAAGAAGGAAAGCAGATGCGCAGCGCGTACGAAACTGTCCACCGGTCGCGAGACGCCGTAGAAGAAACTGTGTCGCGTGTCAGGGCTGCACCTCGTTCCCGTGAGTGCACTTTCGCGAAAAAAACATCGTTGGCGAGGAACGATGACGTTCGAGGCGCCGGTTTAATCACCGCGGCTATCTCCGCCCGACTGACTCAACTGCCTCCCGGTTGGCAAGCAGCCGACCGCCTCGTAAACTCGGGAAACGGGTAAAGGCATCCGTTTGTGAAAAAGCCAGATTCTTTTTTTAGAAACACGACCGATCGCTCTTTACCGACCGAGAGAAGAACGCGTACGCCTCGCAGCGGTTAACCGAAGCGTTTTCTTCTTCTTCTTCTTCTTCCACCTCCTCTTCTTTCCCCTTTTCTCGCGTCTCGATCTCGAATGGAACGCGCGGAGAAATTCACTTCTCGTCCCGAAGAGGAGAGCAAATGCATAATACGCAGCGAATACGTATCGAAGCGAAGCATCTTTGCGAGGTAAAATTAAAGGATCACGTAATCGCGACGTGAGCAACGTCGCGTAAACGCGACACGTGTTTCGACCGATCCCGTGCACGTGACCGTATCCGTCTCCGCACAGAAGGAAAAAAAACTGTATTCGCGGAGTCCGATCTCTCCTCCGTCCCCCTCCCCCACCTCCTCCACCTCCTCTCTCTCCCACCCTTCACTCCGTGTAACGAACTTCAAGTCGAACGCGACCGTCCCAATTTTTCCGTCCACACGGAACAATACCTCGTACCTTTCGTACGATCTTAATCGTGGGCATGGCGGACGTGCTCCTTGTCGTGTCCACGCGCATCTCGTCCGACAATCGTTAAAGCAGGAAGGGCCACAGCCAGGGGAGGCCAGTTTCGATTTCTTCGTAGATTATGGAATGGAAAACGCCCGGCGATAATACGCCGGCAGCCTGATGTACGTGTCTCTGCGACACCGCGAAAGCGCAATAAAGCGAAATGCGATAACTAGCGCCAGCTGTACGAGCGTTAGGCTCACTATGCGCCGTCGCCCGTTCGCGCTTAACGAGCCACTCGAGTCGGACACGCTAGCGTATCGATCCCCGACGACCGAGGAGGCGGGAAGGATGAAACTTCCCCGCTTGTTTGCGCATTATTCCCAAAGGCGAACCAGTTTTATTATGTCGCGTAAGTGTGTCGCGTGGGCGAGACTCGAGATATAATACGTATATCGGAGAAGGACACGGGGACTCGGTCACTGCCAATTTTGTCCGTGTCGACAATTAGCGGATCGGGACGTTTTACGGATCGGCTATTATGCCCCGTGGCAAGGTCAGAGTCGCAATAACACAGCCGTGCGTTATTTATTCCAAATCGGTTAATTATCGCGGAGTCACGTGCAGGAATAAACTTCTGTTTTACGTCTATATTTATCTGTACTAGGTCGCGTTCGTTATTCTTATTTCTTATCTCTCAATCTCTTCCGTTTAAATATATATATATACACACACGTATATATGATTACATAAAAAAAAAGTATACGCATTAAATTTATCTTGCTAAAATTGTGTTATCGGTGGGAACTGGAGCGTTAAAAGATAAAACTTGTTTCCTCGAAGCCAGCGTTTTTTTAAGAAAATCGTGCGACTTGCAAACCGGTAGTAACGAGAGAAATACAAGACAGAAAAATGTGCAGATGGAATAATCTATCGATGGCATCGTAATAAGAAGAATCGAGAAGGAAAATGCGTTACCTGTAGCGACGTGTCCTCGGGATATTGCGTTGCCAGCTGCCTGACCCGATCCTGAAGTATATCGACAAGCGTGGTGTATCTTCTGTTGAGGGTATCTAGATCACGCGCGATGTCGTCCACCGTCGAGACGAACTCTCGACGAGGCTTTTTCACCGAAGCATCCAACGACGGGCAGATATCTTCCAATTGTTCCTTGAACGCTCGAAGCCTTTGTCCGTAGATCTAAGGGTTTCGGTTAGCCCGTTACGGTTAGTAGATAGTATTAGAATCTCGCCTGTGCGCTGATGCTCTCTACCCTTCTATCCCCTTAGCAATCCCTAGTACCATCGTGTCCTAAGGGACCCGTCAGTCTTGAAGCAAGCCAACGAGGAACTGTATAGCGGGTCGAGATGAACCGGCCGCGGGGGAGGGAAGGGAGGCGGTCTCAGCGAATTTCAAGCGGCTCGCGGTTAATTCGGAACATGGGAAAGCTATTGCGACAAGCCTGAACATCGTCAGCGTGTATCGTGTCGCGAGCCAAGCGTAACAACGACGTTACTTTCCTTCTACGTTACGTTGCATCACGTGCTAGATTTACAGCATTTCCTAGGATCGGTTAACCGTGCCTTCGATTATTTTATTACCCAGAGGAGGGGGAGGAGGGGGAGAAGGAGGATATGCGCCGTGTGTGCAACACGGAACGAAAATTGAATTTTTAGCGGAGCGATACACGGATTATAGACGTGTTTTCGAAGCCAGGATCAAAGAAAGGAAGGTGTTATTTGCCGATCGCATCGCACAAAAGCCAAATGTATACGATTGGAAAACATATACATGTATTAGCGACATGTTAACGCTTTTCCTCTACGACTTGGTTACGTTCTAAAAATTGTTTCACCACTTTCTCCGTAATAAAAAGCGTAGGGAAAAAAGCCTCGTATGCGCACAGCGATGTAACGGCGAGGGAGGGTCTGTGTAAAGCGGTTCTTTCGATTTATAGAAGCGAGAGAAAGGCTCGAGGTGCGTCCTTGATCCCTGGAAACACAAGTGAGAGAAAATGTCGAAACATCGCCGTTTCCTCTTCGACGAAGAATCGATCGTACGGGCCTCCGACTCTCTGCGTTGGCCGCACGCAATCCGATGCGAATTATCCGCCGTGTGGAAAGCCCAACCGCTGGAAAGGTTGCCGGCCGGCTGCCAGGTTGAGTGTCCATCCGGTAGATAGCGACAGCGGCGACAGTGACACAACAATGGCGTACGCTTTCTCGCTCGATGATATCTTTTCTCGCCACGATGACATGGAGGGCGAAAAACACCACGTCGATGTGCACACATCTTCACGTAGAGCATGTATGTGGTGTGTACACGTACGTATAGCTTTTTCGGGGTACGTACAGAAACGAATCGGAGAAAAAGATGAAGCTCGGGATGATCGCGGCGCGATTAAACGACTTAACGTGTTAACGTGTTCCTCTGAACAGGGCTGTAATACGTAATGAGAGAGAGAAAAAAAAAAAGGGACTCACGCAATATACCATTCACGCAAGCGTTCATACCGTAAGCTAACAGGCTACCTAAAGGCTACCTAAATGCTAGCTAAGCCTACCTAAGGCTTGCGAATATAATATACCCATTCGCGATCGTTGTCGTCGCGTCTCGTCTTACCTTTCCTTCGCGAATCAATCGACCGCCCGTCACATTTACCGCTTCGATCGCGGGCGCTCGCTCCACCGCTCTGTTCAGCAGGTTCTGGACGGAGACGGAGAAAAAGAAGGCGATAAAAGGAAGAAAAGAAGAGATATATATACAGAGAGGGGGAGGAAGAAACGTTACCTTGGCGTTCTCCATCTCGAGTCTGTTGTACGATTCGTCGACGAAGTCGACCTCGTTTCTATAAGCGTGCTCCAATTGCTGGGCGAGCGCGTAAGCGGTTTCCGCGCTGCGAAGTCTGTCGACGAGTTGGCCGCAGATGTTGGTCCACCTGGAGTTGAGCCTGTTCACCTCGTCGTCCAAGCGGTCCACGTCCGAGTGGGGGCCGCGATGGGCCGACCTGGACTTCTCGACCAGCCGTCTGGCGTTGTGCGCGTCCTCGTTCAACTGGTCCATCGCCGCCTGCTGCTGGGCGATGGCGTTCTGAAGCACCATCAGATCCTCCAACACGTTTTGCAGCCCCTTTATATCGGAGGGGAGCTCGTCGAACGAGGCCAGCTTCACCTCGAGCTCGGATATCGCCGCGGTGTTCTCCTCGAGCCTGGAGAGCACGATCTCGACGCACTTGAGTCGCTCCACGTACAGGTTGCTCGAGTTCCAGATCTGGGTCCACTTGGTGGTCACGGCGTCCAGCTTGTTCCTCATCGCGGGCGTCTTGAGGGTGATGCCGCGGAACGTCTGCTGAACCCTGTCCAGGTCGGGCGCCAGCCGTCTCAGGCTTTGCTCCAAGTCCTTGTGCTGCAGCACCAGGTGTTCCAGGCTGTCCGTGTCCCTGGGCAGGGGCGCCGCCACCCGGCAGCTCAGCGCCCGCTCCGCCTCCTCGAGGGACTGCTGGAGGGCGGAGATCTGCTCGTTGAAGATGCGGCCCGCGTTCTTCGACTCCTCCTCGGCCCGCGCGCGTTTCTCCAGCTCGTCGAACAGCTTGTTCACCTCCGCCATCTCCCTCTTGAGCCGCCTCAGCTGGGGGTCGGCCGGGTCCCCCTCGGACAGCAGCTTCTCCGCGTCCTCATTCAGCGCCTTCCTGATCGCCGTCCTCTGGTCCTGGCCCATCGCCAGGAACTGAGGCAAATCCCAACCTTTCACCACTTTGATGGTCGCGAATATCATGTTTTGCCGCAGGCGCAGCTGCTTCCGCTGCCACAGCGCGATGCTCCTGTCGTACTGGCGGCGCAGCCTCTCCGCGGCCTCGAGGGCGTCCTTGTCGGGCGGCTGGAGGGCGAAGCAGACGCCCGGCACGGGCGTCTCCACCCCCTCCTGATTCTTCACGCGCCACTTTATCCTCCCCGAGTTGTCGTACAGCGTGCACTGCTCGCCCTTCTCGATCGACATCTGAGGAATCGAGGCCAACTTTCAATTTTCCCTGATAACCCTCAATAACCCGGCTTAATCGAGGCTCGGTCGAACAAGTGCTTACGTTAACCTGCTTGTAACTGCACACGCAGCTGACTTGCATGGGTCGCGTGACGGGCTGTCGTCGTTGCTTCATAGGGACCACGTCCTTGGCCTGGTCGACCAGCTTCTGCACGTGGTCCCCGTAGCCGTTCAGTTCCTCGCGCAGCTCTTGCATACCTTTCAGCAGCCGCTCGCCCTCGTCCAACGAGAAATCCGACTGGGAATAGATGGTGTTGAGCGTCTCGTCCCTCTTCGAGATCCACTGCTCCGCCTGCTGCACGTCGCGGAAGAACTGCTGGCTCTGGGCCGCGTGTTTCAGGTGCACCTCCAGGCAAAGGGTCAACTGGAGGAGCCAGGCCCACTGGCTCTGCATCGCGGACATGTAGGCCTCGATGGTTTTCGCGGCAGGGTGGTGTTGGAGGACCAACGCCTCGCCCCGGTCCTGCACCGCTGAGAATTGGATCTCTCGCTTCTCCAGGTCGCTCATCAGGGACTGCGGAAGAAAAAGAACCGTCACTCCTCCGATTTTTCTCCAATCCCCGTTATTTATTCCTCGTTACCTCGATACCGGATCCGAACGTACGCTTGGAGAAAGAGGGAAAGATTAGAGGTTTGCGAAAGTGGCGAGGACGAGTGGAAAAGGTAGGTGTAAATACCTCGTAATACTGTTCGATGCTCTGCACGTTCAAATTCTTGTCGCTCCAGTCGCGCGTCACCTCCGTCTCCTCCTTGGAGCTCAACCAGACCAGCTCGCCCGTGGCCGATTGTATGAAGTCGAGAAGGGTGTCGAGGTCGGAGAGCCGCTTGTTGGAGGCGGCCAACAACTCGGTGTAAAGTTTCTGGAGCACGGCCAAGTGCTGGCTGTACAACGTGGACTCCTCGCCGTGGAAGTGGCTCTTCGCCTGCACGCATCTGTCCACCTTGGGATGGAACTGCTCGATGTTCTTGTGCTCCTTCTGGTGGACGTCCAGCTCGTTCTGCACGCTCGGCAAGTCGGACCCGTAGTCCGCGTCCTGGAGCTGCTTGATCTTCGCCTTGCACCAGTCGATGCAGTCGTGCAGCGAGCGGAAGTGCGGATTCGTGTCGACCAGCCGGGTCTCGTGCACGGTGGTGCGGTGTTTCGTGACCACGCGTTCCTCCACCGGGAACGAAACGGCCGAGAGCGGCTGTACCAAACGTTTGTGAAGAAGAGATCGCAGCGCGACCCACCGTTGATGTAGCTTTTGAACCCTGAAATCGATCGATCGCGTTAACGAAAGGGAAAAGAAGAGGGAAACCTTTGGACGATTGTTATTCACCCTCTGCGCTCAACTCGAAACGTTTGTACATTTTCATATTATTTTATATCGTATTTCAATTATGTTTTCTGTTATTCTGTTCTACTTGACAAAAGAAAATTTGAATATTTTACATTTTGAATGATTATTATTGACTCTCTGCGTTCAATTCGAAACGTTTATAAATTTCCATAGTATTTTATATCGTATTTCAATTATGTTTTCTCCTATTCTGTTCTACTTGACAAAAGAAAATTTGAATATTTTACATTTTGAATGATTATTATTGACCCTCTGCACTCAACTCGAAACGTTTATATTCCATTTCCATAGTATTTTATATCAATTTTTATTTCAATTATGTTTTCTGCTATTCTGTTCTTCTTGACAAAAGAAAATTTGAATATTTTACATTTTGAATGATTATTATTAACCCTTTGCGCTCAAACGTTTGTAGATTTTAATATTATTTTATATCGTATAATTGTATATTTCAATTATGTTTTCTCCTATTCTGTTCTTCTTACTTGACAAAAGAAAATTTGAATATTTTGCTTTGGATGATTAACGCTTTGCACTCAAATGTTTGTACATTTTAATATTATTTTATATCGTACGTATATTTCATTTATGTTTTCTCCTATTCTGTTCTTCTTACTTGATAAAAGAAAATTTGAATATTTTGCTCTTTGGATGATTAATTTATATGATGAAAAATTTATATCGTATGTATAATTGTATATTTCAATTATGTTTTCTGCTATTCTGTTTTTCTTACTTCACAAAAGAAAATTTGAATATTTTGCTTTGGATGATTAACGCTCTGCACTCAAATGTTTGTACATTTTAATATTATTTTATATCATATGCATATTTCAATTATGTTTTCTCCTATTCTGTTCTTTTTACTTGACAAAAGAAAATTTGAATATTTTACATTTTGAATGATTATTATTAACCCTCTGCACTCAACTCAAAACGTTTATACATTTTCATAGTATTTTATATCGTATGCATATTTCAATCATGTTTTCTCCTATTCTGTTCTTCTTGATAAAAGAAAATTTGAATATTTGCACTTTGTATGATTATCGCTCTGCACTCAAATGTTTGTACATTTTAATATTATTTTATATCATATGCATATTTCAATTATGTTTTCTCCTATTCTTACTTGTTCTTACTTGACAAAAGAAAATTTGAATATTTTACATTGTGAATGATTATTATTAACTCTCTGCACTCAACTCGAAACGTTTATACATTTTCATATTATTTTATATCATATGCATATTTCAATCATGTTTTCTCCTATTCTGTTCTTCTTGATAAAAGAAAATTTGAATATTTGCACTTTGGATGATTAACGCTCTGCACTCAAATGTTACATTTTAATATTATTTTATATCGTATTTCAATTATGTTTTCTGCTATTCTTACTTGTTCTTACTTGACAAAAGAAAATTTGAATATTTTACATTTTGAATGATTATTATTAACCCTCTGCACTCAACTCGAAACGTTTATACATTTTCATATTATTTTATATCATATGCATATTTCAATCATGTTTTCTCCTATTCTTACTTGTTCTTACTTGACAAAAGAAAATTTCAATATTTGCACTTTGTATGATTATCGCTCTGCACTCAAACGTTTATACATTTTAATATTATTTTATATCATATGCATATTTCAATCATGTTTTCTCCTACTCTCACTTGTTCTTACTTGACAAAATAAAATAAATTTCGTTGGAGAAGCTTACAAAACTTACAAAACTTCGGTAATGACATTAAAGAAAATTTGAATACAAGATTCCATAAGAATCACTATTATCGAAGCGCAGAGGGTTAAAAAAGAAGAAGAAGAAGAAATGCCTTTTGTGCAACTCGGCCGCCTGACTGTATCGTCCCTCGGTAAGAGTGTGCACGTCGGTGAAGATATTTTGAATCTGTATCTCGGTGTTGCGTATGTCCTGCTCGAGCAGGTCCACGGCGTGTTTCGCCTCCAAAGGATGAAGTCGGTCGAGGCGCCTCGCCTCGTCCTCCACCCTTCTCTCCAGCTCCTCCAGTCGGTTGTCGGTCGATTTCATCTCCCTGTGCACTTTCTCCGCCAATCGTTGCAGCCGCTCGAGCCTGAAAACATGGAGGTGGGGGAGAGGGCTATCGAGAAACGTCGAATCTCCGAAAAAACTCGCGCTCTCCTACCGCTTTATCTCGTCCACTATGGCCTGCTCCCTCTCCTGGTGCAGCATCATCAATCGGTTCCAATTCTTCTCGATCACCTCGATGTGAAGCTCGGCCTCGATGTCCACCTCCCCAACGGCCTCGAAATACTTCTGCAGGTCCCTGAACAGGTACGAGAGCCGCTGCTTGTCCCTGTAGCGAGGCGGCACCTCCTCGTTCTTGAACTTCGTGCTGTCCGCGGCCAGCTTCTTCATCTCGATCAGAGTGGGGGGGAAGGCCCGCTCCTGCATCAGGCACATCTTCTCGCGGATCCACAGGTGGAGGGAGCTCGCGAGCTCCCTGTACTCCTCCGACCGCCTCTGCGCCTCCGCGTCGTACAGCGGATGAATGGGCGGCGGCTCCGGGAACACGTCGTAGAGCGAAGAGATGTACGTTATCAAGGACTTCTCGTCCGGTTCCGGGGTGTCCACGTCTGCGAGAAGTTATTTTTTATCAACGCACTGCGAGCGGTTCGAAGGAATAATTATTTAACGAGAAAGGTCTTGGAAAGTTGTTATTATTATAGGATGTAATAAAGATATTAATTTGAATGGATTATACAAAGAGAATATTGAAGAATATATTTTGTAATTACACCAATTTCGATATTTGAAATTTTAACAATTATCGTTACTCGATGACAAACATTGCAGAGTGGCAAGCCTCGAATAATAAAAACGAATGATGCGAGAGATTATTCTTGCAATTCGACGTTATTACGGACGCTTGAAGGAGATTTCGTTGGAAATCTCGCGTTGGAGGGGAAAAAATGGAGAAATAGGTGAAAGAGGAGAAGGAAACGGTCACGGTCGAAGCGTCGTGGAGCGGAAACTCGACGTGTGATACATATTCTCCTGAGGAGAAAACGGAGAGAGGAGGTTGTCGTTACCTTCAGGATCGAGAAGCCTCGTAACGCCATACTCGCGCTCCGCGACGTTGAACACACGATCGAGCCGCTCTCGTGGCTGACTGGCGCGAGCGTTCCTCCAGTCGACCAGGTCTGGTCTGTTTCGATGGATCAACGCGCTGAATGCCAATCCATCCCTCCACGAGCCGGTGAAGTCCGTGACGCGCACTCCGGGGTAGCGCGCCGTCGATCGTCTGGCCCATCTTAGAAGCGCCTCCCGGGCGGTCACGTTGGGCTCCTGACCAACCACGATATCGGATATCTAGGAGAAAAGGAGATTGCGTTATGCCGAGTCCCTCGTTTCTTCGACCGAACCATCATTTCACGTAAACGAGTGCATATATGTATAATAAAATATAATATATGATGTGTGTGTGTGTACTAGTTTCTTCGAATCATCTTTTACATAAACGAGTACATATATGTATAATAAAATATAATATATGTATGTATACTAATTTCTTCAAGCGAACTATCCTTTCACGTAAACGAGTACATATATGTATAATAAAATATAATATATGATGTGTGTGTGTACTAGTTTCTTCGACCGAATCATATTTTACATAAACGAGTATATATATGTAAAATATAATATATAATATAATATATTATATATATATGCACTAATTTCTTCGACCGAATGATCCTTTCACGTAAACGAGTACATATATGTAAAATATAATATATAATATATAATATATTATATGTATGTGTGTACTAATTTCTTCGACCGAACTATTCTTTTACGTAAACGAGTACATATATATAAAATATAATATATTATATAGTATATTATATAGTAGTATGTAGTACATATAATATATTATAAATTATATATATTATATTATATATATATATATGCACTAATTTCTTGGACCGAATGATCCTTTTACGTAAACGAGTACATATATGTAAAATATAATATATTATATAGTAGTATATAGTAATATATTATATCATATATATATATATATATGCACTAATTTCTTCGACCGAATGATCCTTTTACGTAAACGAGTACATATATGTAAAATATAATATATTATATAGTAGTATATAGTAATATATTATATTATATATATATATATGCACTAATTTCTTGGACCGAATGATCCTTTTACGTAAACGAGTACATATATGTAAAATATAATATATTATATAGTATATTATATAGTAGTATATAGTAATATATTATATTATATATATATATATGCACTAATTTCTTGGACCGAATGATCCATTTCACGTAAACATATATATATAAAATATAATATATATGTAAAATCAGTTGTTTATATTATTAAACATTTAACATATCTAATTTTGATGCGTCGCGTCATAAGGATGTTATGCGCTTGGTTCGCCCTTCGTACGATTGCGGAGGTGGCGAGCGAAAGATAAGAAGCGCGAAGCTAGGGACGAACACGAGGACTAGTCTGCCCCTGCCGTGTCTCGAAAGAAATCGAGAGAGAAGAAAATGGGGAGGGGTCGCGCTTACCCGGACGGTTTTCGGTTTTGGCGAGGCCTGGCGGCTTAAAGAGAAGGAGGAGGAGGAGGCGGCGGTGTCCTGTAAATAGCCGGATGCGGCGTGTTTCGTCAGATCCTCGGCCACGCATCTCTCCTCGCCCCGTGTCAAGGTGGTCGTTTTACGAACGATCCGTGTCACGATACGCTTGGTCCCGTTCTCGCCGCGCCTCGACGTCTTCGTTGACTCGATCGACGATCCTTGAGGACATCGGTTCGGTGAGTCGGTGGACGAGTTCCAAAACCTCGTCCAACAATCGCCTCGTCGTACGAACCTTCCCTTCCCTTCCTTTCCCTTCCTTCGATCGACCGATCGATCACGGATCGATTGGAAATCGCGTCACGATCCACGATCTCCGAGCTTGGCCACATACCAACAGCTTGGCACCATCTAAGCTCGTGATCGTGCCGCGACTTCCACGCGACTGCTTCCCTTAAATCGCGATCGAAAGGAGGGAGAGGATGAGAGAGAGAGAGAATGTTCGTTTGACGTAGGAGCCGTCTCTTCCTACCTAGAACCTCGGTCGAGAGCCTCCGCTTCGTGTAAATAGCTCTGAGATCGTCGTTGGCGGGCGTAGCGGCGGTCGAGGCAGCCGAAACCACGTTCTCGCGGGGCTCGTCCTCTCTGGTGCCTTGCACGAATAGCCGGCCACCCTTGCTGAACCGATATATCGACATGATGTCGTGTTGTTGTCAACAACAACGAAACGTCAACCTTTATTCTCCCCCGTCTCGTGTCTTTTCCGCGCGGGGAGGATTCCGATTCCCTCCAACGAGCTAACATCGACCTCCGGGAAAAGAGGTTCGGCACGTACGGCCACTCATTCGTGGCCTTATCCGGCGTCTCGGTTCTCTCCTCGCTTACTCACGGCACGCGCGGCCGCGCTCGTGAAAGCCGATTATATCGAGAATCGACGTATCCAACGAGATCCCGCGCCGAGATTCGAAAAAAACGAATTATCGTTTCACCGAACACGATTCTTATCGAACGTGCGAATGGAAGGAAAAAGCGATCGACGATAGCGCGAGGATGTAGATCGTCGACTGGAAAGAGGATGATCGTGGAGAACCGTGATGTTCACTGGACCAGAAGGCGATGTCGAGGGAGAAGGGAAGGAGGAGAGGAGGGCGATTATTAGATGTAAGATGCGAAAAGATGAGACGACGGAGAAGAGATGTTGTTGGAAATTGTTGGTCAAGGGGAGAGGGAATGATAAGATTCGAGGAATTAGGTGGTTATCGAAGACACTCGATTACGCCATGTACATACACCGTGCGCGTATCGCGAACCGACTGCCTCGCACTACAGGTAGCTGATCGAGAGGCGCAGAGATCCCCACTTCGAGTTCGTTTCGTGCTTCTTTGCGCGTTCGTTCGCTCGCACGTTTCACCGGTAAGGCTTCGCGATGATGTGGTTCGTCGTAGGTTGTCCCTTAGCTGCCGTCGCAGCCGCGACACGTGTGCGTGTCTCCGTTCCTTCCTTCGATTATTTCCAACGATTATTTCGATACGAACTTGGCCGAGCGAAACGCGGTGGTGAAAAAAAAAAAAAAAGAACAGAAGATCGAACAGCGATTCACCGAACGACCGACAGCGTGTCGCGTCGTATCCGGCTGCCGTCGCGAGAGTAGGCCAACGAAATGCGCACAGGTGAGAGACGCCTCCGACATTCCCCCCTCCCCCTCACCGTTCCCCACTCTCTTTTTCTCTAACGTCCCTTCCTCCGTCTCCTCCCGCGTCGATCACCGCTCGTGCCTGTCATGCCATAGCACGCGTATGCTCCCCATTCCGTCCTCCGTTTCGCTTCACCGTCCTCTTCTTCTTCTTCTTCTTCTTCTTCTTTTTTTGCTTCTTCTTTTGCTTCCGCAAAAACAAATCGATTTTGTCCTCGATCGCTATTTTTTTCTGCTATAATTCTGCTGCAACAGCGAGAGCGCATGCGCCCGCGATATCGGCCGAGCGATCGGTCGGGGAAACAGAGAGACCGTTGCAACGAGGCGAAACGCTCGGAGGGGAGAGAGGGGGGGAGAGGCCCACTTCGCGACGCTTCGTTTGCCGTTCGTCGCGCATCGTGTCCTTCCTCCTTTTCCTTTTCCAGAGATTTTACGATTCACCGTGGCGCGGTAAGCGCCGCCTTCGTCCAACGATGCACCGATTACAGTAAATCGCGCACTTACCTAATTCGTGCCGTCGCGTCACTCGCTCTTTATCTCTATCTCTCTCTCTCTCTCTTTCGATTTAATTAATAATACGCGTCGAGAGGGAGGGGGGAAAGAGCGCGAGAACCGAGAACAGCCAGCAGGGAAACGAAAACAATGCCTAAATAAGCGGTGTTGAGTCGAAAGAAGCGAAAAATAGGACGCGTCGCGTCCCTGAGCGTTGCGAGCGCGAAGGAGGAGAGAAAAAAAGGAACGGAAAACGACTCGAGTTGCGCGCGGTTCGCTTCACACCGGACGTGACGTCATCGCGCGCCCGCAACCGCTCGGCTTGAGCATTCGTTTCCGCTACGATACCAGCCGCGCGAACCGATCGTTCCAAGATCCTACGGGATTCTTCGTAATTCTCTGATTCGTTTTATTTTTTTTTTTTTTTTTTACGAAACATCGAGTAACAATTGTTTCGAAGAGATAGCTTCGCTAACGATCGCTCGTTCGATTCGAGAAAAATTCTTGCGCGATGTCACGATAGAAAGGATGCAAAGTGAGAATACGAGGGCGCGAAAGAAAGACGAAGAAGAAACGATGGAACAACGCGTTTAAAAAGACACGGGTTCGCTCACAGGTTGACCTTGGCCGATTGCGTCATTCGTGCGTTTTTTGTATTCGGTGCTCGATCGACTGATTTCCATTATCATAATTACAAGGTGGGTAGGTGGGTCTCGCGACCACGAGAGGAAAAGACCACGAGAGACACGGCAGGATATGGCTCTTCTACGATCTGTCCATCTCCCACGTCTCGGAATTCCACACGACCGTCAACCTTCCCTCGAACGCGACGTAACGCGCGAAAACTACCATAAACGGACAGATGTATCGGCCGGACGGAAGGAAGGACGGTCGTCACCGGCGGCTATGAAAAATGACGCCGTTTCTCTAGGAAAACAGCTTGGAACAGTTGGCTCGAATCGTTCTGCGCTTCCGTGTGTGGGACGATAGCTCGGTCACGAACCACGAGTGGCTTCGAGCGCCATCTAGCATTTCGATCGTTTCGCGCGGTCGATAAGTGATCGAGCCGGCAGCAAGATTTCTTTTTTCGAAGTAAAAAAAAAAAGAAAAAAAAATCGTTCTCGATTCCTTTTTTTCGCTGCGGGAACCACTACGGCATAAAAATGTAGGGAATGGAACTTACCTTGCGTCGCCAGCTCTGCGGCGCGAAACAGAACAAAAAACAGACACTATTAGATACAGATGCTGATCGAAGCAGTTACTTAGTAAGTAAATATAAAGGGGAGGGACAAGCTTGTATCGGAGACCACTTCTCGGCCTCTCGAAGTGCGAACGATTCGAGGGACGATGACGCGTTTGATCGCTACGGAAACACAGTCTCCCCTTTGTGCGATCGCGTAACACGGTTACACTGGAGCGCGATAGCGCGATCGATGGCTCGCGTTCCAGGTTTTTTGCATCTACGGACGAACCGACGTCCGGGGATCGGCCTACTGTTCGCTACTCTTCTCGAACGGCGGCGCCGTCTCTCCTCGCGTAATCGCGTTCCCGATCCGTTCCGTGGCGTGTGCTACGGCTCCCTCTCCTCTTTCCTTCCTCCTCGTTCGCCCGGCGCGTGGAAAACGAGAGCGTCGTTTTTTTCACCCTGCGCGAACGCGATACGGTTTCTCGAAAGAAAGCGAAATCTCTCTCGGTCGGTATCGCAGTTGCTCGAAGGCGAAACGCGATATATTATTTGAACGCATATTGAACGGGATGGTCGTTCTTCCTTGGGAAGAATCGCGGCTCGAAAGGGCGAACCAGGTGTCGAGATATTTCTTATCGGTTATTGGACTCGATGGTGTATCGTTCGTGAAAGCGTCGTAATCTACGATAATCGTTGGGGGAAGGGCGGCAGATGCGGGGTATTCACTCACCTGGAAATGTAGTATGATGGTCCATATCAAACCTAGGGTCAGCTTTGGGTTTCCGTCCACGATATCCTCGGCACGTATATTGACGAGTTTGATTTTCTTATAACGTAAAAAGTCAAGAGCCATCTGCACGTTTTGCAGCATGTGGAAACGCATCCGACCTCGTTCTCGCGGCTAAAAAAAAAAATCTCGCATTTAAAATCGTCCATGGGATCGTCATTGTCACGGTTAACGCTCGGTTGCCGTGGATCCAATTAACTATCATCCAACTGTTTTATCTTAATCGATCTCTTCTCCCTTTCCAATTCGATTCTATCCGCGTTTGAAAAAACAAATATCCATCCATCGCGTATACATGTATATATAGCGATGGGTTTGAGCGGAGTTGGTTAATCGAGCCAAGTTAGTCCCACCCCCGATTCTTACGTAATTTTCACCCTGCCAACAGACGTTTGAGCGGAACAGAGCGCCAATTGTCCATCTCCAAGGGAATACTTACGAGATGCTCGCCCGAGAGAACCTCCAGCAAGGAAATGAGGTTGTACCCGTCCCGCAGGTCTTCGAACAAATCTCCGACATGTCTGCTGGCCTGCAACAACGATTTCACGCATCAGTGCACTGGTAAATCGCTTCCTTGTTCAAGTGTCTGCCCGACAACTGAAAATAAAAACAGGCAATCGAATCGATCGAAACAGACGGACTGGGGGGGGGCAGAAAAATAATTAATTCCCCAACTATAAAATGCGGATGAACAAAAAAGACACAGAAAGGGCACATTGGACGTCGAACGAACACAAAACAAACGTACAAGCTCTACGAACGTGCACGAAAAAAACATAAACGTATACAAAAATGAACGTACAGAGATAAGGAAAAGGAGGGGATAGGTGTTAGAAAGGGATAAACAACAATGCAAACGCGGCAATCGTAATCCTCAAAGTCGCGGTTAAGGTTTATTTTCAGTGATAAATCTTCGGTATCGGTACGTTATCACGAGAAAATTTAATCATCGATAATTACGCCGCTTTTTCTCTCTCTTTTTTTTTTTCATCTACTACGATTCGCAACGCTTGCATTCGTTGCTTGGTCCATCGAAATTTTTTTAAGATAAAAAAATGAGAGAAAGAGGGATATGGATATATCGCATTTGCCATCGCTCGAAGACCACGTGCGCGATAAGGAAATTTTATCCTTGGAAAAAAAAACGTTTCGTCAGCTTTTTCTTCTTCTTTTTTCTTCCTTCGACAAATGGCGTCATTTGATTCTTTCCGTGGCCAGCTGCGGCAATGACGTAACATTGGGATAAAATTCCTGGATATTGGTCGAGCGATGACAAACGTATACGAGACGTAACGTCCCGTTTCGACTCGGGAGGGACACAGTTACTTGGAAGTAGTTAGATCGATTCCGTGGACGTTCTGTATATTCTCTCCGTGGAGCATGCGAGAAAAAAAAAAATAATCCTTTCTAACATTGGCAACATCGTTAACGACACCTGAGCCGTGAACTTACAGTGGGGGAACAGCATGGTTGATTGTTGACAAGGACGCACACGTGCAGGCACGTGTAAGTCTGAAAAAAACATGGATTGAGACAAGGATCACGCGTCACGTCGAATTATGCGTGTGATTTTTCGCGATCGAAAAGTAGGGGAAGATTCATCGCGTGCATAATTATAGATCGTGAATCTATCCCGCTGCTGCTCGCACGGACGAGTGGCCCTCGAGCAGAGAGGAGGAGTCCTCCTCTTTGCCTCATGCGAGAATGAACAGAAGCAAAAGGGGTTGACTTCCCCTTTGAGAGGGCGATTCACGAGGATCTGCGCTCGATGATCCTTAATCGCACGTCGAAGCGTCAAAGAACGCTCGTAGTGAATACGCTCATGCGTCGAAAATTGTCAAATTATAGTCTCGTGCATCTTTTTCCAACTCGTGCAACAATTGAAAAAAAAAAACGCGTTACGCTCACGCCACGTTTAGTGAAACGATTCTTCTATTAGGCCGTGACTAAGTTAAAAATAATAATGCCAATGGAATTTTTTTCCATCGTTGATCAAGCCGATACTTAACGAGCCAAGTAAATGCACTGCGTAATTAAAAAACTTAGTCAACGACGATAATATGGTGGTAATAATAAGAGAGGAAGCTCATTAACCAAGGTTCTTTTTTTTTTCTTATTTTTTTTTTTTTCTTGCACGAGCAACAAGTTGCCCAAGATTCTTTCTTCCACCATGTTTCAACTGTGCTATCGAACGTTTGCGTTTAACGATCATCCGATAATCCAAGATAAAAACAGAAGCGAAACCACTCGTCCGGCTCGCGATGAACTCCGTTTCCAAGGAGAATATACCGGTGTTGATTCATACCTTGACGTATTTCCAGTGCTGGGGGCCGAGTGCGTGAAAAAAAAAACGATCGAAAGCATTATAATTATGAGTTTTCATCCCTCGAAATTCTTACTTAAACGCGTTCATATAGAACGATTATTCCCGCGCGAGAACAATCGATCCGTTGTGTCGCGGGGGGAAGCGTCGCGATAAGCGACACATCGTCTATTTTCCACGCGCGAGAGCGGAAGAAAACAGAGATGGATCTCTCGAGGGAGGGGAACAACGACCGATCGATCGCCCGAGAAGAGGCGACGATCGATAAAAAAAAAAAAAAGAACAGTCGATGGACGTTTTTACGGCGATCGATCGTGAAAGATAAAAAAAAAGAAAAAAGAAATCAATAAGAATTCGAGAGAACGAATTTTCTCTCTTTTTCTGAAAACGAACTAGTCGATGTTTCTAAGGAAGGGTGTGTTCTCGTTCCTTTATTATTATTCAATGGATCGGAATTCATGGACGAAACAAGTTACTTCAGCGGATCATTTCCTGCCGCGAACGAACGGGTTACGCAACCGACGGCCGGTGCGTCATCATAGCGAGGCATGCACTCGAGCGGTTATTTTTCCTTTTTTCTTCCTTTCTTTCTTTCTTTCTTTCTTTCTCATTTCTCTTCGACTCGAACGAAACGCATCTCGAACTGATTAACTGATTGACTGACTGATTGACTGACTAACTGACTGGCTGGCTGTATCCGCGTACGTAACTACCTACTTAACTACCTACTTCTTACAAGAGATGGTAAATCGGGAACGTGGCTCGCGGAGAACGCTTCCGAATAAGGTCAGAGTTACGAGAGGAAAGGTGGGCGCGCACGGTAGGATCGAGCAGGTAGGCAGCCAAAGAGAAGCAGTAGCGAGCGACGCGCAAACACGCAGTACCGTTCGCCGTATTACTACCCTGGAATTCATTATAAACGCGAGCTCGGTCGACTTGAAGAAAAAAACGAACGAGTCGACAAAAACGCGTTCGTTCGTTCGTCCGTCCGTCGTTCGTCTCTGCGCTCTCTGGCATAATAGGAAAAAAGAAATTTGGCATCGTAGCAAGGATCGCAATTATCGGACGACGTCCTTCTTTTTTTCCTTTTTATTGCTTGAGCTTGAGTGTATACGAGTGAAGGAGAGAGAGAGAGAAAGAGATTCGAAAGAAGGAAAAGGATGGAGGATGTAAATAATACATTTGAGAGCAGGTAAAATTCTCGAGAATCGCTATTGAGAGAAAGAGAAAGAGTAACTTTCACCTTGAAAAGCAGCTCTCGAAAGTTTTGCCTTCGAACGTTGTTCGCATTATATCCGAAGGGAAGGATGAGTAATTCCTCGTGTCTCCCGAGGCGCCGGGTATATCGGCAGCGGGGTCGAAGAGCTCTAACTCTAACATAGAAAGAAAATAAGGCTCGATAACCCTCGAAATACCGATCGAGTTATACTAGCCACTTACAGAACGCTTCAACCTCGCCTCTCCTCCCTTTCGCTCTTCTCCTTTGCCTTCGCAACGTCCAACGTAACGAGAAAGCAACGCGAAGAATGTATCGTTCCTCGATTTATCATCTTTCTCTCTCTCTGCCTCTGCTTCATCCTCTCGTTCCTCCTCGTCCCTTTCCAACAATCATCGTTCGACAAATTCGATTCTAAATTTCGTTTGCTCTTTTTTTTTGTCCTTCCCGAAAACAGAAGAAGAAAAGGAAGAAGAAGAAATGCGTCATTCGCGAGAAGAAACGAGAAGAGGACGAGAGTCACGTGAGATCAAGGCTAACGCGTCTCGAGTTGCAAGAATTGTTCGCGGTCGCGTGGCGTGTCGTCGGCGTCGGCGTCGTGGACGTCGCCGTGGTCACTCGCGATAATGCTGCTGCTGCTGGTGATGGTGGCGATGTTCGGGGGTCATTGGCATGTTGCGATCTCAGCGTCAGAATCGGGTACTGGCATCGATGGAATCGCCCGTTCGAATAGACGCGCACAGCCATCGCCGACGGCACTCGTTCTTTTTTCTCCACGCGCCGCCGCCGTGGAATGCGTACAGTGGCGTTGGAAACAGTGGCGCCGTTTGTTCGGCCCATGCGCCGCACCAACGGACGATCTGTTCGAATCTCGTTAATCGATCGCGTAAAAAAAAAAGAAAGAGAATACAGGGAGTCGAGGGTGAAGTTTCTGACGCGAAAGGGGGGAAAAAAACGAAAGGTGAAACTCGTCACGCGTGAAGTATATATATATATATTTGATTTTCTCGATTTCACCCACTCGGTTTCCTCGATACGTTACCTTCTATAGCAACGCGTGAAATACCCTCCTGGAAGGGATTACGGTCGGCCCACGCGCACAGCCTACGTGGGAAAAGAGACGGGTGCAGGAACATGCATGACACACGCATATACGCATATATATATACATATATATATATATACGTACGTGGTATATATAGGTATATACCGAGGGGCGAACGAGAAGGTCCCCTATATCGTTTACGTATGTGGTTACGAAACAGCTGGTTGTCCAGGCGTTGCGCGTCGCTGCTCTCGTATGCTCACCTATCAGGTGTTTCGATATACTCTCTCGCCTCGACTCCACCAGCCGTGGCCTCCCGCTAAGGCCACCCGCTCTAAAATTAGTTCGCATCGTTCGATATTTCGAAGGAAGGGCCACGGGTTAACTCGCTTCTCTTCCCTTCCTAAGTAATTTCGATTTCAACCTTTTTTCTGCGAACCTTATCTTTATTGTGGATCGGATCGTTAAAACCGAGAGAAACGAAGAGTTCGTTTTAGAATTGCGAATCGACTGTACGCGTGCGTGTACGTATACACGTGTGCATGCACACGTCCATCGACTGCCCGACTCGCAGTTGAAAAGGGGGGGGAAAAAAAAACACTTTCCTTCGAATCGAGAGAAGGCTGCTTACCTTTTTCAGATGCTTGTTCACCCATTTGGTAAATGTTTTCTTTTGTATCGCGTCTCGTTCGTCTGAAATCACAAACAGGAGAAACAATTCGTTAGAAAATTTGATCGCGACGATCCAGAGGGCGACACTCTCGTGACGTCATCGTCACTCTCTTCCCCCTCTCCCTTCCTTAACGCCTCGCTTCGTCGCTGTTCCTACCGATTATCCTTCCATTTCCGCGTTACGTAGATAATTAATTAGAACGAATTTTCATTTTATCGCGCGTGAATCGAGCCACCCACGCAAGCAGGCATTAGGCACGAAGGCAGCGAGCGATCAAAGCAAGCGGACAGACGGACAGGCAGACGGACAGGTAGGTGGTTGCGATAGGTAGGTAACTAGGTAGGTAGGTAGATAGGTAGGTAGGTAGGTAGGTAGATGGATGGGTAGGTTGATACGTGGGAAGATAATAGGAAAAGAGCAGTCGATCGTGCAAGAAAACAAGCAAACATGGGAAAAACTTTTGCCTTTGAGTCGCCGTTGGAAGCGTTTTGCGTAATCCAAAAACCGAAAACCCCTTAAAAAAAATCCTCTTTAATTCAAGCGGGAACGAAGCAAAGGTGAAACGCGTTAATATCACCCTCTCGTTCAATATATACCCACTCCCCCTCTACCATAATCCGACTTAGCAACCATACGACATCCGTCGTCCGTTAAACGAAACAGACGGCGAAGTTCGACGACACGTCTCGATCGCGAGACGATTAATCGAGTAGGAAGGTTTTCTTTGCTCGCCCAACGGCGCAATAGCGGTTAATTACGACCGATTATCCGATTCTGTCCAGCTGTTAAATTATCTTGAATTAGTTATCCTGTGTATACTTGTCTCGAAGATCAATCAGAAATAATAATAACACCATTTCCGACTATCTCGAAGCTCTGCTCATTATCTCTGATACTACGTTCGGTTAAAGATATGTATGGGGGGGAAAAAAAAAATAGACGAAGGTGAATAAGATATTATTTGAAATAATGGTGGCATTAGTCAACGAACAGTCGGCGAACAACGGGGCTCGGTGATTTCCCTAACGTCGCGGCGCCGACGTCACGAGATAAGAAAGACAAGCCATTTGAATCGTTTTACAACGACGCTTTTATTTAAACGCCCGTTTAACGTGTACAGCCGCGTGCAACGCGGTATCTCGTTCGTACTTTGGTATACACGAATTGCCAAAGCACGTGTATATTTATATATATATATATATATACACGTTATCCGTGGTTATTCGATAAAATAAGATAAAAGAGAAAAAGAACGACCCGATCGATTAAGTTGTTCGTAACGTAAGCGTTTAAAAATAAAGAGTAACGTTTATTAACGATTGGCAAGGCATTATTAGGCTCTCGTCGATTTCGAAAGGCCTTGGAAAGAGAAAAATATATTTTCAACGTAATCGGAAGGAAACCGTTTGGCAGGGAAGAGTTTGGCATACCGAGGCGTACAATTGAGGAGATAAATTGGAGGTACAATGCTCGAGGACACCCGTTATTCCAGTTCAAACTCGCGCACGCGCGCGAAGGATTTTCGGAGTGTGCGATAACGAGGGGCAATTGGTGCCCCCCCTCCCGTCGGACACGAGCTCGAGTGAAACGAGTCGAGGAGAGGAAAAAGTTTTGAAATAAATATATCGCGATAAATTCTTTTTCGCGAGGACGAAACGGAAAATTACATTGGCCGCGTTTCCACGAACGTACGCGCGAGTATGCGCGTAATTCGCGAACGATTCTTTCGAAAAAAAACGGGTTCTCCCCCCCTCCCTCTCCCGTTTTGTCGAAACGCTTGCGAATCACGTGCAGAGACGATCGGTGAAATCGTTTCGGCGCAAGATACATTTCGCAAGCGAG
This sequence comes from Apis cerana, assembly GCF_029169275.1. Lineage (NCBI taxonomy): Eukaryota > Metazoa > Arthropoda > Insecta > Hymenoptera > Apidae > Apis > Apis cerana. The sequence continues at coordinate 12,008,219 of NC_083855.1, read as the reverse complement.
ACCACTATCTGCTAGGTGCGTGTGCGTGGACGAGAAGGAATCGCGAGTAAAACGAAAGAGAAGAAGAAGAAGAAAGAAGAAGAAGAAAGGAAAAAAGAATCGTTTCTAAAAGCGATTCTAAATGCGAATGATGATTCTAACTACGTTACCTAAACTCGAAACTCTAATTAGGAAGCGTTTCGCGATCTGTCGTGATAATTCGTGACGCGATATTAGATACACACACAAAGACAAAATTCAAAAATTAGTTAGTCGATGTTAAGTGAACAAGAGAGAGAGAGAAAAAAAGAAAAGGGAGAGAAAGAAATAAATGAAAATTAAAAAAAAAAAAAAAGAAATACTTTCAAAATGCACAAACAAAAAATGTTTCGCAAAAAAAGTACGCGAAATACGCGAAAGGAAAGTAAGGAAAATTCGCGAAAAATATAACAGAAAAATGGAAAAGAAGAATCCTCTCGTATCGAGAGGGGACATCCGAGTCCGTGGATCAGAGCTCATCACGAGCCGCGAACTATTTTGCCCCGGCTATTTCCGAGGCTACTTCCGCGAAACATTCGGGTCAAACGGCAAAAGGTAAACGACCTGAAAAAGATACTTCCGTTCGCGGTATAGTCTCAAACCGATACGAAACTCTAGTTTACGCGATGCGTGCAACTCCCTTTTCTCTTTCTCTCTTCGATTTCTCCGCACGGTTTCTCCTCTTCCCGGTGTTCCGACCGAGGGAATTCACGAGGGAGGAGAAGAGAATACGAGTAGAATCGCACGTATCACCGATTTTCGTGATTCTCCGTACCGTTCTATTTCCTTACACGACGAAAGGCGAAGCCAAAGCGAATTCTCGATGATGAGAAAAGAATTAAAAAAAAAAAAAGAAAAAAAAAAGGGAGGAGATATTGGAAAAGAATAGTTTCGTATCGAGAGGACGAGGAGAGGTCAGGGACAAGGTATTGGACGGGGTCCAGCATCGGCATGCCAACTCTTCACCTACCGTGCGCCTCGATGAACATCGCCCAGCAACCCCAGAAAGCCTGAGTGCTGCCGGAACGGTGTTCCTCCGCGGCCGCCCCTTCCACCCGCCAATTTTCCACCCGTCGTTCCATCATCCACGAAAATCCATTTTCGTTCTGACCTTTGAACTTGGACAGAGACTCCTCGTATCCGTGCTGCGATCTCTGCTCACGGTGGTGTTCCGCCACGGTATCGGCCGGATCGAAGCCGAGCCTCTCCTTGTAATAAGCCTGAGTGGACATCTCGTTAACCAGTTAAGCTCGCTACGAATCTTCTTACGAGGTTGTTTCGTAACCAGCCAACGACTGAACGACGTCTTCCCCTGTCTTCATCGGCTCTTTCTTCCTCTCTTTTTTTTCCCCTCTCTTTCTCGCGTACGCCGTAACGTTCCTTTCCTTCTTTTTCTTTCCACTATCTCGTTTTCCCCTCGTTCGCCAACATACGTGACGTACGCGCACAAAAAACAAAAACACTAACGTTTCTCCTTGTTCCCTTTCGGATCAATGTCAATCTCCCTCTTCTCGCGTATATTACAGTCTCGCAAGTTGAAAACACACGACTTACTTAAAGTAGGTAGGCTGACTTATCTTAATGGAAGGTTCGTTATTACGTATGGCACTTCAAGTCGATGGAAGACTCTCGATTCTTCCTTCAAAATTCACTTTTCCCCGTTGTGGCGTGCCTCCCCTCCCTCTCGTTTTTTCGTTTCTTTCTCGGGTCGGATATTTCGAGGACGCTGCTCGTCGCCTATAACTGTTGGGAAGAACGAACGAACGATGCGAAAAATCGGACAAGGAAGGGACTCGAGTCGAGCGTCGCTCGGAGGCGTGCGACAGCAACGAAGACGCGGCACAATGCGGACACCGAGGAGAACGGCTAATTTCGTTTGTCCGTTCGCCCGGTCTCCAGACGCGGAGAACCAAGAAGCTTAACGAATCAACGACCGAATTTATCACGGCACGTCGCAGACGTAACCACTCAACGTTTCTCGGGCAAAGTGGCTCGGTGGAGCATCGCGCGAGACGCCGGTAATCGGTCTTTCGCGGACGTCTAGTTCATCGTTCTCGCCGAGGGAACGAAAGAGACTCCCCGACTATATCCGCGCAGACACGATAAATAGAAGAGCACGAGGCAATTTTCGTTACTCTCCCGCTCGACTTTCCCGCGCGACCAATTAAACCGAACGATTCTATTACCGACAGAGAGGGGGGGGGGAGAGACGCGTCACTCGAATCGAGAACAGCGCGTATAATAAAAGTTTGAAAATTATGGAAACCAATGGGAGCTGGTAATCGGAATACGAAGAGAGAGAGAACGGTGGCAAGGATCGAGCACGCGACCGAGTCGGCGATTGTACTAACGAATGAACAACAACTGGCAGTGGCCGCGCGAGCGAGCGTACCAACGAACCAAACTGACGACGGTCCACGAGACGGTTGGTGACTGAGAGACACGGGTGCCACCCGGAGAAACCCAAGACCATCGGGATCTCCGCATATGGCAATGGAAGCAATGGCATGTGGGTGTCGTCTTCTGGATCGAAGCGAAAACGCCAATTGCGACACGCTGACACAAGGGCCCTATCCGTCTTTCACCTATGATACGTACAACTCGCGCGTTCTTTCATCCAACACATCTGGCCGTCCACGTATCTCTCCTTGGCTTTAAGCTCGGCCAAAACGCGATCGAATCGATACGATTCTTCCTTTTCGGTATTTTCTCCTTTCTCTCCCTCTCCTTTTTCTTTCTTTTTCTCGACAAAGGGCCACGATTACGTGGCCGGTCGCGAAACGTCAAACTTGGTCGTGCGACCTGACTCGACTCGACTCGACCCGACTCTGCCCGGCTCTCCCTCTAGCACCGACGGAATTAGATGCGAATAGAAAATAGAGTAACGCGTGTCACGCGCCACGCGGTGTTAGGAATAAGAACTTCTGACCGTGTGTGTCCGTCGCATTGGTTAGACGACGTGTAGAAAGTTCGAGAGAAAGTAGTGGCCCGTAACAATCGCATCTCTCGTACGTTGAAATTTTACGCAGAGACGAAACCTCTACACGTTTTTCCCTTCCTTTATAAGAGAGTAACAAAATAGCAAGGAAATGTGGAATAATCGATGACATCACGACAGGTCGAAAGCTGGAAACAGCCTGGTGTTCTTTATTCTCGTTTCTCGCCACCTACGACCGCGCGGTGAACGATATCGTCTAATAACGAAGCCGGCCGCGTTAAAAGGTGTGCAGTGGCGAGAGAGCGAGAACGAGTCGAAGGCTCGGAGGAAAGCGGACGAAAGGCACGAGGGAGGAGGAGGAAGCGCGTGTACACACGCATCGGATCGGCATAACGCGAGCTGCAAGAGGGGCCGGCTCGGCGGCATTCTTGCGGCAACGGCGCAGCAGTATAACGGGTCCATAGTCGGCTCACGGAGGACTTCTCGAGGGCTCTTTCGAAGACTCTCTCGCCGCTAGTATACAGTCCGGTTCAACCTTGAGCGCGGCAAACCGTGGCTCGCGCGCGCCACTTCTTCTCCTCGATTAATCCATCCGCCTTCTTTTCACTCCCAAAAATTTCGCAAAAATTGCACCAATTTATTTTCCTATCTCTACATCTCTCCAATTTTCTATCTAACCTCCTCCTTGTTTGCGAAGTGTCTTCGAAAGCGCGACTCGAGTTATTCTACTTGCAGAAAAAATCGAAAAAAAAAGAAATAACTAAGTTTGAAAATAATATTTTTTTGCCTATTTCCACACATAGCCATTCGTATCGGGAAATAAACAATTTCATTTATATTTGAAAACAAAATCTAAGCAAAAGAACCTTAATCTTCTTTGCACATAAAATCACTATATAATCACTTTGGATTGTCGAATTGTAATAGAAACCGAAGTAAACAAAAAAAAAAATTGTAAGCTTATTTATTAAATTCCTTAAGTAATTCCTTTTCCACCTAGAGAATCCAATACGTGAATATATCGACACCCTGTATACGATAGTCCGGAAACCCCACCTATCTCGACACCTCTCGTAATCACCGCCTCGAGGCAAAACGACGAAACGTTCACAGCCATCGATCTTTCAGAAGCATCTTTCTCAGTTGCGTCCCACTTAGGCATGCACGCAATCAATCCTGCTAACTCCTTCGCGTCGATCTACGATCTTTCGCACAAGGTAACTCCGCGAGCATTCCATCGTTCCAAAACGCGTAATTCTAGACACGCAGCGTAACACGTGTATCCCCGTTAACCTTTCCGCGTCGAAGCATCGCGAGAATCGATTTGCTCGTAACCTCGAACTTGATACGAATCGACTGCATCGAGTTAAGGACGAGTTGGCGGAATTCGGGCAACCAGTACTGCCGAATTCCAACCGGTGGATAAATTTTCGGCTGACCTTTCCTCCGAGCCTCGTTAACGTTTCGGCTAATAAATGCCTCCGGGTTCCCGCTAAGAAATCCTGTTTCCATCTCGTCCGATTCGAAACTGCAAACTGGTTTTTTCAAACGTGAAATCGAAACGAGAAGCACAGTTGAAGCTTGCGCCGAGGAGAGAAAAATATCGCAAATATTTCGTGTGATAATAAACGATAAATTTTCCGACGATCGCGTAATCTGTTCGGCAACAAACAAAGTCGATGGAGAAAATCGGATGAGGAGAGAGAGAGATGAGATCAGTGAATGGGCGCACGCGATCGAGTTCCTATCGATATATAAAGCTTACTTGCACTTTCGTCAGTCTTTTAACGCAACAACCAAATACGGGTTTCGGTGAGAACGCTGTGGAGGTCGTGGATACCAAGGTGGGGCGATATACCGACCGAACGGGTAGACGGAGAGAGCGAGAGAGAGACAGAGAAGGAGAGGGAGGCGAAAATATAACGACAGCGAGAGCGGATCGATCGATAAACAGAAGCGAACCATGTGCGAATTGGTAGTTGGAAAATAAAGGAAGTCGAGGGAAATCGGGAATGATGGACGAAGACGAGAGATGGGAAATCTGAATGGAAATCAAGGATCAAACGAGAAGCAAAATATCCAGCCATAACTGGAAACGGTGAGATAACGAGGTTTGAACGAGACTGGTATCGCGAGTGAGAAGAAATAATTGGCATTCCGTTCGAACGCCCGAGACGAGGCAATTACGAGAGTCGCGGCAATTTGGCAAGAAAATACAAGAAAGCAATGAGAGAATGACGTTCCGCCTCGTAGTACCACGCGCTTCTCGACGCATATGGGGTGTACGGGCGAAAAAAAGTAGAAAATTTAAGGATTTGAAATATTCGTTTGAAATTAAATTATTCGCAATTTGAAAGATAAGTCTCGAGTAGGAAGCTACCAATTTTTCCCTTCGTTTCAATCGCTAAAATTATCTCTTACGTTTTCCATCTATGCACTTGATCCGAACACCCGGTATATGCTTTTCTGGGAAGGCACGATGGGAATTCAGAAGCAGCGGGACAGCATTGGACGATCTCTCTCGTCTGGGTGGCGGTAATAATGGTCGCGTGCGCGCGAGAGATGACGTTCCTTCGAGTTTGGACGGTGCTCGAAACGGTGAAAACCAAGACGGATCTCGACTCGCTACGACCGATTCGGGGCAGAGAATAGGTCGATCGGACCAAATTAAGAAATGTCCAACGTACACAAGAGCCGGGCTCATACGTGATTGTGCGCCGGTATCTCTCGCACAAGCCGGTTTGTCATAGATCTCCGCCGGCCTGCAATTATTACGCAATCCCCGTATTCGATGAAAACGACTTTCTTCTTATTCACTCGCCGCTGAAACCGCCACGCCGTATCTATCTCTATATAAGTATCTATATACCACGTATGTATATACCACTCGACGCGATAACTTGACCGATCATGCCAACGCCTTTCCATGTACTTGTCCCATTGATAGAGCTCGATTCCTCGCGTCAATTTATCCCGTGACACGAGTTACGTTTCGGCAGGAATCGGGTTTCGATCTATTATCAAGTTTATTCGACGCTCTATCGATTTAGAACAACAACGAATGACATGAACCAATAACGCGTCTACTAAGTTCCAAAGAGTGTGTACGTAACGATTCTAAGAACACCGAATTCGAAACGGCGAAGGAAAACAAGAGCTGGGGAACCGATCCCCAACCTTGAATGAATCCCCTCTTGATAATATCAAGACACGCATTTCTCGTTTGCTGAATCGGTCGCTTAACCGTTCAGGACTCGATATGCCGTTTCGTGATTACTAACAACGCGCTGGTTAATGGAAGGGGCAGCCAAGAGACCGAGCGGGAACGATCGAGTGAGTAAGCACACGAGTGTCGGAGAGACAAAGAGAGAAACGGTAGAACCGAAAGAGAGGGAGAGATTCGACTCAGAGACAAAGGTAGAAGAGTAGAGGTATAATATCACGGTACGAAGCGTGACTCACGGAACGCCTCGTGTTTTGCTCACAGGCCAATGTATTTACCGAAATTTTTCGTTCGATATATACACGTATAGTATACACGTAAAGTATAAGCGATAATTCCAAGCGTGCACCGAACTGTCACGTGTATCAAAGGCGACGAGTAACACCCACGAGTTCCTTTCTCCGGGACTTAACGATTATCGCACTGTCGTATCGTATCGTATCAACTTCTTAAATCCGTCGCGAAAAAAAAAACACGGTAAATGATAAACATTATCACGAACGCTGTATTACACATTGGATGATACACGCGACGACACTGTCGAACGGAACAACCGACGGAGCAAGCAAGCGACCAACCAAACCGACCGATCGCCGCTACTCGAGACGTGGCACTGGAATTCTTGGTAGAACGTACCGCACGACAACGTTGACGAAGTCGACGCGCGTATCCGGAACCCCGCCGTAACACGGCCAGGTAGCTGTAGGCCGTAGGACGAGGACGGAGAGACTCGCGGCGAGAGGAAAGCGCGGCCGCGCACGCTCGCGCGCGGAGAAACGATCGGATAAGAAAAAGACGGAAAGGTGGACCGAGAAGGATGAATGGGCCGAGGAAAAAGGAGCACACACAACAACGGGTGGATAAGGAACAGTGCGACGAACGCGAGGAGGGACCGATACACCGAGAAAGAAAGAGAGAGAGAAAGAGAGAGAGAGAGAAGGAATGGAGACGCGTGAACGGACAAGGAAAGAGAGAGAGAGAGAGAAACAGAGAAAAGAAGAAGGGAGGAGGGAGAATGAAAAGGAAAGAGGAAGGGAGGAGATAGAAGGGGAGAAAAGGAGAGCGAGCGAGCGGCTTGCGAGTTGGAGAAGACGCGATTTGCCGCTCCGTCGTGTAGAGCACGTCGCCTCGACACAGACTGCGGCGGTCTGGACAACTGCCGCCCACCCAAGCTGCCTCTCTACCTCGAGCCTCGAGGTTCCAGAACCTACTCCTCGCATGCCCCGCCATTGCGGCTCGTTCATCCTTCACTTTCTCCGTTCGTTGGACAGAGAAATCGACACGGGCGAAGAGTCGGGGTGAAACCGACCGAAAGAGGAACAAAGACGGGGCCAAGGGACCACTGTTCGCTAGACAGAGATCGAGCGCAAGGCCTCTGTCTTTTTTGACAACGCCTTACAGGCGGAGTAGAATAGCTGCCGTTACAAACAGGTTCGTAGGGCAGGTCACGTAACGACAGGGGCGCGTCGAGAAAATACCACGAATCGCGAATTAATCTAACCAATGTGTGCCAAATGGGACGCGGATTGTTCGTTTCACGCGTGAATAACACGCTCTGATATATATTCAACCGCCTTTCTTAACCATTTACCGTTTCGCGGGCAAATTCTTCGATCGCCTCGGCCAAATGAAAATCGCGAAACCGAGTCTAATCCCACGGAAAGCTCGTTCTTCGCTAGGCGTGAGAATTCTTGCGATCTGGCGCCAAGCCAAATGGTAGCTAATTTTTTATTCGTTGATCATTCCTAACGTCGCCGATATTCTACCTCTTGTTTATGTTCGCGGTAAAACTAAGCGGCGCACGCGGCACCTCCGTTAACAGATGTGGACACTAAATACGCTACTTTCTTCCAGATCGCTAATCTCGTTCGTGATTATGAATGCAAAAATGTTTATCTTACGGGTATGTTTATCGAGATGGATATTTATCGTATAATATTCCATTTATATGATTTGATTCGATCGAGAAAAATTAAATATTATTAAATATTAGCTACTGTTTCAGTGAGAAGCTTTATTGATAAACAATCTAGCAGAATGATAAAAGAATTATCTCGATTGACGTAAGTTTTACTTTATCTGATTTCCACCTTTTACACGATGTAATTTTAACATTCCATTTCGTAAATTTTAAAAATTGCGCGTATCCCGTTATCCGACATTTCAAACAATTGTACATGAATTTAAACGATTTCTGGATGGTCCGGGACCAAGTAATGAAAAGAATACAATTCTGGCAAGATGGTCAGTTTCAAAAACATGAACAGGTATATGAGCCAAGAGTCTAAGAATTTCAAAAGGCGCGTAAGCTTCTTAACTTATAGCTTATAATCTCATCCTTTTTCATTACTCATCCAAAATGTTCACGATTTTATTACGGTAAAATCGTTTGGCCAACCGTTGAAACGCACTGATCAATCCCGGCGAAAAATAATTTCAACTCTTCTAACGTTATATCGTAATGTCTACTACATACTCGATGAGTTTGAAGCAGCGGTTCTTCCGACTTATGACCTAGATCCCACCGGCTAACTTTTTATCTCTTATTTTTATTTTTTCTTTTTTTTATTCTTCTTTCTCCCTTGGCATGCACATACGGATTCCTAACTGTACTGCGATCGAAGCGAAGATTACTCCACGAAATATATATTAAATGGATCTCTGGAAAAGAAATTTAGTTTGATCGCACACTTTGAATCGGTCGATCGAACCCGCTTCCATCCGTTAACATCCGTTCGAAAGATGGTCCGTTTAACGTTTCCCACGACGACCCGGAACGATGAAAATCCTCGACGACGAATAAGGAAGTGCTCGACAAGAAAAGAATTTTCCAAAACAGGTGAGCAAAACAAAGAAAGAAAATTAAGAGAATTTCTCAATTGCCACGAGAATTAGTTTCGCAAAATTAATTAAGATCTTTGTCTACCTATCCTTGCCACTTGAGAGAGAAATACACTCGAGTTCTACTCGATCCTTCTTACCTGGACCCTAAAAGGCCCACGACAAACAAAAGTGCGAGATGAATCACGGACACACTGATATCTTCAGGTACTTCAGGTACCCCAGGACATCTAGCGAGCGGTTCGTGAAGCCTGCGTCCGTAGGCAAAGAAAACCAGGCGTCGTAACAAGCCGTACATATACGACAAACAGGTGCAAGAACCTGTCCAAACTGTTTCCCCTCCCAAGTTTCGAAACCCGATTATCGTTTCTAGGAATATTTTCAGAAAATAATAATATGACGGAAGAGCAAGTGCGTGAAATTATTAGAAAAGAATTATTATTTAAACGAGTAGACAGGGAGCAACGAGAAGGGAGGGAAGAAAAGAGCGAAGGAGTAACAATAAAAGTAGGAAGAGAAAAAAGAAGACGTTCTCGAGGCTGGGGCATCGAACCGTGACCCGAGCACCTGTTGCCGCCTCCACGCTCCTAGATTAATGCGAGCCGACCTAACCTGCCGCCGCCTCCGCTCACTCGCCGCAGCGTAGGCATAGTAAACTGGTGTATAACCTCTCGAACGAAGATCCCATGGACCGTGACCGCTGAAATGCACCACGCTCGTGAGTTCATCGACGCGAGGATGTGGTCGAGTCGTTGCGTGTCTGCTCTTCTTCTTTGATCGCGACACAAGTCGCTTCATTCATCGTTCCCCGGCCGTTCAACGTAGTTAGAAGTCGTCCCATCAAGTCGAGATTCGCTCGTGTTCTCGGAAACTCGTAAATTAATGAGATAAAAGAAGAAACGGCGGGCACGAGTCTCGTAAGAGGCAATTGAGAGAATTGGTTACTCGATAGTACAACGGTTACTAGAGCATTCATGATAGCGCACCAATAGGTCGTTATAATTAGAAACAATTATGTTCGCGTGCCTGAGATGCGATACCTCGATATCGGCTGTTATGTATCTATGGTACGAGAGTTACACACGTTGCGTCGATCGAACATCACTTTAACGACGCCACGTGAAAATGGTGCGGAACCCGATGCTTTTGTGCACGTGAATCAGAGCCTGTAATTTCACGAATCGGGTGTCCTACATGCATACGATCGTATATATATATATGCGTATATCGTATGCGCGTAAAGGAAGATAAAGGGAAAGAAAAAAGATAGAAAAAGGAATTATCGCGGAAGAGATTCGTTTAAATCGAGTCCGATTGGAATTCGTCCGATGATTAAAGCGACGCGGAAAACGATTGGCGACGAAGGTGAGCGATAAAAAAAATTCTCACGGTAAAATGATCGGCAAACTGCAATTCGATATTTATCGAATGGTTTCGAGTATCTATTCCTGGTCAATACCCCGCGTCGAAGGTCGACTCAAGATTACACTCGCAAACGATTCTCATTTCCTACATCGCAAGAATTTACAACATGGCTAATTTATGACTCGTTATATTGTACTTTCGAAGGTGCTGCGTGTCAGTTTTCAGAACTGGCTGGAGAATAGCAGATGATATACACCGACCTGCCATACTTTCCAGTTCTCACGAAACCCTAATGCGCTAATCGATATAATCGATAAGGGGTATTTGAAAGAGAATCACCAGAGGATACGAAGGGTCAAATAAATTTTATCAATTACAAACATTATTATTGATTCAAATTCACGTCGCGGCGAGCGAGTAAGTATCATTGATTAATATCGTCCACCTTGAGAAACGAGATTGATCGTCGTTATTATTAATTCAAAATTCATTACATGCTAATATTCTGGTCTATTACGTATGTTGTCGTTTATAACGATACTGGTGTGGTCTCGTAAGAGACACGACAAACATCATCGCCATTTAACGTAATTATTTCAACACATTCAACACATTCGTATATATAATGCTCATTTTATAATTGATCGAACATTTTATTCGTGTGTATACGGTGTTTATTATTTATTACACTGTATTATTTAAATTTTATTTTCTTTGGTAAACCCCTAATAACATTTGTGAATCGCGCTTTAAATGAAAACGAAAAGCGAAAGGTATAACGGTAGAAAATTAAATACGTAACCAGCTTATGAAAATGGAAACTAGAAAGAACGATTGACACTTACCAGCAATCCGTAAGACGGCTCTGTCAGCAGGATCGAGCTGCAGGATACTCAACGGTTTATCCTTTACCCATTCCTTCAAGCTTCCGTCCAGCTCGAACTCCATCCTCTAAAACTGTTGATTGAAACTTCTTTTTTTTTTTTTACACCATATTCGTGCAACTCTTCTTTTGCTCGGCACTGTTTCACAACCACTTGGCAATTTCACAACCGCGACACACAAAGAGCTTCTAAGTATTACGTCGTTTTCGTTCAATAGAGTTCGCGAGGCAGTGGCGAATAGTGCACCGAACTAAGTCGTCGTGTTATCGACAGCAGGCATTTGGCAACTTTACACACAATATTAGACACGACATCCTCGTTACCGGTCTCTTCCTCCCTGATTTAGATTTCACTAATGATGTTTTCTTTCTCTTCTTTTCTCTACTTCGAAATTAATAGTTTTATAGTCGAAAATAGTTTCAGCCGAACGAAAAGCACGTGGAACCCGTATACATGCCGCGCGTTTATTTATTGTACACGACTCTGCTGTAGGGTAGAGTAACGTACCACGGCGTAGAAGTGCACGAACTGCACCGGCGTAACGGAAGGAAGAGAGGTGGCAAGGAGACGACGAACAGGGAAAGCGTACGCGATGTCTGGCGTCCTTTTGACGATACACGCCAATACGTACAACAGTTGCTTAGCCAGCAACGTAACGTGCTTCCAGCACGCCGATAATCAGCAATACTTCGTATCTTTGTCGTCAGCGGCGCTTAGGTCAAGTTAGATTTGGTTGAAAATGGACAAATCAGATTCGACTTCTCTCAATTGCAGTCTTCAATTCCCGTTGTTGCTTGTATATTTTGTGCCACAAATCGAAGATTTTTCAATATTTCATTCGTCAAAATTCCTTAAGTTTAATTCCACCCTCATTATCCTCGATACTATCTTCCATTTGCAACATTCTATAAATATAAATATAAACAACATATTCTTAATTTTTTCTTTTTTCTTTCCTAAAAAATAAAATAATTATAAATTGTACAAAAATAATTGGTTTTTGAAATAATTGAAATAACTAAAAGACTGAAAAACAAAAACGTGTTCGAAGGAGACGAAAGAAAAATTGCATAAATATTTTAGTCGCATAAATATTAAATCGAATTATTGTGGAGAAAGTAATATTTCTTGTTATATAGCGCTTTCTAAATATGTTCAGAATATGATTAAATTTCATTTAGTAGTCAAATGTTAATTGTAATAATAATGTAACAATATTATTCTTAATTTAAATGCGTTTTAAATGCAAATATCACAGTGCAAAAAATAAATCAAGAGAGATCTGATACAAAGAACCGGAAGCGGATGTGGCAACATTCAAGTCGAACTAATTCTCTGGCAACGTTAAAAAATTGAAATGTAAATTCTTCGATATATAAATCGTTTTATTTCTTTATACATATCTCTGCTAAAATTAAAGAAATATCTATACATTGTTTGTTATTTCTTATTGATAAAATTAAACAATTATTCTTCATTTGAAATGTTCATTCTAATATTTTTTTATTTTTTTACATGTTTAAACGGAAAATATTTTTTCAAACTTTCGTGATTTTATTTTAAATGAAAAAAATTTTTTCGATATGTACAACTAAAAACTTCAGTTTACGTGTACATGATCATGAGAAATAATTTTATTCTCTTTCTTCCTCATTTTTTCCGTATATGAATTTTTTGATTTAAAATAATAAAAAAATATTTTTGTATATATTTTTATTGGATAAACAGATATTGGAAACATTCTTGTCTCAAAACATTCTTGTTGAATGAAACGAAGGTGGATCTAGTTATTCTCGGGTTAAACCTAACCTAACAATTCAGGAAACGTAGCGAGAATACAGTTAGTTATTTCAGCAAAATGACACTGAACTCTGAGTTTGCGCATCACTAGAATGTACACGATATCTCGTATAATGTTATCGTAAAATTTTGATGTTTCTCAAATGCGAAATATATACGAACAATGTGATGTTGCAAATTAGCGACATCTGCGAAAAACATTAGTGCAAAGTAATAAAGATAACCATTTTACTGAAAATAATAAAATGTAGTAACTATGATTCATTCGAACATATCGGTTCGAATCTTAAAACAAATGCTAATTTGACACGATACAATGTGAATAAGATGATGCATCATCTTATTCAAATTTATTTGTATTATTAAAAATACGAATTTATTAAAATCTTTATAATATTAACAAATCGACGGAATATCGACAAATCGTACGATATGCATTACCGTTTGATCATCTGTCGAGTAAGATGCGAAAACAGGAAAAATCAATGTTCACCGGTATTCTCCTAGAGTTTCTTTGTTGGCAACGAGACAGCCCAATACGAAGAATATCCTTTTGTGACTTTTGATACACTTTCCAACAAAAAACACTACGTACTTGTATATAGAGACATTGCATTATCACTTATCATAGCAATTTTCACGTCAGAAATACGACCCGGTTTCTGACGACGCACCTAGCAGACGACATTTTGCTTTTTAACGAACGTATCCGAAGCTCTCCGAACTTCAGCGAACTACACTGAATAATCGGCAGCTGACGCGATTTACGAAACTAGTCGATGGCTTAGTAATCAACCCTATTTCTCGTGAATTAGTTAAATATAATTTTTCTCATCATATGAATACAAATTAGTTTTATCTATTTTCTATCCTGGTTTTTTTTATCTTTTTTTTTTTTATTTTTCAGATATATAATTTTTCTTTTGAAATACATACTTGTGAAAATTGAAAAGTAACTTTGTTTTTTATAAATATTGAAGGCAATAAAAAGGATAAATGGAAAATATGGAAGGAATATGAATTTCAAAATATATCTTTAACAATCATATCTTACACCTGAAGAAATAATTATTTGAATATATATATATCGTATTGGTGGTTGTTATAATACCAATACACATCAATATATTATTGATGTTCTTTAATTTATTATTAAATTCTATAAAAAAAAAAAGGTTAAAGCTAAAACAGGTATATTTTACATATGAATGAATGGAACGCGTCTGACATCATACCTATAACGGATGACATCAACTTTTCACTGTATGATTATTAGTCTCCACTGCCATCAGTCGTTCATACAGTGGCGTCCATACGGTAGCCTTCGTAGCCATTTGTTGCTTCATTTGATGTCACCGCTAAATAAAGCGACTGACACGGTCGGTAAATACGAGGACGGTGTTTCGAGTAGCACCTATTCCATAATTAGATGCTTATTACGAGATTGGTTAAAAATCAATTTCAAAGTCCAATCTATTATGGATGATCGTAATATGAGTTTAATAATATTGCAATATTTTACGAACTTAATTCACGAATTTTTTGGTCCAGTACTATAATTGTTTGGCTCATCTGTTGCCTGAAGTACTCGTCTTGTTAACGTATCTTGACTAGAATATTTTCCTTTCTGTAATTTTTTAATAATGTCTTCCTGTTCTTTAATTACATCGTTTAAATGTTGTATTTTACGTTGATAATCGTGTTTCATTCGACGTACATGAAGTTCTTGTAATTTTATACGTTTTTCTACAGAATCTACCTGTTGTTTCGTACCTTTTCGAACAATCTGAAATTATAAGTTATTTAATTTTTTTTTATTTTTTTTTTTATTTTTTATCAACAATATAAATTTTATACATACTTCTAATTGATTTTTTAAACCTTCCACTCGACTAGTAATACTTTTACCAAGACGATCCATATTTGCATTTTCTTTTTCCGTTTCACGTAAAAAAGAGAGTAATTTTTCTCTTTCTGAAACAATTCTTTCATACTCCGAAAATAATTCTTCGCAGTAAGCAGTTACTTTATTTAATTTCTCTTTCAAAGAATTACGTGAAACACGAGTCGAATAAACAAGAGTTTGCATTTGTTCACTTTTACGTTGCGTTCGTCTAAAATATATATTGTTATTATATATTAAGAAGAGATAGTAAAAGATGTAAATGAATAAAAAATATAAACGAATAACTTACTTTAAAGTTGTTTCAAGATTATTAACAAGTCCTTTCAAATGATTTCTTTCGGCTATAACCATTATAAGTTTTTTCTCATTTTCAGGTTGAATTTCCTCAATATGTTTTATATGATTACAAAGATCACGTTTTTCATTTTCATATTGATATTTTAATTCATCCAATAATATTTTACATTCTTCAATAGCAGTAACATGAACAGTAGTAGGCACTGTTTGTTGTTCTTTATTCCTCATTTCTTCAAATTCTTTACTTAAAATTTCATATTTCCCTCGTAAATTGCTCAATTCTGATACTGTTATTGTATGCTCCTTTTTTAGAGCTTCATTGCATTTTAAAATCACTTCTATTTTTGATTCATATGACGAACGAATATCATTAGTTTCTCTTTTTATATTTAAAGTTTCCTTTTTTAGAATATCATTCTGCTTCTTTAGCAACGCGGTATTTTCAATCATTTTTTGTATTTCCTTTGTGTACCTGTCACACTATATTTTTTTATTACAGTTATTTATATGATAACATAAATACATTTTTTATTATATATCGCATCATATGTATAATCTTATATTATTTATAATTATTTACCTCTGATTTCAATTCTTCTACTTCTTTATGCATAATTTCATTTTCTGTAAGAATTTGTTTACATCTATTACTAAAATCAGCCATTTCTTGTTCATACATATATATAAGTTCTTGTTTTTCTAATAAATTTTCTTGATAAGCATTTAAAAGTGGACCTAATGCATGAAAATTGATATTTCCCCAAATTCTCGAATCATATTTCTTTTCATTGTTACAGTTATTAGATGCAGAAACATTTTCATGTTTTCGGTCTCCTAATTTGTCTTGGTATCTTTCTAATTCAGCATTTAACTGATATACAATTGTTTTTAAAAGCGTAATATCTTCATTCGATTGAATCTTTTCTGTTTCAAGTTGTTTATTTTGTTTAAGTAAATTAATTTTTGCTTCTTCTAATTCTTGAACCATCTGTATCAATGCTTCATAATGTAAACATAATTTCTTATATTCCAATTCCCTTTGCTCCAAAATATTATTTAATTTTTGGCATTCTTCTTGAATGTTTTTATAACATTTTTCCAATTTATGATATTCATTAATTACTTTCAATGTTTTCTTTGAAACATACTTATCTTTTAATCTCGATAAAATAATACCTGGAAAAATATATAATTTTTATTATCGCTTATTCAAATAAAAAATAATCTCATATCATATATAAATTACCAGAATCTGCATCATCCTTGTCAAACGATGTTTTTTGAGAATCATTCTCTTCGATTAATTTTTTACTTCTTTCATGTTCATATATTTTACTTTTTCTTCTCGAAAGTACTTCATCCTCATGACTTTTCATATCATTATCATTATCAGTTATGCATAGATCTGATAGATTCTTATGTGCTTTAAGCGTATGTTTTGTCTTTGAAATATGTCTGCGACGATATACCGGTATAAAAGTTGTATCTTGATTGCTTTTAACACTTGTTGCTCTTCTGTGACTATGCTATTGTATAAAAAAAAAACGAGGTTAAGATCATTCGAAAAACTAACATAACCTCTCATTTTATTTACAAATGTAATATATAATATATTTGTATCAAAGGTAATAATAATTACCTTTTTTCTCTCTTGTTCAATACTAGTATTAACACTGGCCATTGCTTTTTCTTTTTTTGTAGTTTAAGATATAGTTTATAAAATCATTCATTCGAAACTAATCAAAATATTTAAATTAGCGAATAAATTAACCAACTTCGCACAGTAATAATATCACAAATTTACTTAAACAAAATATGCATACATATATTTGTATATCACTGCATATTTTTATTAATTTCCACATTTGTATCCCATTCATCGTCATAGTAACTAGATACGTACTTAATATACTAATACTAGATGGCGTTTAATTCAATTTTCGGTTCTATTCTAATCCATCTGTTTTTATCTTTCTGCTTATTTGCTAAAGCGATTCGAAGGTATAAAATTCGAAAAAAACAAGTAGATTACAATTGATGTTTTCCGTCTTCATTTCAAAATAATTGTTTCAATAAAATATTTTCTAATAACTTATTATATAATAATATATATTATCGATGAAAACTTTATATATAATGAAAATATATTTTTTGTTTTTTGTATTAAACGTAATAATGTAATAAATGTAATTAATGTAAATAAATTAACTTGATAAAACTGAATAATGATTTTTTTTTTAATAGTAGTAATATCGTTGTTGATTATTTGAAGAATAACCTATATCTTTTTACCTATATCTATTCCGATTAAAAAAAGAAATATTACAAGAAAAATGTTTTTGGTTAAACAGTTGTTTTAATTTATATTAATATTATCAACTTTTTAATCGCTATCAATAACATTTACGCATTAATTTTTTTAAAAAATAAAAATAGAAAAATGGAAATTAGCAATGATTAATAGTAAAATATTCATATCTTTTTTTTATACATTTTTTTACTTTTTAAAAAATTATATATTTATAATCATGCATAAAATTATTATTGAAAAGGTTATTGAAAAGTTGATAATAATTAATTATACATATGCGTGTATGTATATGCGTGTGATAATGATAAAAAAGAAAAGGAAAAAAATTTTAATTATTTTAATTATTTTATTAATAATGATAATACAATAACATTTATTATTTTCAAATAATATCTATAAGTACACGAGATAATCGATCGAAGAATGCTTGCAAGAGATAAATAATAATTGCAATGATAAATTTTCATTGTAATTTAATGAATGTATGTTAATGAAAAAATAAAATATTTTCTGAAATATTTTAAAAATATCAAATAATAATAATTACTTTATCGAATATATTGATATTAATATTTTTAATTATTGATTGATATATCTTAAAATGTCGTATCGTGTAGAATTTCCAATTTAATTTAAGAATTATCTTTAGATATCTTTAGATGTTTGTTATGGAATCTAATCTAATGAGTAATTGTTTTAATCTTGGAAACGATTATTATCACTTAATTAAAAGACACAAAAGGAATAGAGAATCCGCGCGCCGAATATCAACAACGAGAGATTTTCGTTCGTAGCAATTTTTTCGTAACGATTACGAAAATATTAAAATTATAGGTATTTGCTATCGTAAAATCCATTTTTATTCTCGAGGTTGAAACTACCTTTGATAAGACGACTGGTATAATGATAATACCGGTGAAATTATATAGCTTTTCGTCTTCGCGATTACGGATAAAAACCTCGAAACGTAGGCAAAGGCGAGCAGATGGTCGTTACAGTGCTTCCGAAATTTTTCTTCTTGCCAACACCGTAGCAATATTGTTGATCGGAGCATCATGGCTCTCGTAAACGATACAACAACGTTTCGGGATATTATGACAAAAGGTACATACATACACCGTGAAATTTTGAACGATTCTAAAAAAAAACTATATACAAATTAACACTTCTTATCGTGCCTGTTTTATTACATCGTTATATAAATAGAAAATGTAACGTAGATTACAATTCTCGAATTCATCGAACATTCCTTTTAAATTCTGTCGACGATTTATGCTCAATGCAATTTCCTCCCAATTCTCATTTTCGAGGCAAATTTTTTCTCTTCTCTTTTTCCCCCAAGTTACAGCGGCTCTGTTGATATTCTGCGGCTCGATCATGTTTTCGGGCAAATTGATTAAGGGGCAGTGCAACTACAATCAAAATCTAATTCCCGGCACCACGTATTACATCTACAACCCCAATTACCCGTATTCTTATCGCGGATCAGAGTCGTGCGTGTGGACCGTCACCAGCGACTACCGGGTGAATTTGACTTGTACCGACTTCCAGTTGCCATGGGTAAGATTGGAAAAATTTTTCGTCCGACTTAATATTTAATTTTAACCATCTCAAAAAATAAAAAACTCTCTCCGTCAGAGTTACAACTGCTTTCAAGACAGTTTAACAGTGCAAATCAATTCCACCACGTCGCATCGTTATTGCGGCAACGGAGGGTTCAGCGTGGTATCCTCGTCGAGCTCGATGGTCGTGGCGCTGTCGTCGCCTGTATGGTCGCAGGGCGGCCGTTTCCTCTGCGAGATTCGCGCCGTGAAGAGGCCGCAGGATTCCACCAATTGCCAGTGCGGATGGAACAATCCCGTACGTATCCCCCTCGATCCACGAATGTATTCAGAATTTCGCTTGTTTCCTTGTAGTCAAGGATCGTGGGAGGGACAGACACGGGAGTGAACGAGTTCCCCATGATGGCAGGCATCGTGGACGCCGACGAGCGCTCCGTGTTTTGCGGATCCACCATAATATCCGTGAGGTACGTGTTGACAGCTGCGCATTGCATGACGAACAGGAATTACTCGAGACTAGGCGTGTTGGTCGGCGATCACGATATTAGTTCGGGTACGTAGAAACGGATATGAAATAATTGGGAACACGTAGAAATTTGAAATCGTGCAATGAAGGGACGGACACGAACGCGACCATGCTCTATCGGGTGGGCAAGGTGATCGTGCATCCGAATTACGCCCACGACAATTTCAACGACGTTGCCCTGTTGAAAACGAGGACGAAGATGGAGTTCGGGAACCAGGTTGGCCCGGCCTGTCTGCCGTTCCAACACTCGCCCGACACTTTCGCCGGCTCCTTCGTTCAATTATTGGGTAAGCAATTGTCAAATGTTGGTGGAAACGCGTCTAACGTAAACATGTTGTGCGTGATGTAAGGCTGGGGCACTACGAGTTTCGGTGGCCCGCCCTCCGACATTTTGCAAAAAGTTACGGTGAGCGTGCTCACTAACCTCCAATGCTCCAAATTTTATCCGGATCTAACGCCTCGACAGATGTGTACCTACGCGAAGGACAAGGACGCGTGTCAGGTAAAGCGAGGTTTGGTAAATTTTGTAGAGAAAGAAAGGAGAGGAACGTAAGAAATTTCGTGATTAAACAGATGGATAGCGGGGGACCGGTTCTCTGGCAAAACCCTACGACCAAGCGTTTCGTCGTGGTGGGAATCATAAGTATGGGTATCGGTTGTGGCGACACCGGTGGTGTAAATACCAGGGTCGGTGCTTACATAGACTGGATTGTCTCAGAAACTGCAGGTTCGAATGCCTCGTATAGAATATATTTATGTATATATATATATACGCGGCGTGTAAATGGAAAACTTTTGTACTCGATTTTTATTCCAGATTCTACGTACTGCATCATCGAATAAAAACGGTTCGATCGTTTCGACTCGATTCGACGCGGACGGATAGCTAATTTCGTTTCGTTAATTTTGTCGACGAAGCAATTTGCATTTTTCTTTCTTTTTTAACAAGCAAATTCTCAAGAGAGATTCGACAAGTAATAACAAGTCGTAATAAGTGGAAAATACGAAAGAAAAGAGAGAATGTATTTTTATACTTATTATCGATAACCAACAGTGATTGGAACCCGTAAATCTATCGAGCGTCGAGTTTAGAGACGACAGACGATTTTTATTAGAAAAGATCGAAGATCGAATCCACCGGACTCTTCTCCCAAATACACGTACAATATATCGTTTGCATTATAATGGGTTGTTCAATTTTACCATTTCGCAATTTCGTTCCAGGATTTCCCTCTCTTTCCCTCCGTTCCTTACCCTCCCTTCCGCCCCCCTGCGCTAATATTATTTGATGTTTACGTAAGAATGTTCGAACAGCGACGCCGAAGCGTCTGTCTCTTGTAACGTTCGCGAATCGATCGTTAAAACTGATTCTATTCATACGAAACCTATTTTTATCGACATAGGCGAAATACCTAGATTGTTCGAGCGAGATTTCCAGCGATATTAGATCGCGGCGAATCGATACGAGTCGAGGAAAGGTACAAAGAGTACTATGCGACGCGCGTGAGGATAAAAAAATAAAAAAGAAATAGAAATAAAGAAATACGAGCGTAAGCGTAAAAGAAAAAAAAAAGAGAAGGAAAAAAATCTCCCGACGAAACGAAAATCGCGTGTCCGTATCGACGAGAAATTCCTATCGCATGCAGATTTCGTGGCCGTAAGCGGAATTAATCCACGAGGAAGTCGCATATTTTCATACACGGCCATAACTGAACGATTGCGCAATGCGATTTCTCATTTTACGACACACGACGTGGGCTCGTAAGATAGGAAATCGTGGCCACGACCGGCGGATTCGTCGCTCGTGTTCTCTTCGTCCTTTGAAAGCCGCGTTAAATGCACACGCAAATGACTCGAAATTAACCGGGCGTAAACAACGTCTCTCATTATTAATAAATTGGTGAATGGGAGGATGTGACGCGAGACACGGTTCACCGGGAGGGAATGTGCACAATTACGTCGAATCGAAGCGAATACGTATAATCGCCGTCTGTTTACCTTGATCGTAACGTTTAACACAAACGAAAACGAGAAGAAATTGGCTCGAAAGGTGGGTTAAACGAGGATCACGTTTTAGACATTCGTCTGCGCTCGCTTCGTCGGGTTTCTCGGTTCACTATAAATAGATGAGAAGAAAAGGGGGGAATTAATCAGGCTTACCGAATGGTAATTCGTGTCACAATTGCGTACGATCGCGCAAAATCAGTCGTATCGCCGTTCACGGGAGAGGTATTTATTAAACAAATTGATTTCTTCGCCGCGGTTCGACACGATCTGCCCTTGACACGGTTATTGAGTCGATGATAGTTCTCATAAACGGGGCACCCTAGTTGTCTTTTACACGAGTATCTGGCGCTGGCTTATGAAAATTTTCAATCCCAGTCCCCGCCACGCGCGATATTCCACGCGTGTACGATTTCTCATTCGTCGCTTGCGATCAATTCGATTCGTACCGCACGATTCTACAGTTTCTCAGTAGAGTCGTCCGATACGAATCGGACAACATCGCGAGCCAGTTTCTCGAGAATGGATCAATGGCGAGAATGGGTACGGGTAAAATTGGTGGAAACTGTGCCAAAGAGAGGAGAAGGGGTCAAAGCGACGATAAAATTGCGATATGATATGAGGTTTCGCGAGGACGAGGACGTGCACGTAACGCGTCCCATTCTCGGTTTCCATTCATCTTGGACGACGATTTAACCTGTCGTTAACGACCACCTGACCTTAGCTAACGATCGGAGAGGAGAAGAGTAGTCGGAGGGAGGTAGATAGATAGGTTCGAAGGTCAGTAAAAGCGCAAATACGCCAGCCCGCTAGAGAGACGGTCGATCAGAGTTGGCAACGCCAGAGTTCGTTGAGTAGGGAAAGTAGGGAAGGATGTAAGGCGAATTCTATTTGCACGAGGAGGAAAGTGGAGATCGTTGGCCAATCGAGGGAAACGAAAATGGCGGGGGATTGGCTGCGACGAAGATCGATGCGCAACGAGGCGCGCGCGCGCCTGCTCCTTCGCTCCACATTTCTTCGCTCTTCCCTTCCGCGCGACACGTTACACGTTGAACCGTTATATACGCGTCGAGCACGAGAAACAACGAAGGGCAAGGAAAAAGAAGGGAAGAGAGGGGCTTTGGTCGAGGAGCTTGCGTTTCGACTCGGGAGGATACGTTATCCCTGCGTATATAACACGATAGAAGGAGGGGGGGGATAGATAGATCGCGTCGCTTCCCTCCCTCTCTCCCTTCTACGTGTCCTCTCCCGATTTTCCTCCCCGAGGAAGTCGGCCAGTGGAATCTCGGCCGATACAAACGCGTGGAACGGCATCTAGTTGGCAGGGAAGCGCGTCGAGTGGACAGTTGGGAGTCGGAAGAGAGCGTATGCGCCATATGTACATAATTACCACGGGCCAATCGGGGATTGAAAGCGGTGCACAAGTTTGTCGTAGCGTCGAAGCTCCAGGGTCTGGCTCGTCCCGTTGGTTCCCTCGCGTGCGTGCATAAGCGCGCGCGCACACACAGCCGCGCAACGGTGGTTCAGTTGGTTATTGACGTTCGTGTGCACGGGGCGCGTTGCTAGACTCCGTTCAACCACACTCTGTTCGAAAGTCGGGAACAGTAGCGAAAGGGAAAGAGGGAATTGGCGCGTGGGCATCTTTCGGTCGCTTTCCAACATCCCGAGAGAGGAAACCGGATACCGAAGAGAAGAGAGAAGAAGGAGACGAAGGAGAAAATAACCACTTCGGGGCCGGGAAAAAAAAGGAAAGACGAGTGACTGTGATCGCCGCCCGGAAAAAAATATCCGAGCGAGGAGTGAGAGGCTGTTGCGAAACCGAGCTACATGGCTCCGAAAATTATTCCTTCTTTCCACCGTCCACGCGTTCTTTGCTATCCACGTTCGAGCGAGCACCACCGGTTCGATCAACCGAAGGGGACCTCCAAATAATTCTCGAATAATTCTCCGATTGATTTCCGATTCGTCGAGACGAAGAAGAGCGAAGTCCATCCAGATTTCCATTTCCGACCTCCGCGCTGTGTTAAATCTTGAACACGACGTAACACGAGAGTGGACACGAGAGCAGGGACGACCGTGCGACAAGGGAGAGCGTAAAGGGAGAGCATAAAGAAGGAAGAGAGTGCAAAGGCATGACGAGCATGACGAGCACGCGAACGATGCCGCCCGTTTAACGAATCGTTGTTTGTAATATTTTATTACACGGTTGGAAAACTGCTCTCTCTACACCGATCCAAGCTTATGTCACACGGAAGACGAAAGAGGAGAAAAGCGACGAGAGAGGAAGAACGCAGTGACGCAGTGAGAAAAGAGAGGACGGAAAATCGGGGATGCATGTTCCAGGACAATAATCGTGACGACAGCGATAATCGTGAAACGTGAGCTTCCTTCGATTCCTTCGAGTTGTTAAAGTGTGATTAATCTCTCTTTTCGCGTGGCTGGACCGCGAGTCAACGCATCGTCTTTCTCTCCAACGATTTCGATGCTTTGTTTTCGCAAGCTAATGTTCACGCTTGTACGAACAGAAACCTTTTTAACGTGCGATCGACGTGCACGCATCACGCTTCTTCGATCACCCCCTTCTCGCCCCCTTTCTTTCGTCTGATTTCGTACATTTCGAAATTCGCGTTCGTCCTTTTCCCATCTCTTTCCGTTCCGTATTATAATATTCGTTCGCGTCGAAAACAAATCGAAAACAAAAACAAATCGCGCCCTACGTACGACGATTTTATAACAACATATAATAATAACAACAACAATAATACGATCTACGTATCGATTAAATTAGTCTTCTCTCGGAGACGAATATATATATATATATATATATATCGTCGAGTTGCAATTCCCGCTCGAATTATTCTTCTGCCTCGTAAAAACATCGCACGAGGTTTTTTGCGACGAGCCACGAGGCGTTTTTCAACCGTTTTTTTCAAACGAGACGTCGCGATACCGCGTCGATCGATGCTGAGAAAAAACACAATTTTTCACGACGTAAGGCGTAAGGATAAGAAGGCGAATAGGGAGAAGAAGAATAACAATACCTCTCTACGCGTGTACTCTCTCCTTCCCTTTGTTCGCGGAAAGGTGTCTGCGTCCGCGTGGGAGCCGTTTCGACGAGGTGGCGCGTTCTTCGTACCAGGCATGCCTTCCGCGTTATCCTGAGCGATTTTTCCTACTCGGTGAACGTAATTATAACTTCTGAGAGATAATTATTTAACGAAGAAGAGATATATGATTAAAAGAAATATTCTTGTAATATAGAGAGAAAAAGAAAAAAAGAAACATAAGATCCTCTTATTGGGATTCTTTATTTGTTGAACTGCCGTCGCCGTTCTTCGTAGTCGTTGACGCGTCGTCGTCCTTGTTGTTATTGTTACACAACCGTTGTTGCACCGTTTCGTGTAATAGTTTCTCGTCGCTGCCATTCTACTACCACGCCGTTCTCCTCTCGTCCCCCTTGCCGCCGGTGATTGTGCCGTTGTGGTGGTTTTCTCCACCACCCTCCCTTCCCTCCCCCTCTCTCCACCCCCCGCCACTACCTCCCCCAAAAAAATATCACGCATCACATCATTCTTTTCTAAATATCGACCAACTCGATCCGATCTGCGAGTCCATCCCCCCCCCCCTCCCTCCCCAAGAACAAAATAAAAATAAAAAGAGAGAGAGAGAAAGGGAAGAACGTTCGAACTCGTCTTTTCGTCTTTGGAAACAAAGAGGTCCGAAGTGAAGCATGGTAGTCAAGAACGAGAATACGAGAAATGGGCATGAGCTGGCTCCGTTGAACGAGGAACGTCAGGCAGGGCAGAACGTGACAATCGTGGTAACCGGGAATCAAAATGCTGCTGGCAGTCAAGAGACCAAGGAGGAGAACAGGGCGGAATGGAGCGGGAAGATGCAATTTTTCCTCAGTATTATCGGTTACAGCGTGGGACTTGGGAATATATGGAGATTCCCTTACCTGTGCCAACAGAACGGAGGAGGTACGTATACATATATATATATATTCTCGTCTCTCTATTAATTTAAGCCTCGCCTCTCTGTCACCTCTCTTACATAAAAAAACAAATAAACAAATAGATAAAGATAGGCCGAAGACGAAAAACCTTAACGGAATCTCAAATTTTGAATTCAAACAACTCGTGCGAAAACGTTTTCCTACGACGAACAGAGATGGATCCTAAAGCTGCTCGAGTCGAATGGCCACGTATACGCTATTTTCGGTCACACTGTTCGACCAACCTTCTCCCTCCCTCCCTCCCCTCTCCGTATGCCCAACCGCTTAAAAATATACATATATATATCCTCAAAGTGTTCCTCACCGTCCTTCGAAATACCAAGGAGATACATCACACATGTATCTCGAGCGAGAGTGTGTTGGACCGAATCTCCTCCTCCTTCCTCCTCCCCCAGATATTACTCACTCTACAGAGGGAAATCCGAATAAAATCCTATAAAACGCGCCCTTGAAAAAACCCCCCTCCCCTCCCTCCTATCCATGATCTTTCTCTATCCACGACCTATACACCCCGCCAGACGTGGTAACTCGATTACATTCCGATGCAAACGAAACGGAAATACGCGTTTGTATCGCTGGAGACAGAGATAGACGCGTGGGTGGATGCGCGAACGAGGGTGAGCCACGAGTGAAAATCACGCCGGTAGGCGGTTACGTCACCTACGTAGGAGACGGTAGTTTACACGAACATTGGAAACGGGCGAATTTCGTACCGGGTGGAAATTTCCATCGTGCCAACACACACACACACGCGCACGCACACACGTAAGCGCCACACACAAAGCAAAGAAATATACCTCTGTATGGATATATACCTCTATGCGCAGAAGAGGTCGAGTTTTCTTGGCCGCTTGGGTCGCGTTTCTTTTAACGATTTGTATATACTGGGAGGGAGGGGGGAGAGGGAGGGCGAAAACGAGCAAGGACCTAGCCGCGATTCTCAATGGAAATTTCCTTTTCGCGGCGACCGATGTCGAGGCCGGCTGTTCTCGGCCCGACGCCGACGGTCCGACGCGCGTCGATCGATTTTTTAACCGCCGGATACGTAACAATTTCGTATCCGCAATCCGGGTTTTATCAATCTGTTTATATTCTGCCCTTCTCGGTTAGAAATGTCGGAAGGCGAGCGTGCTCGAAGGTCGAGGAAATTTTTCGAAACGTCACGTCCGGAGAGGGGGGGAGGGAGGGAGATAAATTGCACATGTATAATATAACTCTCGAATATAAAGAACGCACGGAATTTAAAATTATTTTCGAGATATAAGTAACGAATAAAGAGGCGAAAGATAGCGTTTAGGAATACACTCGTATACTCGTCAATTACGAATTTTCAACGTGACGTTTGATGAAATGAACACGGCGTAAGCAGAAACAAGAATTTCAACCGGCCGATTTATCGTCTCGGAGCGGTGCCTAGTACTCGAAACCAGAAGAACGTGAGTAATCGCTTCGATATCGCGACCGAACATGATACCCGATTGATCAATAATTTTTCACGCGTCCACGCGAGACTGGCGAGATACTTTCCTTGTTGAGAAATGAAAGGGCGAAAAGAGAGAGAAGAGCAGGGAAAAAGAAGGGGGAGGGAGGGAGAAAAGAAAAAAAGAAAGGAAAGGAACGAGAAGAAAGGAATGTTCGAAACGAAATCGAAGGTGCAAGGCAATAATCTAGGTATGTACCGTACTACGTATGTACGCGTCACTCGATCAATACCGAACCAGACACTCCGGCTGCGGCCGTCTCAAACTAGACTACCGTGAAAAAAAAAGGGGAACGGAGAATATTCTGTGAGCGGGGACACGCCGTTTCCAAATGGGAAAAGATTAAAAGAGACCGGTTACAGGCATTCATTTCGTAATAAGGGGTGAGAGGGAACAAGAGAGGGGACGGGGAAGGGGGCTAACGAGCGATATTATTTTACAGTAGTGGAGAAGGAATAATAGGGAGGAAACACGGATCCCGTTTGTTAGAAAGCGAAAAGATAAAGAAAGAAAAAAGAAAGAAAGAAAGAAAGGAAGGAAGGAAGAGAATGAAATGGGCAGGGATAAAAATGTGTTATGTGGCAAAAACGGTTTTCAGGTGCCTTTCTCATCCCCTTTTTCGTGATGCTAATCCTAGAGGGTGTACCCCTCTTTTTAATCGAGCTGGGTCTCGGTCAACGTATGCGACAGGGCGCCCTTGGCGTATGGAACACGATACATCCATGGCTAGGCGGTATAGGGATAGCATCGTGCATCGTCACCTTCTTCGTAGCACTTTATTACAACGTCATCATTACCTGGTGCTTCTATTATCTTTTCAATTCACTGGAGGTGAGTTCCTTTCGGTCCCTCTGGCCACCGATCGATTCGATCGATACGTAACGAACGCGTAGAGCGATAGAGAGATACACGTTGTCGTTCCGACGTCGATCGAAAACGAGGTTGATTGATCGGCGGAATACGAACGGCAACTGGTATAACTGGCGGGAGTAGAAGTAGTTTCATAGATCGTTCGACTAACGAATGTGATTTATGTTTCACGCCGCGCTCGAAACATTAGGCCGTCACGATTAAAGCTGGCGTAAGTACTTGTCGATTTTAATTTTCATCCCGCTTCGTTTGGAAAGCTAGTAGAGGGAATGGAGTCGCGCATGTGATTTTTTTCTCTCTTTTTTTTTTTTTTTTTTTTAATGCGAATATATCATTAGACGCTTGCATCGTATTTTCCGCTTGTAACGCGATATAAACGAATTTGACATTGGACGATCATACGATACGATTGAATCGTTAGGAACCGTTACCATGGGCGAAATGTCCGGAGGTTGATGGGAAGCCGGTGGAGGAATGCGTGAAGAGTTCGGAAACTGCCTATTTTTGGTACAGAACCACTCTGGACGCGGCACCCTCGATCGAGGAAGGATCGAGCGGTCTGAAATGGTGGATTGTCCTTTGTCTACTGTTGAGTTGGATCGTCGTCTTTTTTATCGTGATGAAAGGAATACAATCATCGGGGAAGGTAAGAAGAATGAAAAACAAATCTTTCTCGTCCGTTTTGTTCTTTTTCCTACGGGAGAGGAGAGGGATCTTCTCTCTGCTCTCTCGTTCGAGCCGAAAAATTGCCAAAGTTGAATAATATTGATATCGTATACCAACGCATTCTTTTGTTTCTGCTTGATTTAAAGGTGGTATATTTTACATCCATGTTCCCGTATTTGGTGCTTACTATCTTTTTTATTCGTGGAATAACGTTAAAAGGTGCCAGCGCTGGATTGGCCCACATGTACACGCCAAAGGTAAATTCACTTTTCCCACGAGATTTTTTGCGCCTTACTGTAAAAAAAAAAAATGTTCCCTTTCTTATCGACAGATCGAGAAGCTGTTAGAGCCGACGGTCTGGCTCGACGCGGCGACACAAGTTTTTTATAGTTTCGGATTAGCGTTCGGCTCCCTGATCGCGTTCGGATCTTACAACACTCCAGACAACCATTGCGTCCGGGACGTGATTCTGGTTAGCTGTTGCAACGCCTTCACCGCAATTTACGCGAGTGTCGTGATATTCGCCATTCTAGGCTTTAAGGCGATGACAAATGTCGATAAGTGCCTCGCAGGGTAAATTGTTTTTCAAATCAGATTAATGGGTATAAAAAAAAAAAAATAATATCCAAAAGTCATCGTTCCAACTTTGATTTCCTTTTTGTTCCAGTAATAAAGACTTACTCGTTCAACACGGATTTGCCTATCAGAACACCACCATGGAGAAATACAAGGATATTGTAAATAATCTCAATGTAACAAAAATGAATTTCACCCTTGAAACGTGTAGCCTGAGCGAACAATTGGACAACGTAATTATACGATAAATATCTTATTTCTAATTTTCTTTTGTATAATTATTTTTAAACAAGAAAATCGGTTTCAGGCTGCCGAAGGAACGGGATTAGCTTTCATAGTGTTCACACAGGCGATAGTCGAGCTACCAGGCGCTCCTTTCTGGTCCTGTATTTTCTTTCTGATGCTTCTAGCTCTCGGTCTCGGTTCCCAAATCGGTATACTAGAGGGCATGCTGTGCGTCATCTTCGACATAGATCTGTTCAAGAGAATAAAAAAGCAATACATGACAGGTAGGGAGATCCATCGGGGATACTTTTTTTCGCTATGGAAAGCTACAAAATAGGGGAGGGATTTAAAACATTTTCAATGATGTTAAACGATCCTTTTTTTTCTTAGGGGTAGTTTGCACGGTGTGCTTCTTTGTTGGTTTAATATTCTGTACCGGAGCCGGAGAATATTGGCTGAAGATGTTCGACAGTTTCGCGGGTACCATCGGTCTCGTGATGGTCGCGCTCATGGAAATGATTTCCGTCATCTTTGTTTACGGCCACGAAAAGTACGATCGAAATACTATCTCACTTTCGTTCAAATAAACGAAACGAATTGAAACCAAATCCTTTTCTTTCTCAGATTCACGAAAGATATAGAGGAGATGACGGGGTACAGACCAGGGGCGTATTGGCAATTCACTTGGCGATTTCTCGCTCCCATAATCATGGTCTGCATCCTTGTCTCCAGTATAATCTCCATGGTTGTGAAAAAGCCTCAATATTCCGCGTGGGATGCGTCACGGGTGAGTAGCGGAAAATATTATCTCGTGACCCATATATCTCGTTGCCAAAATACCTACGTCACGACCTCGACATTTCTTCCTTTCTTTTTTTTTTCCCCTTCCTTTGTTTTCAGGGCATAGCTGTACCCACCGCGTATCCCGGCTGGGTGTTGGCTATAGCGGTCGTCATCATTTTTGCGGGCATCGCGCCAATACCGATTGTATTCCTTTTGAGGCGGTTCCAATGCGTCAAGTTGGACGTTGACATTCACCAGGGCAGCATACGACGTATCGATACCACCGTTTCTACCAAAGAAATGATGGGAGATGTCGATGTGAGTAGACAAAAAGAAAAAGAAAAAAAGAAAACCTTCACTCACGACTTTCGATCCTCTTTCTTCTTCGCCATCGTTCCATCCATCCACTCAACTTGTACACGCGCATTTGCATCAATGTGCTTCTTTTATTTACGTTTCTGTAACTTAATAGAAATTGAAACTTCAAATCTAACGTGTACGTTATATTACGCTCGAACAAAATCACCTCGAAGATCAGAAAAATCATCTTACCTTCGCAAATCTACATAGGATTTGTCTCATTCATCGTATCGTATTTCTCATCATCAATTTTAAGCCAATTTATAAGGATAAAACACGCGAGGCACGTTCATATATGCTTGTTTAGACAACGTAGAGACGTAGTCATCGTAATAGAAGGACAACTTAATTGGCGCACCGAGAGAGAGAGAGAGAGAGAAAGAGAAAGAAAGACATGTCACGATTGCGATTGTGATTAGAGCGAGTCTCAGGTGGGAGTCGGGAAGAAGAATTACGTTTACTCAAAGTGCGTCGATTAAGCCTTAAGAACGAGAGCATTTAAGATTTACGTTGGACGTACCTGCAGTTATAGGAAAGCGTCCGTTCTGTGTGCGGTAACGTCGATTAATCGCTTCTTCCATAGCTACCTTACACGTGAGTCCGTAGTATATTATATCGTTTATGGAATGCTCTTAGCTTGATATTATCCTACGCGCTTTGCACAATCGCGAATCTTCGATTATCCATGTTCGAGGAGGGAAACGAAGGGAAGGGTTGCCAACCTTCTCCGTGCTCTTAGCGAAAACTTTTACCAATTTTTAAACAATTTTCCAAATTGGCATGTTATCCGCGAGGAAAAAAAGAAAAAACAAGGGAGAAAAAGAGGAATCTGGACACTCGAGTTCACCAAAAAAAAGCAAAAAAGCTTTCTCGCTTGATATCTCACGAGCACCGCATATTTCACCGATAAAGAAACACGTGCTGATTTGGTCTATCACAAATGATCACGCATAGCCTTAGCTCTGATTGTTCCTTCACGATTTCGTTCACGGCTCGACGGCTGTATATATATATAGTTAACGGAAAAATGACGATCGATTTTCAGTTGGACGAGTACCACGATCGCCTCGAAGATTTTCCCGAGGAGGACGAAGACGTGAACAGCGATGACGACAACAACAGTGCCCCGCCGATAACGAAGATCGTCCCTAACAAACTTCAGGGTAAACCGTTCAAAATGGAAGTGATGGACTTTTAAAAGATGTCAGATTCGTCGACTCTTGTCGTATCGTTTACGTGACGACAGAACATGGAAAGAGGGTTGATCGAACATTCTCACCCCCCTTTCGAATTTCGATTCTCAGGAAACGCGTAAGACGATACGAAATAATTGCAGGTACGAATCGACGAATGAAAGAGAGAGAGAGAGAAAGAGAGAGAGAGAGAGAGAGAGAGAGAGAGAGAATTGGTGCTTTTCGAGAGCAATACTAAATAACTTCCGTCGAATCCGTGTACACGAAAGTGATTACACGAGATTAGCGTGTACGAAGCAAATAAAAAAAAAAGAGGGAGAAAAAGCGGAGAAAAGTTAGAAAAATACTCGGTCGATTCTAATCGCTTCGTCGCGCCTCCGCTTGCTTCACTTCGATCGTTCGATCGATTTTATCGAGATCTAAATTAATTTTTAACTGACTGAACGTTATCGTGCGACGATCGGTTTTATTTATTCGGCTATTTTTTATTTAATCGTTTGATTCGGTAATCGGCATCGCATAGCGAGTAACGAAAGGAAAAAAAGAAAAAAGAAAAAAAAAACAGAATTATGCGCGAACACCCTCTTTAACCACCAGCAATTGTTACAAATTAGATCTCCTTCGCAGAGAGATGGAATCGCGTAAATAATTAGTCACCTTCCCTCGCGTAATTTATATAGGGAGAGTGGTGCCCGCTTCTACGTTCGAATTCGATACAAAAAAACGTTTTGTCTCGTTTTCGATATCTAGTTTTACTATTTTCAACACGACGAGACGAAAGGCGGTTAAAACAAACGAAACAAGTCGAATGTTCTGACGGAGGCTCGTCCGATTTTTACAAGAGGAAAAGATAAACGCTCGAGGCGTGCGTATTATTCTCAATGACACGTACGATCGATCGTTCGTCTTTGAAAATTTCGATCGATTTCTTGACGGTGCCTACGTTCCTATTGCTTCCAAACCTCAGGGGTGAGAGAAGAGAGAGAGGGAGAGAGAGAGAGAGAGAAGAGAGAAGGTTAAAAGTCAAAAGAAGAAAAGATTTGCAAATGTCAAAACGTAACTAGAAATTATATGCCTACTCGCCTAAATAGAAACCGTACGAGTAGGAAATAGTGTATAGGCGGTATCTCTTCGTTTGAGTTTCGTATGATAAAACTTCCGAATCGCTAGTAAATTCGATTATTTAAAAACAGAGAATGTAGAACCGCGAAATTCCGTCAGATGTCCGAGGCAGGAATGTCGAGACCGGGTCGAAGAATTTTTTAAGATCGTACTTAATAAGAGAGAAAGAGAGCGAGAGCGAGCGAGCGAGCGAGCGAGAGAGAGAGAGAGAGAGAGAGGAAAAAAGGAAGAACCGACAAAAGGAAATTTTTTCGCGATGATTCGAACCTTCAAACCTTTTAGTTAGTCAGTTTCTGAAAATTGAATCGAAAAATCGATATCGGTCACGCGATCGTTCTTTAGGCAAATTGAACAACGAGAGGCGGAGAAAAAGTATAAGATTCGCGTCATTTCGCATATCCGTATCGAGTTTCTCGTTTACTCTCAGTTTAAAAATTTATTATTAAGCGTGGTCGATAATGATGATGAACAAATATATTCCGCAAAAAATAAGAGCGGCCATCGTCCCGTCGAGCAAACGAATAAATTCGCTTGACAAGGTCAGTACCTGGCTCGAGAACATCGATAGTAACGCTAAGAAAATGAAAAGAAAAGAGAATACCGATACACTGTTCATCGCGTTGCGCCGCCATCGCGATGCTCGAAATGCTATATTTTTTGCAGCGCGAATGCTCGGATTTTTACCCCATGCAAGGGTATTACCCCGTTCCACTTCTCCTTTCTTTCCGTTCTTCTGTTTTTTCCAGATAAACACACCGGAGCATGATCGCTGCTGCGTTCGTAGACATTTAAATAATAGATCGTGTATAGGGTATATTGTATACACAAATATCCAGAACGTTTAAATAAAAGCTTATTTATTGCCGAGTATACTAGACTCTATACGGTATAGAGGAGCATTTATTGATTTCCTTCCTTCGTACGTTCGATTCTCCTTTATCAATATTTTTCAATGTCACCACTATATCGTGTACGATAAATTTAGCTATTGAAGAAAAAAAACAGAATATAATTGCACAGATAATAATCAAACAGAAATATGGATATTGTCAGTTAAATAACGCCCATTGATTTAATTGTATTGAAATAATGATAATTGCTGGCAATTTCAAATAATACAAAAGCAAAGACAATAAAAAAGAAACCGAGAGCGTGAAGTACAACAAAATGTTAAACGATGACGTCATTCTATAGACAGGAACTTATCAAGGTAGGAAACACATCAAAAGATAATATACTCTACGATAACTGTATTCGCGTAATTTTATAAAGTTTGAAGTGTGAACGATAAAATAGTCAGTCATTAAGAGTAGATGCCACACTCATTGCTCGCTCATCCGTTCTATTAACAATATCTTAAATCGCGTAATCTTTTTATTAAACAAACGACAAATTATCTGTGCGAATACAAATAACCGGCTCGATCTGCCCAATGGCGAAGGTCGCGAATTCTGGTTACGACTTATGTAAACGTACCGTACAACCGATCGACAATAAACATAACAATAATTTTATAGTTACCTATCAAAATCATTCTTACGATATACAGGATTTTCTTCATTATCATCCTGGAGGAAAAAAAGTATTAACTTATTTCAAAAATCAAAGCTTAGATAAAGCGTTCAAAGAAAATCCTCATTCGCAAGCAGCGTTTCACCTGTTGGAAGATTTTACGGTGGAAAATGAAGAAAAGTATCAGAAATACGAAGTGAGTATAGTAATAAGAGATTATTTGTTGGGATAGTTGTTATTGCTTTTAAATTATTTTATGTATTTTATGATTTAAAAATTAATATTCCGTGAACGAATGACATGATGATTCATCGAGATTTTATAACATTGATGATTACGTTTGTAGAATCTGATCGATTGGAATATATCTATACTTGGACAAGTAAGTTCGTTAGGTGAAAATTATTGGGAATGGGTCAATTTACCGGTGAATCGAAAAATTAGACTTTTCGAGTCAAACTTATTAGAGACTTTAACGATTACTCCTTGGTACGTAATTCCGCTTGTATGGATACCGGTAAGCATCTATTTCTTTTATTCAGGATGGATGCAAATTAATTTCAACGATACTGATAATCATTTTACTGGTAATTTTTATTTCTTTTTTTATTTTATTATTGATGCAATATTATTATGGAAAAAAATATTCAAATATTTCATTGTCGATCTACAAACAGAAATTATTAATTATTAAATATCCGTTGTAAATATTTCTATTATCGATTATAATATTATAATTGCAATTATAACAATCTATTATACAATATTATTATTTTTTAATACCTATTTATCGATATATTTTATTGAACTTATTTAAAACTTTCAGAAAGTACCTCGATTGAAATTTTAACTTCTTATATATTTGGTATATTGATATGGACTCTATTAGAATACGTGGTTCATCGTAAAATTTTTCACTTTAAACCACCTAATTCTTCAAAATTACTTATTACTTTGCATTTTTTACTCCATGGAATTCATCATAAGGTAAAAATTTATTAGAAATTGCTAATTTATTTAATTGCAAAAAAAAAAAAAAAAGAAAAAAAAATTTGATATATTTAAATCGTGTAATAATTTCACTTTTTATTTCATAGACACCATTCGATAATAGAAGATTAGTATTTCCACCTGTGCCAGCTTTGTTAATAGCAATATTATTATTTCATATTTATAAAATAATATTTCCTCAAACAACTTTTTATTTTATTATCGCTGGTACAGCAACAGGTATCGTCGTCGAAATATTTATTAAATTCGATGAATTTTCTTATAAATATTGATAATATACGAAATTTACAAAAAAAATTATTTTATAGGCTATATGAGTTATGATTTAATACATTATTATCTACATCACGGTGCGCCAAAAGCTGGAACATATTTTTATTTATTGAAAAGAATTCATAATTATCATCATTTTTCACATCATGAATTAGGTAAGATTATTTTTGTTTTCGAAATATTAAACAAATTTACTGTAAAATTATGTTTTTTAGGTTTTGGTATCAGCTGTAAACTATGGGATTATATATTTGGAACGACTATTTGTTTGCGAAAATTGACAAAACCGATTGAATGGTAAATCGATCAATGAAAAATAATTTATAAATTAAAAATAAAAACTTTTTATAACAAATAAGTACAAAACAAAATAAATAATTAAAGTCAATCTACGATCGATCTTTCGATCATAATACGATCGTTCGATAATATACATTTTAAGTACAAACAAGAAATAAAATGTAGAATATATTATACATAAGATCAAACAATAATTAAAAAAAATTTTTATAAACGTTTTTATATGCTACAAACCTGAACAAATTAATGCTTTAAGTACATGAATGTATACTTATTTTATATAAAAATAATTTGAGCATATCAAATCAATTAATATCAATGATTAAAAATATAACATTGATATAATATAGATAATTAAATATGATTAATTATGATTAATAGATAAATAAACATATTTAAGGTCCTTCAACTTTGATATTTTTTCTACCCATACTTAACTGTGGAAATGTGCTCTTATTTGTAGGAGGATTTAATCTAGAAGATAAATTAACAAATGCTTCAAACAAACTGGCCCTATCCATAACATTTACTTCATAATGTTTCAATTTCTCTCTAGTACACCAATTTGCAGCTTTACTTGCTGTATTCTCTAAACTATGAGATTCTTCTTCAGCTTTTGTTCGATTTCCAACAACAATTACGGTTATTTCTTTTTTATCTTTATTTCTATCGATATCTTTCTTCAAAGGGAAAAGCACATCTAACGATTCAGGTTTCGCAGTATCATAAACCAAAATGTATCCATCGGCAAAACCAAGATAATGACGCGGTAATTGCTGATTATTTGAATTATTCTGAAGAGATTCCAATCCAGCTGTATCATAAAATCGTACTTTTTCCTTCGAACCACGATCCGTTTCTATATTTGCAACATAAATATCTTCGATCGTAGGATGAATTTCCTATTAAATTGTAAAATACAATTTTCATATAATAATTTTTAATAATTTTATTGATAATTAAAACGCGAATTTTGAAAATTAATAATAATATAGAAATATGTAGTTTCACGTTTGACTTCAGACATAACCTAGATTCTTACCGTTTTGACATTGACATTTCCGTATATAAGCTGTTCTAACAATGCTGTTTTTCCTACACCTTTCATTCCACAAACAATCACTTTCGTTGTTTTCCCCATATTCAATTTTTAAACTGAACTGTTATTTATTCTGAACATTAAAATTTGAGCAATTTTCAGAAAAATAATTCAACTCACAGAAGTCAATATTAAATCTAGTAACTGAATGTTGACAAGTTTTTTTCTAGGGGAAATATATATTATGCATTATCATAAAAAATATCCCAATCTTTTTTCAAAAATTTTAAATTTATTTATTGAGTAAATATTAATACAATTTGAAAGTATTTTATTTTATTTAATCAAAAAATAATCTGTTGACAATTCATAAACAATAAATATTATTTACAATATAATTATTTTTTTATTTTAAAATGTCAATTAATTATAATTTATAAAACTTTCTTTGAAATATTTCATTTCCATAAAATATTTGACGGTAAATATTGACAATTTAATCATAGAATGATTAAAGTAATATTATTATAAGTAATTATAATTTACAATATTTTATTTATATTATTGTAAAAATAAAATCTTACGTATACATAATTTACGTATACGTAAATTTGATAAAATCTTTTCTCCGTCAATTATTAAATTTTTTTTCATTGTGTGTATGTATGTTTATATATGTATAATACATATATGTAAAAATATTGTGTTATATGCATATATATGCTTTGTAATGTATTCTCTTTTGTAAATATTTTACGTTTCCCTATATATAATATTGTCATTTTCTTCATTGAAAACAATCTCTACATGCAATGTTAATCTTTTAATGTTTAAATTTTGTACCTTTTTTTGATCAGTACTTGAGATTTCAATAATAATGAATTTCACATGCAATGAAATACACTAATATCATGCATCTTAAATTCATTAGAAATTGCATTTTTAAGCAAACATCTTTCCAAGATGTCTGACCTTTTTTAAAAATAGACGAACCAAAGTACATCTTCATCTTAGATCTGATCAATACCACGTTACTTATTTCACGTGGAATTTATTATGATCTATGGTTTAGATACTTCTTTCATTTGTTCTATAGATTTTGTATCTTCAGCTAAAAGAGCATTCAAGTCTATATCTTGAAAATTTACAGAATGTTGACTTGAACCTAAAATATAACAAAATTATAAGTAAGTTAAAATATTAAAAAATATAAGAAAAAATATTATAAACAAATGATTATATACACACCTGCATGTGCAAGAAAAAGATCTTTCAAAAATCCTAATTCTTTTGTAAGCATTTTAATTTTTTCTTCAAGTAATTCATTCTCTGTTTTTAATTGATTTACACGTTCCAATGTTTGTTGAGTACGTAATTTGCTTTTAACTCTAGAACGTTTCACAGCCTGTAAAAATATTATAGTATGGAATAAATATTTATGATATATTGTTAATGAAATAATTAATTGTGTAATAAATTACTTGATTATTTCTATCTCTACGTCTTCGATAATCTTCATCATCTTCTTCTTCAGAAATTTGTCTTTTCTTTTTATTTCCAGATGTATTTTCTTTATTTTTCGGCGCCATCTGTAATTATTTTAAAAAAATATATTCAAT
Source organism: Apis cerana (assembly GCF_029169275.1). NCBI lineage: Eukaryota > Metazoa > Arthropoda > Insecta > Hymenoptera > Apidae > Apis > Apis cerana. Next base: position 11,969,499 of record NC_083855.1, on the reverse strand, counting down.
GTTAGAATTATGTTAATAAAAATGAAATATTTAAATATGAAATAAAATGAAATATTATCATACTAATTCTAAAAAAATCTATAATTCTTTTATTTATATTTTTGTTTAATAAATTAAAATAAATTAATAAAAATATGTTAAAATTAAAATCACTTTGTTAATTTTAAGTAATAAAAATAAAATATTTTAATATATTTTATCTAATCCATGAAGCAAATAAACAAATTCGACAATTTAAAAGATTATTACATTAATTTAGAATCCTTTTTTCTCTATTTTTAGAAATTAAATAATATTTTTAAAAAAATTTTTATTTTACGATTATATAAAATTTATTAAAAATTTCTAATATTATCCAAAGTTCTAATTGTATTTTAATCTTTTGTTAATTTAAAAACATATTTAGTATAATTTTAATTTTTTCCAATTGTCATATAACATATTATAAATAAAATATTATTATATTATTTATCATTCAAGTACTTTTTCTTGAATATTTATGTAGTAACTTAACGAATTGTACATAATATATTATGTATATATACATACATATGTATATATACAAATTAAACAATGCGTCATATAAGCCAATGTTTTTAGAACACATAATAAATTTTAAAGATTTAGAATACTTTAAAATCTTTTTATGTAACAAAAGATGTCACATTTCGCATATATTAATTTTAACTTACTTTTATATCTTATGCAAATTTTTATATTCTTAACTTCATATCACCATAAAAACTCAAAAATTGGAACTTTTATTGCTAATAGTCTACCATGTGTGCCACAGTAAAACACATATTGATGATGCAATACTACTAAATGAGACTTGCAAATGATGTACAAGGAAACATGAACTGCACTCTATCGGCATATTTTTGTACTAAATATAATGACTTTGAATAAATATAAATTTCTTTATCGAATATTTTTTATTATTAAAAATTTTTCATTGTATTGTACTTTACATTTAGGACAATCAGTATATATATAATGGTCGAAAGTTTTTTTATTATTTATTCACTCTCAGAACCACTTTCTCCACTACCACTGCCAGATTCACTAGCACTGCCACTACCAGATTCACTACCACTGGCACTGGCTGATCTTGATCGTGAAGGAGATCTTGACTTGGATCTAGATTTTGAACTTGATGGAGATCCAGATCGAGATTTAACTGGAGATCCAGAACGAGATCTTGAAGCTGATTTTGATCGTGACCTTGATTTGGAAGAATTTCTGGATTGAGGAGTACCAGATCTTGACCTTGATTTGCTATGCGATCTGGAAGGTGATTGAGATTCAGAACGTGAACGAGAAGCAGATCTTGATTTTGATCGTGATATAGAACGAGATTTTGATCTAGAACCAGATTTTGAACGAGAACGAGATTTTCTACTAGATGCGCGAGAAGATGCTCTTGACGATGCTCTGGATTCAGCTTCATTTTCAGATACTTCTAAGAAAAAAATAAATTATAAAATTATATTTTAAAAATATATAAAATATGTATAATTAATAAAATTTTATATATAATATCACAAACCTCTTTCTTCTTCTGCTTTTTCAGTTTCTTGTTGAGGTTCTTCTTCTTCTTCTTCCTCCTCCTCTTCTTCTTCATCTTCATCTTCTTCTCCTGGTGGTTCTAGTTGTTTTTCTCTATATCTTTGCATTTTAAATTCATTAGCATTAAGTGGTCGATGTCTTACTATTAACCTTGTGTTATTTGGTTGTTGTCCAACTTTTTGTCGACGTTTACTAAGTCGTACTCGCGTTTCCAATTCATTATAATATACCTGTAATATAAATATCAATAAAATATCAATAAAAATATCTATCATATTTTATGTTACATATTAAAAGTTAAATATAGAACATACTCCATCTTGTCTTATGACAAGAAAATAATTTTCTTCATATCCTTTGGAAGCTTTACTCTTAACATTCCAATTATATTCTCTTGCCATTTTATATTCATATTCTTCATCATCTGCATAATCAATACCTGCTGTAAAATCTCTCCTACGTTTTTCTAATGTTTCTTCCAAAGGTAAGAAATATGCTACAAATTGTTCTCCACTTTCATCCATAACACCACTAAAATAATATATTTATTATAATATATTATATATTATAAATTAAAAAATTATAAATTATATCTAAGTAATAAATTTACCGGATCATAGCTTGTGACATTTCTTCAATTTGAGCTGGTACAGAACGTCCAGTTGGAGCTGGATCTGAATCAAATATGACTTGAGCACAAGGATATTTCCAAAGCTGAAAAAAAATAATAAAAAATATAAAGTATAAAATTAATATATTTGTATCATATAAAAATATTTAAAATACCTTAAAATCTGGAAATACTGGTAAAATTTCTACAGGTACTACATTTGGTTTACTATAATGCCTTTCAATTGGCTTTTTATTATCCTCAAATGTTTTTTCTATAGCTTTTATTTGACTTTCACGATCCATATATAATGTTTCTTCCTATATAATCATAAAATAAAATTTTATATGTATGCAATAATATAATATATGTGCAAAATTTTAATATAAAATAAAAAAACTATAAAAATATTTAAAAAAACTTACTTTTAAATTTTTCTTAATACTATAACCAACTTTAGCTTCAACTTTATCGACAGTTTGTGGTTGAAATCTAGTTTGTTCTGTAGAAATATATTCAGTACGTCTGAGCCAAGATACACTTCTGGCATGATGTCTTGATCTTTTTGAATCTTGTGGAGTAAGAACATCTTCTTCTAAAAGTTTTTCATCAGCAGGATCTAATTGAGAATTTACATCTCCAGCATATGTATCTTTGTTTATAAGATCAATTTCTACACCTAAATCATGTTCTGTCAATACTTCATATTTATAATTACGTTCCAGTGAAGTTGGATTATATTGAATAAACCTATGAATATTATTTAAATATATATATTATTATTAACATTTAAACATATAATCATATTAATATATAATCTTACCGAGTAGATTCAAAAGGATATGTAATAAACTTAGGATCAAATGGTATATCAGGTAATGTATTGCAATATTTAACTCTACATATTAATTCAGATCTGAAATAAAAATAATAGAATATTATTACAATAAAAACTATAGGTTATAATGAATTTTTACCTTTTTTCTGCTGGTCTAGCTGTTCGTTTATCCCGTTCAGCTGCATTACCATTAGTTTGAATAGTAGGAGCCATATTAAATTAATATATAAAATTTAACAATATTTTAACAATATTTTAATATTTTAATCATTACAACAAAATTACAGAATATCACACGACCATACTTTGTGTATCAAAAACAATTTATCTCACGCCATCTAGTTATAACTCGTTATAACAACATATTTAACATAAAAACAACATTTATTTTCTTTCTTTTAATCTTAAAAAAAGGAAAATTTGTCATCATTTAATTATTTATATTTATTATCCAATACTTAACAATATTTATCAAAAAAACATTATTATAAAAATTTAATCTTTATAATATTGAAGACATTTCTTTAAAGCAAGATAAGATAGAGTAAGAATTGAGGATTAGCGCTATTTTTTGAGTGCTTTTAAAAAAATGTTTTTGGTATTGACACAGAGATGACGCTGATGATCAATTCGTATTCTATCCTTCTCCTACTATTTAACTTGTGTTTCATGCAACATTCTGAAGATGGCATTAATTCCCCAATTTTTTATTCCATCTCTGTCCTTCTTTCACTATTTTCTTTTCTTATCCATATTTGGTCTTGACATGTATTACAAATGAAATATGGAATATCAATTAAATAAACTTTCATTATCTCTTTTTTAAAACTACAATGTTATTTTTAATATAGAAAATATAAATATTGTATTTTTGGTTTTAGAATGAATTTTTTAGAATAAAATCTTGTAATTTTTAAGAATAAAAGAAAAAAGAAAATAAATATTAAATCTACTCAGAATCTTATTTGTGATATTAGTTTCGCGCCTTACATTAGTACGCAGGCGTTTATTCACTCATAGTATTGATTTGAATGCGCAAATCGTATTAGAATAGTTTCATTTAGAAATGCAGATATTGCTGTTTGTAACATGATTCACTATTTTATTAAGAAAGTATTATTTTAAAATTTATCACATTGAAGGAAAAGGTGTGCAATAAAAAGAAAATTAAAAAACATGGTTGGACCAAATATTTCCTTGTGACTAACCGTTCCGGAAGGTGGGATAACTTCTATACAGAGCATATCTTTTAGAACACCTTCCGATCACGAGCGTACAAATTCGGAACTCGCAACGCTTTGCAAAGTAAGCCAAGATAAAAATCTTTGTTATATAAAAATATATATATTACTATGTTAATATTATAAAAATATATAGCTAATCATTTTGTTAGTTAATCTTTATTAAAAGAATTTAATTTCAAAATTTAAACATATTTTATTATTTAAGTATCAAATATTTTAATTTAAATTCAAAAAAATTTTTCAATTTAAATTATGAATTAAAAATGTTTGATATCTAAAAAATTTTATTTATAACAAATATTAATATTAATATTAATATATGATATTAATATATGAAATAATCTTAGGTATAATTAATTTTAGGTATATCCTGTGAGCCCTGTAACAGGGCCTGGTGCAGCGAGATCCGTATGGGAATTAAGTCCCGATCCCGACATGGTCGGGCATCTACCCAATACTCCAATTTCTAATACTACTCATCAAAATCATGCATCGTCTAAACAATTACGACCGAGAAATGGTCCCGACGATAATATTTATACAGATGAAACAGCTCCAGGTCAAACACCCTCTGATGAAACAAAACAAATTTTCGAACTTCTTAGATCCGGGTACTCATTTTATATTATTTTTATAAATATAATTTTTATCATGAAAATATAATAAATTAATATATGGACGAATTCAAAAACAATTAAAATAATTAAAATATTTTTTTTTTTTAGTGAAATTGGAGTAGTTGATGAATTAGTAGAAAAAAATGGTTTAAGTGTATTAAGTGCAAGAGATGAATGGGGATATACTCCTGCTCATTGGGCTGCCCTAGATGGAAATATTGAAGTTAGTTTTTTTTTAATGAAATAATTCTATTGATAAGTTTCTTTCTTATAAATAATAATAATTTATTTATCTATATTTATTATTATATTATAGGTAATGAGATATTTAATAGAACGAAATGGACCAGTAGATCTTTCTTGTCTTGGAACTCAAGGACCAAGACCAATACATTGGGCTTGTCGAAAAGGTCATAGTGCAATAGTTCAACTATTATTAAAGGTATTTTAATTAATAATTGATTTCATATACTTGTTATTAATTTCATAACTTGTTATTAATTTTAATAAATAAATTAATAAATAATAAAGATATAAATTATTTTTATTTATTTTTAGGCAGGAGTTGCTGTTAATGCAGCAGATTTTAAAGGTTTAACACCTCTCATGACTGCTTGTATGTTTGGAAAATTTGCAACAGCAGCATTTTTGTTAGGATCTGGAGCATTAGGACATTTAACAGATATAAATGGAGATACTGCTCTTCATTGGGCTGCATACAAAGGTCATGCAGAATTAATAAGATTACTTATGTATAGTGGGGTAGATTTACAAAAACCAGATTATTTTGGATCTACTCCACTTCATTTAGCATGTCTTTCTAGAAATGTTAGTTGTGTTAAAATATTATGTGAAAAAAGTAAGATTGAACTAGAACCTCGTGACAAAAATGGTAAAACACCATTACAGTTGGCAAAAAGTCACAGACATTCTGAGATTGTAAGAATATTACAGGCTGAGCAAAAGCGACGAGCTAGATGGATTCCACCTATTAATGAACTTTGGTTTATATTTTATCTTTTGTAAAAAATATTTTACAAAATATCTTATCAATTAAAAATTTATATTTTTCTCTTTTTTAAGGGCATTATTGTTTGGTGGAGCTGGAAACAGTAAGGGACCTATACTATTATTTATGATATCTGTTCTTTTATGGGGATATCCAATGTATTTATTAAAATGTATACCATTAACATGGAATCTTTTACGCGGTAGTCATTATTGTTTTATTTATTGGAATATTGTTATGTGGATTTCATGGATTGTAGCAAACAGAAGAGATCCTGGATATGTACCACAAAATAGTGAAACCTACTATAGAGCAATTAAACAAGTATTTTATAATTTCATATATTATTAAAAAAATATTGCATATCATTTTACGAAACAATTTTTATTTTCAGATTCCATATTTTGATAAATGGAAAAAAAGGAATGTAGTATTATCTCGTTTATGCCATAGTTGTAGATGTTTTAGACCTTTAAGAGCTAAGCATTGCAGAATTTGTAATAGATGTGTTACATATTTTGATCATCACTGTCCATTTATATATAATTGTGTAGGTTTAAGAAACAGGTAAATTTTAACAATTTATATTTAATTATAAATATAATTCAATATTTTTTAATTATAATTATTAATCAATTATTATTTCAGAATGTGGTTCTTTCTTTTTGTTATGTGTGTAGCAATAAACTGTTCATTTACTATTTATTTTGCTTGTTATTGTATGGCAATTGAAGGAATCCAATTATTATATGTATTAGGTGTATTAGAAGCATTAGTATTCTGTGGACTTGGATGGATTTTGACTTGTACTTCAGTAAATATAAAAATTTGTTCTGCTGTAATATGTTATATTTAATCAACTTTTTATAATAATCTTTTTAATCTACAGGTTTTGCATGCATGTATGAATTTAACTACAAATGAAATGTTTAATTACAAACGATATTCATATTTAAAGGACAAAAAAGGAAGATATTTAAATCCTTTTAGCAGAGGTCCCGTTCTTAATTTTATCGAATTTTTTTTATGCCCTCCAAATCATCAAACAAATGACCCTCAAAATTATCAAATACTTTCAGAAGATATTATGTAAAAAATAATATTATATAAAGATATCATATAAAAAATAATAAAATTGTAATTAGTATTTTTTAATAACATTATAAGAAAAAAAATATTAATAATTAAGCACTTAATATTATATCATATATACATAACATGTAATCTTCATTTTTAATACTTATAACTTTTTATTTATAATATTAAATAAAACACGATTTAATAAATAACTTATTTTTAAGAATATATATTTTTATATTTTTATTCTATTTAAAACATTTCTATTATGATTACAATAATATTATTAAAAAAATTACTAATAAAATCATATATAATTTTAATTTTATGATTTGTATTATTATTAAATAAAAAAAATATTCAATATATCAGAAATATGATGATAATATCAGTAATATACATTATTAATACGTCAAATAATTATAAATTGATATATATGCAAATTATATTAAAAATTATATAAAATATATCTTTGGTAAAATATACTATAATTTTGCATTTAATTGAAATATCAATATTTTTTAATCCATATAATTAAAAATTAAAAAGTTATGTATATAATTAAAAATATTATATTATAATATTATTAAAAAAATTTTTTAAATTATTTATATAAAAATTATAAGTTATTTAGTATAAAATTTAGTTTTAATAAATGTCTAAACATTATCTTATTAATATATCTTATGTCAAGTGGCTATAACAATTAATAAATACAAAACAAAATTCTTATTTTAATTCATAACAAAAATCATAGTTTGGTGGAGGATCAGGAACAGCAGGTGGATCTTGAGGAATATCAATCCCTTCTGTATCTAAAAGTCTCAATTTTATATCCATGGATAATAAAGTTTCAAGATCATTTTCCGCTTCTTTACTAGTCATTCTATTACCTGTAAAGATATAAGATATGAATTTTTAAATTTAATTTTAAATGGAAAAAAGATAATTCAAGTCATGAATAACACTATTTCAATACCAAGCAAAGCATTAATGCCATCAGTCCAATAATCAAAAACTTGTTCATCCGGAGCTACAAAATCTAAACTTGAAACTTCTACAGAATCTAAAATTAAAGAAAATGCTAATTGATGTGTAGTTTTCCGTCTTTGTAAATCTTTCATATGAGGACAATCTCTGCCAGTCAGTAAAGCACGAATTTCAACAACAGCTAATTTTGTAGGAAGTTCATCAATTGTTGGTACTGATTTTTCATCACAATCACCATAATGAAATACTTTGTGATTTGGTGAAAGTCGAACATACCAGAACTTATCCTTAATTCTCTATTTACATATAAATATATTTATTATAAACATATAATTCTGAAAATTATCTGATTTAATTATATTATTTTATTAAATAATAAATACCTGTCCTCTAGCACTATATTTCATAAATCTAGTGCCTTCTACTAAAAATCCTAAACGTTGTTGTTGAATTAATTCTAAAATTTCAGGTGTAATTTGTTCTCTAAGTTCAACTATCGGTCTTGCATGACTTTCCCATTCTTCTCTACTCGTCCTTTCTTGTTGCCATAAATTAGTAATAGTTGAATATGTTAATTGTTGTAATTTATTTTTGAATTTATCCAATCCTGTAGGTTTACATTGAAGAGCTCTAGTAATTTGTTCTCTTACAACAGAAAATACTTTTATGAAATCTTCAGTAGTAGCCCTCATTTCTTTCCAAGTCTTATTTAAAAGAACTATGCACACACAATAAAATTCCTCAAATGGATGATCATGTGTGAAAAACATAGGGTGATATGATTGTCCTTGTTCACTAGGTGCTTCTCCAATACGTAAAACCTAATTAAATTCAATAGAAACTTCTAATTATTTGAACTATCCATGTTTTAAATTTTATATATTCACTTACTTCACAAAGTAATTTAACAAGTTCTACACTTGTTCTACCAAAAGGACATTCATGTTCATCTGCTCTGCAAGAATTTTCTAAAACAACTTTAGTATAACTTTCAGTATGATTACGTGCAAAATAAACCATACAATCTAGAGCAAGCATGCCAGGAGGAGTTTCAGTAAAATCAAGAGCAGGATTAATATCATATTTAAAACCTAATTTTTTATAGTCTTTAGCAAAAAGACCTTGTTTTCTAGCAATAACATCTCCACCTATGGCTCCTTCAGTATCAAAAGCAATTCTTCGAAGTTCTTTTATTTTATCATGTGCATCTTGATCCTGTGGATCCATTTTTGTTATCATACGTTGTTCCAATAAACTTAACATAAGTGTTTGTAATACATAAAGTTGATGTGCCATTTCTGCACCAACCTATATTAGAATTTATTTCAATGATAAATTTATAATAATGATTAAATATATAAGTAAATAAAAGATTCAATGTTTTATACCTGACCAGTAGATTGTATAATATTTGTTAAAAACACATTTCTAATTTGTTTAGACTGAAGAGTTGCAGCAACAGCTTTACGTTTAGATAAATCTGCCTTAAGAAATAAGGCATTTATTAAAGCTATAGCATTTTGTTGTATTTGGGGACGTGCACTTTGTAAATGCATCACTAAATTAGGAAAAGTCACTTCTTTTTCAACTTGTCCATATTTTCCTGAGGAATTTAATACTATATTTTCAAGAATACTAAGTGAAGCTTCAATAATATTAGTATCTTGAGTTACAGCTTGATTATTCACATAGCTTGCTACTTTATTAATAAAAGGTGTCTCTAATATATCCCATGAAACAATTCCATGATCCATTAATTCAACAAATGATTGAAGTGAATATGCAAGAGCATTCCCCTTATATTTTTCACCTTCTACCTATAAAAAAATAATAACTCTCCTATTTATATAAATTATAATCAAATATAAACAATATAATTAAATGAAAGAAAAAATGATAAATACCTGCGATATAATCAAAGCTAATCCTTGCTTATTAATAAATTCTAATGCAAATGTCATATCTGTGCTAAGAGTGCTTAATTTTTGCAAAGCAACAGTTTTTTCTTCCATACTTCCATTATTAAGTTTTGTTAAGATATCACAAGCTGTTTTAGAAGGTGAAAATTCTAATCTTAAAATACTACCATTTTTTACTTCATTACGATTTTTTTCTGTAATATAATTTTGATTATTACTTTCCGAAAATTGTAATGAATATGATTCAGGATCAGAAAGTCCCCATCCATTGCACAATTCCTAATAAGAAATAGATATTTGTATTATTTTCGTTTCATAAATTATTTTAATTTAAAAAAAAATCGATATAATATTATATATAAAATGAACAAATACTTGAATAATCCCAGTAAGAGGATGTTTTTGATTAAATTCAATAAGTTGTGGTACTTGTTCTGTCATTTCAACAGCAATTTTCACGATATTTGAATCTTTCTGGACCGGCATTTTTATCGTTTGTGTATACATTAAGTAATCAAAAATAATTTTTAATTATTATCACAAAATTGAAAAATACGATATGCATACGTCCGAAATTATCTTAAGAAATACAAATTTGACGTATCTCTTAACATGACGGCCATCATGCTAAAAAACAGCAAGGCAACTAACGGTTTCGCCCCACCATTATTAATAAAATTTATTATGTGATTATATTAGTGACTAGATATTCAGATTAAATATATAGATTATTAATTATTAAATTTTAAATAAATCTAAATTTTATATATTTTATCAACTTTAAAATTTCATAATTCCATACACGCATGTACGCACGCGCATATACAACATATACGCATATACAACACGATTTTTTTTAATGATTGGTATTTCAATAAATTATGACATTAATTTAAAAATTTTATAATTTTTTTATTTTTCTATATGCGTTATTTATATTATATGATTTTACAAAAAATTTTTTTCACATTTTTTGTTAAAATACAATAATAACAATAATAATTATATTCAACATGCAAATTACATATAAATTATAAAGAAATTCATAGTACTAACTGCATTTTATAAAGCATAATAAAAATTATTTGCTTTATGCAGTTTTCTAAATTAATTTTTTACCTTATGTATATTTATAATTTTGTTATCATATATATAACAAAATTATATCTAATAATCATTATTAATTAATCATAATATAATTTCATATAATTCATTCATATAATTTCGTAACACAATTCTATGAATTGATATAAAGATAAAGAACTGCAAAGAAAATATTTAAAAATATTTTACATTGTAATTCAAAGTTTCCAATCCCATGGTATACATAATACACCATCACTCATAATTGAGTAATAATGTGTCACCCATAACATAACATCTTTTAGCAAAGGAGCCAAAGTATTTTTATGTAATAATAAACGTTCACAACATTGTATCATCAAATCAGGAGTGATACTATCATCCTTATTTAGAATAGTCAAACCCAATTCCTGGACAACTTTATTATGAAGTTCACGTTCTACATATTTTATGCTATAAAAGAGAATTATTTGAAATAAGAAAAAATAAATTTTTTAAATTAGTTTAAAAAAATGATCTCACTTGTTATAATGATGTAATCTTTTAGTAGCTTCTTCTAAATTATCAGTAATAAAATTTACTAAGAGAAAACTTGGGCAAGAAGATGGAACAATAAATTGTCCAGTAGGAGAGAGCATTAAAGGACCTGCTTCACTGAAATTAAATAAAATTCATTTTATTATTATATACATATTTTATATATATATATAAATATATACATATATAAATTTATATATCGTACTTACAAATAAATTAATTAAATTTATTTTATACTTACAAATGAACTAAAAAAAAAATATATATATATATATATATGTCAAATATATATATAATAGTTACTTAATACTAACGTCTCAATTACAATTTCATACGTTGACAAATCGGTTGGCCACACTTTTGGATAATTTCGTCGACCTCGATAATCTGAGAGAGTAGTGATAAGTTGTTGTAGTTGTTGTTCATACTGGCTAACCATTACTTTCGGCATGAATTTCCTGCACATATAGAGTACCCTGAGCCTTACCGTCACTCAATTAATATGTTGTATTACGCACCGTCGACCCACTTTAATGTTAAGAAGCACTTGTGAAACTGCCTTCTCAAAAGCTGGTAATCTCAATAATACTACATCGTATTTTTGAATATTTTTAATTAACTGTAATAAATATTCATTTAATAGAGTTTATATTATATAAACATACATAAGTTTAATAATGTATTCTTACATCAAGCCAATTGTGCCTAACTTCACCTGAATTTAACATAACATTTCCTTCTACACTAATACCTGTATCATTGGCAAAAACAAGTGTCCTATTTTTGAGTACTTCCATTGATTTAGGATGATGTTCAGATAATGCTTTAAAAGCTAATAAACATCCTCTGTAATGAGCTATATTCCAACCACAATCCCATATGATATTTTTTAAACCTAATTCAGAGCATAATATCTTTTCTAATTTTTGTACTTCCTCTCTTATTGGCCTACATGCTTCTAATTTTACATGTACTTCATTAATGTGTTTATCTAAATATGCTCTATGAAATTATATTTAAATTACTCATTATTTAATTATTTAAAATAAAAAATTAAAATATAAAAATCTTACTTAAGAGTATCAGGTTCTGAATTAATTTTTCTTTTCATTAAAATAGATGCATAAATAGGATTATCTTCTAGTTCTGAAAAATCTATATCTTCTCCAACTCCTTTTCTTTGCCAGAATTTTGATTTATATTTTGTACTATCAGTTGGTTTTTGTTCTTCAATTTGATCTACAAATGTTGTTGGCAAATCACATGTTTTTAAAATAGAGAGTATAGTTTGTCGTATATCCTTTTCTTTTAATTGTATCTGTACTAAAGTAAATTTTCCAGCTTTAAGTTCTTCTTCATTTTTTGAACGTAAGTAGAATGGTAAAGTAGTAGGTCTTATTGGTCTTTGCTGTTGTAAACTTTCTATAATAGAACTTAACTGTTTTAAAGAATTTTCATTTACTGTCTGAAACATTAAAAATAAAAAAAATTAAATTTAATATATATATATATTTAATACATTTTTATTATTTATTATATTTGACATATATATATATATATATATATATATATACGCTATATATTAATAAAAAAAAATAAATTTAATATATATATATATATATATATATATATATTCAATATATTTTTATTATTTATTACATTTAATATATATATTTTTATTTTCTAACTAATAAAAATTGTAAACTTTTTCATAGTGTAATATATTTATTTATATATAAACATTATATGCATACACATATATGCAATAATTATTGCACTTCCTTTGTTCTATAAATAATCTCAATTACAATCAAACGATAAACTACGTTGCGGTCGCGTAATCGATTTAAATTACTTTTTTAAATTATTTATACTTTGAAAATTTAGTTATAAATTGTTTATGTTATCATAATTAAAAAATATATTTACTCTTTGTGTAGGATATTGTCCAAAAAGATCAGGATGAACAGTAAAATAAAAAGGTCGGAGTGCAGTGGATATTTCACCTGTACTTAAAGCTCTTACTGCATTTTTTCTGCAAAAACTGTAAGAAAACAATTATTAAATTGTTTTAAATCATAAAAAATGATATAATTTAATTATATTTTGAAAATTTTACAATGTATATTTGTTTACCATCTTCCTAATGCACAATACATTTTTGTAATCTACTATATCACACGTTCATATCACGTTAAGATTTACAAGTTGAAATATGATAAATATATTCATTATTCATTACTTTAACTAAATATACATTTACAAATAAATCTGTCCAATATTAGTCGTAGAATATGATCTTTTAGATATATAATAAAAATAAAAACTACTGACATATACTTTTCCGTATAAGTATCTTTACATCGCGTCAGTATGCAAACTCGAATAACATTGCACTTGAACCTCTTCTTTTTGTCTAATCAATGGTGCGATCTATAGAGTATAAGAATGACATGTATTGAAATGATCATCAAACATAAATATGTGTGATATTTGATGTTAAATTAGTATTTATTATGTGCAATGTAAAGATGAGTTTTATTAATAAAAAAAACATTATGAAACTTAAAATTTTCTAGTTTTTATATGTATATATAATATTATATATATACAAACATATTTATATTTTATTTTTATATGATGTATTGCATAGTTTAACAATATACGTCAAGTATCAATACTTTATATACTGCATCAGCTGTTTTTGTTTTTATAGATGTAAACATGTAATGAAAAGAAAAGTATTAAGATTAATACAATATTAAGATTAATACTATGGTATTTAGTTATATCTGTATTTAGTCACAGGTGGTCGAAAATGATATATATGTATATTATATACATAATGTTTCGAGATTTTAAAACAATAAGATACTGAAAGTACTATCAATCATTTGATAGACGTGGTTCATTAAACATGGTTTTCGAAGGTTTTTCGAAAATTTTTATATGTATTATACAACAAAATATAAATAAATATTCTACATTTTAAATGAATTATCAAGAAAAAAATTTGTGACAACTTTGTATATAACATATTGTAAGTATAAAATATAAATTTGTATAATGTTCAATTAATTTTATAATTATGCAATTTTATAACAAATTTTTTTACATTCCTTGTGTAATAATTAATTTTTTTATATATTTAGCTTCAATATGTCATATTCTATCAATAGAAGACCTTTATTAGGAAATGCATCAGATAGTGAATTTGAAGATGACTTAGAAACTGAAGCTGATGATCCAAATATTTCTATTCCAGATGAAAAACCATTTTTTAAGCAATATGAACCTTATGACAAGTAATAACTTTTATAATATTATTGTGAATATATTTTATATGTATATACGTATGTGTGTGCGCGCGCGCGTATGTGTATGTGTATTTTATTACAATTTCATTTTAAATTTATATAATTTTAACAATTATTTTCTTTTGTTTTTTTTAGATATAATCTTGCATACATTGTTTTTTATGTACTTGGTATAAATACATTAATTCCTTGGAGTTTTTTCATCACAGCTGATGATTATTGGATGTATAAATTTCGAGAAATACATGAAAATTCTTCTAAAAATATTAATTATACTCATATACAAAACTTAGAAAAAAGAACTGATCTTCAAGCTAGTTTTACATCATATTTAAGTGTAGCAAGTGCAGTACCAAATACGTTTTTTTTAATTATAAATGCATTTATTAATAAAAGGTAAGTAAATTCTATAATATTAATTATGGAATAAGAAAGAATTAATAATATAATAATATATATAAATAAAAAGAAATTTTAAACTACATAAGAAATATTAAAATAACAGAATTTCTTTAAGAATAAGAATGGTGGGCTCTCAATGTACAATATTATTATTTTTTATTTTAACAACAATATTTGTTAAAATAAATACAGATAAATGTAAGTTTTCAAAACAAAAAATATTTGATATAAAATTAGATATTTCAGAATAAAGTAAAATATAAACTTTATTTTTAGGGCAGGGAATTTTTTTAATAGTTACTTTGACTACAGTAGCATGTGTAAATGGTATATATATATATATATTTTGAATTTAAAATATTATTGAATAATTTGATAAAATTTGATAAAATGATAAAATTAAATATATATTTATAGCTGCAAGTGCAATTTTTGGAGGAAGTTTAATGGGTATTGTTGGACGTTTTTCTTCAAAATATATAACAGCTATGTCAAGTGGACAAGCTCTTGGTGGGATTATTACTGCTATGGCAGAAATATGTTCTCTTTGGATTGGTGCTAGTCCTGTTCTTTCAGGTCTAGTTTATTTTATTATTGGAGATGTTATATTATTTTTATCTTTGATTGCATACATAGTTCTAGAAAAAGCAGTAAGTAATTTAGCATTCTAATATAAATATATATTAATGATATTCATCATTACATACATATGTTTTATAAGTAGCTTATGATAATAATGCAAATATAAATATATAATACATTGTATATTAAAGAGAGCAAATTAAATTACATAGATATTATTTATATTTTATAATAGACATTTTTTAAGCATCATATGATAGAAAAATTACCCGAAAATGTAGAAGCAGATTTTTCAATAACTGGAGAAGTAACTTTTCCACATGGTACTGCAGTATCTTATAAGCGTATTATAAAAAGAATTTGGCATTATGGTATTAGTGTACTTTTAGTATTTTTTATATCTCTTTCCGTATATCCAGCACTTACTGTATTAATAGAAAGTCAGTATAAAGGAAAAGGTTATATATGGAATGGTAAGTTTTATAATTGAATTTTATATAAAATCATATAAATATATAATTTATATGATTCTTATATTTTTTATAGATATCTATTTTGTGCCTGTGGTGACCTATCTCATTTTTAGTTGTGGTGATTATACTGGAAGAATATTATCAGGCATTTTTCAATGGGTTTGTATAAAATATTAAAAATAATAATTTTCTTTTATTAGAATAATATTTAAATGCATACAAAACAATTTTTTAGCCAAAAAACAAACCATGGCAAGTTGTACTTTTAAGTTTGATAAGAATTGCCTTCATACCAGCTTTTATGTTTTGTAATGCACAGCCTCGACATCATCTCTCTGTTTATATTCATAATGATATTTATTATATTTTAATAACTATTGCATTTGCCATCAGTAATGGCTATTTATGTAATTTAACACTTATTTTAACTCCTACGTAAGTTATGTATAGAATACATATAATGTTACATATTAACTCAATAAATTATTAATTTTATACTAAATATTTTTAAATAGAGTTGTAGATTCTCAAGAGAAAGAAATTGCATCTGCTATGATGGGAGCTTTTCTTGGCATAGGATTAATATCAGGTTCTGCATTCAGTCTATTCATGGTTAAAGCAATTTAATTATAATTTAAAAAAATTTTCACTGCCCTTTATACATTTAAAATGAAATAGGACCACAGAACATAATATCACATCATATTAAATAAATTTATTTTATAATTATTTTATATTTCATAACAAAATTTGATGACAAAAATGAATATAACATTTAATATATTACAGTAAATTTTTAATTATTTCTTTGAAAATATCTATGATCAATATCTTTGACCATTCCATGATTACATAAAATATTTGATATATAAAATGAATATAATTATATGTAATAGAATATCTAAAATATATATTAATATTAAAGATTTAATATTATTGAAAAATCACAACCAATTATGTATTATGTATTACTTAAATATTATATTTTTAAAAAATAAATTATAATAAATATTTTAATTACTGTCAAAACTAAAACTATAGTATAATATATGTGTATATATATATATATATATATATATATATATATATATATATATATATATACACATAAATTTATATTTAGCTGTAATAAAAAAGAAATGTAATTAAATTCAATTATAAACTAACTGTTATTATAAACTAACTAAAACTTTTTAAATAAATAAAAGATTTCATTAAAGAGAAAATCTTATTAATGTCCATGTCAGATATATTGACACAGAATATATTACATATATTTTATAGTATTTTGTATCATTAAGATTATATCATATACAATTTGAATTTTATTTATACACATAATAAATATAATTTAAATTTTGTTTAATATAATTTGTCATTTTGTGCATATATTAGAATAAATATAACTAAAACTATAAATTTTAATTACTATTTTAAATTTAATTCAGAAAAAAATTACTCACTTATTGGAGCACACATCTATTTCATGAAATATAATATTGATTATTTCTATTAGTTAGTGGAACAAAAGCTACACCTGTAAGAGGCTTTTGTGTAATGCTCCCATCATGTGTTTTGTCAACCTGTATTAACATTTGATCTGATATTCCTGAACCTACTGGTAATACCATACGTCCTCCAAGAGCTAATTGATCAATTAACTATATAAAATATTTTAATAAGTACAAGTTGAATTTTTATAATTCACATTAAATATTTAAATTTTTTCTTACTGCATGTGGCAATTCTTTAGCAGCAGCTCCTACATGAATAGCATCATATGGTGCTTGTTGTGGGTATCCCAATCTTCCATCTCCATCTAAAATGTTACATATCTTTTATATAAAGGATATAAATCTATATATTTCCAAAAAATTTTAAAAATAATTACCAACAAATTGAACACGACCATATTCAATAAGTTCTGGATTATCCTTCTTAATGTTTTCAATAGCAAATAGGTTTAGTTCAGGAATATGTTCAATTCCTACAACTAATCCATTTGATCCTGTCATCAATGCCATACATGCTGTTAAATATCCAGAACCAGAACCAACATCTAATGCTCTTGCACCATTGAATAATTTTTCTTCAAGTATTTCCAATGCATATGCATGCTAAACAATTTTAATTTATAAATTTTATTAATATATTTTATTTTAATATAATATAATATAAATATATAAATGTAATATAAATTCAAAAGGTATATACCATATGAGGAGCACTTATAGTTGCACCATAACCAATCTGTTGTGGAGCATCAAAATATGCATATCCAGAACGAACATAATGTCCCCTATCTACAGCAGACATTGCTTCATAAACTCTCTCAGTTTTAATTATTCTTGATGCTAAATTCAAAACATTGATTTATTTATAATATTATTATAATTTAATTATTTATAATATTATTATTTATAAAATCATAATAAATATAATTTAAAAAATATATAAATAAACAATTTATAATAATTATACTGTATTTATATGCTTACTCCTAAGATATTCTACAAGATCTTGATTAGTTCTTCCATTAAATCTCGCAAACCAGGCCATTTCAAATACAGGAAACAATAAACTTATCACTATGAAAATAAAACACGATAATTTTATCACAAATTGAATTTTCGTAAATCGTGATTTAATGAAACACTCGAAATATGATCGTTGCAATAATTCACTTATAAATTTATTAGAACGACTATAATTAAATATAATATTTATCTATGTTAATATTCCCATTAAAAAAACAAAAAATAAATTTATTATATATGCAAAATACTTCAGCAGCTTTAAATATATGTAAATACTTCAATAATATTAAAAGACAAGTAAAATGAAACCGCCTAATTTAATGTAAATCAAATATAAATTTATTTGCAACAAATATAACTAATATAGTGATTTTAATATATCTGTCTTGTACGTATATTGCAAATTTCTAATAAAATAGAACTTTATCAATATGTACTGAATACAGACAGATATGAAAGATCAAGACGTACAAGACCAACGTAACAGATCAAATAACGAAGTGACATGTAATGATGCAATACAATAGCAACACAGATTTGTTTTCAAACTAGTCAATGAAATTGTAAATATATTTCATAACATAAAAAACACTATATCAGACACTCTACTAGGAACATTATAATCATCTAGTAATAAATGAGTGAGATCTAGTAATAAAATTATTAAATAGAAAGATTGAAAAATTTCATATTTCTTAATTTTAAGCCTGAATTTTTTAATTAAATTGATTTATTATTATATATAAATTCTAAGAAATAATTAAAAATTAATTTTTTTGAAATATCTTTTCTCATTTAAATTAAACATAAATAAAAATTATATAATATTTTAAAGTTAATTATAATTATTAGTTATAACTAGACAAAATATTTGAACATAATAATTTCAAATTATTTCTTATTGTTTAAACATTAATTTGAGTTTTTAAAAATTGAAATATATAAATTGTTAAATTTATTAACTAATTAATTTCTTTTATTTATCACTAGATGAAATACTGATATAAATTAACTATAAAATTTTATTTTTATTATAATTATACTAAATTGTTCATTATTATTAAAAAAGCAGGAATATTTTAATAAAATTAATTTCAAATTATTTTAAAAAGTTTAAATTTGATTTAATTCTGTAATTAAATATTTCATCTATATATTATTTTTTTTTTAGTATTGCTATTTCATCTATATATTATTTTTTCTATGGTAATACATGTTATAGTACTATTAGTGTTTATGTTTAAACAATTAATATAATGTAAAAATTATATTTTTTTTATAAAGATTATATAAAATGTTATCTCGATTTTATCATATTGATTGTAAAACTATTAATATATCATTTGTCAATTTTAGAAGGCACTATGTAATTACATATTTAATATTTGATTTTTTTTATATGATATATTTTGTATTTTGAGTTATATATAAGTTTAACTTTATATAAATTTCAATTTAGGCAAGAGCGATAGTTAAAAGACGTCAAAAAGAAAATGAAATAATTGATAATGAAGTAAGAAATCAAAAAAAAAGAATACCGATAATACTTTCCAAAAAAAAATTATATGATTTTTATACAGATGATACACATAATAAAAAGAAATTAATATTAGCTAGTCATGGATGGAAGAATAGAAAATCCAAAAATGATCACTTTTTTATATATCCTTATCACAATGTATAATAATTTTTATTTATTTTTATATATATATATATATATGCATATATATTTTATAATACATGTTTCATTATTACAATTATTTTTACAGGATAAGACAAAGATAAATAAAATTGATTTTGAAGCATTTGAGGAGCTTAATATAAATAATTCTGTATGTAATAATTTAGAAAATTTAGATATATATAAACCTTTGGAAATTCAGAAATTAGGAATACCAAAAATCCTTCAAGGATATAACGTATTATTAGCAGCAGAAACAGGATGTGGGAAAACATTAACTTATCTTTTGCCATTGGTAACTAAAATTTTAATGTGGAAACAAAATATGCAAAGTAATATAAATGCTCCATTTGGTTTAATTATAACTCCTTCAAGAGAATTAACAGTTCAAATTGCAGTTAGTATATTATATTATTAATATTAGTAATATAAATCTAAAACTTTCATTTATATTATAATATTTACAAAGCATTCTATTCCTTTTTTTAGTTGGAATTAATTAAGATATCTAAAAATCTTGATATTAAAATAAAAATAATCACTGGTGGCAGAACAAAAAAAATAATATTGAATCCTCCTGTGGGTCAAGTTGATGTTCTTGTTTGTAGTTTTGGAGTTATTAGTAAATTGACAACATTTGGTGTATATAGTCTGAAATCTATAAAATTTGTTGTCTTAGATGAAGCAGATTCCTTGTTTCATCATTCATTTGAGGAGAAATTAAGAGTATTTATGAAAAGAATATTTGTATGTAGAAAAAAAAAAAAAAGAAAAATGTTTGATAAATAAAATAAATTTTATGAAGTTTTAATAAATACAGGTTGGATATTGTCATACAACAAAGGATGAATTCACCGATTCAGCTCAACTCATTTTAACTTCTGCAACAATTCCTTCACGGATGAAGAATGTATTGAGTGGAATTGTAAATGTAAGTGATAGAATTTAAGTGATTTTAAAAATAATTTTAAAAAACAATAAATAATTTTATTTGTAGCCAGATTCAATAAAACATGTAACAACAGAAAAATTACATAAAATATTGGTTCCACAAAAATTTATAAGATTAATACCGAGTGAAAAACCTGTGGAACTTTTGAAATATATAAAACCTAAAGTGTTAAATAATCAACGTGTAATTGTATTTTGTAATCAAAATAGTACTTCTTTTTGGCTTTCTTCTTTTTTAAAAGATTGTGGTATTAAAGTTACAAATTTGAATGGCGATATGCCATTATCTGTACGACAAGGAAAATATGGAGAATTTATAAGTGGTAAAACTATGGTATTATCTATGACAAACGGAGGTTCCCGAGGTTTAAATACAATGATGGTTAATCATATTTTAAATTATGACTTTCCATTAGACACAGCCAGTTATATTCATAGGTATTCAATTTATTTAATTTATTTCAATTTAGATTTTCTATATTTATAAATAAATATTATATATTTAATTTAGATGCGGTAGAACTGGTAGAATAGGTACCATAGGTGATTGTAGAGTGACAAATTTTATTTCCAAAATCGGAGAAGTCGTCGTAGTTCAAAAAATTGAAATGGCAGTCAGGAAAATGAAACCAATACCTCTGTTCAATCTCGTGAATAACGAAAAAGAAGAAGAAGAATTGGAAATAGAAAATGATTACACCGAGGAAATAATTGAAGATTTACATAATATAGAAAGTATTCCATATTGAAATTTAAATGTTTTTTTGTAATATAATATAAATAAACATTTATAATAACAAATAACAAATAACAAAAATTATTTATATTTTATATTTACTTTATATTTTATATAAAGTATTCTATCTATTTTTATAATATGTGTTTGCTGGTATGAAAAGTCTTCTATGAAGCCTTTTAGGTGAATCTCTAATAGAAGGATAAAAAAATTTAATTAAATTAAATGTCATTGATCTTAAACCTATTTAATTTTGACTCCTTTATTAATTCTTTATATCTTCTATATAAAATAATAAATATATTTAATAAATTGTTTCTTAATTGTTTCATAAAAATGTTTAGTTTTATAGAATTTTTATAGAACAAAGTTAATTATAAATGCTTTTGAAGCTTATATCCGCTAATGGTCCATCGATTCGTTTTATCTCATAAATTTCAGAATTTTGTGCTTTTGGATCAAGGAAGGAAGCTTTCGACCCACACGTGTATTTCTATTCATCCGTCAATGTTCCGTCATGTCCGGCGGCACTCCTACACCGACCGCCTACATATCGCAAAACAGAACTACTATAATCCAAACCAGTATGTCTAGACCAGTTTATTACTCGCATTGTATTTTAACGAAATTAAGCGTGGTTGTAGGTGTTCTGATATTTGTCTTTCTCTGTACGGGGTGTGTCATAATGTTTCGAATGATAATACGTATATCATATAGATGAAAATTCTCGATGAATCAGTAAAATGAAATTTTATTCAATATTGGAAAAATTTTTTATCTCAAGTATAAGATTTAAAAATATGTCAAATACAAATATAATAAACATTATTCTTTTTTTTATACTTGACTTACCATTCCTACAAATTGTAATTTCTATTAAAGAAAATAATCTTGTATCAACTAGTTTCTTATTGATGAAAAATATATTAAAGTGTATAAAAAAAGGAAACGGAAACGGAAACGGAAACGTGATGAATAGTCAAGAGCAAAGACAATGAAAATGGATTAATTAGCGTGGGTAGTTGCGCGTCATTTAGGACACGTGGAGGTATATCATATACAAATTATAAGAAACTTTTTCTATAAGCTAAAGAAAAAATAATAAATTATCTGAAATATATTTGTACGTGTTTAATTTTTGATGAACTTTGATTTCTTCAATCGTCCAAGAACAAATTAATTTTGAACAATTATTTTAATTAAAAAAATAATTTTTACAATTTTTTATTTTTTATACAGACTATAAACCGATGCTCTAATTTAATCTTAATTCTTGTTAAAGAATCAGACACGCCTGACCCGAATTACAGAGTCAATTTGTCGAATTACGGTCACAATGAATCAGACTAGAATATACGTTATAGATATTTTTCATACAGTTATGAAAAATATTACGAAAAATATACAAAAAAATTAAGAATTTTTTTCAGCATTATTTAATTCATTTTAAAATAAACGTTGTAAAATATCAAATTTTTTTAAATTAAAGATATTATTTAAAAGAGAAAAAGAAAAAATTAAAAAATTTATTTATATTATTTATATCATACAATATGTATATATATAAAAAAAAAAATATTTGATTTATACTTGACTGTCGGCAATTTATCCTTGTAACGAGCGCTTTAGTTCCGAAGAGACGCGAATATCGACGTAGAATGGAGTGGGGATCTTCGTGGCCGTCGTAATAGAAGCGAACTCAGTTGTTCTGCGACGCGCAACTTGTTAGCGTTATGGTATTGTGTATCGCGTTTTATTTTGCTGTTTAACTTTTTCATATGTTTTCTTTGTTTAAACAATTGTTGTAGTGATTTATTTGTCTATTCTTAAAATCTTGAACATATATTATTTGATAATAATTGGAAATATATGCTTCGATATCGTCCGAAGGAAGGTTACGAATCGACACGCCAGGTCCGGGTTGACGAACCCTCTGAAAGAGGCGGACACGTCGGTTCTCTAAAAATGCAGCGCGTCGTTAGAGCTTAACACGCCTATGAATCGTGTGAACGGAAAATGGTAAACAACATTCTTAAAATTAAAAGATAAACGGGAGCGCAAAAAAAGCAATCGTATCATCATTGCACTTGGAGTGGAAAGGAAATCGATCGAAAAAAAAAAGATCGAGATGTGTAATCGAAACGACAACGATGACGATGACAACGCCGCATTGTTGGATCGCTACTTCGAAGGAATCGAGTTTCAATCTCGAATCGAAGGATTTTGAAGCTCGATCGACTTGTAGTGTAAGTGATTGTGAGTCGTGAAATAATTACTTTGTAACGACAAAATATATCGTGTGTTCATACAACGTGTTTCATAACGATATTTATCGATTGTTGATCGTTCTATGCGAGTCGGTGATATGTGTAAAGAGAATCGAAACTAGCGAAGGACGTAGAGATACAATTGAAACGTGCGTGCTGAATTGATGGTGTGTTAGTGGAGAAAATTTCGTTTATTTTTGTGTTGGTAGAAAGACCCGGAAGCCGCTATATTGGAGAAGAAGCGAGAAAGCGGCGTGCCGCTCTTCTGTGTACCGCGGCAAAGGCGATCGTCGCAGCCTGAAAATGTAAGTTTATTTTATAATGTTCCATAGTCGAATGTTCTATCGCGATTGGACTAATCTTTGAATGAACAAACTCGATGTGTATATATATTCATAGAATGAATATTTATGCGTATTGTATTGTGAATTAGTAGGAACTGAAATTTTATTCACGATGATATTTTCAAGGATGAAATCATCACGATATAGTATACGATATATGAGAATACATTTTGAATAAATATTTTCTCAAGATCTAAAAATATAATATAATCGCAAATATCATAATCATAAATTACTCAAAAGATTATTTGTTAAAAGATCAAACTTTTGCAAAATAAATGTTTCCTTCTATAAAACCTGATTCATATTCTGCAAGAAAGATGGGTTAATGTCGTATAATATCGGTAGGTGAAGGTCATCGCCGGATGCCAATATCGTACTATCAACGAATTTGTGGTGCTGTAGCATTTATGTTCTACGTCATATATATATATATATATTATAAACAATTTGTTGTCGATCGTTAAGTTATAACATCTTTTAAATGATACGTTATTTTCTCCTTTCAACTTTCAAAGTTGTAAAAAAATTGAAATAATTCTTTTCATAACCTCATTTCATCGATTTCAAAGGAAAAAATAATTTGCATCATCAGATTCGTATTTTCAATTTATCTTTCATGACTCTTATTAATCTAGTACCAACGAATCCAATCTTTTTTAATATTTCAATAAACAAAAGTGCAAAATGATTTTGAATGATTTTCTCACGATCAACGATGCGATCGAACAAACTTATATCCAGCGTTTGGTATAGTATATACGCTATAGTACGTTTATGTTATTCAACCAATATATTTTTGGAAAAAATGTGGCGTGAGATTAGCGTATCCTAAAGTAGCCGTTGCAAGGGAAAGAAACCTTTGTGCGTAGCCTACAATGTTATTGTATTCCCAGCACGTATAGGCAATGGGAGTTCGTTATTACGCCTACTTCCGGTGGTCGGTTCGTGACGCGGAGTCGCACAAGCTTTAACGGACTGTTCGAATATTTCAAGTATTTCCCTCGCGATCAAATATTCAACCAATCGTTTACACGTTCTTCGATGCAACAAGGTATGCAACAAAGTATACATACGTAAATCGTATTAATTAAAAAGATGATTTAAACCGTTCGTTTGTTTCTAGAAATCGAAAATGTAATTCTTCAAACAATTTTTCTAAAATTCATTGTCAAAATACCTATATACCTGCATCTCTTCGTGTGAAAAGTACAAGCCGCTTTCGAAAATATCGAAGAAGCCAATCCCTGGCTGGAATTTTAGAACAGCTGCAGGCGCATACCTAAGCGATAGCCGGCCAGCCTTGCCTCAGGTCTCTCAGAAACGCTCGTAAACTCGATCCCTCGTCTCAACTCGATCCAACTCGACTTGACTCGGTTTGACTCGAATCGGGATACATAGATAGACAAAAATCGCTCTGGTTTTCTACAGATTGCAGCCGAAACAAATTAAGTATGTAAGATACTTAACCTGCTTTCTCAAACTCCTGAGAAAGCATCTTGTTTGTACCGACTCGCATAGTATTAACCGTTTTCGTAATACGAAATCTACGAACGAGCAATATATAAAACTATTCTAGAGAGAAAAAAATTCTTTCGTTTGTAAAACAAATTTTTTTTTTTTTTTTTCATTTCCTTCGATCCAATTGTTTTAAATTATTTCGAGATATTTATTTTGCCCATCGTATTATTATCTTATTATTATTTCGATGTAGCATTAGAGAATAAATGTAAGCGTTTTCCCTGGATGACCAATAACACGGATTGCCTAGACCGTTTCCTGCGGCAATAACCTTCCCCCTGGAGTCGAATTATCGTCGCTCTTTATGTGCCGTTGTCGGATCGACAGGATACAGGTTCTTTAAAAGTAACCAAAGGCAATTAATTAAAGCCGGATGCGTTGATTGACCTCTGAATAAGTTTATCAGGGTTCGAGGATCGAGAGGCTTGGCTCTTTCGTTCCAACGTTCGTTTGGAACCGATCGCTTATAATTTATAACGCGTCCACGAAATTTGTTCTATATATGTGCATTAAAAAACACGGCATAGATACAAGGCTTTGAACGATATAAAAATAAGATTTTCTATATACGCGATTATAAATAAATCTAGTCTCTTTCAATCTATTTCCGATAAAGAAGAAAAATAACCAAGTATGAAAATAGGTGTAATAGGATCGATAATCGAACGTCCACGGATACAAAGTCTCTTTAATCGATCGTTGCTCGGAATTCCAGGTCATCGAGGGGAGAAAACTCTATATCGATGGATCTTCTGCATTCCGTTGATTTTTGATTTTATGCGTGCAATAAAAAAAGATACAACGATGAATCAAACGCGTTTAATATGCGGGGAACGCGAACGAGAAATTTGGTCGGATCGGAAGAGATGGAATATTCCTTGTTAGGAATAGTCGAATGCAAAGTATATACATTACTTCTACACGTGTGTATATCACAGCATGTGGTTAACTGTAAAAACGTATATCTTAGACTGGCTACGAGTAGCTAGCGTTGTCACCAATGCATGTACGTTACGAATCGAAAAAGCATCGTCACCTGACACCTAAGAAGCTTTGCTAAGAACTTCGGCACGACGTTCGCTTATCTCTTCGCTGCGAACGAACAGCGGCGCAACCGGCAACGTCTTATGGACAATTCTCCTTTTCACCTTGAGCGATATATCGAATTACCTATATTCGACAACAAGCTTGACCTATTCGCTATTTCCACGAGTCTCGTAAACAAAGTGCGCACGCAAAAATACTCGAGTGAGAAATTTTCTTTCTTCTTTTTTTTTTTTGCCTACTTGCAGTGTTTTTTTTTTAAATATAACCTCACGACAATGACGACAAATCATTAAGTCAGTTTCGGCTTTCGTAAATACGTGTTTCGAGATTGCTTGTGTCTCGAAGAAGCGCACTGCTCCTCGCATGCTAACTCGTTGCGAAAGTAACAGTGGAAAAAATGCTCAACTTACGCTTTTATACGAGGAGGTGCGAGCGAAACGTAAATATGATTTTAATATGTGATTTCGATATATAAGAGAGAAGGGGAAAAAATTTTCCATTCAAGAATTTCAACGAGCGAGAAAAGCAGCGGAATCCACTGGATTTTGCTATATCACGGTTATTTATCATCGTTCGACTCGGGGATCTAGATATCGTTAGACCACGTCCATTCACTTTGTTCGCGGGTGTATCGCGAAAAAAAGAAAGAAAGAGAGCCGTATTAGGTCAGTAGCATTCGGGTGTTCGTCCTCGATGGAAAGAAGAATAATAATAAGAGGAATTCAGCCTTCTCCTCCTTCCTTCTTATCCTCGATTCTCTCGGTTGGGTTAGGCTTGCCCCGAGTGACTCTTTCGAGTAACGGCATCTCGGACCCATCCTCTTCCTTCTCGTTCGACTTTACCACTCGCCTCCGAATACTTTCAACATTCGCGTTCACCGACACACACGCTGCTCCTCCTCCTCCTCCTCCTCCTCCGCCGCCGCCTCCTCCTCGTCCTCGTCCTTTCTCTTTTTCTTCTCTTCTTTTGCCCCCCTTCTTCCCTTTTTCTACTCTCTCGCGCGCACTCTACGTTACGCTACGCAACACAGAGCGTATGTATATCCGCCTGTGCGGATACGCATTCGAGAATTTAACGTGAAAGAAGAATTCCACGCTGTGTGTACGTTCGTTATCATCGTGTTTTTCTATGAATTTCCCAAAACCTTTCTTTCTTTTCTTCTTCGAAACAATACTCATTCTCTCTCTCTCTCTCTCTCTCACGATAATGCTCGATTGCACGGAATACCTGAATGCGTACGCGGCCAAACGATCTCCTATCTTTCCCGACCGATGACGAAACACGTTGGATGAGTAATCGGTGATGAATAACGCGAACATTAGCGAGACGATACGGTTACAAAGCAACGCGTAATCGTGTAGACGAAAGAGAGAAAGAGTTCGAAAATCGAACGACTCATTTTCACTCTTCTCCTCGCGGTATATTCGTGGAAAATTAGTACGCGCTTTTGAAAGTGAAATCTCGACTCGAATAGTGGAATGACAGTCGATCCCCGCGCTTAATGCAAGCTTTCCAAGGTTACAAGCAGGTGAGGTGTAACATAACGTGTAACGTGTCGTTCCTCGGGTTTCTTTAGGCCAAAGAGATGTTGAGCGCGTAGGGAAGAAATCGTAGAAACGAGGCGTTTCGCGAATCGGCTTCACCGCGTCCCGTTTGAATTTTCTGGGTCATGGTACGCGCCGCTCTTTCCCACCGCCTTTCTATTTCGGTGCACTCGACTTCTCGGACACGGCTTGCGTGTCCCTCGTGTCACGTGCGCCGCAAGCCTCGCGCTCGGACCGTTGCGATTCTTTTTTGGATTTTTTCCGACTCGCCCGCCCGATTATCGCATCTCGACGATATCTTCATCGCTAGCTCGCGCGCGAGAACGAGAAACACGTGATTTTTCTTCGAGGAAAAAGAAAAAAACCAAAAAATTCCAAGAGAAAAAATTCCTTTCAATCGCTCCCCTCCTTCCTCCTTCATAGAGATAAGTGTACGTTACGCGTCGCATAATACATTTCGAACGAGTTTCGAATCTCTTTCGTTGTGGAAAAACGCTTCCCAATTTTTTGCCCTTTGTAATAAATACGGCACACGGAAGGAATCGTTGAAGAAGATCGAAAGAAGATCCCCGAGGCCTCGTTGGAGCCGGTGGTGGTGGCACGTTGAATAGCCGGCGCGCTCCTTTTGTCACGCTCCTTTCCGAGCGGCAGCACACTTTACACGCATAAAACCTGTTTCGAGGTTTAAAATTTTCTTAAGAGATTTTCTGCGCGTGGCAGCCGAGTAATTCTGAGAGAGGTCAATTAGAGTTTCGGGGCGAGAAACTGTCGCGATATTCGGGCAAGGTGCTGCACGTGTAGGCAAGGGAGTTCACCTAGCGATAGCTTTCACTGACGATCGCGACAGCGATAGAGGGAGAAAGATAGAGCGAGAAACACACGCGCATGCGCGTACCACCTAACCGTACGATCCTCGTAACAACACTTGCTCGCGGGACGATAATGAAAATAATAATCCGAATTACGGAATTTTCGAATGGGAAAAAGGAAAAAGAAAAGAAAGTTCGAAACTTTCCACTTATTACTCCCGTCTTCTAATAATTTTCGTTCCTACTACTTTCACCGTTTTCGCAGAAATTGCAGAGGAACGAAGCGTGTTTTATTAATAGCCATTCGACCGACCGAAATGGAAGGGAATATGCAGCACTTATTTTCCCCTAGAAATGTTGGAATATTCAAATGTACGTAACGATAGAAAATTCCGAAACTTGGCTTACGATGCGAATTGCACGAAACGATCGATGTTACGCGATCTTTGTTGGATCGAGCACCGGACACGAATCGTTACGTCGAACCTTTCGTCGTTCCACCGGTGCTCAAGAAGATCGCTGCAGGCCGATAACGAAGCGGTTGCCCTGCCAGCGGAACGCCTATGAATAAGTCGGTGTTCGTTCCTTGCGTAACGCATCCTCGGACACGCCGCGATCCTCTTCCTTCCACTCTCCTCCCGTATCTTTTCTTCTCGAAAATCCACGCCCGCCCAATTTATTTAATATCTAAGAAAACTCCATATCAAATTTCAAAAATTCAATAATTCTTCTTTCTTAGAAGATGATATTCTATCGTAAAGGGAAATCTCGTGGAAAACAAAGAAGGCCTCGAAGAAAATTCTACAGCGTGTCGTATCGTTCGAACGGTTGCCCCCATCTTTCGTGGATTAACTTAAGAAACCGTATCGAATTATCTATCCATCGGTGCCTCGTGATACTCTTCCGGTGCTCTCCAGCTTCTCTCCCTCCCCCTCTCCCTCTTTTTTCCACAAGAGGAAGAAGGATGAAGGGGAGGACGAACGGTGGCGGGTTTCGGTCTATTGACACCGCCACGTCGAAGCGTTGATCCGTGGGAAAATGCCGGACGACTTCCTATTTATTTTTATTTTTATTTTTTCGAAGCCTTTGTAAACGAGGCTCCTCGCGTCGTTTAAAAAAAGAAAAAGTGAATCACGAGCGCAACAGCAGCATCACGGAGGAGGAAGCGGATAGATAGATAGATAGATGGATGGAACGATATAGCGATTCCAGTCGCGCGGAAATATATATAGAGACGCTGAGATAATAAGCGACCATGAATTTCTGAATAGGAATCGAGCGGAGGATACACACCGTCGATTAAGCGGGGGTTAGGCAGGTTAGGCAAGCACGGAGGGACGGGTGAAGGAGGAGAGGGGTGCAGAGGAGGACTTCCGGTGCTCAGGGCCGTAGCGTGCCCTCAGCGTTTTATTCTCCCTTCTTCTTCCGACCAACAAAGGACGACTTCTGTCTCCTCCCAAAAATATCCTTAACCTCCTCTTCGCTTTGTATTCTTCTAAAAATCGAGAATTACGTATTATCCTCTCCCATAAAATAATTTCCAATCTTTGCTTAGAACTCTTCAGATGATGTCGCTTGCCAGCCAGATAGATATAAAGCGGTTATTAAATTAGAACCGGCGAGAAACGGCGTCTGTGGCATTGTCTCGAGTAATTAGAGGCATTAAAGGAGAAGTCGGAGAAGTTGTGCCGGCCGGCTTCACTTCACGCCGACCTATTCTCGGCCGAATAAATATATTTCGGATGGTTAACCGCGATCAAGTAATTCTTCTATCGAAACTTTGAAATGAATTCGCGTCTAGAGATATTCCACAGTTAACCTTAACCTCTTCCACAATGTCGTGGCGAACAAGCAGTGGCGATCACGCCGTGGTGGCATTGTATTCAAATATTCCTGTCCCGTGAACGAAAGAAGGAAGGAAGGGTGGAAGGGAAAAGGGAAAGCGGAGGGACGGAAACGGAGGGGGAGGAAGGAAGGACGAAGTTTACCCAACCCTTCCGTTTTTTTTTTCTTTTTCAAGCATCGGAGGAGAGTCGTCGAACTCGATGCACGAAACGACGAGAGACACGGACCTCGTGATCCCTGCGATTAGAGAATGGAATAGGAAGGAGGCTGCAGTTACGAGCGATTGCTTCTTTCGTTTCGACGAAAATTTTATCCACGCTGAGACAAACGGCTGGGATCGCGCCTGTTTCCTCTCCCAGAGGATTATTATTTTCGTCCCTCGGCCGGAGACGACTCTTAAACCCTTCTTTTCCTTTCCTTTCCATTTTTCCACCCCCCTCCGGAATTCGACAAGATTGTAAAATCCTCGAGGTACCGTTAGTTCCGAATGAAACACGGCGGAATACTCGTTCTAAAGGGCTCGTTTTAAAGGGAGAAGAGTATGGAATAAAGTAGCCTTTGTCAAGAAGTTATTTCCTATCTGGCGACGAATTAAATAAATCTTTGAAATACCATAACTTTTGAAAGAAATAAAATTTCTCATTCATATTTTAAAGGGAAAATCAAATAAATCTTAATTTCGAGAAAAATTAAATATTCGTTCTAAATTCGTTTCAAAGGAGAAAAGAATGTAGATCTCCTACTTGATGACAAATTCAAAGCAATCTCTGACCACAAAATTATTAAATCTTTGAAACTACCATTACCACTCGAAATCCCCGATTCGCTCGTGTTCCCCTTCTTATCTTGGGGAAGGGGGGAGAGGAGGAAAGCGAGGAACGAATCATTGGAAGCAGCGCCGCTCTGCCACACCGCAGTTCTCCTTTCCATCCAGGCTGCAAGCCTGTTCATTCATTCCCCGCTAGTATCGTTCTTTCATCGCCGGTTAGGCAACTCATCGGCGCTCGTTACCTCGTTCAAAACAGTTCGCGCAAGACGATGTTAATTGCAGCTCGCATACCGACACGCGAAACGCGCGTTTTCTTCCAAATCCACCTTTGTTTCTTCCTCCTTGCAAATACGTCCCGATTTTCCTTCTGAAAAAAAAAAAAAAACGGAACGATTCTCTCTTCGATCCCTGGCGAAAAAAGAGAGAAAAGGAAAAAATGATCGCGCCAGGGAAACGAGGGTAACGACCGTACCGACGCCTGTATTTCTCCAAGCCAAGTTACACTCACCGCATGTAGACTCGTTGCGTGGACGGCAAGCTGCCAAGTTCTCTTCACGATTCTCGATTCTCCATTCTCGAAGGGTCAACGATCGAACGCGCTTCGTATTTCGATATCAAGAGGAGACGGACAGGGATTCCAAACTGCATCGGGGAAAAAAACAAACTTTTCTTCTTATACCCCAATATTTAATACCTTTATATGTATACGTATATATATATATATATATCGAAGCATTGCTTTTCGAGCATTGCCAAAAGCAGGCAGAAAGAAAGAGTGTATTTATAGATCGACCGTTAAAAACTGCATAACCGAGTGACGGCGATGACCGAGGAGAACAGGGTCGTAGTACGGGACCGGTCTCTTAATCTTCTCTCTCTCGAAATAAACGCCCTCCGCGAGGCACGGCGAAGCCAGGGAGGAAAAAGTAAATCTACAATAATTTGAATAATCGTATATGAAATATGGCGTTTTTCGATTCGGTGGAAAATCGACGCGCGCAATTAAGCTGTTAGACCTGTTGCAACGTGACGTGAGGCGAGGCACATCCGTGCGGAATATAGAGGAGATGTGCAAGGAGGGGTGAAAGGGGAATAATGAAGAAAGGAAGGAGAAAAATTGGAACGGAGCGAATCGGAGATAGAGAAAAGAGGAAAGAGAGAAATCGAAATAGAGAATAAAGATAGGGGGATATAGCGACATATGCCACGTAACCTCGTGCAGTGGGAGAGAAGAGTAGGATCAGGGAGGGGAGGGGAGGGCTTATGATCGCCATATGCTCTCTCCCGCATGTTGGCCAACGATTAACAAGTATGGTAATTCGCGTCGAGAGAATTCGAGCATCGAGTTCGATTCGAGTCGATTGTGCTTTGAGTAAAGAAAAAAGGAAAATGGCTTTAAGAATATATATCCTTCGAAAAATTGTATCGTTGATTAATTTCGAAATGTAATAATCGAAACGATCGATTATTACATTTTTGTGTCAATCTCCTGTCAAGATTGTTATGGCGAATTATTACGGAAGTTGAGGTAGGGAGAAGAGTGTAAAAATTTTTAGAAATATCCGTTCGATAATTATCAGAGATTCAGAAATTCTAGGTCTAGGACGTTATATTAACATTCGTTGAAAAAGTAAGAATTTCGAATAAAAGTTACCTCGAGTAATTTTTTCCGTATAAACCTCGATCGTTTTTATTACTATTATTTTCGCGATTATTGTTATTGTTTTCAGCGATAAATTATCGAAATATGTCCAGAGTTGCGCATTACAACTCGTTGAAAAAAAGTAATTAATTACAAATTTCGAATAAAAATTAGTTTAGAAGAAGCAATTAGTTGTTAAAACATCGGCGTTACGATTATTTATATAGGTTTAGGGCATTGAGGATTCGTTGAAAAAGTAATTTCGAATATTAAATGTAAAATTTGCTTCGAGCAAATTAAAATACTCGAGTAACATTTTCATATAAACCTCGACCGTTCAATTGTTTTCGCGATTATTATTACGTTTCGAACGATAAATTTATCGAAGTAACGCAGCTTCGATTATTAAATTTTGTCCATCGTTGGCTATGCTTTCTCTCTCTCTCTCTCTCTAACTTCCACTCGACAGAGTACGGTCGAACCGGGCGATCGATCCTTTTCCGATAAACACTGTTACAGTTATTTCTTCGAAAATAAAATTGTATCGACGGTTATACACGCGACGGAGAGGAGATACGCGTATAAAACTCGTGATGGCGGTACGACAAGCTTGTAAGCGGGTTATTACGTCGTCACGACGTTTAACCAAAAAAAGAAAAAAAAAGGAAAAAGATAAGCGAGATTCAAATAAAAGATACGGCGAGGAAGGAGAGTTTCGGGAGAACTCCTCCTTCGAAAAATACGTCTTTCGATAACGCGATCGTGTATTCCTATTCCCACCTTCTCCACCGGTTAGATAGACCACGTTTAGATTTACCTCACTGCCGTCCAATGTAATTCTACGCGCGCTCTAGAAATCATATACACGCAACCTGCATTACTGGCTGCGCACCGAGCCTGTTTACCCGGTTTAAATGGAATGCTCGGTGCGATCTTTACTCGGCGTATTACAAAATCGTTGCGAGCGAGATATTTATCGATTCTTGCGCCTCCGTGTATTTCACCCATATTCGTCGAGACCTGTCGGCTCGAGTTTACTTAAATCGTATCGATGTATCGAATCTCGAAACGTTTCAATGCCGATATGACGGAATCAACGGTGCTTGGGACAGCGTGCTCTTTATTCTATCTTTTTTCTTCCATTTCCTTTCTCTCTTCTCCTCGTGCAGCGTGTATTCCCAGCATATACGCGAAACGAATTTAACGTAATATACCAGAAAAGAAAGTAACAACGAATACTTGGTAAATAATTTTCGCGAAATAATATTTCCTTTATATAACGATTCCTCGTATCGAATGTCGATAAATTAATAATAGTAATCTCGGAAGGTGCCCGCATGCGACGATTCGATATCGTCTAAAATGCTTACTATTATTATCGATCGAATGCGGGCTTCTTACGAAACTTTTACGAGCCACGACTCGAGGAGGGCAGGGAGGGGGGAGGGCGGGAAAGAGTGAGAGAGAGAGAAATATTTCGAAGAAATCGCGCGCGAAGAAGCTCGGAAGAAAAAGGGGAGGGGATTCGTCTCGCAATTAAAGGAAACGAGGAAACGATCGGCTCGAAAGCGCAACCTCGATAAACGTGTCGTATCGTATCGTATCGTTCTTAACATTGACTCCGTCATTATTTTTAGCTGATTAATTGCTCCAACCGCCTTGTTTCATTCCCCTCGCTCTCTTCTCCCTCCCTCATTTCATTCGAGTACGAAGAAAAAGGAAGTCGTTGACCCGATACGTCAGCCTTGCGTAACGTAGGCTTTACACACGTGACCCGTACGTTAATCGTCGTATCTACTGGCACGCCAAACGCTATGAGAAAGAGATAGAGAGGAGAGAAAAAAAAAATAAGAAGAAAGCGAGACTCACGCGCGCGCCCGATGAAAGTTCGATCGAAAGATCGTGATACGACGATCCGAGAATTATTCGAACCGACGTTCGTCTTGTCTTTTTTCTTTCTTTCTTTTTCCCTATCTCCAAGGATTCGAATCCCTCATAACGCTTCGCGTTGTTCCACATCGAGCCCCGTTTGTGAACCTCCTACGTCGTTCGAGATAGCAAGAGGGAATGATTTATCATCCGTCCTCCTCCATTGCGCGCGTACCCTCACGAATTCACGGCCTTTCTTTCATTGTATCTTCGTGCCAATAAACAAGAAAACCGAGGCGATACGAAACAACAATTAGCCTTTTCATCCTGCGTTTTTATCAACTGTTGAATGCCACTGTTGTTATATATACACACGTTGTATTCGAAACGCGTCGAATGGAAGATTGAGAGAAAAATGAAACACGATATCGTCGATATGACGAACATGTATCGAACGAACGAATTTTTTTTTTTTTTTCTATAATTCGTTCGGCGGTTACGACGGAGATAGATGGAGCAAAAGATAGAAGGAAGGAGGGGGGGAAGGGGATTACGCGAAGGATCCCCCCCTTCAAGTTCGAAACACGTTTGTGCAGGTTGGGACAGGTCGAAACGAAACTCCTCGATTCCCTTCGACAACAGTAGTTTGTTAAACAGTAGTTATTCTCTTGTTCGCCTCGTCCCAGTCGAGCGGCAGAGTTCGTGCGAAGCGGTTCGCGATCGGTCACCGATACCCCCCTCGATGCCGATCAAGATCGTGGACGGTCTCATAGAGTGTGTAGCGCGTCTCGTTCAGTCCCCGAGAAAGAGGAGGAGTATCTCTGGTAAGGATAATAGGAAGAGGAACGGACAGGTATAGATATGTGTATATATATTTTTTTCTCGATTTCTTACTAATCTCTTATTAGTGGCGAAAAATTGAAAAGAAAAAATGGTGGAAAGGGGTTCCGGAGAAAGAGATTCATTTACACTTCTTCTATTAATCTCTTTAATCTCGAAAGTTGAGAAATAGAATAAAATGGTGGAAAGGGGTTCGAGAGAGACGTAATTCGATTCCATAATGAGATTTCATTTTTTCAATCGATTCGCAGTGGCGAAAAATTGAAAAAAAATAAAATGAAATGGTGGAAAGGGGTTCGAGAGAGACGTAATTCGATTCCATAATGAGATTCCATTTTTTCAATCGATTCACTTACTCTCTTCGTGTTACTAATCTCTTGCTAATGGCGAAAAATTGAAAAGAAAAAATGGTAGAAAAGGGTTCCAGAAAAAATAATTCATTTACTCTCGTCTATCAATCTTTTAGTTTTAATAAAAAATTGGAAAAAAAATGGTAGAAAGGGGTTTGAGAGAACGAGATTCATTTACTCTCTTCTACTAATTTTTTAGTAATGACGAAAAATTTTAAAAAAATAAAATAAAATGGTGAAAAGGGGTTTGAGAGAAACGTAATTCGATTCCATAATGAGATTCCATTTTTTCGATTCACTTACTCTCTTCTATTAATTTTTTAATAGTGGCGAAAAATTGAAAAAAATAAATGATAGGAAAGAATTCCAGAAAAAAAATTCATTTACTCTCATCTACTAATCTTTTACTAATAAAAAATTGGAAAAAAAATGGTAAAAAGGGGTTTGAGAGAACGAGATTCATTTACTCTCTTCTACTAATTTTTTAGTAATGACGAAAAATTGAAAAAAAAAAAAATGTTGGAAAGCGGTTCGAGAGAAACGTAATTCGATTCCATAATGAGATTCCATTTTTTCAATCGATTCACTTATTCTCTTCTACTAATTTTTTAGTAATGACGAAAAATTGAAAAGAAAAAATGGTAGAAAAGGTTCCAGAGAACGAGATTCCTTTACTCTCTTCTACCAATTTTGTCTTATATGACGAAAAATTAAAAAAAAAAAAAATGATAGAAAAGGATTCCAGAAAAAGAGATTAATTTACTCTCTTCTACTAATCTCTTACTAATGGCAAAAAATTGGAGAAAAAAGAAATGGTGGAAGAGAAACGTAATTCGATTCCACAACGAGATTCCATTTGTCCAATCATTTTTTCAGAGAAATTGATAAAAGAAAAAATTGGATTCCGTGACAAAATTTGGAATTTCATGGGCAGGCTACGTAGGATGTCAGTGTCATCGCGGGTGAAATGCGAGGAGAGTTACGTAAGGGGCAGGGAGGAGGATTGGTTTTGGTTCCTCGGAGTTTTGGTATTTGGAGTCGGTCGTGGATGCAGGCAGGGCACAAGGATCGCTTTGAAAGAGCTCGGTATGTATACCTCCCCGTGACCGTGTTGTTGGCCATCCACGATGACTCACGAGCCGTGGAAAAGAAACTGCGTGCCCGTCTCCCCGGGCCCAGCTCCCCGCATTCCTTCTCGATTGTCCCAATTTGAAAGAGCGCATTCCTGAAAGCTTACCACCCGTGCCTTGCCCCACAACTCGTCCTTCTTCCTCTTCTTCTTCTTCTTCTTCTCTTTATTACACGCCGTTCTTGAGAAAAATTTTTGAGACTCCAAATGGACACTTCGTTACGTTTACGAGATGCTTAAATTGAATCGTGTAGTTGTTCCAAGTATCCAGTATTGGTGTATTTGTATTATTTGGAAAAGGAGGAGTGAAATTCTTATTTCCAAAGTGTGTATGACCGATTTGTTCTGGAAAATTTATATTTCCTAAATACTAGTTCCACATTTTAAAACCTCCTCGATCGATCATTCGATTAGAAAAATATCGAAACGTTCATTCGATTTTCAAGTCGACTCGAAGAATTCTAAAATTCCCTTATTCGTTCACCCTTGCGTAACACGATGCGCTCTCACGAATGATGGCGATTACGAAAGAGCTGTAGAGGCGAGGGGAGGCGACGGAGTTTCGAGAATTCCGCACATGTGGCCCCACCACGCTCCCGCACAGCTTTCGAGCTTCTTCGCAGCCCTGTTCCTCGATCAACCGACAAAAAGTAATCGCTCGGCTGGAGGCGAGGACCTCCTTCGCGCCTTGCACCCCTTCCTCCCTCGATAACCGTTTTTCCATTCTTCCTCGCTCGAAGAACGCGACCCACTGCGTTTTCACGAGAGAGGAGCTTCTTCCATTCCTGTTGGATGAAAGGAAGAATTTCCATTCCCCCTTTCCCCCTTTTCGTTATTGCGTATCTCTCTCCTCTCTCTTTCGAAGATTTTCGGAGCGAAGAGAGAGAGAGAGAGGGTTAATTCGACGAATCCGCAGGATTAGAAAAAAAGGAAGAAATAATTAGAGAGTCGCGTCTCGTAATGAAGGAGCGGAAGCGAGAGCTCGATGTTATTACGATTTCTCGCCGACAAGCTCGTTTGCGATCCCAGAAAGGGGCGAAAATAATATTTCTATCCGGCGTGGCTTTATACGGTTGCGTATTCACGCTCGAGGGATTCGTGAAAAATGCGCGACTCCTTTCCACGGAAAATTCTCTCGACGGCAATTGTCGTGAAAAAAGACGGGGAGAAGCGATTGTTCTCCCGATTCCCAGAGAAAAGGAGCCCGCCAACTTAATGCTCGACTTATTGCCGCAAGTTCGCTCGCGTGTTATATCGCCACCCTTGGAGAAATCGAGGAGAAAAATTTGCAACGTTTCCATTAGCTTCTCCGGCGAGGAGAAGCGTGGAAAAGTATAAATGGGGAAGAAAGATCGGGGGCATTCTTAGCTCGCGATACGCTCGCAAAGAATGCCAAAACATTTGCATAACTAGTTCGGATGATCGGCTGTTCCGTTTCGCGCAACACCTATTCGAATTTACTACGCGTTTTCAGCCGCATATCCGCGTTTTCATTCGTCGAATTTGTGATCGTGTGACGTGTCTCGATCGATTGGAACCTACGATCTCTCCGATTTCGCGATTTATCTTCTAACGAAAACGTTGTTTATCGTATCGTATGTTACCTATATCGTCCGATATCGCTTCAGTTTTATCAGAGAGAACGATAAACTCGAGGAAAAATTGTAATTTATCGGATTAAGTATATATATATATATATATATATGTATCGTATCGCATCGTGATTCTGCTCGTACAAAACAGGTAACTATATCTTGCTTCGCCTCTTTTATTTATATGCAATCCAATGATCGATCTTTGGTCGTTTTGGAGCTGGAAGAAAAGGCGAAAAAAGATGTGGAAAAAACTACACGATACAGGGAACCGGGTTCTGACGTTTTACTTTCATACGATCACGTGCAAGCGAATACGACCGATGAACGATGGTTCTGCGGTTACACGCATCTCGAACGTTCCCACAATGCAACGAGCGTATGTAAAAGTCGTGGTACAGGTTCACCTGTGATTTCGGTCTCGTTTTTGACGACGACCCAACGCGAGAATCCGATACTCGAGCAAGTTTGATCTTTCGACGATTCGTTCGTCGAGAATCAGTCGAAGCTGCGTGTCTTTCTCGGAAGTCGTTTCTTTTTATGAGAGATAACATCGTCTCTCGATTCTTTGAATCGAATACGAGTAGTATCGATCTCGAAGAAACACTTTCATTCCGTCTATCTAATTTACATAATGATAAATATTACGAAAACAAAAAACCGTACATCTTCCGGTACAGTCACGAATGACTTCCGGTGACAGCAGTCGCCGCACGGTTCACGGCATCCTCTATCTACGTATTTCCATCCCGTTATTGTTCGCGGGACGCTGAAACGTGTCATCCTTTAAAATACGCGCGTTACCTCGATACACGCGTTTTCGATCTAATCCGAAAATGAATACGAGGAGCGTGACCGAACGAGCCGTGCAGAATTCTGAGAACTTTCGCACGGTGTAATCTGGTTGGAAAAAAGGGGAGAGCGTAGGTGCGCGCTTGCGATCCTCTCGTTGTTTCGAAGCGAAAACGAGCGAGAGATATTTCACGGTCGCGATTCGTTTCGATTTTTGAAAGGCGCGCTGCATGCACCGCCGAAGAGAGCCGAAAAGAAGGCGGAAAAAGACGAGCGATAAACCGACGCGCGCGAAATGCGCGGAATGCAGCGGGCCACGGGGCAGCGCGTGACCGTGATCGTTCGTGCCAAATGCCTTCGAACCGCTTCGTTTCTTGTCATCCCGTTAGACTCTGGTGGATTACATTCGTTGTTCCTCGCACTCGAAAATGCGCGATATTTCCTTCCCTCCTGTTCTCGATTCGTTCCCGATTCGTTCTCGAATGCCGGCCTTCGCAGCGACGCCAACGCCACTGTCATCTTCGCGTTGTTCGAATGCCGCTCGTTGCGTTCGAGACCCGCGAGAGGACGCGGAGGAGACGCGCATGCGCGTCATCGATTAATCCAAGTTTCGATCGTTGGTCGCGTACGAGCTACGAGGTACCGGTTCTCTCTTTAACAATGGAAAATCGCCCATTCACCGAGCGCATTTGGAGAGTCGGGCAACGGTACGGACTGTAAATGCCGCGATTCACCGATTGCCACGCTTCTTCCCTTCCACGCATCTTCTCGCAATAACGATGCTGGGTCGAGTCACGCTTCGAAATCTCGTATTACGTGTATAATAAACTTTCGTGCGATACCGAAAACCGTGAAAATATTCTTTTCTAAGACAACTTTAATTTCACGCAATTTTATCGCGTGTTAGATGAACGTCTAGATTGGCATTAATCGCTATAAGACCT
Organism: Apis cerana; assembly: GCF_029169275.1. NCBI lineage: Eukaryota > Metazoa > Arthropoda > Insecta > Hymenoptera > Apidae > Apis > Apis cerana. Next base: position 11,928,023 of record NC_083855.1, on the reverse strand, counting down.
AAATGCCTGGTTTCCTCGGGGAAAAAATGACTACAAAACCCACGGGACACGGTCTAGATGCGTAGGCGTATGCTCGCGTGGAACGTGAAACGGGAAGGGCGGTAGACGCTTCTAATTAAACGTCCTACTTTACGTCTCGTTGATCGACCACGTCTCTTCCAAGCCTCTTTCCCTGTAACCCTGCCGCGTAATTTCCGCGAAAACAAAAATATTCTCTCCACGTTTTGGCTCGATGTTGATCGATCGATCGTTCGCCGACAGAATGAAGAGATGATCGCGAGCCTGTCGATACACAGTGGCGGCGGAGGCGGCGGCGGTGGAAGCAGCGGAGGCAGCAGCGGAGGGCCGAGCAGCCGCGTGGGTCGTGGATTGGCCCTTCACAGGTCCAATTCGAGCCTGGAGCTTCCTCACAGTCCAGACCCTGCCTCTCGAGTGCCGGAGACTCCCCTGCGCAGGGAGTATGGATCTCACGGTAGAAATGAACCGCCGTGCAGATTTACCCCGAACATTTGTTCCACGGAGAATTAGACTCCAACTTATACCGTTCTAATCGCAGGGAGCATCGACGTAGTGGCACAGTCGGGAGTGATGATCGGGGAGAACCTGTTCGCCATGCTTCAAGACTTGAGGCCGCCCGCGTCGGTGGCCTCGTCGACGCCTGACCAGCGGAACTCGGTTGGCATGGAGTACCTGAGACGCGTGCCCGACGGCCAGTCGGTTGACGTGGACGAGGTGTGCGGCCCGACCGGCAACTCCAGCCCGAAACTGCGACTGAAATTGCACAGACTGTGGGGCGCGAAGGCGGCGCCGCGCGCCATGGAGGAGAGCAGCGGCTGCGGCAGCCCCGTCGTCTCGGCCGACGTCGAGGAGAGGCACAGAAGGCGGGCGTTCGCCCACTACGATTGCCAGTCGCTCACAGCGAACCTCGGCTACGCCGCCAAGCTGAGGGGCATCCTGCTCGCGCGCAGGAGGAACACCGCGACCGGCGCCTCGGCCGCGAGCTCCTTCAGGGCATCCACGCCCGACGAAACCCCCGAGGAGGATGCCGGCGACGGGAGAGGTGAGTGGATGAACCGTTCTCCGACGGACGAACCGACCTCTTACAAAACGCTTCTCTTACAGGCAACGAGCTGCTGGAGTCGTGCCCCTTCTTTCGGAACGAGATCGGCGGCGAGGGGGAGCGGGAGGTGGGGCTGACTCGGTGCTCCCCGGGCAACGGAGTTCACAGGCCGTCCCTGTCGTACGGCGTCGCCGTTCTGGAGCCGGGGCCCGGCGAGACCTCCTGGAAGCACACTTGCCCCCTTCAGAAACGGCCGCTCCCTATCGAGAGCGTGGACGAGGGCGCCCACTATTACCGACGCTACTTCCTCGGTAAGCTCATCCCTCCCCGACTTGTCGCCTTGCGTTGCAACGTGCGTTTCTCCCAGGCCGAGAGCATCAGAATTGGTTCGGCATGGACGAGCAGTTGGGCCCCGTGGCGATCAGCATTCGAAAGGACGGGAACCAGTACAGGGTGATCGTGCGCACCTCGGAGCTGCTCACGCTCCGCGGCTCGGTGCCGGAGGAGGCGCTGGGCGGGATAAGGCCGCAGGCTAGGGTGCCCACGAGGGAGCTGTTGGAGCTGGTCGCGCCCGAGGTGCAGCTCGGCTGCCTGCGCTCGGGGACGGCGGCGGCCGAGGAGGCGCTGGCCAGGCTGGACGAGCAGGGGCTGTCCAACAAGTACAAAGTCGGCGTGCTGTACTGCAGGTCGGGGCAGAGGACCGAGGAGGAGATGTACAACAACCAGCACGCCGGGCCCGCCCTCCTCGAGTTCCTCGACACGATCGGGCAAAGAATAAGGTTGAGGGGGTTCGAGGGGTACAAGGCGGGCCTGGACACGAGGACCGACTCGACCGGGACCCACGCGGTTGCCGCGACCTACAGAGGGGCGGAAGTGACGTTCCACGTGTCGACCATGCTGCCGTTTACCCCGAACAACAGGCAGCAGTTGCTGAGGAAGAGGCACATTGGAAACGACATAGTCACGATCGTGTTTCAGGTAAGGAGGAGCGCCGACTGCTCGCTTTCGGCTCGTTAACGACGCGCGTTTTTCCTCGCCCAGGAACCTGGCGCGTTGCCTTTCAGCCCGCGCAGGATACGCTCCCAATTTCAACACGTGTTCATCGTGGTCAGGGCCGTCGAGCCGTGCTCCGACAACACTCAGTACAGAGTGGCGGTGTCCAGAAGCAAGGAGGTGCCGGTTTTCGGACCACCGGTCCCTCAGGGCGCGGCGTTCGCCAAGGGGAAAGCGTTCGCCGATTTCATCTTGGCGAAAGTGATCAACGCGGAAAACGCCGCGCACAGGTACTCGATCTGGGGCGTCCTTCTCGCCGGAACGGCACGTAAAACACTTGCAATCATGTTGCAGGTCGGAGAAGTTCGCGACTATGGCGACCAGGACGAGGCAGGAATATTTGAAAGATCTCGCGAGCAATTATTCCTCGACCGCTGTGGTCGACACCGGGCAGAAATTTTGTGAGTAGCCCCTTAACCCTTCGTCGTCCTTTCGAGATCGAGCAACCCACGACTTGTGTTTTCGTACAGCTATGCTGTCGTTCAGCAGCAAGAAGAAGACCGCGGTACGGCCGAGGTTGTCCTGCGACGCGATGCAGCGCGGGGCCATATGCTGGCAGGTGATACTCGAGGACAGCAATCAGAACACGGACTGTTACCTGGGAGCGAGCATAGACACGATCGTCCTGATCGAGGAACATTCGAGGCAAATCGTATTCGTCACTCCATGCGTGAGCGTGCTGGGATGGCACGCCCAAACCAACAGGTACGCTCTCGATTCCTCGATCGAGCAGTCTTGTACGCCGACTAATTCGCCTCGCTTTTCGCAGTTTGAGATTGTACTATCATCAGGGAGAGTGTATCACGATCCACGTGCGCGGTGATTACGGGGAAAGGGACGAATTGATGGAGATAGTGGCTCGCCTGCGCGCCGTAACACCAGGAGCCCCGGCCACCGAACTATCCTTGAAGAGGAACAGCTTGGGTCAATTGGGTTTTCACGTTCAACCAGACGGAGTGGTAACCCAGGTGGAGAGTATGGGGCTCTCCTGGCAAGCGGGGTTGAGGCAGGGGTCTAGGCTCGTCGAGATATGCAAAGTAGCCGTGTCCACTTTGAGCCACGATCAGATGGTCGATTTGTTGAAAACGAGCGCTCAGGTCACTGTCACTGTGATACCACCGAACAACGATGGTAATCCAAGGAGGTAAGCCGTAAGGTCATCTCTCGAGCGATTACGCTTAATTTAGCGGATTTTTATAAATTTTCCCTCCTTCCAAACAGAGGCTGTACGCTGCAGAATTGCCAGTACTTGTCGAGCAATTACGAGGGGGACTACGAAAATGTGACCAGTCCGGATAACACGCCAACTCAGCAGGCAGCCATGCCCCATCAGAAACGGTACGAGAGATCTTTCAGCCCGCCACGATCGAGCAACAGTTCGGGTTATGGGACAGGATCTAGCTCCAGATCGTTCAACGATCCGCGTTTCCCCATGGAGGGGACGATGACGAGTAGTAGTAGCGGGCACAGCAGCAACGAAGATCGTTGGTAAGAGGGTAACGAGGATTGCATTTCATCGGAGTGTCGATCCTTTTTTATTAAAACTCGATATTTGTCCGGATCAGGTACGAGCTGTTGGAACCGCAGGATCAGGAAGGTGCCGGGTATCGTGCCAATGGCGGCACTCCCCCACCACCGCTCCCAGCCAGGCAATCCTTTCAGATGATCGGTCCGAAATCGTGCCAGAAGAAGGATAAAGAGTCCCATTATGCGAGCGCTAAACAATTTTCCGAGAGTTCGAAGCACCACGGCCACGATCATTATCCGAAAGAGAGCAATTACGTGTCGCCGAAGGTGGTACAGGATAACATGAGACACGAGAATTATCAAAGGCAATTGGACAACGCCCATCGTAATCAGGACCACGTTTCTTCCAATTACGTGAAGCTCCAAAAGGAGAAATACGAGATGAAGCAAGAAAATTTGTACGCGTCTCAGAGGGAGCTTCAAAAGAGCGATATGCATTACGTGACTCATCAAAAGTTGAGCGCATCCAACTCTTTACCCTTGGCCCAGAACGCGGCTTACAGTCTTCCAAAGTCTAGCAGTAACAACAATCTCGGCAGATGCAACGAAGGGTACGAGCACGAAGGGAAACAGGAGAGAAATTCCAAGTACGACGGGCAGGATGAAAAATTGTTGGATAGAGCGTCGTGCAAATACGAGCAAGATGTAAGGGGCCACGAGGCTAAGAGAGGGTCGACGATCAATTATGATTATCCCGAGGAGATATACGAGAGACGGAACAGCAAATACGACATGGATGTGTCGAACAAGTACGAAATCGAGTGCCAACACAATATCAATATCAACGAGAGGAAGCACGGCGACAGTCAAATTGAACCTAACCGGGACTCCTCCATACGATACGATTTGCCGCACGAGTTCAAAGTTGGAGAGAAGGTCACGTGTTTGAAAACCAGCATCAGCGAGAGGCCCGTCCCTCACAAGATAAACATCGAGTATCGCCAAACGAAAGACTTCGCAACGAGCCTCCCCCCCGAAATGAGAATCGTCGATGTCAATTGTCCGGAGGTGACTACATTACCGAGCGAGGATGAATTGTCGAACGGATCCGGGAGCGTGTCACCTCGGCTGAGAAGAGCGAACAAATCGCATCGTGGGGGAAATTTAACGCCTTCGAGCGGTGGTTCGAGGAATCAGAGTCCAAGGCCGAAGCCGGGCGTACGAAATTCGCACAGGAATTCGGCGAATTTAACGTCGAGTACGCTTCAGGAAGATCTGATGAAACTGATCAATCCCGATTACATCGGGGACGACGATCAAATAATAACGAATAACAACGTGACCGCGAACGCGCTGATCGCCAATCAGAATACGAACAAGATGAACAACAACAACAATATGCTCGAGATACAGAGCAGGTGTAGATCGAGAGAGAATTTGTGCGGCGGTAATGGGAACGCGTTGACCGTGTTGCCGGCTAACGGCCAGGAGAACGGCAACACTGGATCCGAAGTTATCTTGACGATGGCCAGGCCAGCCACGGTTATTTCGAATGCAAGCACAGCGTCGAGTCCCGCGCCGAGCGAGAATAAATTGTCGAAGGAAGAGAGGTAAGAGAGGTAGTTTGATATATACATATATATACACATATTTATATATATATATATATGTATATATCTTGCACAAAGATAGGTCGATCTTGGAGCTTTCCTTTTCTACGTGGAATACACATGTGCGTGTGTTTGTGTGTAATCTCTTTAATTTAGATTGTCACCGCGCGTTACCAAACCTCCCCAATCGATTTCCAAAGCATCGGCCAACTTGACGCCGTCCATCAAAGACGTCGCGAAAAATCATAACGATACGGACGTGGACCGTTGGCCACAAATTCACCACGTGGATTCCAGATCGAAGCAGCACGCCCAAGAATGGCCCGACGAGAGACTTATCGATGGATGCAATACCATCGCGTAAGTTGGCGACGCGATCTGCAATTACCTACCGTGCCACGATATCGAATATATTAATTACTTATTCTATTCGCGTTCTTCTCTCTCTCTTTCGAATTCTCGACATGATTCGTATGTATGATTCATTTCGATGCTTTTTTTTATTTTTATTTTTCTTTGTTATATTATCCGCGCGATTTCGATCGATCGTCTTCTCTGTGTTTCAGAAATTCTGTGTCGGACTTGCAGTCTCATTTGTCCACCCTTGAACTGAGAGTAGCCAGAGAAACTCGTCGAAGGCTTTCCCTGGAGGACGAAGTGCGTCGTTTGCGGGACGAGAACCGACGTCTGCAGGACGAGAGTCACGCGGCTGCGCAACAACTTCGACGTTTCACCGAGTGGTTTTTTCACACGATAGATCATCAATAATCTTCAAACAAATATCGTAATTCGAGGACAATCGTTGGAACACATGGAGCAGTTTCTTTTTCTTGTTTTTTTTCTCTTCTACAACCTATCGTTCTAAAGTTACAATCATTTTGTTTTTTCTTTTTTTTTCGTAAGAGCAGTATTAGTTTTCTCGAACATCGACTATCGCGTATTCTCTTAGAGATTAACGGGCGAATGGAAAAGGAGGCAATTTTAGAATCGTCGCACGTGCATACGCGTTAACGCGAATTCTCAACTATGTATACGTGTAATGCGCGTTTGTTCGCGATATCGTCACGAGCATGCATGCTCGGTATTTTGTATTATAAATGTTATACTTTAAGGTAGCTAATAAGAGTACAATGTAAGTTACCATCGTGTCACGCTCCATCGAACTCTTCATCCAATGTTTACGAGAAAAAAAAAGAAAAAAAAAAAAAGTAGTGTGTAGATGAGAGTAGCCGGCTTTAGAAAGTTGACTCGAAGAACGTTGCTTACGATGCGCGTTGATCACGATTACATCTCACTTCAAAAAAAAACGACCAAATATTGTTAGTTGTTTAAGAGCCACTTTAATTCATTCGTAATTTATTACGTATTTTTTTATATCATCGTTAAAGGATCGTTCTCGTGCGTGTTTTTGAAACATTCCTCGGTTACGGAAATGCCACACCAACCACCCTTGCGAACCTGCCTTGGCCGAACGAGACTTAAACGCGTTAATTCCTTAAATCTGGATCTTCTTCTTCGCAACTGATAAAGATGATAAAGTGTAAAGCGATGAGACAAAAATCGATCAATAAAAAGAAATGCACCTCATGTGAGAGAGAGAGAGGAAATGTTTATTTTTGATACATTTGATAAATCGAAATTAAGGATCCGATCTTCAACGGAGGAAGATCGTGAGATGGGAATGTATTTCAATGATAATACAACAACAACACGTAGAATAAAATAGTTTATTGTAATTCACAGGAAAAAAAAAACAAGACATTTTCACGATGCCTGAAAACTCACCGTTCTGTATCGGGTTAACAATAGCTGTGATTACACTCTTTTCCTGTTCGGGATCAACGGAAACGTGCGCTAAACGCGCGCGTTTGTGTATCATGAACGTAGAACGTCGAGGTGAACAATACAGATTATATTCCGACCATATAATCTACGGTAAAATTCTTTTTCTTTTTACGATAATTCGCTCTTTAAACAGCTTGTAACAGATTCTGTTTTTTTTCTTTTTTTTTTTATTTTATTTTATTTATTTATATTGTATGTATATTTATATACATGCGTGCGTAATATTTATATCAGAATACCCGTCTGTCTGAAGGGGAGAAAAAAAAAAAAAAAGTAACCGCAATCTCGCGCGATAATACACGATCATCGTACACGTCGGGAAGCGATGAATCGTGACCGTCCCTTTCCGCCTTACGAAATTCGTACGAAGGTGAACGAGGTGTCGTATCGCGCTATCCGCTTACAATTAGCCGGTCTGCTCGACTCACGGCTAAATTTCGTCACGATGCTCGAATTCCAAACACGTTGAAACGCCTTATACAGGCACGGTTTGATAATTTTCCTTTTTTTTTTTTTTTTTAATTCCTCCTCCGCTCATCTGCCTCACGTATGTCGTACCTTATCCCGCCTCGCCTCGTCCCACTGACATTACATCCTCGATACTTTTCTAAATCTAATCTCGACGAATGGCATTACGTATCAAGATATCTTTCGACGATTCATTCGCTTCTTAAGTACTCTTACGTAAATATATGTAAATATGCGCGGCAAACGTGATTAGCTTAGTAGTGCGATTCAATCTTTCAAATTGATTTTACCGTTTTCGTGTTAACGGAGCGCAGCGTCCCCTAGTCGCGCGCAGTAAAAATAAAACTCGATGGATAAAAAGTAAGCAAGAGAGGCTCGCTTCGTTTATCGGAGAAATCGAGCACGAAATCCACGCGAAATCCTCTTCGTTGCGTTCTTCCGCGTTCCCCGTCATAATCGAATTGAAAATATTTACGATTCGTTTGATCTCGTTTCATCGAGCACAATATGCAATATACACGGTCTCTCGATAACGTGGTTCTCTTAAAAAACAAATATTTCCCCTCCTCCTTTCGTTTTACTTCTCCGTGCCCGATAAGCTTCGATCAGTAGTATGTAACGAGACAACGATGAGAGAAATAACGACAGGACGAAAAATATATAGCGACGAGTCGTTCTCCTGGCGTTATTATGGCACTAAACACGAAGATATCGATTTTATATATCGAGGAAGAATAAACTTACGCTATCACCCGTCTCTTCTTCTATATTCTTCAATATTTTGCTACTTTCCAGTGGAAAGAAAGCGGAGAGAAATCTAAAACTAATCGTACAACATTTGACGACAAGATTGACGCGCGATTCTTTGACAATTATTCAATCAAGGAGGGAAGAGGGGTCGAGGAAACCCGAAAGAAGCAGAGAGAAATTCCAGTGCAGAATGTACATTGAGATGACGAGACGGAACAGCGAACAGCGTTGTTCTCGATTCGTTCTCAGTCGAGCCGATACGCGGCAGCGTAGCAAAACACGAACAGAGGCGGAGGTTAATGCAGCATGTGTACAAGTGTGTTTCCTTCGTTTCTGAATAAACGGGAATGGAAAATCATCGTGTCACGCGTCCACATTGCCAATGGAAAATAAAAATGGACGAAGACGTGATCAGCAGCGGAACGCTTCGTCAATTTCCTTCCTTTTCTCGACGTTATACTTTTCGATTATCCATTTCGTCGTTTCCCTATCTCTTTTCACAATTACTTTTCTCTCGCTTCTTTGTTGACGCGTCGCTTCTCAAATTTCAGTTCCTTCGAGCACGCGGTAACCGTTACCGTGACACTGAAACGGATATATTGCAAAAACTTTGATCCCCAAACTCTTTGAATATTACGAATAATATTTCGGAGAGAGAGAGAGAGTATACCTCTGTGCGACATAGCTAATACAAAAATACTGTTCTGTTCTGCACCATTTCTTCTCCAACTATTCCTATTATTTTTTTTTATGCATAATAATAATCCCTGTAGTCTTTTCGAATCTTTCGTTATCGCAGTTAAGAAAATAGGAAAAGAAAAAAAGAAAAAAAATAAGAAAACACTGCACACGGTACGATATAACAAGAGTATTTTTTTTTTCTAAATTCCAATACCGTTTGCATGTATATTACTTCTTTTCCCTTCTGATTTCTCGATTCTTGAATCAAAATGAAAAATTTTCTCGTAAACACAATGATAAAATCGATATAATCGATTCGTGAAAAACTTCGGTGACTTGAGCATGATTAAACAAAAAAAGGAAAAAAAAAAAAAAAATTACAAAATTGTATTCTTATTTGAAAAACATACAATCCGATTATAATAAAAAAATCAGCCACCTCGTACATACAAGAACTGCGTATACTTGAAACGCGCACGCTACTCTCCTTCGCCATTTTCTTTCGTAATTTTTTTGACAATTGTTAATCGCAATACCGTAAAAATAACGGTTCGTTAAAGTGCCACATATTCAGGAGACAAATACGTAACAACAAGTCAATCGTCAATATGATCGCTGATATCTAAAAACGTTTAAAAACGTTTGTCAATTATGATATGCGAGCGATACGGATTCAACGAACTTTATCCCTCGTTTTTCTCTTTCAATCTTTCTCTCTCGTATCTACTCTCGTTTATGTAGCCTTTTTTTTTCTTTTTTTTTTTTTTTTTTAATAAAAATTACAATTCGGCACCGCAAATACAAGATTTCAAGCTCGAGAGTGAAACCTTACCGGCGCCAAGTCATCCGTTAATTATAATACTACAAGTATTAATTGTATAATTATGTGTATATATATACATATATGTGCGAATGTGTGCATGTGTGTATATGGATAAACACATACGCACAAACATACATATATTTATGTATATATGTATAATATATATTCAGCATCACAGTAAGATAGCGCCCTTCATTATTTAAGTGATCCTCGATCTGTGTTTCGGACCTGTGTTTTATATTCATTCCAGTTAACAACATACATTACAACAATCCGTCTAAACATCATTGAATAATTTCTTTTCGCATCGACAATCGATGCAATTATTCTTATTATAGTATTCGATTCGTATCGTGTTCATAAAAGTACACCTGTACACAGGGATAAGCATTGGAGAAATAAAATCGTAGAAAGGTACTGTGTGCTCGATAAAAGCGATTAATCAATGACTCCGCCTAGTATCACGCGTACGTACCAGCGTGTATCGATATTCTTTTGCAAAATACTGTGACCAAATTGAAGGGCAATAAAGCGGTATAACGTAATAATCCGTAATTGAAAAAAACAAACGTGCCGAGAAAAAACAATTGACAACAGTTCTTCTCCTTCAGTTTCTGACACACACGGAAACGAGTGACGCGTACTGTTCACTGCTGAAAAGAAATACCGCGGGAGGAATGCGGTTTCTGATTGGTCAAAGTGGAAGGGGAACGCCTATTTTGACACGAATTTTCGTTTCTAATACGTTTCTACTATTTATTAACGTGGACATACATATCAATTCGATTGACAGAGAAAAGCAATTCTATTGAAAGAATGAAATGCAATCTCTTCAATTCCATAATCGAAAATAATTATATCTTATTTATACAATCCTATTCACAATTTTTAATAGTTAAGGGGAAACTCTGTAGTGTGCGATATTAGGAGACTAAACGCGTGGTCTCCAAGAACGTTAAGAGTGGGGATAGGCGAAGAGCCCCTCTTGCCTCTGTGCCGCTACGCGAGAGTTCTTTTCAGCGATAAACAATACTTATTTCGGAAGAAAAAATTATTTGTACGTTGCCGCGAAAAACATGGAGGAACTTCGTACGTAACAAATACGTATCGTTTCCTATTTTCGCGATCGAAACTTAACGTAATTTATTCCATGATATACTGTGAAACACACGAATTATAATGTCCAATATTGTGTACTACGTTTCGGTAGACTATCTACGTTTGATCTGTTCTATCTATCGAGTGGCGAAAGAATAATTCTAATAGTAGATACTTATAATTACTCTGAAAATAAATAGTTATAAAAATAAGCGAGCATTTTATGCTTAAAATACCTTAGGTAAAAACTTAATTAGTTTGCACCACGTACGGAGTGGAATGTGTGGTCTCTCTTACTAGATTGTAAAAGCGTACGTCTAACAGAAGGTTTAACTACCGTGTAAAAAACATTAACGACAACTTGTTAGTTGTAATAATTCGAAGTGCGACAGTTCGATAAAAACACGTGGGTCAATAAATAAGGGTGCAACAAGAGATTAGAAATAGGATAAAAGACGAGATCGAAACTGATCGATTCCGTCGATAATTGTCGTTACTTGTCGTAGAATAAATAACTGTGCTGAGAATCTGATCTCCTCGCGAAGATACATTAGGTACATTGTTCGATTCGTCTTTCTATTTCCGCCCAACGACCATCTGGCCCCACATTCTCTTTCCCATTATTTCATCCTCCCCCGACCCATATACATATACATATACTCACAGCTCTACGTACCGTGGAAGAGAAAAGACATTTTTTTACACGTAAATATATCTTCATCGCGAAAATACAAAACGCAAGCACTCACGATTTCGATATTTAACTTAAAATCGAGAAAATCTTTTTGTACTCTTCTATAAATTTTTTCGCATCTACTTTTCACTTACATCTAATGACGATAATACGTCCCAAGGATCACGCGAACGTATTTCGTAAGGATTCGCGCGATGATCGAGCGTCGGAATCGTTCCGCGAAACAAAAACGCACGAGAGATAGTTTAAACGGAAACAAATTCATCATCGTGTCATCTGCATATCCCAACAAATCCACGAATATGCGAGAATCTTGAATCAGAAATTCACTCAAAACAGAAAGAAACCGTGAGAAAAGATTGAGATTTCAACGATACATGGAATACATTTCAGTACATGCATTCGCACGTTACGGACTTTTCCGACCTAAACGAATCCAGTGGCACTACTGCTGTTCAATATTTTACGATACCGAAACGTCGGTCGAAAATCTTATACTATTCGCGACGTGTCCTCTTTGGACGCTGACTAACTCCAACCTCATCGGTACCACGAGATTTTTTGCCAATTTGTACCTGGCTCTGTGCGGTTAATTGCAATGAAATCGCATGTGTGTTCAATTTCTCAGCCAGCAGCAAGTCCTTTAAACCTTTCATCTTCTGACTGTATAATGTTATCCTTGGTCTTTCGTGTTCAGAATCGGTTTCGTCCTCAGGATCAAGATTTTCCTGAGAAGTGGAGGGTGCGGGAGGCAAAGTACCATCTGACGGAGCAACGAAAGGTTCTCCGCCACCTTGTAATAGATAATCTCTGTTAAGTATCTTTTCGCTACATGCTGCTGTCAACGCTTGAATACTAGGATGCATCGGTGCTGGATTAGACGGTACTTTTGATTCTAAACTTTTGATCAAATCGCGGGCTGCATTGCCTCTTTCTTTAGTCTTACAATAATTGTTGTTATTATTGTTTAATGTTTCTTCTGGACTGGTCTCTCTCTTTTGTGATTTCTCCTCTTCCTGTTTCGCTTCTACATCGTAACACTCGATAATTACCTGAGCGCGGATACTGGCATCAAATTTTGAAATAGTGTTTACCAACGGTCGTGCCCATCCTATGTGTAAAACGGGTGTGTTCGCTCCTTCTTCCCATTGACAAATACCATCGTAAAACCTCAACAAATAAGCAAAACAACGTGGTTGTCGTAACAAACGTTCGTCAGCTCGTACCGTATGCGGTATAAGTTCGTTTGCTATTTCTAATAATTCTTTGTATATTTCTCCATCATCTCTTGAATAGTCATACCTATTGAATATTAGAAATAATTTTCGATTTACAAATTCCATAGTTTATTCAATTTAATTTATTTATTTAACTTAATTTTTCGACTTACTTTCTTAAAACATCTGCTGCATCTGCCCATGATGACAACGCGTTGGCATGTAATCCATGCCTATATAAATAACCGCCTTGATAAGTATATGGATAGACATGAGCATTTCCATAATATTTCCTTGCCGAACGAATTGCTTCCTAAAAATGGATAAAAAATGCATTAAATTAAGATAAAAGAAATATAATATACAAATGTTTTTAGATACCATACCTGAAAGAGATCTATAGCAGGAGGCCTGCCTGGAGTTGGTGCTGCTTCTTCAAGATCTCCAAGATTACCAAGAGCCATAGGATATTTAGCAAGATGACCCAAATCGTATAATAACCATAATAATTCCTGTTGAAGTAATGCAACTTCAGCTGCATCTGAAGTTGCACTTAAACTAGGATTTATAGCAGATACTATAGTAGCAACTTCCATAGCTCTAGAACATACAACAGCTTGTCCATTCACATATAACCATGATCGAGAAGCTACTCCAGGTTCAACTGGTTGACCACGTTTATCCTCATTTCCTTTTCCTGATAATAGTAAATAAAAATAAAATGATAAAATAAAATAGTAAAATTGATTTTATTTATTCATTATTAGATTTAAAATCTTTAAACTAACACTTACCATGCCAAGTAACTTCAGCAGTTTCAGTTCCATTTTCACCATAAACTACCCAAGCATGATCTTCAGACATAGCCAAATGTACATCTTTAAATCCCAACACTTGACAACCAGCAACCACTGCAAAGGCTACTCCGAAACAATCTAATTTATTTGACGTGAGGTAGCTGTAGAGACTTTGTAAATGTGCGCGATCTTTGTAGTAGCTTCTGGTAAGAGAGTTCCAAATAACATCTGACACTTTTTTAACGAGCTCTCGAGTTGCATATTTCGTATCATAAACTGTAAGATCAACTGCACCCTTAATCACTGCATGAAACTTGGTGTAAAGAGCTTCAGCAATGTGAAACTCAACGGCCGGTAATTTCGGTTCGTCATAAACAGTGGTCTCCTGCGACGCAAATGTTCGATTACAGGTTAGGGAATTTTCAACTGCGCCGACGAGAATTGAGAGTAAAGCCAAGTCCGGTTCTGAGCTATTTTGTAATTGATTTTGGAAGATTCGTACAATCGAGGAGATGCTCTGAATAGGAAATAGAGCCTTATCCTCGTCTCGAAAACCCGCCATGTCGCGACTGGCAGGCTGCACACACGAGATCGAGATCTTTGCTCAAACCACGAGTGTCATCGTGTTTCACATTTATCTTGACAGAAACTCTCGACGAAATCGCACGATCCGTTTTGTTTCCTTTTCTTTGACTAACGATGTACGCTAGTCAATGTTGATTTTTTTCTTCTCAATGCGAAACTTTTACATTTCCGCATCACAAAATGAATCACAACCGCGTATCATCCAGCGGCGCGCCGCCACTAGGACCGTTTACAATGATGCTTTCGTACTACAGTTCGACAAAGCAAGAAGGCGAGTTTCTGTGTGAACGATAACGACTGATGTGAACATAAACGCGCGCGTTTTATGTTCTAGAATTTTCTAATATATCCATGCAAATATGTATTTATCTTTATATTTATAAGCTCTTCGGTGTTATTTATCTTTAATTTTTTTTATATTCCAATACTTACTTTTAAAATTAACATTTAAAAATTTTTAAACTATTAAAATTTATTATGTTTTTATGGTTTTAAAAATTTCAAAATTTCTACGTAAGAATTTACAAATTTAGATGCTATTTAATATATATGTATATATATAAAAAAAAAAAAGAAAAATATTAATACATATATAAATTTATAAATTATATTATGATTATATATTATACAATTAAGGATTAATTTATATTAATATAAAAATAATTAAAAGACACAAGATGGCGCAATAAGCACAAACAGATATCGCATTCGTTAAGACATTCTCACGTCATCTTACATAGGTTAGGAATAGTTCTTCTTTAGTGATTTAAGAAACATTAGTATAAATTTTGTATAGTGTTTGTCCTACAACATAAGATTCATCGATCAAGGCTATTCATAATAAATTATTTAATCATTATAGAAAATGAAAGTCACGATAAAAAGTAAGTACTGAAATTGGAATCTTCAATTATATTTTGTAATTATTGATAAATAAGAACATAAAATAGATTTAGATTTTTCTATTTCTTTTTTATTTTATTTCATTATTTATATTTAATCATATGTGTTTAAATTACGAATCATAATATATAAAAGTTAAATATTTGTAAATATTTTTTAAGGTTGGACTGGTGTTGCCACCTGGCGTTGGATAGCGAATGATGACAATTGTGGTATATGTAGAATGCCTTTTGATGCCAGTTGTCCTGATTGTAAAATTCCAGGAGATGATTGTCCTTTAGGTAAGTTAAATTTTTTTATTTATTCAATATTGAATTCAACATTTGAATGAATTCAACAAAGTGCATACTTTTCAAATAATTAATAATATCAAAATATAAATGGATATTTATTAACTAAAAAATGTTAGAAAATAAATGAATAAAATAATCAATTGATATATTTTATAATTTATTTTTTACAATAAGCAATGAAATTACTAAATAAAATTATTGTGAAAAAATAAGAAATAAAAGAAACAGTATAACTAATTCATTCGATAAAGTCACGGAACAATTTGTAAAATGCCGCGACAGCGTTTGCGCAGTTGCAGACGTAATTATCGATCGGTTTGCCGAATGAAACGGATTGCTCGCACACGACACCCCATGTTCTGACGCGCGCGTACTCGCGCGTGTCAATGTAAACTGAACAAAATCTGGTTGCCGGTTATTAGCGAGAGCATAAGGTGCGCGTGCCTAGTTAATTAACCAAAGAAGTTCGTATACCATAAACACACCGATATTGTTCCAGTCTGGGGCCAATGCTCACATTGCTTCCACATACACTGCATCATGAAGTGGTTGCATTCCCAACAAACCAGTCATCTCTGTCCGATGTGTCGTCAAGAATGGAAGTTCAAGGAGTAGCTGGTTTGCCGATAGTCCCGCAGGTGTCAGCACGCAACGAATAATCAGGTAATGTGCATTGTGCGTTGCGTATACTGAGAAAATTTTGTTTGAAACAAACGGTTTTATCGATTCCTATTCGACGAAAACGTTAGTAGAATTCGCATTGTTTCTTCTTCGCATTTTACATGTATTCTTACATATTCTTTTCAACCTTTCTTTGTCTAGTTAAATTTTATGTAATAAAATATGAAAGTGAGATAAGATTGCTTAGAAATAAATTACGTCATATATATTTCTCTTGAGAAAATTTGCCCGCACTCATTTCTATGACTTCGCTTTTATTCTGAAAAGCTCGTTTAAATCTACGCGACCTCGATCTTTCCGTTTGAATCGAGAAATATTTTTTGTTTGCATTGCAAATATCGATCGACAAAGTAGTTCGATGAAATCATTGCCAGAAGATTTGAAACGAAAAGTATAACTAAAATATTTTGATGGAATATATGATGTAGATTGCATTGAACTGTTTGTGAACAGGTAACGGTGCATCTTGTTGTAATAAAGAGATTCTTGTATTGCGCACTTATGTAACACTATTTCACGAGCATTCATCGCAATGCGATATCATCAAAGAAATTTTTTTCAGTTATATGATATTTGATTCATAATTTATGATTCGCGCATCTTTAACGCATTTACTTATGACGAACAACAATTGTTATTTAATGCCATCTAATATTATTGAAGTGAAATTAAATATATCTTTGCGGGACATTTAGACAATCGAATCATACAAGGGAAATGATCGATAAATTTATTTTTTTCTTTATTATGCAACAAACGCAAATTTATCAATAATTAGCTTCTATGGAATATAATGTTACGATGCAAACGCGATGATTTGAGCTCCTACCAAAAGAATTGAGGTGAAAGTAGAACAAGTAGCTTTTGTGTACGTCGGGAAACAGAGTGTGAACGAAATTCAAATATATATATTCGCGCAGTCATCGCATGGCGATGATTTTTTTTAAATATATTTCAAATAAAATTATGATTTAAATAATATTTAATATATAATATTTAAGAATATTATATCTATTTGTTTAGTTCAGCATTTTAGACTAGAAAGGATGATATTATCATATATCTGTCTGCTATTCATTTTGAAATTTGCAACTATTCACTATTGACAAGTTATTTCATAACAATTCGAAAAGTCTTAATTGTTTCTTTTCTGTTTATTTTTTTTCCATTTCACTATCGCATTATTTTCTTTTTCTTTTCTTTCATTTTTAAAAAAAATCTTGCTAATGGGTTACTTAATGTCACCTAATGTCTCAATTTAAACGAAGAGAAAAGTGAAGAAATATGCATCTATAATATTTTTTACGGTATTTTCAACGATCAGTAACAAAAGAATTACGAAAGTTCTACATACATATATGTATACATATTACTTTTTCTTAACATACCGCAAATCCCATTCATCGATTCACTTCGTTGCACTACTTTCTTTCTCTACTTGCTTCTTTTTTTCGATACTCTGTAAAGGTGTATTTATCTCTCGCAATTACTTGTTTCCTCCGCGTTTCCTTCGACCCATTCCGCGCTCTAACTATATATCGTTTTGGCTTACTCATCCTTTTTCCTCGTATCGTTTGCGCTCACGTCTTTTCCTCCGTGTCTCTTGCATAGCACGCGTAATTGTACACGTATACACACGCGTCGATCACTCTCGTCCTGCTTTTTACACTCCCTCTTTTACCTCTCTAACCCCTCGAATCCCACTGCCTGATTCCCCTACTCATAATTCCCTTCTCTTTCTATCATATACAAACAGCATATACGAACGACGAGGTCCATTCGCTTGTTCACAAATAGCGACAGATTCGAAGTACTACTTTAGATCTATCTACTATTCCGAGTACTTTTGAACAGTTAGATGGCTAAAAAGTTTTCAAAGAAAAAAAGTTAAGAGATCTAAACATAGTCGATTTCGTTACATTCTTTACATAGTGTAACTCTATCATTTTTTCTTTCTCGTGTAAATTTATGAAAATCGCGTTGTTAGGTTCAAATCTGTCAGTCTCTCCAGCATGTCCTTTTGCCAACATACCAATACACTGGCGCGTACCATCGAACACACGTACATGCGATCGGGAGAGATAGGCACAAAGGTTCGGCGTAGCACGTCCACTGCCTACTCGAGAACTCGGGCTAGAGCTCGAGCTCTCGAGCCCAGTCACGTGGTTCTTCGAACACGAAGGATGTTTGTCGGGATCGCGAAGTCAGTTAGCTGTAGTCCGTTCAACGGACAACAGAGAGGGAAACGGATTATAGAACGTGCTATTGCTGGTGGACCATTGGACGGACCATAGAGGGGAAAGAAGGGTTCAGGGGACATAACATAGGAGACGATAACGGATCGAGGATACCACGGACCGAGTTTCTTCAACCGAGTCCTCGCCGGTCTAACGTGTCACCTTCTCTTCGCCTCACCTCGTCTCACCTCACGAAGCCTCACCTAACCTCACTATACCTCACCCCACTTCACCTCAACTCACCTCACCGCACTATACCTCACCTCGCCTCACCTCATCTCACCTAAGCTTACCCTACCTCGCTTCGCCTCGTCTTACCTCACCTCGCCTCGCCTCACCGCCTCGCCTCGCCTCGCCTCGCCTCCTCTCACTTCACCTCGTCTCACCTCGCCACAATTCGCCTCAACTCGCTTCAACACGACTCGCTTCACATCGCGGCAACGTTTCGCGCTTGTTTCGCGTTTAAATAATCGGGCGTCTTTGAAAATGTCGCGCGTTCCACAAGTCGAACCAGTGTTATCCCGTGAAACTGTGAATCATGAAAACACTCGTATCATCGCGTCGATGATTAACTGTTAAATTATTTATTGGTGTTTTTTCTTCGAGAAAACGTATCGTTCGTATACATCGGTATAAAAAAAAAAAAGAGGAAGAAAACAAGGAATGGAATAAAATTCGAAGGGGATAAAATTGAAACGAAAGAGGAATTACGAATAAACATCTATGGTGCATCGGCGCATCTGCCTTCATTGCGTATCGCGTCAATGTTGTTCGCGTGGCGAACATCAACATCCATGGAACGCAAAAACGTGACGCGGATCATTCGATGAGCAATTTGATTGTTTAATTTCAAATTGCAACTTAACGTTATCGATCGAGGAGAATAACAACTCCTGGTTTAATTGTCTTGGTTAATTATAACCTGTTATATTATATTTTCAACTTTTAATCACGAATCGCTTATCGTTTATCGTATCAATCGAGAAACCGGAGATAATCGAGATTATTCGTTATCACGAATAAATTTCCAGGCTTGAGTATTCGGATAAAGTCGAAATGTTCGCGGAACGATGAGTAGATAGATAGATAGAGAGAGAGTGAATTTGAAGAGATCACGAGCGAAATGCAATTGGCAGCGACGCAAAGGCCTCACCCACCACCAGTGCCGCCACGACCCAGTCGGCAGGTGGTCGCAGAAGCCCTTAAAAGATCACCAAGGCCGCCCTGCCCGACCAGGCAGGCCCCACCACCGCCCAACACCAAACCGTGGAGATCCGATCGAGATCGGGCGAACAATCGGCAACAGGTGTATCCCGCTCCTGTTGGACGCACGCTTGTTTACGAATCTTCGATCAAAGAGTCGTCGCTTCCCAAAGAAGCCAACAACGAAAGCGGCGGCGATTGCGATTCGCCGGCCGACAAGAATCGCGAACCCGTTTCTCGAGCCGCGAGTGAAAGGCGCGCGGACGAGGACGACTGGCGTGGAAATTCGCGGGAAAGGCGGCACCGCGTACCCGACCAGGAACATCGGCCAAATTCCGCTGAATCGAGCCCCAACACCGACGGCGCCGTTTCTTCCTCGCCGCGAGAGAAAGAGGATCGCTCGAGCCCGTGTCATTCCGCTCTGCTCGAACGTGTGTCCTCTAAAGAACGCTCCTTCAATGGAGCAATCACCACTGGTGAGAGATCGCCGGTAAGTGAGAAGTCGATAAGCAATATCGACAGAACGACTGGGAGCGAGAAAGCGAGAATCGAGTCAGAGCCGACTTCTCGCGCGAAGGAATCGACCGATTGCGACAACGATGCCAAAATTACTGGGATCGAGTCGCGCGTGGCTCTGGACGAGGTACAGTGTTGTCACATTTCGCCCGACGTTTCGGAATCGAAGAAAAACGGGGAAAGGGGAGGCCTAAGTTTTTCAGAGAGAACGCAATGCTCGGAGAAAAGCAAAGCCGATGGCTCGGCGCGGCCAACGCCAACCCAGAGATCGTGTCTCGTGAAATATCGAGACGCGGCGAGGAAAAGCGCGGAAACTTCCACTACGATCCAATCTTCGGTTTCGAACGTTGACCGTGCTACAGTGGTTGTTATCGACGAATCGGACCGTAAAGCCGCATCCAACGATCATCCTGATCACTGTGACGATCGCAATCACGACGTCAAGCAACACAACAGCAGCGGCAAGGATGCGGAGAATGACAAAGACAACGACAACATTCATCGACAAGATTGGTTGGAAGCCGGTGTTCACTATTCGTCCACGCAGATCAGATTGTCCGGAGAAGATGGCGACGTTATTGACGGAAGTCGAGTCAATGGATTTGATCGTTGTGAAAACGAGAAATTCGGGGACTTTAACGTTCCAAGGTAGTTCACCGATTAATCATCGATGTAACGTAATTTTAAAGAAGTTTGATCGATCGATACTGACGTGTTGATTAATCGTGTTGATATATTTTACTGTAAACAAACTTGATAATTGCTTGTAAAACTATTGCAACAGTTGATTTGTATATAATATCCGGTGTATACAATAATCCAGTGATTCGATTCATCAAGAGTTCCTCGTGTTACACGATTACACATTTTGCTTTGACGATTTAATTGCGTGATAAAACGAGTGGCAAAGGAAAAATAAAAGAACGTGCAAAATAGAATGGCAGAGTCGAATGCTCTTTACCGTTTTTTTTATTCTGCGCGCAATATCAGAGTATCGTCCTGTTTCTAATTTCCTTTACCTGCTAACCTACTTCGTCGCTTCGTTCGTGCGAAACGGTGATGTCGAAACGAATAGCCGAATGCATAACAAACTTGTACATAGTCGAAAAAACGCTTCCAAGTTGGCGAAGATCGTCGATAGATTTCGAATTAGTAGAGAGTAGTTTCAATCGATCCTTGATTTTATTCCATTCTCAATTCCAATTGATTGAACGAAACTCTCGCCTTTTTCAGCATACAAGAAAGGATCGCTATGTCTTCCCTGCAAGGTCTACCACCGTTACCAAGGAGTCTTAGTGGGTTCAATTTGAGTGGTGGACGAAGCGAGGGTTGCGAACCACCTCCGCCACCCACTAGATCTTCCAGTAAAACGCAAAGAGGCGGTAAAACCCCGATCCAATCATCGTCCAGGCCATCACCTCCTGCTAGACAGCTTACCACATTGGATACACAACTGGCTATACTGAGGAGAGAAATGGTGAATTGTTTGTTGAAAATTTTTTGGTATCCTCTCTCTCTCTCTCTCTCTCTTTTTCTTGTTCGTATTTGTTCGTTATCTAGAAAGAATATGTCGAATATATATATATATATAAGTATTATATAATCGTCCATGGAGGCCATTAGCTTGTATAAATGTCTTGTTAGTCATCCGCGTTCTTCTCTATCATCAACAGGAAAATTCCACGGATTTACAAGTCACGATGCAAGATTTGTATAAATGGCGGAAGGTCAAAGTAATTAGAACGTCATAAGTCGCGTGTTAACGGGGAGTTGATTTCTGATGTAAATCACGATTCAATTATTCTTTAGACATAATTAATCTTTATAATGTGAAATTTTATCGTTCTATTTATATGTGTCAAACTCATTCGGTCGATTAGGTCCGTTACCTTGAAATTAAATTGCGTGCGAATGCCATCACAAATCGCAACGAATACGTATTCGAAGCGTAGGCTTCTCTTGCGAAACGAATATGGTTCGTTGTCATTTTTTCTTTTTTTTCTTATAATGATAGCAAGTTATTTCATCCACGCTATAATTTATATTTATATTTACATGATGGCACATATATAATTCAATATTCGATATATAAGATAAACATCGGTCCGAAACGGTTTGTTCGAAAGTTAGGCTAATAGTTTAATAGTTAATCCAGACACGAAGCGAACTGGCACAGCCGCTCCCACGCTGCATTCCCTCAGGCGTGACTCCCCTCTTCGTCTCCTTTTTCTGGCCGCTCTCTTTCACCTTCGTTCCTTCCTACCTTTACTCTTGTTCTTCCTTCTTTTTCTTTACCTTCTTTCTTGGTACGCTGACACCTCTCATTCCCATTCTCATTTTGCGCCTTTTATCTTCAATACCTTCATTCTCATGGTTAGCCCAACAAGAATTGCTACTGGTCTTGGAAATATATTTTTTTTAGTTTATAAATTTTAAACTCTAATGCTTTTCGTGACGTGACTGGATCACAAATATTTTACTTATCAGCGAAACATTTGTTTATATATAAATCGTTACTTTAATCATTTTATAAAAAAATCTAAAACGTAATGAATATTCTTTTACAATTTGACCTTTTTTTTTTCAGTTTGGTCTTCGGCAATTGGATCTTTCTTTGCTCGCTCAACTTTGGTCATTAAACGAATCTATTCAAGAATTTCGACAACTTTTACAAGAACAAGAAGACAGAGCACCATCCCCTTCCCCTAGCAGTGAAGAAGGGGATGACACCTCTTATGGAACTCATCCTCCACCACCTCCGAGAAGACCAGCTCCTGGTGTGCATTTACACAGACCGCCTAGGCCACCCAGACCGCCTAGGCCACCTCCTAATGACGAATCGCCATCTAGCGAGGAATACGGAGCTGTTTGACGCGTACAGCTACAAATTATTCGCATTTTAATCCGTCTTTCTCGACTATTTGATTGTAAACTTTTACGCGTTATAGTAGATAAAAAATCTTGTTTAAGGAATTAGTAGAAGCTGAATCGGCGATTTGATAGCAACCGATATACGGTCGCTTTTATCTGTACAAGTCCTAACGAAGTTATTAGAATACAATCTAATGCATCGTTATGAAAAACTTATTGATGCTCGAAGGTACCTGTAATATTATGGAGACATCGGAAAAATTAACTATTCAAGAACTGTTTTTTCTAATTACAATCCATCATTTCATGTGTCTCTGCAAAATCATGCATCGTATAAATTTATGGAAGATTAACTATTAGGAAACATATATCATTCGTTAACCCACGAATTTATCAATGTCAATCCAGAAGAACAACGATCCTCTTTCTCTTATATATACGTAGATATATTTCTTATTAGGTAAGGAAGAAGTTTATTGTCCTTGATGAGAACTATTTTCGTTCAACATGCTCTTTTTCTCTATTTGTGATAGCAGTCGAAGGGGCCTTTAATTAACTACGATATACATTCGTTTGCGCTAATCGAGAATTATCCATGATCATTGATTGGAAGACATTACAAAAGATCCGAGCCTACGGGATAATAAAACGGCTAGTGAGATCCAAAGAACCGCATTCGAAAGTTCTTGTTTCTTCCATGTTTCTTCACTATTACGTCCATTACAGAATTTTTTTTCTTGTTAAAACGCACTGATATGCCAGACGATAAGAATTTTCGAATTACGATACGACGTATAAAGATTTATGTAGATTTAATTCGAGTGTGTAAAATAAAGGGAAGAACAAATGATATGGAAAACTCGGTGTATTTTTAATCCTAATGACATCATAGATAAGTTATTTTAATAAAAATTCGAAATTAAGAAAACTATAAAAGTATGATCATGTTGCAAAAATGATAAATATATATATATATATATAGATTTAAAGAAATAATAAAAAAATTAGTATTTAAAAATGTTTAAATTTGTATATGTTTTAGCAAAATGAAATTATTAATGATATATATGTAAAAATTTCATTTCAATAGTAGGAAAAGTAAGAATTGAGGATCAGCACCATCTCTTGAGTGTTTTTAAAAAGACGATTCTTTGAAGAAAAGTCAATTATTCTCAATAGATGGTATTGACAATCAATTCTTATTTTATCTCTATCTTTCTCTCGTTATATGATATTCTTGTCTATATTTACTATACTTTGTGCATAGAATTGTGAGCGACGTCGCGTGCACGCAATAAAGAGGTTATGTAAACGTTACTTTGTGTGAAAAATCATTTTAAAACATGGTCAACAATAACCGGAACGATGAAAGAGGTAAAAAAAGAAAAAAAAAACGATCATGTGCTCAGATGGCAAAAAAATTCGCACGACAAAGGAATCATGGATCTGATGTAGATCATGATACATATCAATATATGGTACGTATTCTGGAATTGATGAAAAGTGATTTTCCTTCTATCGAAGAGAAACTAATATTTGTGAATAATGTATACGAACAAACTATTGGACACGAAATTGAATATGCCCAAAATCAAGTGGGATCCAGAATATTGGATTCACTTTTGAAATATGCGAATTTGGAAACGATTCAAAGGTTAGTTACTACTTTCAATCCTTCTTTACGACTTCTGAGTAATGACAGATTTGCTAGTCATGTTTTACAAAAGATCGTAATGGTTTGCGCCGATAGAGGAAATAAAAGAATAGTTTTAGAATCTAATGCTGAACAAAGTGTAGATGCCAATATAGAGGTTAAGGAATCGGAAGTGGAATCTTATAACAGCATCGTGTTGAAGCTGAGTAAATATTTTATTAATAATATAGAGGAATTTGTGTACGATACATACGCGAATCATCTTTTGAGGACTGTTATCGAATGTCTTGGTGGTCTAATCGATAAACCTGAAGCTAATGATAAAAAAAAAATGATATATGATGTAAGACGACCAGTAATACAAGAGTATAAAGATTTATTATCCTCAACATGCAACAGATTATACAAATGGCCTTGCTTTTTAGAATTTGGTAAAGATGAACTTACATCTGGATTATTGCAAAGTGCTTTATATTCTTTAAAGGATACATTTCCAACTATGATGGAAGAGTATGTTAAAAAGATTACAAACGAATGTTTTAAGCTTGGAGAAGATCAACAACTATCAAATATTTTTAACACAGAAAGTTCAATCAGATTGCTGGAGGCTTGCTTATCAGTGGGAAATCCTAAATCTTTTAATGACATTTATGAAAAATACTTTTCAGGCAATTTGAAACAATTGTCATTGACACAAAATACAAACTTCAGTGTACAAAGACTATTTGATCATTGTACAGTAAAGGAAAAGTTTGAACAGATATTTGAAGAGATTCACGTTCATTTTTCCGAAATTCTTGAGAAAGGTTTTACAGGAATTTTAGTCAGTGTGGCGAATGCGTGTTTAAGATTGCAAATCAAGCAAGGTGCATTTGTAACTGAACTTTTAAGAACTCTTCATTGCGAAGTAAACGAGAAACAACATTTTATCGTGGCTTGCGTGGTAAGTTTAAAAACATTCGATCAATTAGAAAATTTAAAAGAAAAGAAGGAAGATGACTCGAAATCTTTGATCAATTTACACGGAAGTCTAATAGTACAGGCTATACTCAATTTTAATAAACCCATAAAAATGGTTAATTGCTTGTTGGAAACCGACATAGAGGATCTAGTGCGGTTGTTTGAAGATCCAAAAGGAAGTCGCATCGTGGATGCTTACATGGACAGCAAATATATCGGTGAGAAAAGCAGGGAAAAACTTGGAAAAAAATTAAAAGGATATTGGTCACGATTGGCTCGCAGTACACACGGTTCCAGATGCTTGGATAGAATATGGCGATCGGCGAATATGAATCAGAAAACTTTGATCATGGAAGAATTAGCAGCAGCCGGAGAATCTTTGCGTTCGACCAAATCTGGACAAATAATGTTGAACAAATTAAACGTTCCACTGTACGCAAGAAACAAGAAGGATTGGATGGAAACGTTAGGAAAAGAAGAGAAAACGAGAGCACTTTTCGCAAATATAATAGGGAAGACGGTCAAAAAAGAGAAATAAGTTTTAAGTTATTGTTGAATGTAAACACGTGTACAAGAAAAGAAAGATGTCGATGTTTGTTCTTTAAGCATTATGACACAGAATAATCATGTATTTCGTTAATTCATAAATACAATCTATAGAATCCATCATACATCCCCGCAACGTAACGTAGCTAGAAAAACATACAACGATTCGTAATCTAAATTTGAGCAAAGTTTTCTAATGCGCGCGACGGATAAACTCATTTTATGATTCTCGACTCGACAGTGACTAGACTTATAAACGTATACATGCGTCCCTGCACTGTGACGCGCGTAAAGTAAAACGTTGCAACAGTTTTATCACTCGTTGCGATTATTAATCTATCAATTAATCTATCAATTGACTAGGAAAAATATCGATATAACACTTCGTATCGATTACGGTGAAGAAAAATTTAAATTGATCGCATTTGTGCCAAATATTATACGGTTCTAAGTGTGAAAAAACAATATTGCAAAATTATGATATAAAATTGTTCCAACTTATTTAGATAACAAATATTTTGTTTATGCGTGCAAGATTTTTTTTATGCTACATGTTCGTAGAGACCTAGAGAATGTATAACATGTATTAAGTTTATTTATCACTGTTCATTGTTCGGGCGACGTGAATGGATTCGTATTTTTAATTCATACTTTCGTTGTATCGAAAGATAATTTCATTTTCATTTTCATTTCTAGACAAGAATTTCGTTTATTTGAACGATCTATCATCCGAGATATATACATGTTATATAATTTATCTCTACTTTGTCGCTTCGATCAAATAGCAATGTACAACGAACCGTTACACGTACTATTCTAAAGAAGGAATTCGACGAACGGTATTACAACTACAATCGTAAAAGGGAAAAATTTCATTTCACGCGTAAATGTACTGTTCCCGCAACTTTGTATTCGTATATCGCGATACGCAAGGGATCGCTTAACTCTCTAACTCGTCAAGGTTAGTGCGAACGGATGAATTTGACAAAATGTATCGTAATATATCTTGGATGAATAACAGGGTATTTAAACTATTATAACTGTACAACTGAATGGCGCATGGTTTGCCGAGAGTGCGAAAGCGTAGGAAGAAAGTGGAGAAAGAAAAGCAGAAGATGTATGATTCTCCGTCAGAAGAAAGGATGTGCGTGTGTGTGTAGTGTGTATGGTCAACGCGAATCGTATTGGATTGGTCTAGCGAATCGTCTGAGTCGATAATAATTCCCGTCGTAACGTCACTTCCCCTTGGTCGTACCATTGGCCGGTATAGGCGCGACGATATTTGCCTCGTTCACGCTCGACTGAGCTGCGCTTGCGATTCTGGGAGGACTTCGAGACGCTGATCTTCGAGGTTCGCGAGGCGGAGGATTGTTGCAGGTTGCGTGATGGCCTCCTGCTTCCCAATCCCGGTGTTGGCAGAAGGAGCCGCAGTATCGCGCGATTCCACAACCACCACACGTCTCCAAGGCTGGTCTGCCGCAGTTCCAACAACTCTGAAAATGGATTGGTGGTGAGCAAGGCATGAAATATAGAGCACGAGAAAAAAATCACATTGGCGCGTCGATACGTGGCAAGAGTACTGTTTATTGTTGGAATGAAATCTCGCGGAATGCGGTTAATTTGGAAAAAAATTATTTTCGTACGCATTTTTGTTTTTACCATGGTATTTGTCACGTATACTAATCCAAAATTACAACTATATCTAAACTTTTATGCATCAGCATAAGGAATAGAACCCAGAGAAGTTTAACGTATCGATAGAGAAATTTTTATTTCTCATAATATGTGTGGGCTAATTATAATTTGTAACATTAGTTTAATTTATAAATGTAATTTTACATTCAAATAGTTAAGATAATAATTATATATATACGAATAAGCTGAACATTCAGTCTTAAATGATTATCCTAACATAACTTTATAAATAAGAATAATTTTTATGATTTTGAATATTCAGATTATAGCTTTTCTACTACCGTAGCGTGTCGTGTCAGAATTGTCAACAAAGCGTTCGAAGTGGGGATAAGCGAAGGACACTTTTTGCCTCTATCCCGTCCCGTGTTTTTTCCCAAACAGTGAACTAGTATACTACTCACGGATCCCGAGACGGTCTGCAATTGCGCGTCCTTTTCGTCCTCGCCGATCGACGTGATAGAATTGGAAACGGTGTTGGTCGGTGTAGCTGTGACTGTTCTAGCATTCGTATCGACTGGATTACCGTGAACTCGAAGGTACGGCCCTTGACGGAGAGGTCCGTGGTTTCTCTGAGACAATGGAACGTCGAGCATTCGATGCACTCGTAGACGTTCGCTCGCCCTCGATTCGGCTACCGCGACTCTCACGGCTCGTTGCACTTCGGCCATCACGGCCCTTTTCACGGCTTCTTCTGTAAGAGAAGGGAATGTAAAGACGCGCGCGCGTATACATTTCGTAATAAATTGACGATACGAACCATCTTTCCTCTTCACTTCTGCGACTTTATCCTCGATCGCCCTGATGGTCTGAGCGACGATCTCTCCGGACAATCGTTTCAAGCTTCCCTCGCGGTCACCGGTCGAGGATTCTACTTGAGAGCCGTTGGTCGAGGATGGATTGTTGTTGGCCGCGCTGCCGGTGCCACCGTTTTGAGCCGGCACGGTGCTCGTGGCTGACAAGGGAGGGCCCGCCGAGGCCGTGGCCCCAAAACAGCCACGTGTCTGCAGAATAGCCAAAGCTTTCTTCGTCTTTTCCACCATTCCGAGAATACAGTTCAACATCATGTGAATGTTCTTCCACTCGTCGTCCAGGCTGCCGTTCTGCACTTGAACGTGACCCATTTGCTGCTGCTGTTGTCGTGCTAAGTGGTGAGATCCGGAGAACGCGTTCATCTGACTCATTTGCACGGAACCAGGTGGTGGTATCGAGCTAGACCCCTCACCCTGCCCGTGGCCATGAGCGTGGCCGTGAGTTTGACCATGAGAATGACCGTGAGCGTGAGCATGACGATGGCCGAGGCCTTGAATCGATCCACTCGAATGAAGCGGATGATACCAACAATAAGGGGACGAACCCTCGGCGGACGGTTGCTGTTGCGGTGGATGGTGATGACTCCAAGGATTCAATCTTTTCCCGTACAAGGGAATATCCTCGAGCAGAGTGGTCCCGTTCTCGTAATATCTGCGACATATTTCGATACCTCGAAAAGGAAACGAAAGGAACGAACGAATTCGAGAAAGAGAGAGAGAGAGGAGGGGAGAAGAATTTGATAATTCGTTCGTCGGACGAGGTGTTGGTTGGTCGAGAAGGTGGCGTGTATTAGCAGCAGGTACTCGAGGCAAGTTTCCCGGTAGTCGAAGAGTAGAGAGTAGGGGGTCTTGGCGGGAGTAGGACGGCGTAGGGGTGTTGGAGAAAGGTGGTACCCCGATGATATATGGAAACGTCACCGGCAGACATATCGAGAGGAGGCCAGGCTGGCATTGCCAACGCGCACGTCGCGTTTTGTCACCTTCGGATTCGCGTCGCGTCGGCGCCCCTTTCTCCTATTCCGAACCGAAATTACCGAACATCCTTTGTGCACGGATAGATCGAACCGGATCTATCGTATTCCAGATCATCGAATCAACGAATTTCGATCGTGAATCGCGCATCGAGATTCGAGGATCGGGGTCACCGTTTCTGTGGGAGCGGTTAAACATGGCCCGAGAAACACACAGGCTCGTAGCCAAGATTTTTCCGAAACACCGCGGCACATTTGCGGCTTGGCAGATATACTGCGCACACGTGTACGCGCAGGTGCGTGGCGTTCGGTGTCTCGCGTGAATTATCGTTATAGACGGACAAAGATTTCGTTGCGACCGAAATTTAACCGTCGTCCCGATTTACGGCGTTTTCAAATACGATACTTCGTCTACGCTGTCGTTGCGGCGGAGAATGGCAGAGGAACAAGTGGACGGAGAATTGGTTTCAAATTATTTGGGAGGGAAGGAAAAAAGGAAGGAAGTAGAAGGGAGATGAATACTCACGGCGTGTCGGAGGCGCGTCGTTTCGGTGCGTGCGATGCGCTCGAGTAATGATGGAAACCACCCGTGGCGTTGTTCGTGTGTTGAATGGCGCCAATTCCGGGGTTGGAATTGGATCGTACGCCGTAATGAGCGGAGCACTGATTGCCGCCACCTCCTATTCCGTTACCGGTCTGCTCTCCAAAGATCTCCACTTGATCCGTCGCGGCCACCAAACCCACAGCCTCCAGGACCGCGGCTTCGTTCGATCTCAAGAATTGCGCGCAACTCTGTCGTGGGAAAAAAAGAAGAGGAAAAAATAAAACGGGAAACGGTGACGAAACTTTGATCATATCTCTCCGTAAGGAAACTGTATCGATCGTTTCTCGATATTTTCCAATATTTACGAGTAACACCGTTCACCTGAAATTTCTACCTCGTTTCCCTCGAGTTAAATCGAGTTCGGTAAGCGCTGGGTAAACTACGGATTTATCACTCCTAATCGCGATATTCTTCCCCCCCTTTTCTTTCCAGCTTTCTCGTTTTCGCGACTCTCAATTAACGATCATCGATCGGCAAAGTTACGCGTGTAATCGCGCCACCGCATATTCTGATTGGTCGCGATTATTCGTTCCTCGAGGAAGCTCGAGCGCAAGAAAAAGGGGGAAGGGAGAAAGAGAGAGAGGAGCGAAGGAATTCAATTTCTCTTTCGATCCTTCGCCGTTAGCTGCCTTACGAAATGTAAATCCTTCCTATTAATTTGCAATTCGTTACCGCGCCACCATTCGTTCTTCCGTGCTCTTCGGTATATTTCCCACCCATCCCTCTCTTTCCTCTCCTCCCTCCTCCTACTCTATCCCCTTCGTTAGTTAATTCTCTTTTTTTTTTCGGAGAAGGAGCAGGTGGAAGTAGCGTGGCACAACCGAAAACATATCTCATATTTAATTCTTCGAAATCGAAACTTTATTCCGATCGCGAGTGTGCGAACGAATATTCTCGCTCGTTCTCCTAGCAAACTTATTTTTCTCGTAACGTTCTCTACCAGATTACGCGCCCAATTCTGACGACTCTCCCCGGCAATCTCTGGCCTCAAGATAATCGTGGGATTTCATTTTTAACGGAATGGAAAAAAGTGGAATGGAATATTAAGAGAAGAGAAAGAAAGAAAAAGGGGAAGAGGTTGGCGAGGCGGCCACGTTTCTCGCGGAGACTTTTTCGAGCCGGGTCTTTACGTTCGATTTGTTCATCTATCTTTCCTTCATGAAACAGGCTGGCACGCCCCCACCCTCGAGCCGCGAAGTAGCCTGGGAAATTAAAACAGGTCGACAGCCGGTCAGCCCGGGTTCTGTTGATTTTACTCACTACTCCTGAACGCGTTTTCCTCTCCTCCGCCTTCGTTGTACAAAGTTTAACGGGCGTGTGTGCGATATATAACTCTAATCTATATCGGACCACACGCGGATCGGATGAACCGTTTTGCCCGCTAATACGCACTTCTCCCCCCTCATTTTATCCGAGAATTCGATTTTTCCATCCCGATTTTTCTACCGTGGAAGTTTTTGCATCGCGTTTTAACTTTTCCGCGTTATTGGCTCCGATTCATCTTATTATTAGATCAGCGTTACGTTTTTATTTTTCCAATTGAGAATTTTATTTCGAATTTTATAACACAGAGATATACGAATCGGATTTTTCTACTTTTCTATTTCTATTTCCGTGGAAATACAGGGATCGATTTTTAAAATGCCTTGAATTTTACATTGTTCGCGCGATTTATCTTATTATGCAGCGTTGTTCCTATTCGTATTTTTTTCGTAATTGAGAATTCTTTTCTATCGTAGAAATATGGGGATCGATTTCCAAAATGGAAAATCCGAATTTTGTTTGCGCGATTTATTTTTAACTCTAACAGCATTGCTTAAAATTTTATTTTGACTTTTCTAACATAGAAATATAGGGATCGATTTCAAAATGGAAAATCCGAATTTTGCATTGTTCGCGCGATTTATCTTATTATTATTATATATTAGCTTTAGCAACGTTGCTTCTCTTCTTATTTTTCCTACTATAAAAATATAGAGATCGATTTTCAAAATGGAAAGTTCAAATTTTGCAATCGAGAATTCGATTTTTCTATTTCGGATCTTTCTATGATAGAAATATAAGGATCGATTTTTAAAATGCCTTGAATTTTACATTGTTCGCGCGATTTATCTTATTATGCAGCGTTGTTCCTATTCGTATTTTTTTCGTAATTGAGAATTCTTTTCTATCGTAGAAATATGGGGATCGATTTCCAAAATGGAAAATCCGAATTTTGTTTGCGCGATTTATTTTTAACTCTAACAGCATTGCTTAAAATTTTATTTTGACTTTTCTAACATAGAAATATAGGGATCGATTTCAAAATGGAAAATCCGAATTTTGCATTGTTCGCGCGATTTATCTTATTATTATTATATATTAGCTTTAGCAACGTTGCTTCTCTTCTTATTTTTCCTACTATAAAAATATAGAGATCGATTTTCAAAATGGAAAGTTCAAATTTTGCAATCGAGAATTCGATTTTTCTATTTCGGATCTTTCTATGATAGAAATATAAGGATCGATTTTTAAAATGATCTGAATTTTTCATTGTTCGCGCGATTTATCTTATTAGCTTTCGCAGCGTTGTTTCCATTCTTATTTTTACAATTGAGAATTCTAGTTTCATCTTTTCTACCATAGAAATATCCACTTTTAAGACAGATAGTTTGCTATTGGTTCGATTCATTGTTCATTTTATTATTAGCTCTAGCAGCGTTGCTTATTATTAAGACTGAAAGTCTGCACTATACGTTTTAAGTATCGCGTTTTAAACCGATTCCACGATTATAGAAATTTGCGATCAGTTTTTGACACGTTTCACAAAAATGCGCAAGAACAGAACTTACCTGATTACTGGCTCTGGCAGCGTTGCTCAGATCTCTCTGCAAGGAAGGCAATTGTTGCTTGAGATGCGGAAGAACGAATCCTTTGAGGGAGTAGTTGGTCGCTTCCTGCAGCGCCGAGTGAAATTCCTCCGCGGTCATGCTCCCACTCTGCGATCGAGAAAAATTCGAGAAAGAGCTCATCCTCCTCCTATTATCTTACTTACTCGATATATATATATATAATCTTTATCGAAAATAGAAAATTATATTTACGCGGTGGAGTCGAAAGGATCATCATACGAACGAAGGAAGAAAGGAAGGAAGGAAGGAAGAAACGCATCAGGCTGATTTCACGTTTGTCACGTGCCACGATCGTTTACGGTCAAGCATGGCTACCAGATGTCACGTTTCTGGAACGGATGCGAGCCTGCTACGCGCTATGTCGTTACACATACATCGTATATACGTACGTAGTTTGAATATCTCCTCTATTGTTTCCGCGATTCCTGCCAAATCTCGGGACGGAATTTTTACGGGAGAAATATCGTATCTAAATTTCGAAACGATTATCATCGAAACGAAACCACGATTAAACGTTTTCTCCACCGAGAAAAATGCACGCTCGTCTAATCTAATTTACGGTGAACATATTTTACGCGCATTAAATTTAACATTTGACCAATGCTAAATTGTTCCCACAGTGGTTCGAATAATATATATTATATATGTAATAATGTATATAACTGGACAAAATTCATTTTCGAATGTATAAAAAATAATATATAACGATTATACGTTAAAATTTTAAATCCACTTTTTAAACAGATTAAAATACTCGTATATACGCGGAGAACTGATCGATAACTGATCGGTCACATTTCAATAGTTTAATAGGGAAATATTCTGTAAGTTTTTTAAGAATTTTATATGGACGGATATAATACCTTGAAATAACTATTTTAAATTGTTATAAATTATCGATAAGTTTTTGTGTTTTTTGTAAATTAAACTTAAAGCTAAATAATTACTTCGTAATTGGAGACACGATGCAAGATGATTTGTCGATGATTTTTTAAATACGTTGCGATAAAATAGAAACTTTCTTCTCTTTTTCTTACCGCCAGATATATTATTCGCAAAACTACTTTGCAAAATTAATTTTTACTTTTAATTTTAAAGTTTACAGCCGCTCGTGATATATACGGGCACAATCGAATCGCTCGCCACCTAGCGGATTCTTTAATCTAACCACTGATATTTATGGATTATTATAATATATGCATTTCCATCGTTGTTTATTTATTACACTTTGGGGAAGTAAGCAATAACAATATTCCTAACTTTAGTTAGCAATTTTTTATAATTCCTTTCGATCTTCTGAGCGGTATAGGATATATCTTCTTACGATGCATTTTTCATTTTACAATTTTCAGTTTGTTTAGACCCATATATATCGGATAATTTATAGGATAGAAAATAGCCATAACTTCTTTTTCTTTTAATCAGCATTTTCTCCTCGACATCTGTTTCTTCGAAATAGCTATTCTCAAGGTTTATATTTATGTCAAATTCGAGGCGCTTTCCTCCAAGTTAATTGCATTGCATATTCCTCCGGATATTTTCCTCGATTCCTTGAGCGTTCGAGTCGCAAATATTTGTATTTTTACATACCGATTATTCTCTTTATATCATATTTCTAACGAAACAATAAATTATAATAAAAATTATCTGAAAATTAAGTCTCAAAAAAAGAATAATTTTATTCAGTTAACTCCTACTGTTCGAACCACTGTGCGTCCTTTCTCTCTCTCTCTCTCTCTCGAGACTTCGTCACCCGATGCCCGCCCATTAATTTAATTACGCTACGTCGTTCGAGCGTAAAAGAAGGAAAGAACATGTAAACAAAAAACGCGTAATATGGTAACATAAGAAAAGAAGAGAGACAGAGTAAGAGGGGAAAGGAGGGGTTTACCAGAAGCGCCAAGACCAGCGTGAGCACGGTGTCCCCAGTGTCGGGAGAGATGCCCGTTGCGAATTTGACCACTGTGCCGAGGACGCTCTTCACCTCGCCGTGGCCCGCGAACACACCGGCGATGCACCTATTTCCAGCCGCGTTCGACGACGCAGCGTCGTTCTGCTCCTCCTGCGCCGCCCTCCCATTTCCACCCGCGCCTCCGTTCACGGATCCGTCCTCGGACTCGGGCTTGAGGTAGTGCGCCGGCAATGGGCTGCCGCTGTCCGAGCCTGAGGCCGAGCAAACGGCCGAGCCCGCCGCCTTGTGCAACTCGCTCGCGCCCCTCGTGCAGTTGCCTTGCCTCGATTGCCCGCCCGCCGAAATTTTCTGGGGGGGAAGGGAGGGAGAGTGGATCTCCTCGCGTTGGCCATCCTCTCGCGCCGATTTCTCCCTGGCCGCGGGGGTAACTGGAAAAAGAAGAAGAAGAAGAAAAGAAAAACGGTAGCCAGCGCTTCTCCTTTTTCTCTCTCTCTCTCTCTTTCTTTTCGAACGTCGGAGAGGCTCGTTCAAACGCGTGGCTCGAAGATGGCTGTCAAAGGAGCGGGGAGGGAGAAAGGGGAGGGAAAAGATTGGTCTCGGCAAAGTCGAAAGAGAGAGTTTGGGGAGGGGGAGGAGGGTAGGTGGCCGCAAACGTCCTTTGTGCCGGGTACATCCGGGGAGAGCCGTCAACCGCGGACCACGTGAAACGGGCAGGCGAATCGGCCACTCGTTTACAAACGCGCGTTGATAGGCGCGCACACACGCGCACGTAGAGGCGTGTGCGAGGCACAGATGCGCGTCAACCGTGCTTGCGCCCGCCCTGTGCCGCGTGGGTGCAGCGGATAACATGCAATTACGGGCCGTGTCATCCACCTTGCCTTGTTCCCATTCCGTTGTCCCGCGCGTTATCTCGCGGAATGCCTCCCGGCCTCGTGGCAACGCGTGGCGAAACGCCGCCATGAAATGTACCGCCGCGGCATGCCGATACGCGGTGCTCCCTCCTCTCCTCTCCTCTCCTCTCCACTCACGATTCACGTTTAACAGCCTAGCTTCCACACCTTCTCCTCCAACGAGGAGGAGGAGGAGGAGGAGGAGGAAGAAGAACAGGAAGGAATCCTCTTGATCCATTCCCCTCCTCCGCTGGATTTTATCGACTCGAGTCCGTGAATTTCGCCGTGAAATTGTCGGCGACGAGGCGTGTGAATTGGTCGTAACAGGGTGAAAGGAGGAGGAAGGGGAAGGGTCAAGGAGCGGAAGAAGAAGGTCGCCGTGTCACTGCCACCTGACGTCGGTAGCCAGGAGCTAATTACCTGTATCCCGAGCTTACTGCTCCCTTGCAGTGAACTACCTTACGGGTTCGCCCCTCCTAATAATTATTATTATTATTATTCTTGTTGTTGTTGTTACTATTATTATTATTATTATTATCGCACAAATCCAAATTCTCGCGCTCCCCCTCTTTTCGAGATTCTTCTCCGCAGATTTTCGCGGAGAGTGTTACTCGCGAGTGACCGAGCGAGGCGGAATGATATGGGAAAGATCGGTCGAAGGGAAGAAAGAAGGGGTGCGGAATATCTGGCGGCGGCGGAGCCGGCACCACCTGGAGCACCACGGTGGATAAGCAAGCACGGTTAGGAGGCGGTTCGTTGTCTTCGTGGAGAGGAGAGAGAGAGAGAGAGAGAGAGGGAGAGACGGCCACGGTTCCAGCGAGAGAGCGCCGAGAGAGAGATCGATAAAGCGCACGTGCTCCACTCGACTGAGAGTCCCTGGGTGGAAGTAAGTACGCTGGGACTCAGCTGTCGCCTCCTAATTGCCGGGACAATGCAACAGATGGCTTTGATCGCAATCCCTTCCTAGCCGCACCCCTCTCGCCCCTCCCTCTCCCTTTCGCCTCATTTTTCCTCCTCCACCTCCTCCTCCAGATCTCGGTATAAATACGAGGATCGTCGAATCGATATTTCTTTCTCCTTCGAAGACGAGAAATCGCGAATAATATTATTCGGGGAAGAGGAATTCTTTCTTTTTTTCCCCCCTCTCCGTTTAAAACTCTTGGAGCAAATTGGAGGAGAAAATGAAAGAGGTGGAAAGAAAGATGGATGCGAGGTTGGTTTCTACGTTGTAAGCATATCCATCCAGGAAGTAGGAGCGGAGGCGTGGTGCGGGCGACTATCGCAAAATACCTCGAACGGCAACGTCGGGGATGCCGACGGTGTACCGGATATGATATCAGCCTCGAGCAGAATCCCGGTGGAAGTGTTGGACGTGCCTTATCGCGTCTGGTCCAGGCAGTCAGCCGGTGCACGAGCCGACCTAACCAACACACCGAGCCCGACCAACCAACCAACCAACCAACCAACCAACCGACCGACCCGGCTTCACTGACTGTTCGCAGGAGTCTCGCACATACATCCCTCCCCTTCCCTCGATGCACGTGCTCTCCGCCACTTCAACGCGCTTCGTTCCCTCCTTCGTTCCCTCCAAAGAAACGTGTGTACATACGTATATATATTATATACGAAATCTCGTTGGAGGATGACGGCTCTTTGACGAGAGAAACGACGCCGCGGCCTTTTTTTGCCCCCCTTTTCCCCCGTTTCCAAAGTAGCTGCGGGCTCCCGTCTGCCAGATAACCTGCTCAACCCCGAACCTACGATTCGGACGAGTAGGCGAGTATACGGGTACCCCTATGCAATATTCCAAACTAACGTTCCGCAGCCGCAATGTTTTCGCCAAGGATAGAGAGAGAGAAAAAATATATACATATGTATATATATATATGTGTGTGTGTAGGAGAACGCACCCTTGATCTTGGTCTTGAGGTCGAGATCGACGGGAAAGGGGTCGGCGTTGGCGAGGACGGAAGACGCTGGCGCCGATAGGTGACAAACAGCGGCGGAGGGTTGTTGATGCAGCGATGCGGCGATGCTCTCGCTCAAACTGGTCGCTGTGCTCGTGCTCGTGCTAGTTACAGTGCCCGTGCTGGCGCTGGTGGTCGTGGTCGTGGTCGTGGTCGTGGTGGTGGTCGTGGCGGTGGTGGTCGTGGTGCACGTGGTCCCGGTCGTCATCGTACAGTGATCCTTCGCCTCTTCCTTCACCTTCACTTTCTGCACGACTGGTCCGCTGCTGGTCGCCATTCCACCCTCCACCTTCTTGCCTGTTCAACATTGCGATCCATTCATTTCCACTTTTTTCTCTCTCCAACGTTTCGTATTCGAGTCGAAAGAGGGGAGAGGAAAAATCGCGACGAGAAATAGCGAGACGTCGTCGCGATTTTTTCTCTCTCTTTCTCTCTCTCTCTCTCTCCCCGAGATGGAGGCACGATTCGTATTTGATCGATTCCATTTCCCGATTGGTTGGCATATTTCGCGTACGTGCCCGGCGACCGGCACCAGGCCGCGCATACCGATCACCGATTTTAATGGGAAGCGAATACCGCTCCCTGAATACCCAAATAATAATTGAACGACGTTTCGACGGAGCGAATAAATAATAGTAACGGATAGTATAGGCGAGAGCTTGGAATTTTATCGATACGATAAACGGCGACAGATGTGACACGAATAATTTCCTCTCTTTCTCTCTCTCTTTTTCTCTCTCTCTCTCTTTCTTCTTATGTTGTTACAGATGCGCGCAAGTTGCGCGGCAAGTGTTAAACACGAATGTCGCGAATTTCGACCCGATCGTGGGTAACGTATCGACTTACGTTCGTGGTTCTCGCGAACTCGATCGATCGCGACGGTGGAGGGGGAAACTGAGGAGGAGGAGGAGGGGGAAGGGAGAGGGGAGGCGCGCGTTCGCGGCAATTCGTTAAGACGCTTAGTTAAGCAAACAGGAGGAGGAGGGAAACGATATACGTGCCACGGAGGAAAATCCACGGCTCTGGCCGTGGTAATTGCGCGCAGCTGTGTTGCGCGCACGGGGATACCAAACTCATCGAGCGCTCGATGATTTCTTCTTCTTCTTCTTTCTTTCTTTCTTTCTTTCTCTCCCCCCCCTCGTTCGATCGAATTCGAACGAGGAGGAGAGTGGAAAGGAGGAAAAGGTTCGGCACGGATCGATTGGAAGGAAAGCGGGTTCCGAAAAGCATAGCGCGGCAGACTCGAGCTTGTGTTTATACATATGTCCTGCACATGGTACGGGAGCGCTGTTTGGAGAGGAGATCGCGAGCGCGGGTAGAGACGCAATTTCCAATATTAGAACCGGGCAGCCGAGAGGCAAGCCGGACCAGATGTCTGCCGTAGCACAGTGACTACCGTAGAGGCCGCGTACGCTTTCATTACAAAAATGTCACGCACAGCCACCACCGTGTGTCTTCCTCCTCCTCTTCCTCTTCCTCCTCCTCGCGCCAGCCTTTCACGGCGGTGCACCCTCCTCTGCTTCGCCTCTTATTCTTCGCGCGCGTCATCGCGTGCGATCGCGATCGCCTCTTCCTTGAAATGGATCGTTTGTAAAAAAAAAAAAAAGAAAGAAAGAAAGAAAGAAAGAAAGAAAGAAGGGGGAAAAACCGATAAGTTTGAAGCTCGAGGGGGCAACCGGTTGCAAAGCTTTAACCCATTTGCGTTACGAAGATGTCACGACCAGACACGCGTCGCGTTTACCTCGCCATTTGACGTTTCGCTTGCCCACCGTTCTCTCTCCTCGCTTTGAAATCGGGGAGAACGATGAGAAATTGCGGTACGCCGGAGGGTGGGGAAAAAAAAAAAAGGAAAAAGAAAAAAAAATGCGACGAATTATTCACCGATTACCCCCTTTCGTATCTTGACCGATATCCCTCCCTTGCTACTCTACTAGCATTTAACGAGAAATTTTCTCCGAAACTGTGAAACAGCGTCTTGAATCTTATATTAAATATCCGTTTTAGAAAAGATAGGCGAGTGTTTTGCTCTGAAAAGTGTCCCGTATACCCCGGGGTAAACGCGGAGTTGATTCTCTTTGAGGCGCCGGAAACTGTCCATGACACATGACCGACTCGTTGCCTGGCGTATATGTCAAGTTTATCAGGCGGTGTGGAGAAAACACGAGGTCGTGGAAGAAAAGACGAGAGAGAAAGAGAGAGAGAGAGAGAGAGAGAGAGACGAGAGAGAAAGAGAGAGAGAGAGAGAGAGAAAGCGCGCAAGATTAATAATATAGGAAAGCCAAAGCCATGCCACCCTCCGACGAGCTTTCCTCTGCCTCACTTCTGTTGCCAACAGTTAATCGATATAATACTTGAGATGAGAGTATAGCGGGTAGCGCGTGTCTCGCGCCGCTACGTATGCACGCACACGCGATCAAATCCACGTCCACCGAACACCGCTTCTCCGCTACGTTATCCTTCACCACCCGCTAATCCAATTTGCAAGCTACATCGAAGTCATTGTCTCTCCCTTCAATTGGATCCAACGATTCAACGATCGATCGATCGATCGATCGATCTTCCTCCAACGAATAAAATTCCACGCGAAACGATCGTAAATACACACGATTTTTTTTTACAAAAAACGAAAAACAGTGGTAGAATTTGGTCAACGCGATAGTTGGGTAAATGCGAGGAGCCGTACGTGCTACACGAGGTACCGATTATCGGCAAACATCGTGCGAAATAATGCACCTGACGTGGTTTTCCTACTTCGCTTTCCTGCTCGTCCATCCGTCTCTCGAAGAATAGAGTCGAGCTTCGACTCGAGTACCGTGCGACTGCTGCTAGCTGCTCGCTTCCTTCCGTTCGAGGCACACGTGCGCGCACGATACGTCATCCGTCTGTTTTAACGAGAGAACCCTAATACACGTTTCTCTCTTCACTTCGTTTCTTTACTTTTTCCTTCGCTTTTTTTTTTCTCGCGTCCCCTCGATTCGAAAAATTGGGACAAAGTTTTTTTTTCTTTTTAAATAGATTCGGCCACGTCGATCGCTTCACGCAACGAGAGAAGGAAAAATCTGCCTACCTCCTACGCTCCGCAACTTCTTCTGATCGTGTCAGCTCGACGTAATCTCGAACAAATCCAAAGAGGAGCTGGAAACGCACGAAACAGGGCATGGATCGAAACGTCACCAACCGAGAGATCTATCGAGATCCTGGCGATCGACGCGTAACGGCAACGACAACACCGTCCATCGCGCGAGACTGCTCCGAATCGCGAATGAACAAAGAAACGGAAAACTTTTTAATCCGATTATTGGATCGAAGATGATCGAACCGATTCGTCCGATCGAGGAGCAGATCGAGGTGAAAAAAGGGGAAAACGAAACGGGAAGATTTCGCGGGTGAGAGAGAGAGAAAGACGGGGCGTGCGCGACACGAAGGAACGCGAAGCACGGACGGCTGTCGCCAGCCGACTGAACGTCTAGTCGGAGAACTGGAAGAACGGCGGCGACCGGAGGAGGACGAGGAAGAAAGAGGTGGTGGCTTGCAACCTCTCTACCACGCAACCTCTGCTCACTACTCCGAGGCTGCACCGGTAATTCTTCCGTCCACCCTGGAACCACGACGAAACAACAACAACAACAACAACAACAAACGGGAAACAACAAAGTTGCAAATGCTTTCCAATCCCAATTTCTTTCGATTGGATCGAGAAAGCAGAGATACTAAGATCCATGCAACCGTTATATTTACGTTGGAGACGCGGGAAATGGTCGGTATATGTACTTTTACGCGTAGATATCGTACCAGCTTGCTGGTGACGCGTCGATATATTCTCGCGAAGAAAGTCTCTGCAGATGAAGCTGAGAAATAGCTCGCCATCCTCCCGCCTTTCTTTCTTCTTATTATCTCGTTTCTTATTATCTTTTCGATCCGTTAATTTTTCGGATCTTTCGCGATCACGCGTGGCACGCGTGATCGAGAAAAAGAGAAAGGAAAAGGATCGAAAAAAAAAATGGTTGGAAGATGAATATAAAGGAATGTAAGGGAATATAAAGGAATATAAAGGAATACAAGGGAATAAAACAGGAGGATCGCGAATCGGTTCGGTATCGACCTCGATTTCGAGAACGCGGCAATCCTTCGTTTCGGCCAAGTTTCGAACTCGTACGCGTCTCGTCAAGTATCCACACACGCAGCTGAGATCCGCGGCCACGGCCACGCTCCGGGCAAACACGAACCATACCTATATACGCGTATGCGCGCCAGAACATCTCCCTATCCTTGTTTCTCTCCCTGCTTATCGCCACGAATTCATGCGCGGCCACACCGACACACGCGCGCCGCTCCACCGGCCTATTATACGTATTATTAGCACTCCGTCACAGTCCTGTCATCGCCATGTACACTCCTCTACGTGCGCGCGTCACCGCGCCGAAATTCCCGAATAACCTTTCGTCGTGGGTACCTATCTTTTGCCAATTTTCAACCCATTATCGGTTCCAACCCAACTTTTTCCCTCCCCATTCAACAACAAAGATCATCGCCTCGAATCGAATCGATCGATTCGTCTAATAAATCGATCGAATGAATCGTTCCCATTTATTTGTTCGCGACAAGTTGTGTTTTGCTCGAACACAAGAAAAAAAAAAAAAAAAAAAAAAAAAGAAAATTGTTCAAAAAATTACTGGCCCCAATGCGCCACAACAATGTTATCGTTCTCTTTCGCTCTCGATCGAGGCGCGTATAG
Source organism: Apis cerana (assembly GCF_029169275.1). Lineage (NCBI taxonomy): Eukaryota > Metazoa > Arthropoda > Insecta > Hymenoptera > Apidae > Apis > Apis cerana. The sequence goes on along the minus strand of NC_083855.1, from coordinate 11,885,537 downwards.
CGGATTTCAACGCAAAGTTCAATTTGTCCGACGGGTAATCGTAAGTTTGAACGGGTGATGCCGTCATTTGCAGGCAAACGAAAGCTACGTTTTACACGTTGATCGAAACGCAGGTACCTACGTGCTCACTCGTAATTTACGACTTATCGGCCCTGATCCGAGTAATTTTCGCGCTTGTGAAAATTATACCGACCTGACTCGTCGCACGAATTTCTCTCTCTCTCTCTCTCACTCTCCTCATTTATCCACCCTCTCCGCTTCCTCACTCCCCTTTCTCGCACTCTCTTTCTCTCGCGTTCCCTCTCCTCATCCCACACGGTGGAAGTGACGCAAAATCGTGCTCCCGGCACAGGCTGCCTTGTACCGAGATGTCGATACCACGAAGAGCGGATGTCAATAGCACGAAGTCACTCCTTTCGCGAGGGAGAAACCGCGTCAGCCGATTTTACAGCATTTTCGTACGGTGCGGAAAAACGCGCAACCACGTTGTTGCTCGATCGACGATCGGATCCTTTCGACTCGTATAAGAGTCGAGATTTGCAACTCGATCCGCAAGATCGATCGCGCGTGGAAATGGGCGTGCGAATGATAGTTGGCTAACTTTTTTTTTTTCCCCCCCTTTTTTTTTTTAACTTCTCCAACTTTCTCCTCCATCCGTTTAGTTTTCGCTCGCGTCGTCGTCCTCCTCCTCGGTGTCGTCGTTCTTCGGATCGGCGCTCTTGGAAACGTTCGATCTGGACCACTGTTTCTGACACCCTTCATCGAGTTAACGGGTATATCCCGTGCTTTTGTATTACTTTGCACCGCTGAAAAACGGATTCCGTTGTGTCCGTGTCACAGAGATCGAATACACGTATACAACAGATCTCGACAACAGAGCGTAGCGCCTCCAAGTGCAGCTGAATGTGTCACGCCTCCGAAATTTTTCAAAAGGCCTATCGTGCTTTTCGAATTGCTTTATTTTTTCCTCTTCCCCTTTTCACCTCGTTTTCCAACATCCACAGCTTTGATCCACAGATTCAAAGTGATTCATTCCCGCGATAATTAGATAATTGTCTTCGTCCTATTTCTCGTCGACGAGAAACATGTATCCCGTTACACGTGCTGCCGCGAGAAAAAGTAAAAAAAGAGAGAGAAAAACGAAGCTGTCTATCGAATGAAACAGGTGAATCGGATAAAATTAAACATCTGTTTCCCTGTTTTGCTCTAAGAGACTTAACTTCTTCTTCCTGTTCTTCTTCGCGTTTCTTTTCCTCTTTGATACGCGTGCATCGATTCACTCATTTTACACGCGAAATGCAATGATTGGACGAATCAAACGTGATGGATCCACTGAAATTTTATTGTATAAAAAATCGATTAATCGTCTTTACGCTCTCGAATAATTTTCTATTTGTTATTCGATTAGTCGAATTTATATTAATAGAGAGATTAGTTAGAGAGATTAGTTTTGATATCGCATAGTTGAATATTGCTCGAAAAATCTATGAAATATTATTTTCGAATACCGGTTTTCAAATGTCCTCGGCGTTGGATAGAGATAGAAAGAGAAAGAGAGAGAAAGAAGAGAGCGGACAAGAAAAAGAGAGAAAAGATGAAACGGATAGAAAACAGCTGAGGCGCAGCTGGTTTCTGGCATCGCGATGGCTGGCGTCTTCCGCGCGGAGAATGCTGTGCCTCCTGTGTATATAGTATATGTGCATATAGTTGACGTGTGTGTATAGTACAAACCATCCTTGGTAGAAAGCAGAATCGAAATCGTTTCTCAAAAAAATATGTTCAGAGGGGGAACAACAAACGGTTTTGAAAAATTTTTCAATTTTCCTTGAAGATACGAATAAAAAAGAAGAGATAATTACGTATAAAATAATATTGGAAAATTGATATGAATGATTTTTTTTTGCAATCACTTCAATTTTCAAGAAGTTATCTCGTTTTATGAATTATTTAAGCTTTCCCTCATTGTCTTGCATCTGGATGCGTTATATTTTTTTCCTCTTCGTTATTTATATTCATCTTATCAATCTCTTTCAGACATCCGCATTATCCTGATTACTTTTTCCACCTTTAATATTATGTATAATAGTTTATAATTATATAGTCTGTATAAAGTGACTCAATGTGTTAACGCTGATAACATTCGCGCGCCACTTCGAAACTTTGTTTACCGTTCGTATCTTTACCGACATCTCTCTGTTTTAATGGAAACTACAAATCGCATCGGTAAAATCGATAATGCTCGAATATATTATTGAGTAATTTCATTTTACCGAAGAAATATTTTCTTTACGAATTTTACTCGTTACGATTTTGGAAACATTCATTTTCGTACTTACCGCTACGAAATGATCTACTCTTCTACAGTATACAAACAATGCTTTATTATAGCGTTACTCGATACTGACAGAATTCACAGATTTGCAATTTACAAAGATATGCGTACATCTATTTTTGTACGTGAAAGTATGCATATATAATCAAAAAAATTTCCAAGTTTTTATAACCGTTTGCTACCGATTCAACTAAAATGTTATTGTCGGCTAACAATTTTCGCGAAAATGTCAGCATATAAAATTTCAACTTTTGTTTTACTCTTTTTTTTATTTTACTTTTTTTTTTTAAAATTCTTCTTTTTCGTAGTCTTCCGATTCTATAACTGGAAGGAACTCTTTAAGCAGTATCAGACGTGCAGGACGAAGTATCAGCGTTACTTTGATCGTTGTTGCTCTCCGTTGATGAACTATCGTTGCTCTTTATTCGTCGTTTCCGCAGCTTTGCGAATTGAAACTCCTCAACCGGCACTGTACATCAACAATTGAAGTCGTTATTAGTGTCGTTCGTGCAATTGTATTCGGGAAAGGAAACAATTGAATGTCCTAACAAGTGGGAAATAAATCCAAGTAAATTACATCTATCGAAATCGAAATATAAGATGTCTGTATTTTTTTTCCTCTTTTGTACTATTTCTAAAATTCATTTTATTACAGTGATTCTTATGTTACAGCCATAATCTATTCGGATTGTTTTAAATCATCTAGAATTTCTTTATTAATTCATTTTTGTTGCGTTTTTAAAAAACGATCTATGACATACTATGGCTATAACATGTACATTGTACGAAGTTAACAACAACCAGAAAAATCTTAATTTTTATCTTTCTACCAAAAGACAATGAGTAATGACTAATCGCTTAATATTTGTCATAGCATTGCGACGAATCATTTAACAAAAAGATATATGTATTATTTACGATATTTTTCACGTTTCTTCAAATTTACAGAAACTTCATTAACTTTATATATTATACATATATATAATTCAATTCGGTGTACAAGTCGCTACAAAACAAATGCGACATATGAAAAACTTATTTATAAATGGTTTAATAATTAAGAATATAATTAAGAATATTGATCAACTGATCATCTTTTACTTTTTAATTTTGCATTACAATTTACTTATCAAAAAGGATTAACATTGTTGAAAACTTATACTTGAAAGAATATGCTGTATATAATTATTATTGTATTTCATTCGTTCATTTATCCATAATTCCCACTGCGAGATAAATTTTAGTCGAAAAAAACAAGAATGTTAAAAAAAATTGATTGTACAAATACATCATAAATATTTTGTTAAGTTCGACGATGATTTTTCGATAAAAAATTAAGAAAAGAAAAATAGAATAAAAAAAATAGAAACATCATAATGCTTTAACAACGAACAATTTGTCACAATTTAGGTGAATTTATTGTATGGTGATACGATTACTTGTACTGCAAGTTTGGTTACCATCAGAATCTGGATCTCGATCCATATCAGTATGAGTAACACTCGGTAATGGAACAATTTCAGGTTCGAGTGGTTTTACAGAACAATCTACATCTTCAACGATTACTTCTTCTGCTAAACTGCTTCTAACAGCTTCTATATTTATAAAAAAATATTTAGAATAAATTAATTTTCATATTTTTTAAACAGTTTGCATATATATTTACCATTAAATGCTTGAGGATATTGTTGACTTAATTTATTTTTTACAATACGAATCCTCTTGAAAATATAGTCTAAATCTCTTTTCATTTCCACCAAAAGTGCTGTGTGTTTTTTAAATTCAGTGCCAGCAGTTTTCAATCTATTAATTGACAATTGATTGCAATTAGTTAACATTTCATTGGTCTTTTCAAATCTTTGCAACCTATAAAGTAAAAGGTTCATTCATGATGCAATAGGAAATTTATAAATACAAATATTTGAAAAAATAAATAAAAAATTATTCTTACATTTGTTTTTGAGCTCTTATCATAGATTCTACATCTTGTTGATCAACAATGCCAGCCAAACCTTGTATAAATACCTCTGGTGCTGTATAGTTTTGAAAACATTCAAAACTTCCAGTATCTGATTCTGGTGTGCCTTGTGCTGTTGTCATTTTTTTTTAATCTCAAAATATCAACTAATTACAATATTCATCCAAATATAGTTTTAACATATTTTTCTATCAGTCTATTTTTCTATCATATTATCATATATATATATTATTTTCTATCATATATCACACATTTGTTTTTTTATACAAAAATTTATGATCTATTGTACATTTCATTTTTATGACTCTTTATTGCGTTCACAATAATATCGATTGTAATGAAATAATTTTTACTTTAATTGTAAAAAAATAACTAATAAATAATTGTCAATTAATAACAAATTTATAAATGATTAGATAACGCAATAGCGTTATAGTTAGTTTATAAATTGTGTTTTAAAAAGTACACATTTCATTCTTTCACTCTTCTTATGAATTAACTCAACGTCAATATGATATACTATTAATTTAATACTATTAAAAATGCTCGTCGATTGACGATAACTTTATCATTTTGTCTATATATAATTTATAATCATTGTTTCAACATTTAATTAAAGAAAATAATAATGTTTTAACAAATATATTTAACACATTTTTTCAATATAATTTTATATAATCGAATTTTTCATTAAACTAAACATCTTAAACAAACTAGACGCTTCACCTTCAACAGCTGTTTGAAGTCAAATGTTTTCAAGACGGTTGGTAGAAGATCCAGCATTCAAATTTCCACAGTGACTGTTGTATCTCAAACCGAAGCTTCGGAAATTTCGTGCGAAAAATAATAATTTTAAGAATCACGTGTGTCTTTCTATTCGGAATGGCACAAAATATAAATCCATTCTATTCATCTCAAAATGCTCCAAGTAAAGCTGCAGAAGAAAAACAGAATATACCAAAAGATAACCATGCAGTTAGTAAACGGTACGCCAACTTTATCAAACATTTAGTATATACATTATCGATTGATCTTTTTACATGTATATTTATTTACTTCTATTTTATTATTTATTATTATTTTATATTTTTTATTTTTTTCTTTAAAATTTTATATAATGAATGTACTGTATTATAACAACTATACTAAAATACATAACCTACTCACAATGTTTGGATTAATAATATAATAATAATGCATTTTTAAATTGTATGACTGTAATCATATTTTATAGTAGATTTATAATTATTTTTTTTATAATTTATTTTTTTTGTGATATTAATAAAAACAAATATATGTTGTATAATAGGTTGCAAAAGGAGCTAATGGTTTTAATGATGAGTACAGAGAAAGGTGTTTCTGCCTTTCCAGATGGAGAAAATTTATTCAAATGGATAGGAACTATTATAGGACCACAGGATACAGTAATACTTCTATTATCATAATTAAAATATTGATAAATATAAAAAATAATATTTATTTTAACATTTATTTTGTTTATTATTACAGGTTTATGCTGGTCTTACATATAAATTAACTTTAGAATTTCCACATAGTTACCCATATAGTGCTCCAATTGTACGTTTTGCTACTCCTTGTTTTCATCCAAATGTGGATGCTGTAGGTAATATTTGTTTGGACATATTAAAAGATAAATGGAGTGCTTTATATGATGTGCGTACTATATTATTATCTATACAATCTCTTCTTAGTGGTGAGTAATATTATATTTAATGTTGTAGAATATGCTGATAAGAATATGAAAATATAAATATTATTTTTTTTAGAACCTAACAATGAAAGTCCTCTCAATCCACAAGCAGCAAAACTATGGAGTGATCAAACTAAATATAAAAAACATTTAACAGAAGAATATCACAGAGCTCTAAATGGTGACCAACAAGATTCATGATAAGTGCATTTTTATAATGATCTTGTTCATTATTTTTATTTCTATGAATGTTACAATTAAGAATAGGATATAGAAAACAAACTGCACTGAATTTATGTACTTTGTTATTGAAAATTTAATCTTCTATTATCTTTTGCACTTGTATGCTGTATCATGCAAAACAACATACAAATATCTTTTATATTGTTCATCACAATCATGTCTGTTACATAATTTCGTCAGTCTGTCTTAAAGATGTATAGAAATTTGTATCATGCTTTTAAGACTGTATATGCAGATTAAACATTTTTATATCGTCAACTTCTATCAGAAACTTTTATTTATTTTTATTCTTAGTAATATATATAATATATACATATTGATTTTGGATATATTTTAATATTTTCTATCCATACAAGTTACAGTGACCATCGACGTTACGTCATTGATTATTGTATATTTAAAAAATAAATATTTTAAACACTATTGTTGTAAAATTTATTGTATTTTCATATATACTTTGTTTAATTTGTTGAATAGAAATGTTTTTTGTAGATTTAAAATTTTATTTAATTTATTGACACGTTCATTTCGATATAATAGATATAATAGATATTTTTCCGATAAATGATTTAATAAACACGATATAATATAAAAATTTAAATTAGAAAATTCTTCATAGAAATTAAATTTCAATATATAGTTGAAAAAATGAAAAATTAATTCTATTTAATTATAGTTATTTTAAAATAGAATGTTTATAAAAAAATATTTACAACATGAAATTTTTTTCATATTATAAATGAATATCTATAAAATAAATAGATAATAATAAAACTTTATTTAATATTATTATTGAATATCATAAAACTTTAATAAATATTAAAATAACTTTAATAAATATAATTTAAAATTTATAAAAAAATTTATAATATTATATATTGAATTAATTGAAAATATTTGAAGAAAATTAAATTTCTTGCAATACGTAATAAATCATTAGATTTATATTATATTTATATTATATTCAGAATATTATCAGTTTCTTTTTAGAAAATAGAATGCAATAATAGCGATAAGAGAGAATGATGTCATTATCTTGTTTTATTTTATTTATAGATATACATGAACGAACGATATTTTTATATTTCTTTTTCTATCAATTCCTATAAAGATAAATAACATTTGAACAAGAGTAGCATTTAGCAGAATATACGTAAATTAGAAATAAGCTGTCAACCATTAGTAAAATTATACGAAAATTTTGTGAATATGTTTCTATTTCGACGAACACATACCGTTAATCTTTTCTCACGGAATGCACGTATCTTTTCGACAATAAAAAATTATATTTCACAGGTAATATCAAATTATATTGTAAAGATAATAATATAAATAGAAACTTATACATATTTTTCTATTTTTAGGAAAAAAAAATTAATATTAATGGAGTAAATATCAATTACCTGAAAATTGGAACTGGCAATCCAGTTTTGCTTTTACCTGGTGCTGCAGGTAAGTTAATGAAAAAATGATCACGTTTGATGTAACATTACAATCACAATTGTGTTATATATATGTGTATGCGTAAATTGGCGAAAGTGCTGCTATCTAGGAAAGTTGATTATTGAAAATATAACTGCATAATCGTATTCGATCAATTTTAATATTCGAATGAAACAATATCTTTATTATGTATATATATTTATAATAATTTACGATAAATATAAATATACCATATTAAGTATAACAATATTAATAAATTTTTATTCTATCATAAAAATTTTTAAACTATCTAATATAAAATATACATTCTTATTTAAAAAAATGTTAAATTTAAATTATTATAATTACAATATTATCATATCATCAGGTACGATTTGGACAGATTTTAAACCACAAATAGAGGGACTTGATAAAGAAAAATTCACTATAGTAGCATGGGATCCTCCAGGTTATGGAAAATCAAGACCACCCGATAGAACATATCCGGATGATTTTTTTCAACGTGATGCTATTTGGGCATGTGATTTAATGAAAGCTTTAGGTTACACAAAATTTTCATTAATAGGATGGAGTGACGGTGCTATCACTTCTTTAATACTCGCTTCAATGTTTCCCGATAATGTTCAAAAAATGGTTGCTCTTGCTGCAAACGCTTACGTAACACCAGAAGAAAAAGAAATTTATAAAAGTTTGTTTATATATTATTTTGATTTCGATAATTTTTTATTATCGTACTAATTATCTATCTGTATATTAATAGAATACGGAACTATTGATAATTGGTCTGAAAAAATGAAACAACCACTGATAAAAGTTTACGGAGAAGAATATTTACGAAAGATTTCGTTTGATTGGTTAGAGTCTATTTTGAGGATTTGCGAGAAACAAAACGATGATTTGTGTAAAGAATCGCTAAAGAAGATTAAGTGTCCTAGTTTAATCATTCAAGGAAACAAAGATCCGATGGTACTCATTGAACATGCAAGTTACTTGAAAGATCATATTGTTGGATCGAAGTAAGGATAATAAAATCAATTTTACAATCAAAACATTAATCAATATTAAATAAAAAATTTTTTTAGGATAAAGATTTTCGAAAAAGGTGCACATAATTTACATTTACGATATTCAGAAGAATTCAATAATATCGTTACCAAATTCTTAATTGAATAATTAAATATATATAATATAATTATAAAATAATTTACAATATAATTTTTGTTATACATAAATATGTTATGTTTTTTATAATTTTTATATTATAAAATAAATTTATATATTATAAAATAATATATAATATATAAAAAAAAATATATATAATATATAATTTAATATATATTGCATAGTAAACTTTTAGGAATAATAATAGAAGAATAGAATAATAATAATAATAATAATAGAATATTTTTTTTTATTTAAAATATTTATTCTTATAATAATCATAGATGTAAAAACTTTTTTTTTTTATATCTTTGAACACCATTTATCTTATACTATGCTGACAGCATAGAGGACACACGTGGGATAACCGGCACAGAAATCAAGTCAGAGAAAGGAGCTATAAAATCACGTGGGCGATGAAGGTTTTCCATAGGCTTACCTCTTTCGGCAAAAGACGCTTCCAAATAACGTTTCCGTCTTTTGAATTGAAAATCAATCCTTAATCAATCTTTTGAATTCGTTAGTTTTTAATATATATATATATATATATATATTATTGATTGAATTATTAAATAAAGTAAAAATCACAATATAATTAATGTGAGGAGAAAAATGAAATTCGCATTCTAAAATGAGCATTTCGACATTAATACAATTCACTACGAACGTCAAGAACCGCCCATCCGAAATACCTGCAATGCGCTTCGGACGAAAATCGATCGTGTTCCTGGTCTCGGCTACGCCCCAAAGAACCATTTGCCAGGAATTTACCAATGAAATATGTTTTATCCTTTACTAATAGAATTATATTATATTATTATATATTACATATTATACTATTTTATTTAATTTTTTTTTTTTCAGATTTTATTTTCTGCTTCAATAGTAAAAAATATGCTTCAATAACAGGGTAAATAAAAATAAAAAACTTTGAAACAAATGAATGCTTAAGATTCATCGAGACATTATCTGAATGCAGATAGAAAGTGGTCTTGTGCCACTTATTGTGCTTGTCGAGAATACTCGCACAAATATTCATGGAATATTTCTCTAATCTCTACAAATGTTTACCATTAATTTTAACTAATATGTAAGTCAAACTTAATCTATCATGTTTAAGTGAACAATTTTTAAAAAGAGTTTTGATTATTAAACATATAAACATCGATATATTTTTAATAAATTTCTATTTTTTTTTTCAGATGTACAAAATTATATTAAAAAATTATATTACGCAAGTTCAATCAATTACAAACAACGAAAGGAAATGGATAGAAAACGTGACATATAAAATGCAGTATATCCAAACATGGACATACTGCTTCGTGATTCGATCGTGTGAACCTCTCCTTATTTTTTACCTTCTTTTATCGCGTTTCTTTTTCGCAATAAATATTTTACGAGTCATATTACATCTTCTAAATATGCAATTTTGAGAAGAACAGGATAAATTTTAATACCATTTAAAATAACACTTTCATGTAAAATTCTACGTGATGAAAATATAAAAATATTTTTAAAAAAATGATGACGCGAATCACATTTTATTGAATTTCTGAGAACATTATTAGATAAAGTTACTCTATAAACAAATACGAACGAAAACCGAATATGTAAATGTCTTTCCCGTTTTGGAAATGCGACATCGTGTTACGATGATATCACCGTAAAGTGTTACTCAATAACCAGACCGGTCGCAGAATTGGATATTCTCAGTTTTCTAATTGATAATTGTAATTTTAAAACAATTTCTACTTCTAATCTCTTGTAACGTGTCCAAATGATAAGCTTAATATCTGTGAATTTTTATCCAGTCTATGATCAAAATCCTGACAGGAATGGACGATGTTTGAGCAAACAAAAAATAAAGCGAAACAAATGTGGGAAATGAGAAATAGAAAAATAAGGATAAAAATTGAAATACGGAAAGAAAACAGGATTCGTAAGAGAAAAGGAGGGGAGATCGAGAAGAGCAACTGGGTGACTCACAATCAGATTTCGAAGCTACCGTTATCGAGTTGATTCCCTTGATCCACGACTCCGCCGCGATGTATCCGTACTCTGTCCAAAGTAGAAAACGACACCATTTACGGCAACTTGCGGCTCCGTTGTTACTCGTTTTCAGACTCGTATCACACAAGATCATTCGAGAAAGTAGTCGTATGTCAAAATCTTGTCCTCGATACAACTCGGCCACCCCTACTGGTCCTCGCATGAAAATCTTTGCGACGGGATATTTCGAATATTTTTGCAATAAATAATCTATAAAATATAAGGTTATAAAATATTTTCGAATCTGAATTATAAAAAAAAGATATTACTTTCAAGGGTGATAGCTCTATGTAATTGAGACACGTCGAGACGGATATACGGCTGCGGAAATATTTAGACGTGTTTGTCGTGCACGACGTCCTCGGGATCAATAAAAGTTGAGGCGGGGCAAGGTTTGGTACGTCTGTCGCGTCGTTCCGACTCGGTTCTTCCAAATTATCCTCATTCGCCGATGTTCATGTCATCGATAGTATTAATCTACCTTCGAATGCATAAATGTGTAATTAATATTTTTCTTATCTTATTTTATTTGTTTGTATGCTCAACTAAATAGATCGATGGAAATAATTCTTATTTCAAATTTCTTCAATTCATTGTTATGATTTAATATTAAGTGCTATAAGATACGAGAAGCATAATCTTTTACAGAATTTTTAAGATTATAAAAAATATGAATAATGAAAATTACGAAATACATAGAAAAATTTTATATACAAACAAAAGAAAGCATGTTCGGGAAGCTCAATAATATCGTGACTCATAACTGTTCCTTCTCACATATAAAATATCGTATCTGTCATTATCAACAAAAGTTATCAATTATTATTTAGTCATATAATATTATTTTTAACAAAAGATTTAATTATTGTAAAGATAATTGATAATATTTTAAAGTACTTTCTTTACTTATACATAGAATATATTCGATAACAGTGAAAACGAAATTCAATTAATATTCGTGACTCAATTTTATCATATACATTTCGATATCAAATATCTTTAAACGCGTTTTTTCAATCTAATTCTCTAAATTCTCCAATTCTCTAAACGATTATCTCAGAAAAAGGAGACTAACTGATCGAAAATTTTCCAACGGATGTCTGAAATCAAAAGCATAAACCGGCATATAATAAGCTTATAATAGTAAACCATGATTAAGTAATCGTTCAAATTGGACATTAATTATTCTATTATTTTTGATCACGATAGATAGGAACGATGCGGAAGTCTCTTTTTCGTCGACACTGGTACGTGAACTTCTCTTCGTTCTTGGTTCGTCTAAATTGGACGTGATGTCAGCGAGCGTTTCTACTCGTAATTGTACAACTAACGAAGGACAATCAGAGTGGAGCATTGTCGTATCGGTCTTATTCTTTCGAATCGACCTCGTGACACGTAATCAGTTTTTATTCACGCAATTGATACACAACTCTTTTTTGCAAACAAAGTTTTTCATCTTCATTTTATTCTCTTTTATTTCGTTTCAGCGTATCAAGCATATTTATAATATACATTATTATGCATGTTACGTAGGATAGACATTTGATTAATAATTAAGTATATTATATTTTTATTTCTTTTAATATCTAAAGAAAAAACAAATAAAAGATAATCGATTCTTAAGAATTCATTTTTCGCATAGATTATAAAATTCATTTAAAAAAGTGTTAATGCTTAAAACTATTATGATATAAGATTTACACACACACACGCGCACACACACACATACATACATACATACACACGCACACGCACACATATTGCTTCTTTTAGTTAGAATTTACCTTGATAATAAATATGATCCCCCGTTATTGGTAGGTCCGTTATGTTTGCATACTGCGACTCGTGTCTATCAATGCGAAACAGTGTTTGCACGCTTAACCAAGTACATGCAGAAGAATATACACACACTGAGATGCGCGGGCGTGTACACTATCATGGCTGATTTTTTTCCTTCGAAACGAAGAGCGAGTGATCCATACATGGTAACGGTGAGAAGACTGGCTTACGCGTTGCAACGCGTAACCCACCCTACCTGCTCTCCTGTCGCCACTCGTTCGCCTTCCGTTCTTTTCTCCTGCTTGTAAGTTGCTTTTACATACAACTATGCACACAAACATGCATTATTATTGTCTATCTCAAATTTATTTGTCATAAACTTTTGCATACACAATATTATTGATGATCAAAATCGATAATTAATACCTGTAATTAAATATGCAATAATCAGTATTGTTTGTAAAAAGATTGAAAAATGAAAATAATTTTGTTTTATTAATATTATTTAAAAAAAAATTTTTGCCAAGTAAAATTTCAAATATTTTAAATATTGGCAATTGTCTCAAAGGCATTTTTTATTAGATCCGCAATATTTGGGTGTGTACGTTTGTGACTCACGTATCGACTTTTCTCCCAGCCAACTTCGAATAAGCAGGGTGGGTTTAAGGCACACCCATCATCCAGCTAAGGGTAGAGAAAATATATATGTTAATATAATTTTTAAATTTAATTATAAGCATATACTTATATTCTATAAACAGAAAAAAAATAAAAAATGTTATATTTATTATATTTTATAATGTAAATAAATTAAAAAAATTTTTAATTAATAAATTATCTAATCTAATTAAAAAAAAATCCATAAAAATTAAGAAACAATGTACTATAGTCATATATTTCAATGTAATTGTTAAATAGGTCAATTAATCTTTTTTAGTTTGGCAACAATGATGTCATATATTTACTATTAAATTTACCAGATTATTAAATTTTTAAATTATTAATTGGAATTAAATTCTATTAGATATATAAAAATTATTTATAGGTTAACTGGCTTACGTTTGGAAAAAGAATGTTCGAAATCATTAATTATCGATTAATCATTAAAATAAAATAAAAATCATAATTAAATTTGTTGCATCAGAGTTATTATTATTATAAAGAGATAAATTTCAAGAATATCGAAAAAAAAATTGAATTCGTGGGTCGACAGCATTGGCCTGCAATTTTGGCGAATCGAAATTTTGTCAACGATGTCACATCCGCAAAAGTTGGAGCGCAGAATCACAGAGCAGTTGGCAACGCTGCTGACGTTGGCTGGTGAAAAGGTGGCGGGGCTTAGACGTCGACCAATCACAAGCACTATTCGGATCTCCCCACGTCGCTCCCCGCGGTCGTGCCGAAGCTTGAAAATCTGTAACGGACGCCGCTTCCAGGGCATATTCGTTTCTGGGCTCTCGTGACGAGTTAGCGTGTATCTCGTCGTTAGTTCGATAATCGCAGTATACTTCGAAAAAGTCCAGAAAACTACCGAGCAACATGAGGGAAATCGTCCACATTCAAGCTGGCCAGTGCGGTAACCAAATTGGCGCAAAGGTAAGTGTTGAAAAACTGTTCGAAATAATTGAATTCGCGACCGCGTGGAAATGAACGCTTCTTTGTTCGGCGTCGTACTTGGTGTTAGTGTTTCTTATAGATATTGTGTCTGTTATGTGCTCAAATGTCCTTTTTTTTATTTCATAATCTTAGATTTTTTTTATATAAAATTTACGGAAAAAAAGAATTTGAAAATATATAAAAAAAAAATTCATATTTAATTTATACTGATCTTTTGAACGTTTTTTTCTTGTATATTATTTACGAAGGCTTATTTACGTGGAAAATAATTTAAATTTTGTAAATGTTGTAACGATCGATTTCATCGAAAGACCGTGTTATACTTCAGCTACGTGGTACGGTTGGCATGTGAAAAAATGGCAACCTCGCTCGGTCGAAGACCTGTCATGGCGACAGAACCAAGCCGGCCGGCTGGTACTTAACGGTTTTTTTTTCTATCGACCCATGTTTTCTAACGAAGTGTTGTTGTTAAATATTAAATGTATATTCTTCAATTTTTTTTTTTGTTTATTTATCGAGAATGTTGTTGAATTTTTAAAAGGAAAAGTATTTGAAATTGTATTTATTTAGAAATTCATAAATGTTTTAAACTCTGAGCAGGGCGTGGTCTATCTCCGGCGTCGAGATACACTAGTTGATGCAGCAACGGAATCGAATGCGCAGTTGCGCGCGCAATTGATCCTGTCTTTCTTACTCTTCTTTCTCTCATTAACATTCTAGAATATACATATTCTTTGCTTGAATCTTTTAGATTCTTCACAAATTCCATGTTTATTTTAATCTTTTTGAATCATATATTTATTATTTATAATATCACTAATATCACTTTATAGAATTTATTTTTTTTTTAAAGATTTTATCTTAAAATAATCATTTTTTTTAAATTAAAATTAGAAATTTGTTCAAATAAATAAATCAATGAATAATTTATTTCGCGAATGAAAACATTCATATTTTCTGATCACATTATATACATAACTATCGTAACAAATGACTTGTGAGGATAGCGTACGTATAGCAAGTAATGCAGTGTAGTTACGCTCTCATAGTTTTCAAGGTTGTTTCATTGAGTCAATGTTCGCTTCCTAAATTATTCGTTCCTATCTTATATTATGCTTATCAATTCTTTGACAAAAATGTTTTATGCAAATTTTTTATTCAAATTATTACTCTATCGTAATTCACCCATCATCGAACGATTGAGTAATAGTTACAATTATCCATTCAGGGATCCAAGTAATCCAAGGACATCTTGTGTTACGTAGTATGGTGAAACATTTCCAAATACAGAAAGAAGATATCCTTTCGCCATTTTCTTTTGCGTTACTTCGACCAGTTATTTTACGTTGGTAACAACTAGATGGATGTAGTATCAAGATGTAGTATCGATCGTTTTTCAGAATGTAAATTTCTAGTCCGCCATTTTGTGTAGACATTATTCGTACTTTGAAAAAATTTCTTCAAATTGTTGGCGCGAAAAAATTTTTTTTATTCTTTTAAAAATATTAAAAGGAAAAATTATTACAATTAAAATAATTCTATAAGAAAATTAATATATTTTTTTTTCTAATTTTCATAAATAAATAGGCTATAATTTAATAGATTATGAATTGATATTATTATTGATATATTGTTTCAATTTTTATTTTGATAAATATTTTAATTATAAATCGAATAAATATAATAGATTATATATAATGTCGAGAGAGATGCATAAAATGCATAAATCGAGTGTAATGTTTTATGTTAATTAGACAAGATTGGCATTGCAGTCATCATTTCTATATATAGCGATGACATTGGTGACTCATGTTGCTACGACATTGTACATATATCGTACAATGTGTGGTGGGAGGTAGTAAGATTGTATAGTATTCACTTCCTACTAACGATAGTCATATATGATTATGCTGGCTAATAAACCTATCGTTTCTATATAGGCATCATAGTTATCGCAAGTGTGCTATGATTAGAATTAATATTACTTTAATTATCGGATAGTTCAATAAAATTAAAATTATGTGTACACAGAAGTTATTTAAGCTAGACAATAATAAGTTAAAAAGAAAAAAAAGAAGATATTTTAAAACGTTATGTGTAAACATTACTGACCTAGGATTAAATACTTCTTGAACATCATGGCAATGATAAAAATTGCTATATTACATAAAGAATTATTTACTGAGTAAATAGGACAAACGAAATGTAATATTATACGTATGTTTCTATTCGTTTTATCTATTATTGCGGCACATTGATTAGTTAGTTAAAATATTTATTACTTCTTATCTTCTTTGGAAAGAACTTGACTGGTAAACTTTTATCTGGATAATAAGATATCTCATGTGTATATCACACTCAATAGATGGTATTCTGAGAACGCATCGATTTCCAGAAATATACTATAAGGTCTTTGAACTATGGAGAGGTACGTGCAGTTGCGCGCTAACTAATAGAGAAGGAAGGCGCATTGTACCATGCATTATATATGTACTTCGTATGCTGCGACGTGCATTCGTTTGTATATAAAACAACAAATTGACGATAATCGAATAATAATTATTATCTCGTAAAATTTGTGAATAATCTTAATAATTTATATTTGTTTAAAAGTAGATTTAAAGAAACGAAAAAAAAGTACATGAATATGCATAGTTATTGTTATAAATTTTTACATATATATAATAAAAATAAAAAAATTTTTTAAAAATTTCTATTCTTGTTGTCATAATGAATGCTTGTATTACAACTAATTACATACGAGCTATTCACTGGTGAGGTCATCGAACTGTTCCTCTCGGTCGATAATACGGAAGACTGAAAACGGATGCGAGGGTAATCGTGAGGAGAAAGCATTGACTAGCACCAAGTACGATTTTTTTTTTTTTGAATATTCGCACTCGTATCGAAAATTTAATTAAATTAAAAATTAAATCGAAATATTAAATCGTATAAACATTTTTTTAAAAATATAAATTATTGTTTATTATAGTTTTGGGAAATCATCAGTGACGAGCATGGCATCGACCCAACCGGTACTTATCATGGCGATTCCGATCTTCAATTGGAAAGAATCAACGTATACTATAATGAAGCATCTGGAGGAAAATACGTACCACGTGCCATCCTCGTCGATTTGGAGCCAGGCACAATGGACTCTGTTCGCTCGGGACCTTTCGGTCAAATATTTAGACCAGATAATTTCGTGTTTGGACAGTCTGGAGCTGGTAACAATTGGGCAAAAGGTCATTACACCGAAGGTGCCGAATTAGTAGACTCTGTCCTTGATGTAGTCAGAAAAGAAGCCGAAAGCTGTGACTGCTTACAAGGTTTTCAATTGACTCACTCTTTGGGCGGTGGTACCGGATCCGGTATGGGAACGTTGCTCATCTCCAAAATTCGCGAAGAATATCCTGATAGAATCATGAATACATACTCCGTCGTACCGTCCCCTAAAGTATCAGATACCGTCGTAGAACCATATAATGCAACACTTTCCGTACATCAATTGGTAGAAAATACAGACGAAACTTACTGCATTGATAATGAAGCTCTTTACGATATTTGTTTCCGCACTCTGAAATTATCTACGCCTACCTATGGTGATCTGAATCATCTCGTTTCTCTTACGATGTCTGGTGTTACTACTTGCCTGAGGTTCCCTGGTCAATTGAATGCCGATTTGAGAAAACTCGCTGTAAACATGGTACCGTTCCCTCGTCTTCACTTCTTCATGCCAGGATTCGCACCACTCACATCTCGTGGCAGTCAACAATACAGAGCTCTCTCTGTACCCGAGCTAACTCAACAGATGTTCGATGCAAAGAATATGATGGCAGCCTGCGATCCTAGGCACGGAAGGTATCTCACAGTAGCAGCCATTTTCCGTGGCAGAATGTCGATGAAAGAAGTCGACGAGCAAATGCTCAACATTCAGAACAAGAACAGCTCTTACTTCGTCGAGTGGATCCCGAACAACGTAAAAACAGCTGTCTGCGACATCCCACCCCGTGGTTTGAAGATGTCCGCTACCTTCATCGGCAACTCGACAGCTATTCAAGAGCTGTTCAAACGAATCTCCGAACAGTTCACTGCTATGTTCAGGAGGAAAGCTTTCCTTCACTGGTACACCGGCGAGGGTATGGACGAGATGGAATTCACCGAGGCCGAATCGAACATGAACGATTTAGTTTCGGAATATCAGCAATATCAAGAAGCCACCGCAGACGAAGATGCGGAATTCGACGAGGAACAGGAAGCAGAAGTCGACGAAAATTAAACGCCTATTCTCTATTCTACTCTACTTACTACCTACGATTCATCCCCTCATCATTGTCCCCTTCGCTCTCGTACTGCTTCTTAACTTTATGCGTTTATGTCTTTCTTTCCTATTCCATCTTTTTTTTTTAATTTCTTTTTTACATTCTGTGCAGGCGCGCTTTTTCATCGATTCACTCCTTGTATTATTCGAATAATTCGAGTATTATTCGAATAATACTTTTTTTTATCAAACTTTTTTCTGTATCGTTTATTTGTTTCGATTATGTAGTTTGCAAAGCGCGTCTTTGTATTCAGTGTATAACCGCTCTAGCGGCTACCATCATCTTGAATAAATTATTATCATATAAGTGTACGGTTTAATAAGAATCCCTTATTATTGTCGTACATATATTTTGTCGAATTCAATAATTCATTTTTATATTTATAAAATTATATTGTAGGTGTACTTGTATTTATATTTGTTCCTTTCATCTATCAATTTTTATACTATGACATACAAATTTGAATAAAGTAGATCATGCATTCAAGCAGTACCAAAAAAAATGTGATTAAATATTCAGTTAGCGTAACTAATTTCAAGTTTTATTCAAAAGTAGGTTATAATTTGAATTTCATTTAATCGAAAGTAAAAAGTAAAAGAAAATATAAAGTTTTAGAATGTACGTATAAATAATTAGTAAATGAAATTCTATCTGGAAATAAGAAAGTAATAGTAAAGAACTTTGTTTAATGCTATAAAATATACCACATTTTTTTATGTCGCAAAAAAATATCCTTTTATATTTTACGTGTAATGTACAAGATAGTTTCATTAACATTATTAGATTGTGTCGCCATCTATTGAAATAAAATGATCATAAGCGATTGGAATGACCTCTATTCTAATATTTGGAACATATTGGAATTATTTACGACGAAAACAATATTAACCTATCTATGTTCTAAATTACTAAAGGATTTACATTATAATATAATATAAATTTAGATTCTGTTCAATTTGACAAGAAGATTGTTCCACTTTGTTTATCTATAATATTATATAGATCGAATGACGAGCAATTTAATGTTTTTATCAAATCTCATTCTTTCTCGAAAAAAACGAAATCATTAAAAAGAATCTCATTTCATGCAATTTGGTAAGTTTTAGAAAATAATTAGCGAAAATAAAAGCATAATGAAATTAAAAAATTTAAATTAACATATTGATTTGTGATTTGAAAATTAAAATTTACAATATATTGAAACATTTTTAATTTACTCACACAAAACTATGACATAGTTTTACTGATGTTAAATAACGATTATAAGCATTTGTAATTGAATAACGGATTAACGCAATACAGTTAAATCAATAGAATCGGAATACGATGATTTTCCACATTTCAACGTGGAATTGAAACGATTGGTTCTTTCAAATCATTTTGTTTTATGATTTTTTAAAATTAAAATAAAATAGCTTAACATGATATGTCGATTATTGAATTAATTATCGTATTATATATTTTTAAAAATGATTTTTATTCGAAAAACAGGAAACAATTGAAAAAGTTAAATCCACGAGTTGGAATCCAATGGACGAGGAAATATACATTATCGTGATGGTAGATTTTCTTGGACTAATTGTAAGTAGCAGACAACGACCTCATATGACTCATCGTCCGGCTATACGAACCGGCGCGGTCGGTGTCTCGCTCCATGAATTTGACTTAACTCGAGACAGTGTCTACCAATTACGAGGTATACTCTATCCTTGATGTAAAAGAAATTTTTTCGATTTAAAACATGCATTGTCATTTGTATTTGCGAATCGTTTATTTCGTGCGAGGATATGGAGGATATATCAGGTTACAGAAACGAAGAGAAGATAATGATAATATTTACCGTTTTTTCAATCGATACAGGTATATATGTAGGTAGTATTACACATATATATATACATACATATATATATACATACTCGAATTGTATTATATCAAAGAATTGCAATCTCTGGAAAACGAAAACAGTGTTGAATAAAGAGAGAGCAATCGATGGCACGAGACAGGGGTGAAAAACGGGCAGAGGGAATGAGTTACAATAATAGAAAAAGGGATTCTACAACGGCAGGGGATCGTGAAACAGTAGCAAGCGCAGCTGGAGACGAAATGACACGACGCGGTTATCGTATTCGTCTCAACAGGGTATGACAGTCAAGAAAACCGAAGAGACTCACGGCGTTTTTAAGAGTGACTCACTCAGACGAAATGGTCCCAGTCCAATGGTTTAGTCGTTTTTCTTCCTTTTTTCTTTCTTTTTTTTATTCAGAACGTTTCATACCAGGCACGAGAATGCATGAAATTTATGGCTCGCGCAAATTCAAACAGAGGCGATCGAAAGTAAAGTTCATTGGATTCCGAGCGCGTAAACCCGAGAAACATCCTCGTGATCGAGTTACATTTCCGGTGGATGCTCTTCGAGTCCATCGAACTGGATATCCTGTTCTCGCTTCATGGCTCTTTTTTCGAGCGCAAATGTATCTCCATCACGAAACCCTTCCTAGCGAAAGGTAGTCGATCGATCGTTCCGTTTGGCGTGGACAAACCCATGTAAAGATGCAAAGTAGTATGAAACAAAGAAGCGTATACGCATGCATATGTATGAAGGAAAAAATCAATCGGAAGAAAGAAAAGGAAGATTTTTTTCTTTTGGATCGAAACTACGTGTCATTGACCGAAAAGTCGATAGGATATGGGCTGTTGGTCGGTCTGTTGGTTCTTTGGGCGATCGACTCGTGCGACGTATATACTCGTTTGGAGAATCTTCTCCCCCTCCATGAGCTCCGCGCCGCCAGGCCAGAAGCGCGTCGCGTAACCGAGTGGAGAGTCGATCTCAGGACACCGACACGAGTACGTTTCCTCGCCAGTTTCGCTCCGCAGGCTCCACACCACTGGTGCACTCCTGCGCGACACTCGATTGCACTTGGCTCGCTGCACACGCTCTCTCGTCGCGCTGCCCGCACTCGCCTCTACGCACATCACGCATATTCGTTACTACGCAAGGACTATCCCTATTGAGGACTGTCCTCCGCCGGCTTTCTTTCCACTCTCTCTTCATTCTCGAGGGATCAGCTGTTTGCCCAGCTGCACCATTTTTTCCCTTGGCACGCGTTAGAGACAAGCTAGCTTCAAAATGAGGGAGATCGTACATCTGCAGGCTGGACAATGCGGAAACCAGATTGGTGCAAAGGTAAGCTAATTAATTGATTTTTGTTAATGGATAAAGGGATAAAAAAAGTTCACGTTGATGTTGTATTTATATATATATATATTTTTATTTTTTTTTCTCCTAAACATTTTTGGAAAATCATTCGCTGGAATTTATTCGTACGTGTAAAAACAAGAATTTTCTTCTTTTCTTTCACTCCTCATCCTTCGTGTAATTCAACTGGGCTTGTAATCGAATTAAAGATAAGGCGTCGGCCACGACGAGCAACGAGATGGAATTTAAAGTGTCTCCTACTCCTATCTCGACAAAGGGTCATTCGTATCGTTTGAGAACTCGATAAAAATATCAATTGAGCGCCGGATTTTTTTCGTTATTGCCGTTCCTATCGCCGTTACCAAAAATTCTCATCATTGATGTTCGATTTTGATAAATCGTGACGAGCAATTCCATAACGAATCGCAAAAAACTGAAACAATTAAAATCGTATAGTTTCTGTCCACGGATTTCTGAATCATGGAATTCTTCCATGCGGAAAACGGCGATGACCGGCCAACTGTGAATCGTATCCCGAACAAAGGGAACTCCGTCCATCCCCCATCGCACGAGGAAAGAATCTCGCCGGTTCGATCGATCGGAAAGAAACGAAAAGCGTAACGAGCGTAATGCTAATTGCTCTCGCCAATTAAGTATACCTCCGAGTTTGACAAAATGAGCGGCTCGTTGTCGTGAAATTCTTGGGAATGGAAGGCGTCGCGGTTGCCGTACTCGTCGCGGAGAGAATCACGATGGATAGTTGGCTATTAATAGAAGAGAGAAAATAGCGAGGGCGAGACAAACGTACAAACGGAGAACCGACAAACGTACACCAAAGGGAAGTTAAACTCGAGCTGTGGGGAGCAGGAGCACCATTAATTTCCTGTATTTCCTCTATTTTTTTTCTCTTTTTTTTTTAACGAATCGCTATCCTCTCTCGTTATCCCTCTCGTTCCTCGTTAATTTTATTATTTTTTCCGAAAAAAAGAAGAAAGGAGAGGAAGAAATAAGGAGATTAAAAGGATTAAAATTTAGAATTTGCCAGTACACTGTTCTCACTCGTGTCTTTCCTTTTTCATTTAGTTCTGGGAAGTGATCTCCGAGGAGCACGGCATCGACCAATCGGGCATTTATCACGGAGATAGCGATCTGCAATTGGAGCGAATTTCCGTCTACTATAACGAGGCTTCTGGTAAGAGAGAGAATAAAAACTCCGCCCCTTTTTCATTTCTTCCACACATCCTTTCTTCTCCCCGGAGGAAACTTTCTCGAGAGATTTCTCATTTTGGAAAAGACGAAAAATCTGGCGCGGTGAAAGCGGAGAAGAAAGATTTTACTCGGTCCAGGTTCGAGGATCTCGCGCACGTTTTAAAATAGAAACACGGCGTTGTGCATGGCGACACGACGCCGAGGAACGTAGGAGAAAACAAGCGACAAAGAGTAAACGCGTTTCGGGACGAAAATAGCCGGTATGTATGACCGTTCACCACCCTTGGCTTTTGAACCGTGGAACGAAAGATCGGAAAAAAGAAAAAAGGCCGGCACAAGGTGTGCATCCGATTTGCAAATCGCAGCGCGCGTTTCCGTCCACCATTTAAAGCATCGGTTTCGGTGGAATGACAATACGTTTGACGAAGCTGTTTAATATGAACGACGACGCGCCCGATCCGTCATCGGTTTTGGAGGCCGCTTGTCCCCCCCCACCTTCTCCCGCTTAAGGATCGAATTACGAAGCCGTTCCTATCCCCTTCTCTCGCTCTTTTCCTAATCGATATGAAAGGGAAATATCGCAATTGCAGTGGCGACCTCGACCAATGGAGGAAAGTACGTGCCGAGGGCGATTCTCCTGGACCTCGAGCCGGGAACGATGGACGCCGTTCGATCAGGCGCCTACGGGAAGCTGTTCCGCCCCGACAATTTCGTGTTCGGCCAGTCGGGGGCTGGGAACAATTGGGCGAAGGGGCACTACACGGAGGGGGCGGAGTTGGTCGACTCGGTGCTGGACGTGGTGAGGAAGGAATGCGAGAACTGCGACTGCCTGCAAGGTTTCCAACTGACTCATTCCCTCGGCGGCGGTACTGGGTCCGGCATGGGCACGCTGCTCATCTCCAAGATCCGGGAGGAGTACCCGGATCGAATAATGAACACGTACTCGGTGATGCCGTCGCCCAAAGTGTCGGACACGGTGGTGGAGCCTTACAACGCGACCCTGTCCGTTCACCAGCTGGTCGAGAACACCGACGAGACCTATTGCATCGACAACGAAGCTCTCTACGACATCTGCTTCCGCACGCTCAAAGTGTCGAATCCCAGCTACGGGGACTTGAATCATTTGGTCTCGCTCACCATGTCGGGGGTGACCACTTGCCTCAGGTTCCCCGGCCAGTTGAACGCCGATCTGAGGAAGCTGGCCGTCAACATGGTCCCGTTCCCGCGTCTGCACTTCTTCATGCCCGGGTTCGCCCCTCTCACGTCCAGATCGATGCAGCAATATTCCGCGCTCTCGGTCCCGGAGCTCACCCAGCAGATGTTCGACGCGAAGAACATGATGGCCGCCTGCGACCCGAGGCACGGCCGTTATCTCACCGTGGCCGCCGTGTTCCGCGGCAGGATGTCGATGAAGGAGGTGGACGAGCAAATGTTGAGCGTGCAGAACAAGAACAGCTCGTACTTCGTCGAGTGGATCCCGAACAACGTGAAGACGGCCGTGTGCGACATCCCGCCCAAGGGCTTGAAAATGTCCTCGACGTTCATCGGGAACACGACCGCAATTCAAGAATTGTTCAAGCGGATCTCCGAGCAGTTCACAGCCATGTTCCGGAGGAAAGCGTTCTTGCACTGGTACACGGGCGAGGGTATGGACGAGATGGAGTTCACCGAGGCCGAGTCGAACATGAACGACCTCGTCTCCGAGTATCAGCAGTATCAAGAGGCCACCGCCGAAGAAGATTTCGAAGCCGAGGAATGCGCCGACGATTTCGAGACCTGCGACCAGGAGTGAATCGACTGAAATCGCTAAAGAATATTTTCTCTCTCTTTTTCTCTAGCAATCTCTATCCACCGAATCGGACGTCTTTCTTCCCTCTTCTCCGTTCCCTAACCTTCGATTCGGTGTCTCGAGTCTCTCTTATTTTCTTTTCTACTTTTATACGTCAAGTCTTTTACAATCGCGGAGTTTGTTGCACCGATCGAACTGCGACACGCTTCGCGGAAAGAAAGAGCGAAAATAGCGGGAAAAAGAAGAAGAAGAAGAAGAAGAGGAATAAATCGATACGCAGCGTTCTCGGGAAACGATTCCACGAAACGTGAAACAACCAAAGCACCCGAACCAAAAATTTTATCTATGCATTCTCGTTGCATCCACGACAACGTTGTATCGACATGTATGTATTTTAATCGTGGCACGCGTTTCGCAATGTAGTTTCGCAACAAGTTTGTTCCTTGCAGGAAAAATATACGTTTTTTTCAATCATCTGTCTTTTTCTCTCCCACCACCTCCTCCTCCTCCCTCTCCCTCCCCTCCCCTCCCCGTATGGCGGTGGCAAATCATTCCTCCTCGTATTCCGTCGACTCGTCGACGATGTTAGTTTCGGCGACCGCTTCCTGGTGTTGTTGATACTCGAATAACAGATCGTACATAGTGGAATAAGATTCGTTAAACTCGCTTTCGTCCATTCCTTCGTTCGTATACCAATGCAGATACGCGCGTTTCTTCAACATATTATCGAACGCGGACATTAGCCTTTTGATAGGCTTCTGTATCGCCGTCGAGTTCGATATCATGCTGGCGGTCATATTGATTCCTCGAGGGGGGATATCGCATATCGCGGTTTGTATGTTGTTCGGTATCCATTCGATGAAATGCGGGCTGTTTTTGCTTCGTATATTCAACATTTGCTCGTCCACGAACTGTAAACAAATAAGAAGGATCGTCAGCCGGTTGGGAAAAGGAGAACGAGTTCCCTTGTTTCTCCCTACTTCTCGCCGCGAGAACACGAGCCGTTGAACGAAATTGGAAATTTAAGAAAATCTAGCGTCTCATCTTTTTCCAGACCTTGGTCGACATCCTGCCTCTGAAGATGACGGCCACGGTGAGAAACTTGGCCTTGGCCGGGTCGCAGTAAACGAACATGCTGTTCGCGTGGAACAACTGCTTCGTCAATTCTGGAACGTCTAATTTTATGTAGGGAGCAGAGCTTCTGGAGAATAGGGGCGCGTAGCCGGGAATGAAGAAGTGGAGCCTCGGGAACGGCACCAAGTTGACCAATAACTTCTTCAGATCGGTATTTAATTGGCCGGGGAATCTGAAGCAAGTCGTGATGCCCGACATGTAATTGGATATTATCCGATTCGTATCGGTGAACGTTGGTGTGGTGAGCTTTAGAACATTGCTACAGATGTGATGCATCGCTCTATTGTCCACGCAAAATGTTTGATCGCTGCAATCGATCGCTTTGACGAGCGTCAATATCGCGTTGTACGGCTCTACTACCACGGTCGGCATCGACGAGTACGGTATCACGCAGTAAGATTTGATGATCGTCTCCGGATATTCCTCCTTCAGTTTGGCCATTAGCAACGCGGACATCCCACCGCCGCTTCCGCCGCCCAACGAGTGAACCAGTTGAATTCCTGGATCAAATAGAACGGAGAAGAAAAAGAGGGAAGAAGGAGAAAGAAATATCTAGAGGATACCTCGTATTTCGATATCGATAATTCCTTAATAATTTGTAACAGGGCCGAATATTTTTCTTATCACCAACAAACAAACCTTGAATCAGATCGCAGGCTTCAGCTTCCGTGCGAATCAGATCTAACGCAATGCTGATCAATTCCGCTCCTTCGGTATAGTAACCTCTCGCCCAATTGTTCCCTGTTCCAGCTTTACCTGTGGCAACGTTGTCAGGCTTGAACATGCTCCCCCATGCACCGGACAAAACGTTGTTCACGCTCGACGGATCGAGATCGACCAGAATAGCTCTCGGGACGTACCTTTTATCTGGAAAGAGAGGCGAGAAATACCGCTTTTCGGTATAACGGTTAACCTGTAAATATTCGAACGGGATACTTGGCCCTTCCACGAAATACACGTTTAATCGTTGCAATTGAAGATCGGATTCCCCTTCAAAAATTCCGTTCGGAGTCAGACCATGCTCGTCCGCGATCACCTCCCAAAACTAAGAAGTAAGGTTATGTGGATATATGGAGAGAGAACGACGCTCGATTACGTTTTATACCTTTGCGCCAATCCCATTTCCGCAATGGCCGATCTGCACGTGCACAATTTCCCGCATCTTGTTACGTTTTTCAACAACCTAAGAGATAATTTTTCACGGATAATTTTGTCCTCGATTACGCCGAAAAGAAAGAGAACGGATGTTTATCAACGAACCAAGTTCACTCGACTAGTTTCGATCTCTCGCGATCCGATCTCTCGAGTTCGTCCATCGCCGCTCGATTGTCTCGAGTCGAAATCGACCGGACAAATCGAGGACTTGAAAATCGATTATGTATTTTAATGTAACGCAACAATCGTTCGTCTGTCACCGCAAAACAATTCAACATCATCGTATAAAATTATTATGCCATAAAGAATATCTATTAAATGTTCAACAAAGATAATACAACATTTTCTAAATTACTTACAAGGTATGTATACACGCGTGTGTATATGTATGTGTAAATATATTTATATCATATTATTACGTATCATGCGAGCATTTTTTTGAAGGAGAGTGTGTCTGTCTGTGTGCGCGCGCGAGTGGGCACGCGCATGAGTGTGTGTATTCGTGCGCGCGCAGATGCGCGCATGCGTGTGCGTGTCTAGATATACGTAAAAATTCATCGAAAATAACAAATGTAAAAAGATCAAATGTACAAATCAAAAAACCAGCTCGTCAAAAAAATACGATACAAAGATAAAAAGTTTCGTCCGCCAAAGTGTACATACATTTATATATATATATATATATTTTGCAGGGTTCGACCGAGCGAATCTCTTCACGTGGATTTTGCGGATGTTGTTGGTCGGATTGCAAGTCGAGGATCAAGAGAACAGGAAGAAGGAGCCCGCCGCGAAACGGGTAACGGATTAAAACCCGTCCCTCACTTCTCCGTCTCTTCCTCCTCGTCGAATTCTCCCTCGTCCTCGGCGGTGGCTTCTTGGTATTGTTGGTATTCGGACACCAGATCGTTCATGTTCGATTCGGCCTCGGTGAACTCCATCTCGTCCATACCCTCGCCCGTGTACCAATGAAGGAACGCCTTTCTCCTGAACATGGCGGTGAACTGTTCGGAAATTCTCTTGAACAGCTCTTGAATAGCTGTCGAGTTGCCGATAAACGTGGCCGACATCTTCAAACCGCGGGGCGGGATGTCGCACACGGCCGTCTTCACGTTGTTCGGGATCCACTCGACGAAGTAAGAGCTGTTCTTGTTCTGGATGTTGAGCATTTGCTCGTCCACCTCCTTCATCGACATTCTGCCGCGGAACACGGCGGCCACGGTGAGATAACGTCCGTGCCTCGGGTCGCAGGCGGCCATCATGTTCTTCGCGTCGAACATTTGTTGGGTCAGCTCCGGGACAGTTAGCGCCCTGTACTGTTGACTGCCGCGCGAGGTTAACGGCGCGAAGCCCGGCATGAAGAAGTGCAGACGCGGGAACGGGACCATGTTCACGGCTAACTTTCTCAGATCGGCGTTCAATTGGCCGGGGAATCGGAGGCAGGTGGTCACGCCCGACATCGTAGCCGAGACGAGATGATTCAGATCACCGTAAGTCGGTGTGGAGAGTTTCAAGGTGCGGAAACAGATGTCGTAGAGGGCCTCGTTGTCGATGCAGTAAGCCTGATCGGTGTTCTCGACCAACTGGTGGACGGACAGGGTCGCGTTGTAAGGCTCGACCACGGTGTCGGACACCTTGGGTGACGGTACCACGGAGAAGGTGGTCATTATCCTGTCCGGATATTCCTCGCGAATTTTCGAGATCAAGAGGGTACCCATCCCGGAACCGGTGCCACCGCCCAACGAGTGGGTCAGTTGAAAGCCTTGCAGGCAGTCGCAGCTTTCCGCCTCCTTCCTCACCACGTCCAGCACCGAGTCGACCAGCTCCGCGCCCTCGGTGTAGTGCCCCTTCGCCCAATTGTTCCCAGCCCCGGATTGGCCGAACACGAAATTGTCGGGGCGGAATATATGGCCGAACGGGCCGGACCGTACCGAGTCCATGGTGCCTGGCTCCAGATCGACGAGGATAGCGCGAGGTACGTATTTCCCGCCTGACGCCTCGTTGTAGTACACGTTGATCCTTTCCAGTTGTAGGTCCGAGTCTCCGTGATAGGTACCGGATGGGTCGATGCCATGCTCGTCCGAGATCACCTCCCAGAACTGTCGTTATTGAAAATTATAACGGAAGATTGGTCTGGAAAAAGGTGGTGAAAAATTCCCAACCCAGAGAGACACGGACGCGAAGGTAACGGCCGCGAAAGGTTAGTTCACCTCCTTACCGATAATCGATCACCGACACCCGACAATTCGACGAACTGTGCGCGTTTTAAACCGTGAACGTCCGATTTCCGCCTCCCCCTCGAGAGAATAGAAGAAGAGAATTCGCGCGAGTAAGTGTATCTATATATACATATATATATATGTTTATCGAAGCGTATATACGCGAGTACTGACCTTGGCACCAATTTGGTTGCCACATTGTCCAGCTTGGATATGCACGATTTCCCGCATTTTTGTAACGGCAAACGGAAGGAAAAAACGGCACGAAAATTTCAACTACGGCCAGACCAAGACAGAAATTTCAATCGAGCATCCGCATAGGTGGTCCGTGGGACACCCAAGGACGAGGTAAAAATCCGTGGATCCTCGACTCGATGGTATCTATCTACCAAAAGCGTTTCGGGCAAACAGAAACAGACGAACGTCCGTTTCTCCTTGGAGACGCGAAGGATCGCGTCTAGCCATGATTCCGTTCCTTTTCCTTTTCTACTCTCTCTTTCTCTCTCTTTCTTTCTCTCGCACTCTCGCCTCGTCTATCCGCTGATGAGGGGGAGGGGTTATCGATCGAAATTCAGAGAAATCGCGAACGAACGGGAACGAAGAAACGGGAACGGAACATAGTATTTTTCAAACACGTAATTAGACGCGTTATTACACATTAACGCGTTGGTAGATCGAGTGTATCTACCGTGCACGGTAGAGGCAACGAATAATCTCGACAGGAACGGCGAACAGTCCGCGATTCACTGCGTTCTTCCTCGCTCGATAACGACCACGGCCAATGGATCGTCGAATCTTTTCTCGGCACAGGTGGCGACCTCCACCACTCCACTATCCGTCGGGATACTCGCGCGCTGAACGACGGGACGAGAGTTGTCCGCTTCCGTCTCGTTTGCGGTGGTCGTCGCAGCCGAGCTCGTCGACTCTTCCTGCAACGCGGGTGCTGCCAACGAAGGATTTCCCGGCCGACCGTTCACCAGGAACCTGAGCGGCATCGATTCCGACTTTTCCTCCGAGTCCGAGTTTTCTCTTCTAAAAGAAAGAAGAAGAAAAACACGCGCACGCGCATAGAGACAATTGTAATGGAGGGGAGACGGCGTATATAAATAATTTCAGAAGAGATGTGGTAAAGAAATCGACCTTGGCAACGTTGGACAGGACCAGAGCTTGAAATCGGCGCCGAACAACTCGCCTTCCTCGATCGTTTGAGGCAAATGGATGTTGAGCGTTTCTGGAAGGAAGATGGAGGTGAGGGCGCCTGCCACGCTCAGCGTGCCCATTATGATCAGCGGCAGGACTCTCGAGTAGACCGCCAGATGGACGATGTACGGGAAAGCGAGGAGACCGATGCCAGCTATGAACGAGGCAATCCCCATCGCTTGCGACCTCAACACGGTCGGCAACAATTCCCCGACGAACACGTAGAACACGGCGAACGAGGCGGCGATACCGAATTTCCCGATCATGGCCAGTGACACCGTCACCCATACGGCGTCTGTCGTGCGACACACACACACACACACGTTTTCATTCTCAAAGTCGAAGAGAAACGCGAGAGAAGCGAAATTTTCGTTACCTTCGGGAACGAACATGCAAGAGACGCAAGCGAGGCCGCCTAAAAGCATGGTCAGACACAACACCCATCTCCTCCCTAATCGATCCATCGCGTACCACGTGATCACGTACGACGGTATTTCCACGAGTCCGCCTGAAATACGACAGAGATACGTATACAGTGTATAGTATATGCAAAGGGAATAACGGTCGCGCGCTCGAAGTCGCGACTGTCGCGTTTGAAAAAAAAACATACGCATTCGCACACGTATCTAAACTTTGCATACAGATCTGTATCTTTGCATATAGATTGCGATCCGATAGAATGCGAAAACATGTTTACAAGTGGAGCCGTTGTTCGAAGGCCGTTCGTACTCGCGACGAGGTTTTTACCGATGAAGAAGGCCAGATAATCGGAGACGCCGAGGTTGGTCGCGTTGTACGACAGCCCGTTATAGACGACCGCGTTCGCCACCCAGTCGAACGCCAGGATGAAGAACTTCTTCCTGATGTTCGGATTTCTGATCAAATCCATAGGCGTGGCCGCGGGTGGAGGCGATCTGTCCTCGTTCTCGCGATCGGGTTCCCCCGATCCGTCCCCCGAATTCGTCCCGTTGCAAGATATCCCCTGCCTCCGCAATATCTCCACCTGCGAAATTGAAAAATCGACGCTTCCTCGTCTCCGTTCCTTTTCTCTCTCTCTCTCTCCTTCTTCCTTCTCTACCTCCATCTTTCGAAGAAAATTGTTCGGCACCGTTTTCCCGTTGATCTTCGCCATTCGTTGAACGATCACCTCCGCCTCGTCTATCCTGTTCTTGCTGAGCAGCCATCGCGGCGATTCCGGAATGATCCAGTAGTAGCTGAAGAGCAGAACGAAGGGGACGGAGGTTGCCAAAGAAAGGGTGAACCAGTGCCTGAGCAAATAGCCCTGGAAAAAGGTGGGTGGAGAGATGAACGAGGCGTGAGCCTCTCGCATTACGAACGAATGTGGAGAGAACTACGGATATAGAACGATCACGCGTTACCAGCACGGCCAGAAGAGACATCGCCGACGCGAAGAACATGCAAATCACCATCCCGGCGAACGTTCTGTATCTCGGCCCCATCAATTCCAGCGCTGGAAGCAAAGAGAAAAGAAGGAAAAAAAAGATAAAAAAAGATTCGATCGATCGATCGATCGATTCGACGATAATTCGAATTTGCGTTTCTTTTTTTTTCTCTCTCTCTTTCTCTCTCTCGTACCTAGTATAAAAGGTATTTGATAGATGGCTGGAAAAGAGAGGCCGTTCACGGTCCTGAGCGCTGTGTAGATGACGTAGTTGGGACTGAAGCTGGTGGCGATCGAGAATATGACCTCGAGGAACAGTATAGCGAAGAAGGCCGTCCTTCTGCCCCATTTGTCCGCGATCCAGCCAAACACCACGTTCCCAAACAGGCTGCCGACGTAGAAGAAGGTCGTAGAGGTGGAAGGCCACCAGCTGTTGTCGCATACCAAGTCTAGCTATGTGGATGCATGTCGGCGATTAAAACGCTACGCCCCTCGCCCAACTTCTCTCCTCTCCTCTTCTATCCTCTCCTATCCTCTCCTCTCCTCTCCTATCCTATCCTATCCTATCCGCGCACGCGACACGATTCGCCGTTCGAAGATTTCACGCCGAAATCGGTCAAGACTTTTCGGTCGCGACGCGCAGTCGTGTGCGATTCTTATCTCGCGCTTATCTCTACCCTCATCGCTTCATCGATCGCGAGTAACGTAAGTCGATGAGTGCAAGAGAGACAGATTCGAACAGACATGGATCTTAGATCGACGGACGGACGGATGGACGGACGGACGGACGGACGGACGGATGGCTAGGGGAGGGGAGAGAGGCAAAGTCGAGTAGCGCCCCCTCCTCCTCGGTTTTCTCAACGAGCCAAGATTGCGCTCACGTACGATTGCTTGCTTACACGCGACGCGATTGCGTTACGTTTGCAACAACGATATTCTCAGCGCGTAACACGCGTCACTCGCCGAATTCGCGTCCTTGTTCGTAGTATCGAGAATTGGAAACGAGAGAGAGAGAGAGAGAAAACTTTCTCGTGTCGGTTGCATGGTCGTGGAGCAAACAAAACTATACATAGCATGCGTTATTTAGACGAGCGCGCGGCTAGACAGTTGGATGGACAGCGGCAAAGGAAACGAAGCGACGAGTAGACGTAAACAGGATTTCGTTTGACTCGAGCAAAGCGAAATGATCGTCGAAGTTCGATCGAATCGCAGCGGCGTCGAAACCTCGGCAAATAAATCGGGCCTCTAGAAGAGGAGGTGAACACGTTTAAAGCGCGAACTTTGATTCGAGCAAATTGCCACTTACGGACTTTTGATGTCCGCGTGAAACGCAGAAGGTAAATTGCATGGAAATACGGGAGCGCTCTCGCGTGTGCTGCGATGGCTCGATGTTCGCTTACGTCGAGTTATTGTCAAGGGCAGTACACGCGCCCGTAGGACGCGCGCGCGCACACATTTTATCACCCTGACACACTTCGAAAACGATATCCATTGATATGACCGCGTCCGCGCTTCTCGCCGCTTGTTTTTCCTTCTCTTTTGCCCTTCGCAAACGCGGTTCCAACGCGGCCAACGGGGAAATGATCGGCGGAAATCCGGTTCGGCTCGAGTTCCATCCAACTCGCGGTTGCGCGTCCACGCCTCTCCGCCGCCGATCGAACGCCGAGAAGGGAATGGCGCAACGCGGCCATTCAATTTTCGGTCACCGACTCGCCGCCGATCGCGTTTTCTCTATCCGTCTGCTCGTTCTCCTCTGCGCGAGGGAAGGAGGGGGGAGGAGGCGAACGAGCGAGCGAGCGAGCGAGCGAGACGAGGCGAGGATGCGGCGAAAAGGGATGCGAAGTTGCACACGGGCGGAACGGAAGGACAGGATTTGCCTCGATCGCTCTGTTGTGCGTCATACGTCTGCGTAAATCCGGGCCGCGCTGTAAATACGCGCACCCTCCGCGCTCGTATCGCGCAGAGTCGTCGAACCGACGACGATCCAACGAAACGCGGCGCAGGAGGAGGAGGAGGAGGAGGAGGAGGGGCAGTCGAATAAAGGGCCGTTGAAAGGGGAGAGAAAGGGAGGAGGAGGAGGAGGAGGAAGATTCCTTCCTCGATTTGGGAAGCGCCACGCGACGAGCCTCGCATTATCGGCTGTAACTCGGCCGGAAGTGACGCGGAAGACGAGTGGACGCGGCCGAATCCGATCGTTTCGATCGTTGTTTACGTCACGAGACGAAAAACGCGGACGCCAAACCTCTCCCTCTCTCTCCCCCCCATCTCTCTCTCCATCCATCTATCTATCTCTCCCTCTCGTCGTTTCTCCGTCGATACCCTCGACAGAAGCGGTGCTGGCAGTTTGTACGAGGCATTTGACGCGACAGATCGCATGACCGGATGCGGGGGTAGGTAAATTGGTCGGCAATTGGCGATGTCACCGGAGAGCATCGCGAGCTATCGGTCGTCGGTCGCTCGCCCGCTCCTTCTCGATCATCCGGTTCACCTGGAGGGATCGATCGATCGATCGATCGATCCTCGAGCTCTCGCTCGGCCCAGCTCCACCTCCATCGACGCTGCCGCCGCGGCGGCGGCCGCCACGCGAGTAATCGGGAGGCTTTTCGATAAAACGGAGAGAACCTCGTATCTAGATCCTCGACCCCGCGTGCGCTGCGATCTCGTTAACGCCGCGTCGACGGTTCACCAACGAGAGGTTGTCTAATTGCGACAATTTAATAACGCGTTAATGGATCGCTCGCGAGCCGCGTGACGAGCCCTCTCTCCCTCTCCCTCCCCTCTCCCTCCCTCTCTCTCTCTTTCTTTCCGTCTTCTGCTCGAGAGAAAAGGTATCGGCGTAGAAGTGGCGGTCGGGTTCACAGTTTCGCGCGGGCTTCCGCTCGCCTCGAATCTCCGGGCCACCATCGAATATGTAATATTCGGGCGGAATATAAATTCGGGGAACTCGGATCGCGACCGATTCCTCTCCCCCTGAGGAGGTTTCGTGGGAAAGGGAATTACGTGTGGGGAGCGGAAGGAGGAGGTTGAAAAGCGGGATCGTGACGAAACGAGAAGAAACGCGGTGCACGCGCGGTGTTCCACGAACGGGACCGAGCGAGCGGCCGAGTTTAACTCGAGCGAGTCCATCGGGAGGAGGATGATACGAGATGGCAAAGGCCAAGGCGAGTCGTCCCGTGAAACTCGACACTCTGCAAAGTTGGAGCGAAATTCCACTCCGAGAGACCGATTAACGGCGTTTAGCGGAATTATGTAAACGACGGCCGTACGCGACCACCGCCTCTGTCGTTCGTGTTCTCTCTCGAACTCGATCTCGAAGAAGAAGAAGAAGAAAAGAGGAAAAAGGGAGAAAGTCGACCAGTTTACCTCGGTGACCAGGGTGCTGTCGTAGTCCCGGTTGTCGTAGATCCAGCCGTGTCGACACTTGGTGACCGGCCAATCCGGGTTGCCGACCGGCGGAGGCGGCAATCGGGTCCTCGTCGATCTCGCCTCGTCCTCGCCCTCCTCCCTGCTCGCGTTCCCCAGCCACGACTCGACGATCGCCGTGTAATTCACGTCGTACATCTTGCACTTCTCGTACTTCTTCACCTTCCCGTCCGATTTCTCCACGTAGGGCAACGACAGCGCCTTCCGCTCCTCCAACGTCATCAGATCGGTCAAATTCTCGAGCTCGGGGATCCTGCACCAATGCTCCGGGGACGCGCTCACGAACACCTGCCAATCGTTCGATCAAAATCGTTTTAAACGTGAAGCTCCCAGCTCCCTAAAAAACGGAGAGGAGGGAAGAACGGCCTGTATACGTAAATACGTGTACGCAGGTGTACGAGACAAGGGTTCGACCGATGCCCCGATTCGGGTCGATCGCAGGACTCACTTGGGAGAAGGCCAGAAAAGCGGCTGGAAGAGTGGCCGATATGCAGAGGAGATAGTACATGATATTCTGATATTTTCCCTTCTCGCCCACGTGCACCAACACCTCGTCGAAGTCGATCGAGCTCATGTTTCCGCTTTTCTTACCAGCAACCACCACGACCTCGACCTTACGTCGGCCACGATCCTCCGCGATTGGACGTTGGTTGAGCGACGACGACGACGACGGCGACGACGACGAGGATGATATCGGCTCGAATCGCGCGGCATGA
Source organism: Apis cerana (assembly GCF_029169275.1). Lineage (NCBI taxonomy): Eukaryota > Metazoa > Arthropoda > Insecta > Hymenoptera > Apidae > Apis > Apis cerana. The sequence goes on along the minus strand of NC_083855.1, from coordinate 11,849,459 downwards.
CCGCCGCTACGCGTCCTCGGAGGCACGCATCATCGCCACCGGCGCGCGGTACGTGCTTCTCTCTCCCTCTCTCCCTCTCCCTCTCTTCCTCTCTCTCCTAGGAATCCCCTCGTTCCTCCTCGAATCGTTTCCTTTCGTCTCCTTTCGATCCCCTTTTCCAACAGTCCTCCTCCCTTCGACCGCTTCGTCCTCACCTCGTCTGCCTCCCCTGCGACCGTCCGACCGCGCCGACCACCACCGACCTCCGCCAACTCGAGTCGAGGAGCATCTCAATCGCGAGCGACGGAGAGAGAGAGAGGAAGGAAGGAGAGAAGCGGAGGAAGAAGAAGAAACTGTCGCGACGTCGTCTCGAGATGAGCTGAGATCACAAAGAAGAAGCGCGTACACGGATCTCGCGACGACTCTCCAACGAGCGACACTTTCTGCTCCCACGAATTCGGAATCGCGTAAAGCGCGGCGAACGCACGTCTTCGCGCGTTCTTATACGCGGCGAGCATAGCGCCGGCCGCGATCAGCCATTGCCGGAGAACACCTCCTCTCTTCCGATCCTCCCGAGCATCGTCTTCGACGACCGAGCGTCCCTCCGCCTCCCCGCACCTGCCGCAGCAGCAGCAGCAGTTAGCCGCCACCGCCGCCTCCTCGTAGCACCGCCTCACCGTTCAACCTCGGCCACCGATGATCTCTACAACCACGCGCACTTCTCCCTCTCTGCCCGTCCCACCATTCGTCCGAGATCCGACCCCCAAAAATCCATCCAAAATTCTTCCTCCTTCTCGCGAGTCTCGAGCTTCCACCCGACCACTGTTTATTATCCACCACTGTTATTTGCGATATCCCTGTCCCGCGATTGATCTCCAATCTGTCGAGAAAAGATAGGAAAAAATCAGAGGCGAGAGAGAGAGAGAGAGAGAGAGATCGATGATGCGATAGCGTCGGGACGTTGTTCGGAAGGTAATGGTAATCGCAAACATTTGGGGTTACACTACGCGTCGATGTCGCAACTAGAACGGAATGCGAGGCTCGTTCTCGAGCATGGTCTGTGAACGAGCGTGTGCGCGTCATGAATCGACGTCGGTGAGTATCGTAAACTGGCGAGGAAACGCCGGAAACTGGCCGAGACGTTTCGAGACGGTCTCGACAATTTGCCCGTCCACGCGACCAACCGACCGTCCACCGACTGACCGGAAAGGTTGCAGAAACGAGAGACGCGGATCGGTCGACGATGCTCCCGTCCTTGCTCTCGTCTCGTCACGTCTCTCTCGTTTCCTCCCATTTCCAAGTTTGTTCCTAGATAGTTGGCTATCGTCGTCGTTAAACCGCCTAAATCGAGCTCATCAACCGTTTCACGGTTCGATCGAAACGTCTCACGATCGCGAGAGTCCGTCCTCGCCTCCTTGTCGTCCCTCTAAATTGAAATAGTCACGATATCCCCGCGATCGAGCAGTGTTTCGTTTCCACTTCCCCCCCGTATTCCCACAACGCCTCTCTCGAATCTCGTATCTCCGGAATCCCGGCCTCCGAGACCCGGATTCGGGTCCACGTGACGCACGCCGCTGCATCCTCGAGTCTATCGTTGCTATCTCTGCAATTGCGAGTGACGTCACAAGCGCAAACAACGTCATCCCGCTTCGCACGCCGTCTCGTACCCGTTTGTGCTCGCTTCCTCTTATTCGGGGCAACGCGTGTACCAGCCTACCGTCGCTACTCTCTTCCTCTCCCCTTTCGCCTTTCGCATTTCACCAATCGCGTTTTACCGCGCCTCCTTCGTCTATCTTTCTCGCTTCTTTCGACCAGCCCACCTATCCCCGATACATATCGGAAACGCCGACCAATTACGATCGATCTTGCCTCTGAAAATCAAATTTTTATCCGTTTAGACGATTTCGGCTCTAATCGGTCTGTTACGCAACGGAACGCGACGGTTCGCTTCGAGGCGGTTCTTCGTTTCGTTTCGTTTCGTTTCGTTTCGTTTCGTTCCCCGTTTCGCATCTCTCTTCTTTTCCGCTTTTTCTTTAATCCGTTTTCGTTTTCCTTCTTCTCTTTTCTTCCTTCCTTCGTCCATTTTCTTCCTCCCTCCTTCCCTCTCACCGTCCCCGTTCCACGCAATTTTCTACATTCGCCGACGACAATGCCGCCCGTAAACAGTTTATTTTTACGACGATCAACCATAGAGATAATTTGAAAAAAACGCGAAGATAAGGAAAAGACGTTATGTTATATGGCTTGCCGCACGTTTCAGCTACCGGATAGTTAAACAATTACGATTTATGGCATGCTTGGCAAAAAGCTCCCGTCAAAAATTTTTCCGTCCCATTATCGCGACGTTTCGTGCTCCTTTGGATTTCGAACTCGCGAGCACATTGCCGGTAATAATTCTATCGTATCGTATCGCTTCTAATTCCTCTTTCCTTAATCGTCCGCGCGAAAAAAATTCTCTCTCTCTCTCTCTCTCTGTTTTCCTTTCTTCCTCATTTTCCTTTTTCTCCGATATACAAAAAAAAAACCTCACGACGAAAATCTTACCGATCGAAGAAGTCTATCGGAGAATTGTTGCTTACTCGATCAACAACACCGATCCAAAATCAACAAGAGATATACTCGTTTAACTCGTTGATATTATTTACACGTGAAAAATCACACGTTTTCCAACATCCGCGTGTCTGGAATACTGGAAAAAAAAATTCGCAATGAACCTATCGTTACACTTTTCCTCGATTCGATTTCGATCCACTGCACACGGTTCATCGTTCGCTTCGCGATACATCGATCCACCGACGTTCGATGAATCTCACGATGAATATCTTTCGACACGATCTCTTTTTTTCCCTTCTTCTATCCTACCACGCGTATACCATCGTTCGTCCTTTTTTTAAGTTCCGTGCCGCGTCCGCGTCTCCTCCTCGACCACCTTCACCCTCGTATCATATCGTCGCGATTCTCTCTTTCGTCCAACTTGCCACACGCTGTTTCCCGCCTACCCCTTTTGACACTTTCGTTTCCTCTCTCTCTCTCTCTCTCACACCCTCCCTCTATTTTTTCCTTTCCTCTCCTGTTCCGCTCCCCACCCTTTATCGTTTACTCGCTCTCCCTCGACACACAGGATAAGACGGACGGTAGTAGCCACCACTAGAAGGAGCAAGTAGCCTCCATCGCGAACTGAAACTGAAGCAATCGTGGATACAAGGGGTCCGTCCACGGTATCCCATCCTCCTATCTATCGTTTCGAACACGTCCCCCTTGGACCCTCTCTTGTATTCTCTCTCGCTCCGTCTTTGTCCCCCTTGCGCCACGATTCTTGATCCTCTCTCGGTCTCTCTCGAGGTGAAACCGTCCTATGCGCTTCCCTCCACGATCCTCCGGGACTCTCCCTTACCCTCCTCTTCGCCTCGATCGCCACTCTCCTATCGCACTACACGCTCGACTACTATCTCGACTATTAATATAAAAGAGGGTTCCTCGACACTCGCCGCCCGGTAATTGTACGGCGTGCACCACAACCGGACTTCTATCGCTCGCTCGAATTTACGCGTACACTCGCGCTAATTCTTTCCTCCTTCACCTTTCCTCCTTCTCCTCTTTTCCTCCATCGTTTCCACGCGCACGTCCCTTCTTCTTCGTATCAACCCTTCTCTCCTTCGCCGAGTCAGATGCCAATCACCTTGGTCGACTCGAAATCGTTTTCATTTCTCACACTTTTCCTCCCATCCAGTGTTCGATTGTTACATTTATATCGAATTAATACGATATAGAATGTGCTTAACGAATCCCGAATTTCATTTCATATTTAATTATTCGAAAAGAGTACTTTTTTGATAGCGATACTTTTCTCCCCTTTAGGAGATTGATTCTTGAAATTTGATGTATTCGCGATATTTTTCGTTACTTTTTCATTTCGTTATTCGTTCATTGTTGTTGAATTTATTTAATCTAGGTCTAATTTGATTTGTACGAAAAAGTATAGAATATATAGAAAATATAGATTTCCAATAACGTGATTTATGTATTTTTATTTCCAATTTCTGTGTACAGAAATTTTGTAAAGAATGCTTTGTTTACAATTTTTTGAGAAATAAATGAACGAAAAATATGTGTTTGCCGCGTAAATAAATTTCAATGGGGCACAAGGTGTCCGTCTTGTAAGATTTTCTTTCAGACGCGTTTCCATAGTGATGCAACATGGCGGACATATGCTTGTTGCGTATTCTTATAATGAAAACATTAAATTAGAAATTTGAAAGAAATTTCGTATGTTTTAGATTTTGATAAATGATAATACGGAAATGCATAAAGCTGATCAAAACATAAGCTATGAAACAAAGAAACCGAATCACGTAAGAAGATTGAACTTTGGCCAATCGATCCTAACCTTAAACGTAGTTAAACAATTTCAAGGGCAAAAGGATGGTGTATTGTTAATTGAAAAAAATGTGGCAGATATACCTTACATCGAAAAGGGCGATTTTGTGCACAAATGGATAGAAACTCACGTTAATTATGCTTTCGATTCAAAAGAAACCGTGTTGGATCATTCGTCGGTCATTACAGATCATCAAAGTTCTATTACCGACTCTACGAGAGCTTCACCGATTTTTGGTAATCAATGTAAATTTATTAGAGAAAAAGTTAAATTAGAGAATAATGCTGTAAACAACATTGAAAATATACATTCAAATGATTCACAAAATACGAGTACTAAAGAAAGTAGAAGTAGTAAGCGTATGAGAATAGATAGTAATGATAAAAAGAAAAATATAAGAAGAAAACTATTTGATTCTCAACCTATTACTGTTCCGTATGAATCATCTGATGCAAATGTTTCTCCTATACTTGTCAAGAATTCTTATTCCTACAAAAGAAGCCGTAGAAAATATGAAGAAGAAAATGCTCAGCGAAAAGCCTTAGATAGCATTGAAAATAAGTGTGTTACAAATGATACGACATCCCCTTTAATTCATACTAATATATATAGAAGTCAAAAAAAAGTCAAAAAATCTCCTATTTTGATTAAAAATTCTTACAAACGTAAACGTACTGAACAAAAAAAGAAAATTCAAGAAAAGATAGAAAATAAGTATGTAAATTCTGATATAAATTCTATAGATTCTTGTAATTCGATTGAAGTATCCTTGAAAAAGAAATGGGAAGTCTTAAACAGTCAAAAGAAACGTGCATTGTTAAAAAAATTAGAAGATGGTTTTAAAGTCAATCATTTAAATCATTCAAAGAAAGATTTAGAATCTACAGAATCGTGTTCATCAATGTATAAAAAAATACTAAATATAGAAGATAGTCCAAAGGAAATAAAAGATGTTGCGAAAATTGAAATTGAAACTAGTGAAGATGAAGATAATGATAGTATTAATAATACTGTACATATAAGTAATGATACTGATAATGATTCTAGCATACGTGATAATATAGAAGATGCGGATACGGATTATATTAATAAAAATCATAATCGTAATTTAGTATTTCCTATTTCGAAATACACATCGGTAAATTCGCAAATGTCCGATAATGATTCGGATGTAACATTTTTTTTAAAAGGGGAACAACTTTCGCATAAGTTTATTAACGAACGATCTTCTCAGAAAATCTCTCAATTTTCAACCCAAGTTACAAATACTACGGATAATATATCGAGTCAAACTGGAATTATTATTAATACGAAAACACCACCACAAGAAACTTTGGCAGATGCTTCGGTACAATTAACTGTATTAGATTCGTGTAAAAAAAGAAGAAAACCTAAAAAGTAATTTTCCTTTTATATCTATTAATATAAGTAATATTAATATTATTATAGAAATATAAATCTATTTCATATTTTATATTTCAGAGGTAGTTTGTTGGAAAAATTACAATCAACGATTAATAGACAAGTATCGTTTGTACGTATATGGAGACATCAATTAAAACAAACAATACAACAAAATACTCCTATGCCATGTATTACTGTTTATGTGCAAACATGCATAACTCGTTTTGGTAGACAATTCTTGAATGGATTTGTGGTCGAAGATCCATTGGATTTATTTTCGCACAAAAAAGAAAACAATTCCGTTAAATTTATAAAGATCATGACGATTCCCGAAATAGTAGGTCGAATCGAAATGAAATCTAAAGGTTTAATACAAATTTTCCCTCCATGGGAAATTTTGGACGAAAAAGAATCAATGTTTCATGTAACATATATACGTGTTGTACCTGATAATGAAATAGATATAAAAAAATATAAAATCGATTTAAATCAATTTAAAAAGTCGGTTAGAAAAAAAGAATTTCATTGTGTATGTATCGATAAAAACACAATGATTTCAACTTGCGAAGATCGATTTAACAAACCAAATATAATCGAAAAATTATTTATGGAGTCATAAAAAAAATATGAAAGAAAATATAATATGATTAAATTAATATTTATATAAATATATTTAATCTTTATGATACAATCCATGTTATATGACATAGTATGTCATTAAATAACGAGATTATATTTAATTGTTTATTATGATGCAATAATTATGATTTTTTTGTAATTTAAGCAATCTTTTTGTTACTTATTATAAATTTGTCTTATTAAGTCATTTACCAAATAAAACTGATATTTTTGTTTGATTTATACATGTTTACATTACTTTTTATTACGTTTGATGCACGAGTAAAACAAATATGTATATATATATATATTTTAAAACGAAAATCGTCCGATAGATGGCTGCTTTTTCGCATAACGTTTTTTGTATTGTTGGTAAAAGTTTCTTATTCTAAGTCTAATATTATTATTTTTCTGTAAATCTTATTTTTCTCTTAATTTTAATACGATATAAACGAGAAAAATATAAAAGAATTTGAAACGTAAGTATTACATTATTATTCTTCCATGTTATTTTATATCGTTAACGTACGTAGCTGTCATTTGACATTTCATTTAATATTTAATTTATATTATAATTTTCGTTATAACGGATTATTTATTTGTTTTTTACTTTCATCGTATCACGTTATGTTAGTTTATCATAACATTTTCTTAATGATTTATTATCGAAATGATTGATTCAGTTTAATCAAACCTAACCTAAACCTAAAGTAGAATTTGACATTTGCTATAATTATTATTACCTTGTTTTATTATTATTTGTCATGATTACAGGTATAATAATGTCGATAGCTCAAGATCGACCTGAACTTTACGAAGAAGTGAAACTTTATAAGAATGCAAGAGAAAGAGAAAAGCATGACAATCAAGCTGATCTATACGCAGTTGTGAATACATTGCAGCATTTAGAGAAAGCTTACATCAGAGATTGTGTGACTCCAAAAGAATACACGGCTGCTTGTAGCAAATTATTGGTACAATATAGAGCAGCTTTCAAACAGGTATTTTAATTTTATGATAAATTTATCGCAATAATTGTAACTGGTTTTAAATATATTTTTTTGCTTAGGTACAAAGCGATCAATTTCCTACAATAGATGCATTTGCTAGAGCATTTCGATTAGATTGCCCAGCAGCGCTCGAGAGGATCAAGGAAGACAGACCGATCACTATAAAGGATGACAAAGGCAATACATCTAAATGCATCGCGGATATCGTTTCTTTGTTCATTACGTTAATGGATAAATTACGATTAGAAATCAAAGCGATGGATCAGTTACATCCAGATTTAAGAGATCTAGTGGACACTATGAATCGATTGAGTATATTGCCAAGCGATTTCGATGGAAAAGAAAAAGTTGCCGAATGGTTACAAACTTTGAATAATATGTCCGCTTCCGATGAATTATCCGATAATCAAGTCAGGCAATTGATTTTCGATTTAGAAACATCTTATAATGCATTTAATAAAATTCTTCATAATTCTTCGTAAATTTGATAACTGAATCTGCGTTACATCGGAATCTATAATGGATCTTTTATCACTTTATATCATCGATTTTTCAAAGTTTTTTCGAATGTTGCCATAGTTTTATCTTGTCACTGGTTAAATCACAAAACAATATTTAGAAACAACTATTTTATACGCCATTCTTTATAATGCGATATTTACGCGACATATTGTATGTAACATACAAAACGATGTACATATATATATGGTTTAATTTAATTGAAAAAAATAAAAATAATTATAGGTGCTTATTATTATACTTTTTCAAATCGTTTGGATGATTGCGTTAATTATGGCTTTGTTTGTCCCTTCGTTTCTAAAATTCTCGACGAGCAAATGTCTCGGATGAGTGATTTGATAAGCGTACAGTAAATAAGTAAACATTTTACGGAGATATATACAAATTGTTGATTCTGACGAGAATAATGATCGAAATTCATCACTTCTTGGCAACCACGTTTTATATTTATCCCAATGATACGATAAAGAAAGAAACACGAAAAAGTTTCCAACTGATCGAAATTGATAACATTTACCAGGAATTGTGGAAATTTACGAGGTTTAAATCCTTTTTTCGATTTTTCTTCATTTTCCATTCAACTTCACGACAAATTTTCTTCCTCGTTGCGTTTTCATTCTCTCCTCTTTTTTTTCCCTTTTACACGACTGTCCACTTCCCTATCGATATAAATTACTTTACCGATCGTACGAAATTTAACATTAGCACATTCGTCTCTACGAGCGAGAACACCAATTCCAACACTTCATTTGTTGATAAATTCAAATATGTATTATTAAAAAAAATTCGATTCGGTTACTACGTTTTCGAAAAAAAAATGTTTTTATATCCCGTTAGAAGAAATTTATCGAAACTTTACAAATTAATAACAATAACAATTGGCGGAATAGACGTAGATGTACGAATCGAAGTGATTCGTTCGTAGTTGCAATAATTCGGAACCTTCTTGAAGAGGAGGTAACGATCCGACAGAGGCAACGAACAGGAAATAATTGGGAGGGAAGGCCGATTATCGTTGGGAATTGGTTCGAGGAGGAGGAGCATTGGAGATTCGCGTTTCCGACGATCGTTTCCCAACCGCGAAAATTAATTTCCACGCGTTGCCTGCTAATCGTATTCTCCACGCGGCGCGGCTGACTAACCATCCTACAATATTTCCATCTTCGTTTCCCAAGCTGGCCGAGTTTTCGCGTTATTAAATCTCTCTCGTACGCTTTTCATTCGATTCCAATCAAATTTCATCAGTATGGATGAATGGTTATATTATCTTGGATCGTGTAAATTTTTCTTGAAACGTGAAACGAATACGAGTGCGGAGCATCGCGGAAACGATAAGGATTTTCTTTTTTCATCTTGAAAAATAGTGCTGGAGAACGTAATAATTAAGTGAGGTATCTTTATCCTCGTCGAATTTGACTTTATTCGATAGGTTGAACGTAACGATAATCCGTTTCTTGCAGAGCAGACAAATCGTAGTCGATCGCACTCGTCGAGCATCGTTAATCCTTGGTCTGATCCCGGATTAAGTTTCTCGCCTTTCGTTTTTCCACTCGTGTCCTAGAACACCTTATTGTTCCTTGAAACTGTACGAGAATTCCAGAATTTCTTTCAATCATCAAATTTCATAGAGATCTTTTATCTTTTTTTAAAATCTATCCCAACGAACGAAAAAATAAAATTAAACTTTCGAGAAAATCGTCTCAATATCTCGCTGGCTGTTAGAAAACGTTTTCGACAACGAATCGAAATCGCGCAACGAGGATTCCCCAGCCTTTCTTTCTTTCTTTCTTTCTTTTTTTTCCTTTTTCTTTTTTTTTTACAGGCGGCACATCGAACGAAACAATGGAAGAATTCATTTTCTCTACGGTGGAGGGGATTTGGTATGCAATGCCTCCCTCGAAGCGATGAACGACAACAGACTCGTTTCGACTATCGGTAATTCGGCGCACGCGAATCGAGGAGCATCCCTTTGAAACTCGACGCGTATTTCCATTCCTCGAAATGGGAGGAAAAATAACAGCGGCGGTGATAGTATCGGTACTCGAGGAGAAAGAGGCGAGGAGGAGGGAGGGGGAGGGGCGGCGGGGGGCGGGCGTTTCGTTACGAAAGCGGTGCCGGTTCGATTTTTAAAGGCGGACACAAGCTTTGCTTCCTCCCGGCTCAGTTTTGCGGTGAAAGACGAAACTTCGCGGTGACTCTTCTACCGTGGCGTTGCGCCACTTTCCTGGCTTCTGGTTGCTTGCTCGGCAGGAGGTAACTCGAGGCCTCTTGCCCTCTCGTCCTCTTTCCGACAATCTTTTTTTCCCCCGCCCCCCTTGTCTTGTCTGGTTCCGTTCAATTCGCGATTCTTTCCAAATAACGTTGATGCGAGACGAATCTTTCACCCTTCCATTTTCAATTAAGCGACCATTCGAATTTTTGCGATCGGTGGAAAGAGAGGGAGGGGGATTTTTTCGAAATTTCCAACTTTTTATTTCATTCGACGATGATTTCATTCGTTCGAGATTACTTTTTTCCTTATTAATCGCTAATGGAAACCTCGCTATAAATGAATTCGCGTCCTAGATACACGTGCCTTTTGAAACCGCGATTCGAGAAGAGGTATCGGCTCGACAATTTTTCACCCGATTTCGCAGAGAAGAAAAAACTCGCTCGAGTCGCGTGAGTGCGCGTGTGCGTGGTTTCGATCAACGTTGGCACAAATTTACGTTTCGCTCGTCTCGAATAGAATAGACGGCGCGCAATCTTGCCGCTTAAAAAACGGCATATTCCGGGGAGAAATATCGAGCGAAAGCCATCAGCTTGACGAGTAGTGGAGGTAGAAAAGATTCTTCTCCGCGTTCCTTCTCCTTTCTTTCTTTCTTTCTCTCTTCCCTTCGTTTCATCTATCCGAGTATTTGAAAGAAAAAAGAACTCCTCGAGGATGGAGGAGGCGTGTTAAAGGCGAACGCGTTGATTGGCAAGGACGTCGATCGCCGATTCCCAGATCAAATCCGCTAGTTTCGCCCCGCAAAGATTCAATATTTTCCTTCAAAAGGGCAAATAATTTTCACCAACGTTACGATCTTCTTCGAAAATCTTCCAATTTTTCCAATCTGAGTTAATCGAGTCAAAATTGGAATTGTTATTATTAATATAAGAAACTTTAATTGATTCGGTGCGATTAATTGTATTAGATTCGAGTAAAAAAAAAGAAGGAAAAAGTAATTTCCCTTTTATATCTATTAATATAAGTTAATTATTATAGAAGTATAAATCTGTATTTCAAGGATAGAATTTGTCGGAAAAAGATTACGATCGTACGATTAATGGACAAGTATCGCTTGCACGTATATGAAGACATGATGCAATTATTTGTAAAAAAAAAAGTAATTTCCCTTTTATATCTATTAATATAACTTAATTATTACAGAAATATAAATCTGTATTTCAAGGATAGAATTTGTCGAAAAAATTAATCGTATGATTAATGAATAAGTATATGAAGACATCGATTGAAGCAAACAATACAAATACTCCTATATCATGCATCACTATATCATGTTCACATGCAAACGTGCGTAACTTTGATGGACAATTCTCGAACAATTCTCGATTTTCGTACGACAAAAAAAAAGAAAAACAATTAAATTTATAATAACGATTCTTCGAAACGAAATCCCGAGATCTAATACAAATTTTCCCTCCTTGGGAAGCTTTGGATCCCGCGAGCATCGAGCGAAGGCCATCAGCTTGACGAGTATCGTCGGACTATCGTGGAAGCGAAGGAGAATAGCTCTCCTTCCGCGTTCCTTCTCCTTCTTTCATTTTCTCTCCTTCCTTCGTTTCATCTATCCAAGTATTTAAAAAAAGAGAAAAAGGAGCTCCCCGATGGCGGCGCTCTCTCTCGAAAAAAATCGTGTTAAAAAGGCGTATTAAAGGGGAACGTGTTAATTAGCAAGGACGTCGATCGAATCAAATCCGCTCGTTTCCGCTAAGCTCGTTCTCGTTTCCATCCTCCTCCCTTCTTCTCTCCTCCTCTTCCTTCTCCCCCTCCTATTCGCGGCCAGACAAATTCATTTCGCGGCGAACAATAACGCGTTGAATTCATCGAGTAGGGGGAGAGGAGTGAGTGAAATCGTGATTGGGAATCGGGTCGGAGGAAAGGGAAGAAAGAGGGAGGAGGAGGAGAAGAAAATGAAATTTAACGGATATGGTACAACGGTAATGGCGAAACGGTTTTGCTCTCGATCGTTCTAAATCCGCTCGATCAACTCGCGAGGAAAGGTTGGACAACGTGGATTCTCGAAAGGGAGCGATCAAAGCGGATCGAAGTCGTTTTAAACGCAGCGAGGAGGACATCGGTTGCTCGTAATAAATGCGCCATTGTTCGACGCGTCTCGCCACCAGAGAATATTCCTCTTCCGGTGTTGCCGCATGTTCGCGTAACGTAACTCGACTTTTTCCAATTTTTCTCCTCCTCCGTGTCCAAATACGAATCTCTCTACAAAGAGGAGGGGGTAAGATGTATCGAGAATATATATCTCCTTCTCCGAATAATTAAAATTATCAACGATTTATGCGCACACTCAATTCCTTTATTTCCATAAACTGACCGTTTCGAATCGAGAAGAATGCTCGTTTGCGAGTTTAAAAATCATCTTCGAGTAAATTATATACATATATATATGCACCTTTTTCTTTAAACGGTTTCTTCTTCTTCTTCTTCTTCCCTCACTTTGAATCGGATTTAAAGCGTGCTTGTTACTCTCACACTCGTTCGATTTCATCTACTCCCACCTGTGGGAACATCGAGGTTACGTCATTACGAGGAACAGTTATATTATTGTTCTATGGTGAAGTCAAGGGAAAATTATTAAGGTCGATTTTAAATAAGTCAGATTTCAAGATCTTATCCTCCTTATCTTGGAGAGGGGGAGAGGGGGCATTTGTACGGAAACGAATCGAAATAGAAGAGAGAAAGGAAGAAAAGGAAAGGAAGCAAGAGTCAGCAGAGAAGTATTACTTTTGAATTCGAGGAGGGGAGGGGGAGGGAGAATAGAAACGATCGCGAATGATATCTCTCTCTTTCTGCTGTGATTTATTGATAGGGTTGTTGTAAATAATACAGTTGGCAAATTCATCGGTTGGAAATACAATCGAGATATGTATATACAAATATATACAACGCCGATCTTGATCCTCCTTGATCTCGTTGCTGGGAGGAACGTTTTCACGAGTATGTGCGCTGCATCATCTATTTTTAAATAAGCATTAAATTCGAATATTCGTAGTGTTTTTTTTTTTCTTTTTTCTTTTTTTCTCTTTTTTTTCTTTTTTTTTTTCCGCTTCTTTCGAAGCGGAGAAACGTAGTCGACACTGGTATATTCATCGTGGGTGGATATAAAAATTGTATAAAAAAGAAAAGAGAGAGAAAGAGACAGATAGATAGAGATAGAGAAAGATAGAGAGAGAGAGAGAGAAATAACAATGTGACGAGTAAGGGATGAAGTAAGTAGCGCGATTAAAGCAATAGATGGGCGTGAATTGTTTGACCGAGGGGTAAAGGAAGAAAAAAAACAAAAACGGATGAAAACTTTTATCGGGGACTAGAAAACGTTTATTTCGACTCGCTTTACTCTTTCGCTAAAGCTTACGAGCTTGCTTGTATACGTGCTTGTTTGCTTGTCTGCTGCGTGTCTGCTAGCTTTGCGATTTCTTCGTCTCTTCCCTCCTTCCTTCCTTCCTTCCTTCCTTCTTTTTATCCCTCGCAATGCATCTTATTAAATATCGATAGAGCTTATCTTATGCCTACGCGACTACTACACTTACGTTATACGTGTCGATATGGATAAGAATACGATCCCACTTACGATCGTTAGACGGAGAATATTTCGGTTTTATTTCTTAATTATAGGCCCCCTCGAAAAATGGCAGTCTTCGGTTCGACGAATCTTCATATGTACTGGCAGTGATTTTTTTTCAAAGAGAAAAATAATCTTGTCGTTTTAAAAAGAAACATGTATATATATATATATATAAAAACGTCGCGATTCCGCCAATTTCGACACGCTCCCCTCCCACTGTTACAAAGCCACGTAATTATTTATCGAGGTGGCGAAATCGAACCAATCTCCAACTTGCTCGCGAAACGAAAATAGCGCAATAATTTAATCCCGCGGAGAAAGTAAAGGAAGAGGATATACCATTCCTGTAGAATAAGAAAATAAATTAAAGAAACTTTAATTTATGGGGAGGGTCGGTCGATGATCAGTTGGCCTCAGCGAGGCATTCCTCGACTATCTTCTCGAGCTGACCGTTGAACTCCCTGCTCGATTTTTCGCTCGAGCCCGCGGACGAGGGGCCGGGCGAGCCGGCCTCCTGCAAAAGGCCCTTCTTCAGGACGGTTAGGTACCCCTAGCTCTGAATCGTGTCCGTCATGTACTCTTCGTGCAGCGCCAACAAGTGTCGAGGCACGTCCAACGCTGTGTGCAAAGTGACGGTCACCCCGCGGTTCAGGCTCACGGCCGGGTAAAAAACGCCGTAGAGATCGCGGAACGCGATCCCACCCTGGGGCTGGTCGTTCACGAAGAAGCGGAGGGTGTGAGTGGTGTCCAGATCGAGGAGCACGCCCACCGTGGACCCCTGCTGCACCCCCCCCTCGGTCCTCTGCGCGTGGCCCCCTCCGTGCATGAACCAAGAACGCTGCCGGTCTATGTACATGCTCCAACCCTTGTCGTCCTTGCCTGTGCGGATATAATCATATCTCTCAAGTTGGAACAGTTCGAAGTGATTTTTCAAGGGAATTCCCTTATTTACGTAACCCTTTGCCAACTCGATTTCTCGCGAATTTAACTCAAAACTTTTATATTTGGATATTTCACGTATCTTGTTTTATATAAAGGAAATTTTTAGTCGGATATTCGATATGAATTCGTCTCTGTTTGCTTCACTGCTTTCCTCCTCTCTATCGTCAATCTCTTCGCGAATAGAAGTAATTTCGAAAAATCGAACTCGAAAACTTGTTGCCAGTAAGGTGTGATTATATTATTCTTCGCAAGATTATTCCAGAAAGATCAATCGTAAATGAATATCGTTCGAATCCAAGCGATGGTCACCTCTCGAGTTAAGCAAAGGAGTTAATTAATAATTCGTTCCCCTGAAGACTTACTCTATACATATTCGTTTACTCACCGAGCATTCTATCCCGCGACACCTCGGCCCTGGCTATACCGAAGGCGGGATCGGTGTCCGCGTGATAACGATCGATCGTTAATTCCCAATAATGAACGCCCCGTGAAAATCCAACGCTGGAAAGGACAACTCGGTGCTCGTAACCTTCGCAGGATGCGCTCATCGCGTCCTCGGAAATTGATACCTCCTGCGGTATACCGGATGCCCCGGTCGCCCACGAGAACCATGCCACTGTCGAACAAAGCGATACGTATCCCTCGGTAAATAATCGACCGATCGATTCTGCTTGCTTGCGGCGGCGGCCAGCGTTTCTAGCCGGCTATTGTTCTCGAATGACGAGCGACGAAATCGAGTGGATAAACTCGAGCGTGGCGGCCATGATTCCATATATATCGGAAACTAAACGCCGCGAAATCGAAACCGGAAACACGCCATCCAGTATATTACATGTACCGTAACGCGAATTCCGTAACGTTCTTTCTACGTGTTGCAAGGATATAACGAGACGGGTTTCCCCAAATTATCGGCCCCGATGAATCTTGAATCGATCGATAAATAGATCGTATCGTTTTTCTTTACGTTAAAGGAATATAATGAGACGTGTTTCAAAATCTATTTTCAAAATCTAGTATTATTCTCATTGCTACAGATCTGTAAATAGATCGGTTATTTTATATCGTTTCGTTTATTTTTGCTTGTCGTGAGGATATAATGAGACGCGTTTTTCTAAGTTGGCTTCGATGAATCTAATTTTATTCTCGCGACTTATCTTTACGGATCAACGAATCATAGATTGGTTATATATTGTATCTGTATTGTAATGCAAATTTCGTGATGTTTTTCTGCATATCATAGGGATAGTGAGATTTTAACGGAAAATTCTTTCATAACGTACTTTTCCAGACTGTCAGCTTCGGATGAATTTACTTTTATTCTCGCGATTGCTATATATTGTACCTGTATCGTAACGTTTTTCTCCGTGTTATAAGAATATAATGAGATGATTTTCACATTTTTTAATTCCGAATCTAATATTATTCTCGCGATTCATTGCTGCAGATCGATAAATAGATCGACTATACGTTGTATCGTATCTGTATCGTAACCTTTCTTTCTACATCATAAAGATATAACGAAAGTCCTTTTATTCTCATTGCTATCGTATCGATAAATCACAGATCGGCTATATATTGTGTATCGTACCTGTATCGTAACGTTTTTCTCCGTGTTATAAGAATATAATGAGATGATTTTCAGATTTTTAGTACCGAATTTAATATTATTCTTGCAATTCATTGCTGCAGATCGATAAATAGATGAGCTATTCGTTGTATCGTATCTGTATCGTAACCTTTCTCTGCACGTCATAAGCATATAACGAGTCTCGTTTTCTTCTCATTGTGACACATCGCATTTCTATCGTATCGATAAATCACAGTTCGGCTGTATATTGTGTATCGTACCTGTATCGTAACGTTTTTCTCCATGTTATAAGAATATAATGAGATGATTTTCACATTTTTACTTCCGAATCTAATATTATTCTCGCGATTCATTGCTGCAGATCGATAAATAGATGAGCTATACGTTGTATCGTATCTGTATCGTAATCTTTCTCTCCACGTCATAAGCATATAACGAGTCTCGTTTTCTTCTCATTGTGACACATCGCATTTCTATCGTATCGATAAATCACAGATCGGCTATATATTGTATCGTACCTGTATCGTAACGTTTTTCTCCGTGTTATAAAAATATAATGAGATGATTTTCACATTTTTAATTTCGAATCTAATATTATTCTCGCGATTCATTGATAAATAGATGAGCTATTGTATCGTATCTGTATCGTAACCTTTCTCTGCACGTCATAAGGACATAACGAGACTTGTTTCCTTTTATTCTCATTGCGACACATTGCCATCGTATCGATGAATCACAGATCGGCTATATATTGTATCGTACCTGTATCGTAACGTTTCTCTCCACGTCATAAGGATATAACGAGATCGGCTTCGATGAATATAGTTGTCACGATTGCTCCAGATCGATAAATAGATCGGCTATACATTGTATCGTAACGTTTCTCTCCACGTCACAAGGATATAACGAGACCCGTTTCCTTTTATTCTCATTGCGACACATTTCTATCGTATCGATGAATCACAGATATACTGCACATCGCAACGTTTCTCTCCACGATACAACGAGGAGACTCGTTTCCCCAAATTGTCGGCACGGATGCGCCTAATTTTATTCTCGCTACAGATCGATGAGTCATCGATCAGTTTTACCATCGATCACGTGATCGTTCGCGTTTCTCCTCCACTCGATCCGGGAAAATTTAGTGGTAACGCGAAGAAGAGACTCACCCTCGGCAGTCTGGAGGCCGATCAACTCGGAATACTCGCCTTCCCCGGCGCTGTTAAACGCCCTCACCCTGGCATTGTACAGAGAGTTGAAATGCAATCCGTCCACGGTGCAGATCGTTTCTCGACCGCAGTACACCTCCTGATCAAACACACCACGATTAATTCGGCTGGATACTTCCTTTTCGGATGCTTCCAACTTTCCTCTTCGCCGAATGATTCGAATTCACTCGATGCATATATATATATAAATGTACAATCGATCGAAAACATCGAAGTTTCTTCCAAAAAATCGAGATTTACCCTGAATTCACCGCCACATCCGTCGTCCAATTCCAACAAGTATCCCTCGATGGCGGGCCCCCTTTGACCGGCACACCCAACGATTCCGTGGCCAGGTGGTGGTTGCCAGGCGACTGTCACGCTGTTGTTCTCCGCGCTGCACTCTTCCGGTATCAATATCGGCGCTCCAGGGGCTGAGGGAAAGAAATGAGCAGGTAGAGAAAAACTGGTGAAGGAGAGAAAGGGAGAGAAAAAAAGAAATAAAGGCGGATCATCCTCGAAGGCGCACCTTCGATGTTTGTCATACATCGACTGATCAATAATAAATCGCGTCCTATCGAGGGAAATAAGCGTTGCATCGCACTCTTTTTTTCTTGAAACAAAGCCGTCCTCTTGCTCGAAACGTTCGCAAACTGTTCGCAGGTACGCCTCAGAGACACGTTTCGTCGATAAAAGTTTTCTCAAACTTTCGCGCGAATATCCGGGAACACGATCTGCGACGAAAGATTTTTTTTTTACAGAAGAAACAAAAAAGACACGTACGACGTGTCCTTTGTAAACTAATACCGTTTCTTCCGTGCAAAAGAAGAAGAAAAAGGAAATGTAGCGACAAATAAGATGGACCCTCTCTCTAGAAACAAAGAGAGAGACAGAAAAAAAATATCTGCAATTTCTTTCGACGAAGAATTACCTGCAATCGGGTACCGCTCTTCCCCTTCCGATGCTGCGTCCAACATGAGGCAATCATTCCATCAATATTATAAAACGGAATAATTTTCGACCGAGAAATCGCGAAAATCGTCTTTCCTCGCGTTGGTCGACGAACAGGAGATTATCGATGTTCAAAAAAAGAAAAAAAACCCAAAGAAGGAACGAGATGCCTTGCTTCGAAGTCATTTAATAATGACGCGATTCAAGACTCTCCAGGTTTGCTTTTCTTTTCCTTTTACGAAGAGAGGAAATGGGAGAAGATCGGGGGGAGGGATGGAATAATTTCGACGAAGGTTGGCGAAAGAAGCGGACAGAGAAAGAAAAAAGTAAGGGAGCTTACGTTTCAACTGAACAAAGGTAAGTTGATCGATAGCGCGTCGCAACGGTTTGTCATCCAGAGTGAGATCGAGCAACGGGAGCCGAGCAATTTCTTGCACCCCCTCGGCGCCGCCCCAAGAGCCGGCGGCGGTCGCCGCGCGGACCGAGAGCATGCCGCCTATCTGAAGGAAGGCAGCGCTGTCGTTCTCCTTCAGCGCCTCGATGCAGAATGTGAGGAGAGCGGTGGTCGCCTGCAGGTGGGACGCGCATCTGGCCACTTGGTCCCTCAGAGAGCGCACCCTCGCCTCCCGGGTTTGGCGCGCGGCCTCGATCAACCGCGATTTCCTCGCCTGCAAAAGACTCACCAAATTCGCCACCCTGTCCTCCACCTCCTCCTCCAGGGCGACGCACTCCTCCTGCCGACAGACGCGCGTGACGTGCTCCACATTATCGTATCCACGGATTCATATTCCCTAAGATAGTAAAATCGAAATCGACTAGCACGGGAAGGAGAGAGAGAGAGAGGAGGACGAGTCGAAGGTGTTTGGAGACGAATGTAATGATATGTAGAGGGAGAGAAAGAAAGGAGGGGAAGGGGAGAGAGAGAGAGAGAGAGGAAGCAATTATCGAGCACAGCTCTTCCGCAATTTCACGGCGGGCTGGAAATTGTGGAGGTGAAATTTAAAAAGGGCGTCCAAGATAAATACTCACGTGCACTTTGTCGGTCATCCCTTTGAGCCTCTGAATGAATTCCGTCGTCGACCGAGCCCTTTCCGACAGTTGTTGCAAATTTTGCGAGAGCTCCGTCTGTAACCAAGAGATACCCGTTGAATCTTTGTTGAATTTTTCCTTTTTCTGTCATACGGGGCGAATTATTGTTATTATTATCGTTATTGGATCGCTTACGAATCACGAATACGCGACGAAGGAATCTTCTTATCGATTCGTTCACGCGTCCGCCGATCTTTCGATGTAGGCGAGCGTGTAGTTGAGACAGCGGTGGTAGTTGATGCCGGAGAGTAATTAAGTTACTTCTCTCGAATTAGCCGTGGCCGCAACTTCGTCCTGGCTAATTTTCACAGTTTTACTCCTCAACTTTGGGGGCGGAAATAGATGATTGGCGCGTCGCCGTCGACGTCGTCGTCGTCGTCGTCGTAATCATTGGCAAATTAGTTATGCAGATTCGTCCACGTTCTTCCTTTCCTTTCCACTTTAAATTGACACTAATTATTCGACGAAATTTATTTCATTCGATCGTCGAAAAAAGGTTTTCGATTTTCGTTTCCTAAATTCGTCAGTCGTTCTATCTTTTCTTTTTTCGAAGAAGATTTTTGATTGATTTTTGATTATTGTTTCGCAGATTTGTCAATCATTCTGTTCTTTTCTCTTTTTTTATTTTAAATTGGCACTAACTGTTCCATAAAATTTATTATTCGATCGTCGAAAGTAGATTTTTGACCGATTTTTGATTTGCCAATTATTCTGCTTTTTCCCTCTCTTTCTATTCTAAATCACCACTAATTATTCGACGAAATTTATCATTCGATCGTCGAATTTTTAACTGATTTTTAATTATTATTTGTCGATATTTGTCGATAGATTTGTCAATCATTCCGCTTTTCTCTCTCTTTCTATTCATTATTCAAATCATTAATTATTCGACTAAATTTATCATTCGATCGTCGAAAATAGATTTTTGATTATTGTTTCATAGATTTGTCAATCATTCCGTTTTTCTCTTTCTATTCTAAATCACCACCAATTATTCGACAAAATTTTTCAATCGTCCAAAGTAGATTTTTGACCGATTTTTTATTATTGTTTCGCAGACCTGTCAACTATTCTTCCTTCTCTTTCCATTCTAAATTGGCATTAATTATTCGACTAAATTTATCATTCGATCGTCGAAAATAGATTTTTGATTATTGTTTCGCAGATTTGTCAATCATTCCGTTTTTCCTTCTCTTTCTATTCTAAATCACCACCAATTATTCGACGAAATTTATCATTCCATCGTCGAAAGTAGATTTTTTATTATCGTTTCGCAGATCTGTCAACTATTCTTCCTTCTCTTTTCATTCTAAATTGGCACTAATTATTCGACGAAATTTATCATTCCATCGTCGAAAGTAGATTTTTTATTATCGTTTCGCAGATCTGTCAACTATTCTTCCTTCTCTTTTCATTCTAAATTGGCACTAATTATTCGACGAAATTTATTTCATTCGATATTTTACTGGAAAAAGGTTTTTGCACGATTTTCTATTTTCGTTTCCTAAATTCGTCAATCAATCTTGTTCTACCTTTTCTTTTTTCGAAAGAAGATTATCGGCCGATTTTTGATTATTGTTTCGCAGATTTGTCAATCATTCCGTTTTTCCTTCTCTTTCCATTCTAAACCAATTATTCGACAAAATTTTTCAATCGTCCAAAGTAGATTTTTGACCGATTTTTTATTATTGTTTCGCAGACCTGTCAACTATTCTTCCTTCTCTTTCCATTCTAAATCACCACCAATTATTCGACGAAATTTATCATTCGATCGAAAGAAAGTTTTCGACCGATTTTCGACTATTGCTTGGCAGACTCGCATTTGACATTGAATCGGGCCAGGTATCGGGAGGATGAGCCAGATGCACGATATCGCGTCCGTTAATTAAGAGGCTCGATCGAATCTCGTTCGCCCACTCCCGCAAGTAATTGCAACAGTCAAGGGTGCGCTTCGATCGATTCTCGAGGAGTATTCTCTTTTCTCGAGACTCCTCGATACACGCATCGCGCACGCCTCTCCGGTACTTACAGTCCACCGTTATTTCATTATTCATCTCCTATTGCTATTTTCCCTGCCGTCTCTTCCCTGCCTTCCTTCCAAACTCCTGTAAAAATTCCTACTCATACACCCCCCTCCCCCTTCTCTCTCTCTCTAAAGCTTCTCTCTAAAAAATATAATTGAAAATCGCGATACAATCCTCGGCGGGAGCGGACAGACGAACAACAGATGAAAACCCTTTCTGGCCCGAATGTTGCCATTCATCTATCGCGAAACTCTTCGAGTCGAAAGATCGCGCGTCGCTTACTTTAATCCAGACGCGTCGCGATGCGTTAAATTAAAATCGGGTCGTCGACCGCTCGGCCCTGTCTTTTCCTCCATAAATCACCATGCACCGCATTCTCATCAAACGATCACAACAACGCGATCCTCCTTTTCATCTCCCTTTCATTCTTGCTCATTCGCTTACAAACCTGCATGCGAGTATACGCGGAAACGAGAGAATGATCCATAATACCTATCTAAAATACGACAGCTGCTACAAACAATATATGTGTATATATATATGTATGTATATACGATCGATCGAGATTTCGAATCGAGCAGAAATATCAATGGAACGGGAGCGGAAGGAGGTCGAGACGGACGTCGATTATTATGCGGTGTAAAACTGATCGATGTACTGGCGGATAGGGATAGATGGATAGATAGAAAGGATGGCGTATCTCGTTTGAAAATAACGTTCCAGATGTTTCGAGCGTGGCGCGAGGAGGAGAATGACGCTTTCGGCCCGAATCGATCGCGGCCGCCAGACCACGACGACTACTCGGTTCAGACGTGCCACGTTTACGCGACAAATAGAGGCGGCCGGGCTTAATTCGTTTCTCGAACGACAAACTTGTACAGATAGATCTCGATTGATCGAATCAACGACGACGATTCGAAAAACGGATCGAACCACCAGCTGCCTAGTACTATTACCGCTATTATATTTCCAAAGCGTTCGTTTCGAGCAGTCGTTCGAAATCAGAGGCGGTGAAATAAGTTCGAAGGCAGCGTGAAAAACGTGGGATTCCTTTTGGAAGAAGGAATTTGTAAAAGTACTTACTCGAATCCGATAGTTCGAGCGGGTAAAAAATCTTTCCAATTTTATCTTCTCCGTTCCCTGGACTCGATATGAATCTTTAATACGGACCAGCTATTTCGTCCAAAGCATTCCATTCTTTTCGTTTCGAAGCGTCCTCCGCCGCGCCAAATGTTAACTCTGTCGTGTATAATCGAGTCACGTAGATTTCTTAAGTCGGAAAGCTTGTCGAACGCGAGGGAAAAGGATTTTCCTCTTCCCCTTTTCTTTTTCTTTTTCCCTTTCCATCCCATTCTCGTTGGGACGAGAAAAAGAAACGCGTTACATTTCGCCTGGTAATATTCGGCGAATATCAGAGGATAAATCGAGGGATCGTAGATGGATTGAAATTAAAAGCTCGTGTAAATATTCCGAGTAATATTTTTAATCGGATAACCAGCGAAGCGTGATTACGATGCACTCTACGTGGTGTATCGCGGTGATAAGAAAGGGACGAACCCCTCTTGTGGGGCTGCTGACCCGACAAACCTACGCGCCCGTGTACACAAACTCGGAAACGAGCGCCGGATCGATTCAGAGAAATTATTAACCCAGTCAAATCTAGCTCGATTCCAACTTTTATTATTCTAACGATTATTATAACGAAAATATACAGGAGAGAGAAAGAGATAGAGCAAATTTAAGAAAAATCACGCGTTTGCCGAAAGTAAATGCTAATATACTACATAAAAGAAGTCTCCGATCGGCCATTTACACCCCGCTACGCGCTACAGACATGGTGTATAGCAGTACTGCACACTTTCGTATCGGTCCCTGCCCTTAAACAGTGACTCACTCTCGTTCCGTCTCGTCTCGTTCCACCTACGATTCATTTTTTTTTTTTTTTCCGTTCCTTCGATCCACGTATAACGATATCAACGACGTCCACGTATCAAAGAAAATTCTAGAGCGAATTTTCGAAATAAAAAAAACCTCCATCTTCCCCCCGTCCATCCACGAAGACATCTCGAGATCTGAAAGCGAAAGATTTGCGAGGCATAGCGACGATATTTTTAGAGAGATGAAAGGGAAGGAAAGGGAAGGAGACGAAGCGGTGTACGTCGTTCGTCGCTAGGCCATAACGTAACACCGCCGCCCATTCTTCCCTCTCGATGAAAAATGTTTCGTACCGAATGGTTTTTATCAAATTTATTCGACCAAAAAACCGCCTATCGAGCCGTGGACAAACGGTGGCTACGAGGAGAACGGAGGGGGCCGCGAGAGGAAGGGCATAGAGAAAGGGGGAGCGGAGAGAGAGAGAGGAGGGGGGAAAAGAGCAACTTATCGACTTGGCTAGGGTGCATTTTCCATCGTTAAATTCGAAACGAAACAAGCTGGGTCAGCTGGAGGGAAAAGCAAAGAGCGAGGAACGGGGATAGAGAAGAAAGAAAGAGAAGGTCGAGGGCAAAGGGGGAGGGAGGGGGGGATGTTCGCGCCACGGCACATTTCGTGCGTAACAGCACTATGTAACGAGACGCGCGTTTTCGTCCTTGCATATACCTCCTATCACCCTAACCGCGCGCACTTATCACACCGATCGAGCCACCATAAATATCTAAGACATCCTACAGATTTGTATCTATACCGAGCAGAGTATGTACTAATGAATTCGCTCCGTACCTAGAATTTCATCAATTATTAAATAACGATTTAAAATGACGATAGCACAAAAGCGGAATTATTTAATACGCTACAACATTCGAGTAAAAAGGTTTGCGAGAGAAATTAGTTCACGAATTTTACCAGAATATTTGGATTATTCTTCTGGAATATTATTTCTTCCGTCACTTATTTCGACCGATATAACCGAAGAGAAAAGTTTCGAAACGAGGAAGATATCGGAAATAGAATTTTGTAAGAAAGATATGAAATAGGTCACAGATAGGGCGAAGGAAAAATAACGGTTTTCGAACGATAAATAAAAAAGTTTGATCTGAAAATTTTCTTTTACTTATTTACTCTTATTACTTTCGATGTATTATTACCTGGACAACTTATCGTGCACAAAATACCATCGCGTGAATCAACGGATAAGAATCCAATCTCGTATCGTTTATTTTCATATTTTATAAATCGTGCGAAAAGCTCGAATTCCAATAACGAGCACGTGTGTATTCCAAGACCATCTCGTGCGCGTACTCTTTCGCAGTAGGCGTCCACGCGGGCGTATATACCTTTTGTTTATTTACCGATGCGAGGACTCATACGAGGAGTATCAAAGGCTGGCACTGTTTCAAGAACTATTTTCGTTTGTAGGCTCTCGCGTCCCCGTTGCACTTTCCGTTTCCCCTATATTTTCGCCTCGTAATTCTCTTCTATAGCGATCCCCGGCTCGCCTTTTAACGACATTCAGCGCGACATAACTGCGTTCGTGAATTTTTTGCCACCAGAATTTTCCTCGCTGTTTCTTTCAAGCGCGATGCGATTTCCGTTTTCTGTCCGATCGAATTTCTAACCGTGCCAATAGTCTTCCTCCATCGGCCATCTGTCAACCAACCAACCTAATTCTCCCTCTTCATCCTTGTCGCGTATGTATACGCAATACGTACTCTTTCAACTTTCACCGCGTTCATTTGGGACGACGTTTTATCGTCGAGATCTCTAAGCAGAGATTAAAAAACAAGAGATTAAAATTCTCTTGTCTCTCGTACGCTGTACTAAAAAATTTATTACTATTTTGATTCAGCCGATGATATATCGGATATAATCGACGATAAGACGATCGAACGAATTTTCATCGATGACAGATATCCAGACCAGATAAAATCAAATTCATAATACCAAGTGTTGCGGCAAATATTGACTTCGATCGAGGAAACGAACTACAAAGATAATCGTATCCGCTATAAAGCGCACAACAACTTGGACGAAACAATGTCGCTTCGTTGATTAATTCTCGCAGGCGTTATATTAAAGCACGAGGATTCATATTGAGACGAAACTTGGACGAGGAACGGAACTTAGTTTAAACGGTGTTGAAAGCCGATATTCGTTTCCAAAGCAGTTTTAATTTGAGTTCGTTAAATCGTGTCACGAAGAAAAGATAAAAAAGAAGGAAAGAAAAAGAGCGGTGAAAGAAGGTAACCACGCTCGTAACCACAACCGTAACCACGGCGGTATTAACGAAGATACGGATGACCGTTTTGGTCTTTTCCTCGAGAATTCATCACTCGTTCCGTATATCGTGCTCGACAGCTAGCAGACCGGCTAGTCGAGCATATGAAAGCCGGTCTTACGTTGTATTCCGGGCTGACGCCATTTTCCAACAAGTTTCCATTTATGGAACCTAATGGTACGCGACCCGTCTAAAAGGTTTCGCGATTCTCTTTTGCCAAAGCATCGATCTTTCGAATTTCCACGAGTTTCCATTTCTCTCAAGCTATCACTCTCGTTCGAAACTCGTTCACAGTTCCGTCTCGTCGATAAAACGATCGTTCAACTCTGTCTCAACTAACGTCGAAATATATTACTACGAAAATATTGACTTTGGCAAATACTCTCCAAGAGGTGTTGACCACCGATAACAATAATGGTGGGGGGGATGGCGTGAGAAACGGGACGAGTTGTCGCGAAAGAATACGAGGATAAAATCGAACGTCGAGGGGGAGAAAATATAATAAGAACACTTGTCGAGAACACGGTGCGCCGTTCCAATTTCTACTATGCTCTCGATTGTACACGGAAAGGCCACGTGGACGTCCTCTTTTCTACAGATTCATCGAGCCCCTTTCTCGTTTAAAGCCGTCGAACAATACGAATTTTACGCTCCCATACGGCAAGCCGGATGCGTTGCTTTTTATCGCGATCACGATTAATCGTGAACAATTAATCATGGAAACATATTTTTCTAAGCATACATAAACGTATAAGAAAACGTATATGCCGAGCAAAATGCTAAGATTAGTCGGATTATTCTACAATTCTAATAAATTTCAATTTCCGTTGTAACTTACAATTATTATAACTAAGCAATTCGTATAATTTTAGGTAACGAGAAATTACACGTTTTAGTAGATCTATAATTAGGAAGTTACCGATACAATGACGTTTTTAGCAATCCGGAAGAGCGGTGAAATCGTCGCGATCGTGGAAATCGAAAATCCGGAAATTTCGAAAGAAAAAAACGCACGCGCAATGCGTAAAAACATTCGAGTTATAAATTCGTAAATACGAAATCTATCGTTGAGTTAAAACTTTTTCTCGATCTTTTTCTTATTCTAAATCGCGGTTATTGATCCTTAGTTAAGTATAAAAATATACACCAAAAATAATCACAACGTTCGCGATGACGTGAATGACGGTAGAACCAGTTTCGTCAAGGTCATCGTTAAATCTCTCTTTCAATCGAATCAAATTATTTATTACTGAATAATCCGTAAAAAAAAAAAAAAAAAAAAAAAGAACGATCGACATTCATCGATCTTTGTTGACCGCGATAAATAGAATCAAACGAACATAAAAACATTAAAAATACTCGCCTTTTGAGCCTTGCAAGCTGCGGCCAATGGGAGCACGTCGTGCGGATGAGCTGCATGGCGATCTCGAAGACAAAGAGCGCATATCGCGATCTTGCAAAGAGCGCAGTAAAGGGTCAACGGTTCGCCGTTATGATCGGTACAGAGAGGCGTAGTTTCCGCGTTCGAACCGCGAACACCTTTACCTCCTCCATTCGATTGCCAGCTGCCTCGAGGCGGGCCCAAGTTATGTGTCGCTAAAGGTCCCCTCTTTGGATGACACGATTCTCTGCACGCGTCGCAATACAGAACCTGAAACACATTCATATATATCTGTTTATAAATATATAAGTCTGTGACATATTTATTTCTATTTTGCCGAAAAATTTTTAGATTGTGTACCACGATACAATTTGTTATTATATATATAATCATGTGAGACATAATAGTTTCCTTCTATAGATATTAAGTATAATTATAATCTAGAAAAATACGTATTTAATGCATGTACTAGGAAAGGAAAATGAGGAATAGGATAAAGAGGCAAGCGTTTACTGACCTCGCACTGTTCGCAGGCGACGGTAGCGTCCCGGGGTTCAGCCTCACACATTTGGCATTGCAGTCTCGTGTTTCTCGATTCTTGATATTTTTCTACGATATGTTGCATTGCCCTGTATTTGGGTAAATTGTGAGCTCCTCCTTCGTCAAAATAAACGGTCTTTTGACAAACAGGACAGGAGAGGCATAAAGTGCCGCCTGATGGTGGAAAACCTCCGTTTCCGGGTGTGCCGACATAGCTTCCTGGTCGCGAGCTAGTTGATGTGCTGCTGCACACTACACCAGAATCAGTTTCGGAAAGAATCGAAAGTTTATCCGCTTCCTGATCAGATCCCGGTGCATTCGACGAATCAGTCGTCGATTCTGGAGGTGAATCCGGTGGTGCTTGCAGATTAACCGCGCATGCAAGACAAAGAGCATGCCAGCATGGTAATAGCACCGGTTCAACGAACAATTCTTTACAACAAGGGCATCGTAACTCGTCCTCCATCCTCACGACTCGTCACGACGAGAAACTCGTCGCGCGCGCGCTTCGCGCCTTCTACTTCACCGACGACCTCGACTCTCTTCCAACCGATCCTGGCTCCTCTCTTTCTCTCTCTTCCTTATTTCGATCGTATTTTTTTTTTCCCTAATTATTTCAATCAAGTTTGCGCTACGCCTTCTTGTGATTTTTTTTTTTCAACATACCTTTCGTTCCACGCCTAATATAATATTATATCTGTCTATTCTGTATATTTTTCTTTCAAGTCTTTTGCAATAATAACGGAACGAAAATGACAACGTATGCTTATTCACTATTCGTTCGCGAAGAAAAGTAGAAATTTTATTTCGATAATGCTTTCACGACTCATTCGTCACGATTATGAACCACTATATGGATACATTCTCAAATCAAATCATATTCATTTATGCAAATCATTTTGTTCAATTTAATTTCTTCTTTTGTTTGATTATCCTTTGCCTATGGATTGCACATACATCACATGAAATTTGTAAAAATATCGACTTTACATTGTTCGCTGCTCTAGTTTGCAAGAGACGCCCCAATGCAACTCCTATCTTATTCTTCTTAACTAAGCCTATTTGATGCGTTTAACGATTAAACTATTATTATGATTACACGATTCACTCTTGAAAATACATATGTGTGCGTAAATTTATCACTTCATTTCAGTTTCGTAAATACCGGCATAACAAATTCACCATACGACATTCACAGTAGAACGTCACCGAGTTGACTGACTCCCGACGCCGTAGTACTTTCGCGCATCACAACTGCGCACCATGGCTCAGGGACGACTCTCTCCACTTACCACCCGACCTTCATAATAAAACATTTATTTCTCATTATATTACGTTTCTTTTATATTTATCTATTTTCTATATTATGTATATTTATGTATATATATTGTATATTATATATTTCAATAAAAACGTGCCGTCAATATTATTAAATTTTTACATAATATTGTAAGAAATATTAATAATCACAAATAATATTTTTAATATTTTTTTCGTAACATATCTTTAAAAAGATATAAGAATTTAATTGGTATAAAAATATATTTACATTTTTTTTAATTTTTATGTATTAAAATTTATATATATTTGTCAATCGATTTTTTAATATTTTTAATATTTAATACTTAATACTTCATTTATATACATATATTTCTCTTTTATTCGTGATTAAATATTTTCAATCACGAATAATGACAAATTATTCAATATATGATACTATTTTGATCTTTTTACTCTTTTTTATTGTAATCTCTTGTAGTATAGAAAATTATAAAATTTCTTTTTTTTTTTTTACTCATTTTTTTTTTTCTATATCATATTTTTCACTATTTATCATTGATATTTATTTTCTATTCAATGTGAAAAAAATAAAATCAAGTAAAAGATATTTATATATTTGAGAATAAAAAAAAATGGATTCAACTAAATCATAGATTATATTATCTTATTTTTTAAAATAATATAAAAAATAAATAATTTCGTTAGAAATATATATAAATGAAAATCATTTTTTTTCATTATTTATAAAATCCTGATTTTAAATTACATGTATTTATTTTTACACTGATTCTATGTTGCTTTTAATTAGCATGAAAGAAATTTATTAATGAAACACATCGTCAAATTTGATCTTGAAAAAAAATGTGTGGAGGCGCCACATACTAGGTAATAGAACTTCATCAAGCGACATCAGGCAAACACTGAAAATTGACGTCAGAACTATGTATACATTTCTCAGTTCGGTAAGCAAATTATCATTAGGTGATATTTTGCAAATATAACATCATAACATGAAATGATATCTTTTTGAAAATTTACAGGTAAGAACATGGTATGTTTCCTCTCAGTTGCGTTTTCTTCATTGGTCATTGGTTAACACATGTGCCTTTTATTACACTCGTACTTACAGTGTTAAATATATCATCAAAAGCATCGTAATGCAGCGTTAATTGAAGAGATCAACCTTTATTTGCAAACATATTTCTAAACATAACATTGATATTCGGTAACGATGATTTTTTTTAATTCAAATAAATACAATATATAGCATATAAAACAATTCCTGTTCCGAAATTTCATAGCTAAATTCTTAATAATAATTAGTATCAATAACTTTGATAGTAATAATAATCGAAAAATGACTTTCTTAAAAATTTTAATAAATGTATATCTTTTCCTTTTTAGAAAAATTTAAAGTGATAAATCAGTGTGCAAAAACAAACATGTTTGCATTCTTGACAAAAAGAATTTTGTTACAGCAACTTATTTATATACGTCGTTTTGGATGTAAAGCTGCTGCTACTACTACTACTACCACCACTACTAGTTCCAGGTTAGTTGATTTTATGACGTGCAATGCATTAAATCTAACTCTTAAATGTAATTCTATTTTTCAATATTATTATTTTACGATTCATTTCATAATATCAATCATTGATTAATATTCAAATACTCGTTACTTTTTATTTCATTCAATTTAAACATTTTTATCAATTTCGCAATTGTAATTTTATTATTTTATTATTATGTACATTATCTTTCATAATTTCTAAAGTCCATATTTTTCTCTTCTATATTTGTACATTGATGAGTTCATTTCTGTTAATAAATAAATAAAGATGAAAGAAGTTATATGAATTCATGCACGTATAATAATTAATATGTGATTTATTTTAATTATTTTTTTTTTTCAATTCTTCATTAAATTAAATTATCGCGTATAATCATTTTCAGTCCAGATTCATGTAGCTCGTTCGATCTAGTTATTGTCGGGGGTGGTATTGTTGGATGCGCTACTGGTCGAGAAATGTTAATAAGACATCCTAGCTTAAAGATAGCGATCGTTGAAAAAGAAAATGATCTAGCAAAACATCAAACAGGGCATAATAGCGGTGTAGTACATGCTGGCATTTATTACAAGCCTGGCTCTATGAAAGTAAAAATATAGCAACAATTGTATATTTCCTAATTCGCCTCTTTCTTCTGAGAGAAATATTATTTTGTTTAAATATGTGGCATTTAAAATTGCATAATAGAATAACGCTTCGTTAAGGGATTTTTGATCCGGCAGGAAATAATTGCAGGCACGACTATGTGTGGAAGGTTTAAAACTGAGTTACGACTATTTTTGTAAACACGATATATCCCACAAAAAAGTTGGAAAACTAATAGTGGCTCACAATAAAGAACAAGTCAAACAATTGGATATCTTGTACGATCGAGCAATTCAAAATAATGTACCGGATATCCAAATAGTTGAAAAACATTGTATATCAAATTATGAAGCTAAATGCAAAGTAAAATTATTTTATTTTTGAAATTGTAAAAAGAATATTAAAAAAAATTAATATTAAGTCTAAAAATAAAACAATAAGAAATACGTATGTTTTCTATAGGGAGAAAAAGCAATATGGTCACCATGGACAGGTATAGTCAATTGGGCAGAAGTTTGTAAACATTTTGGAAAAGATTTTCAAAAAATGGGTGGAAAAATACTTTTAAATTTTGAAGTTGTTGGTTTCTCAGAGATGACAGAATCTAAAGGGGCAAATGAATTAACTCCAATTTCAGTGCATTCGAAAGATAAAGTATATTAAAACTTTTACTTATAGTCATCTTTAATTTAAAATATCTTCATCATATTCTATTATTATAGTGTTTACCAACAAAATATGTGTTAACGTGCGCTGGGCTACACTCGGATCGTTTAGCAGTAATGACAGGATGCGATCGTAGTCCACAAATTGTTCCCTTTCGGGGAGAATATTTGTTGCTGAGCGAAAGCAAAAAACATTTATGCAGCACCAATTTATATCCTGTTCCAGACCCTAGATTACCATTTTTAGGCGTTCATTTTACACCTAGAATCACTGGCGAAATATGGCTTGGTCCAAATGCAGTTTTAGCATTTGCAAGAGAGGGTTATCGGTACGAAATAAATATATTTAACGATCGAATATAATGATTAATTATAATATATTCTTAGGTGGCGCGATATAAATATAAAAGATTGTATAGAAATGGCAAAATTTCCAGGACTGTACAAATTATGTATCCGACATTTTATACCAGGATTAAGAGATATGATGAAATCAATTTTTTATCCATTTATAGTAAGAGATTTACAAAAATTTATCCCCGAAGTATCTATTAAAGATATAAAAAGGTAAAGAAAAGAATATTTTCTTCATATTCTATCATCATATTATAAATATACTATTTAAGTAAATTAAATATACTATTTAAGTTATTGATTGCATTTTACGTTTAATTATAGGGGACCATCAGGTGTTAGAGCGCAAGCATTGGATAAAAATGGCAATTTAGTAGATGATTTTGTTTTTGATGGAGGAAAAGGTAATATCGGTAAGAGGGTAATACATTGTCGCAATGCACCTTCTCCTGCTGCAACTAGTTCCATGGCGATTGCTAAATATATTGCTGATAAACTAGAAAAAGATTTTAAATTCTGACGAGTCCGACAAGAAATTCGGATACCAAATTTAAAAATAATCCGTGTTAATACATATAAAAATAAAAATTTATATTTGAAAATAAATACGTAAGAAAATATGCGCATTTTGAAAATAATGTGTTCATGACTTATGTACATACCGTAACGTGCAATAAAACATACTTTATCTTCTTCTTTATAGCAAAATTTTTTTATTAAAAAAAATAGTTTCTAAAAATATTTATATTTTGATATATATTATTATAATAAATGATTTTAATTCATCTGATCTTTTTCATTTCTTAATTTTTCTTCTATTTTTTCTTTTTACAGTATGCATGTAACTTCTGTATTTCACACAAACGATGACGATTGCTTTGGGAATATTTTTGGTCAAAATAATTTCTATCCAAATAGAAATAAAAATTAATATGTCTCATTATAATAATAAAATATAAAACTATATTTAAATAAATTTAGTAATATGAAAAAATTAATATAGAAATACCTTTCATAGTGATGTTTAAAAATGATAATTTTTGTACAATATTAAATTATTCTAAATCCTTTTCCTGATATCATAAGAGAAGAATTTGCAAAATCCCAAGCTGTTGTTGAATGGAATCCTATATTTGAAAGAACAACTCCATATTCGCTTAATGCAAACATAGAGTAAACTACAAAAAAATATTTGTGTTATATCAAGTTTTATTTTTATTTTATTTTTTTTTTTTTCAGTCAGTTAACTTACCTAAAGGTTCACAATATTTATTGTGTCTGTAAAAAAAGTAGGCTGCAAATAATATACACAATAAATTCAACATCATAGATCTTCTCTTCCATTTTAGAGAGATAGCTTCAGAAGATTCTTTAGTAATATTACGACAGTTTCTCATTATATAATATGCTATCTGCATATGAATGACAGATGTTATTAAAAATGTTATAAAAGATACTTTATGAAAAACTGAAATGAAGAGAAATTCAAAAATTAAATTATTTTGTATTTCAAATGTTATAGCGATATCTCATATACATACCATAATTCTCATTGGATGTCCAAAAACTTAATGATATAAGTGATATGTTTTCAATAGCATAGATAACAGTTGCAACATTACAAATATTTTGTGCCCATTTATAGATATGCTCTTTATAATAACGGCGATACATTATTAATACTAAAATTCTTACCACTGCTTGCAAAGCTATTGCAATTTTCCAAACATCTCGTTGTGGTCTGTAATGTCCAATCGCAGCAGATACAGATGGTAAAAAATTATAAACCTAGCATAAAATATTATTTACAATATATATATGCATATATGTATATATTAAATATTAATAGAAAAAATATTTACTTTACAATGTGTAGAAGTAGAATGCTCAAAATTATATACAACGGACCAAGTGATACAAAATAAAAATGCGAAAAAGGGTAAAGATACTGTAAACCATGCTAATTTAGCAAAATGTAAAACGTATCGCGTTTGCAACATGTCGTCTCCCACTAACGGAATATATTCTGACCCTACTCTCGATTTGTTCATCCTGTTATATTCTAGATTATATTTTACGTCATCGCAAACGAGTCTGATACTTTTAACAGGCTTTTAACTTATAAAACACTTTATTGGTATATTTAACATGCAATCCACCATTCTTTTTTTGATTTCGTTATTTGACATTAGAAATAAAAATTTATATTGAATTGAATAATTAATATCATAAAATTTACAAAAAAGAAAGGTTAGCACACCGAAACTTTTAGATTTTTTTGACAGAAACATTTTCGAAATATCAGATATCACATAACATCTTAACGCAAAGACAATCGATCACTCATCGCATGCGCAATACGTAACATATTTGGATATGTAACCACAGATAAGACACAAAATAGACTTAACATTCGATACATTTATTCTTATGTCACTAGTATACGTTTAATATTATTTTCAATATTATCGATTTGGTTCATAGATTGGTAATAAGATTATGTAAGACAAAATTGGTTAATAATAATTGAAAATGAAACTAAATTTCAATAAAATTATAAAAGCAATACAAATATTTTATTATAAAATATTTAATAAACGAATATAACGAAAGTGTTACATTTTATATTTAATTATAATATTTATTATAACATGATTATTATTAATAAACAGGTTAAAATAAAATAAGAATTAATGAGAATCATTTCTGATTGTTTAAAGAGATATATTTGATATTCAAAAGATGGTCTCAAAAATAATTTTTTATTTTATCTCTATTAGCCATTATTTGATATTTTTTCTTAATCTATTTCAACATTCTGGAAATGGCATTGATATATTTTTATCCTTCTCTTCTTGTCTGTACTTTATGACTGAATTGAATACAATTTTTGCACTTTTATTGTTCTAAATTATAAAGAATATACCATTTTGATATTTTAGAATATAACTTATAAAATCTCATTAAATATTAATGTTTATACTGTTTTATCACGATGCAATGACCTCATTTTTATTATGAAAAACAAAAGTAAATAAATTGAAGTCATCGTTGTCATCAATGTTTAAATGTTTTACCTTCAGATAGCGTTAGTTGATCGTTTATATTACTACACTATCGACAGTATTGTTTTTGTGTGTGTTTCATTGCGTTAATCTTTATACCAATATATTTATATTTGTACAGTGTTTATATTAAAAATTATATTTTTTAATTATAACGATATACAATATGAATGAGATATATGAACGCATAAATATTTCGAGTGAATGTATTAAATTATTTTGAGGTTAGATTTCCATGCAGTTCGAATTTCGTTTAATCTTTGTATTTCATTGTTCATAATTAATGAAGTGGCATTAAAAATTTTTCTTCAAGTTTTAAAATATGTAAGTATATTGTTGTGTACAATATTTTGAATACTTGTTATAGTAAACATTCATTTTAATATTGTTAAAAACAAAAAAAACGTAACAACGTTTTCATTTTTTTTATTAGAAAAAATATTAATTTTTTTTTTATTGATAAATAAATAAATATAGAATAAAGATTACATCGATATTATTCCATATTATTACTTATTTATGCGAATATTGGACATTAAATGTCTTTGTTCTGACATATAATTTTTACTTTTCATTCTTTCTCTTTATCACTCCATATATATATATATATATATATGCATCAATATGTACAATATTGAATAGAAATTTATTGAATAGAATATTGAATAGAAAATTTATATTTTCAATAAATTGTACCATCAATTTTTGAGAAAATTTTTTTTATTTGTGAAGTAAACCATTTAAAATATGAATTATAATATTAGTTTAGATTTTAGATATTTTTTTTAGAATCCTATGATACAACTAACTATAACTAATTATAACTAACTAAATACATTTATAATATTGATTATTTCTTCTCATTATCGTTATAAAATAAATAACAACAGAAATAGAAATGGAATCATAATTTAATAAATATTTATATGTAACTATTGATGAAACAAATAAAAAAACTTGTTGAAGCAAGAATTAATTTTTACTTTAATCAAAATATTAGAGATTAAAGTAAAACAAAAATAAATCAGAAAAGATAGGAAAAAATAAAATTCGATGAAAGAAAAAAGAGAATAAAGAAAAGCGTCTGTGGATTCGGACATGTAGGAATAAGGGTTAGATATCTTAGAGTTAGTTTCAAGTTTCGATCAAATTAGACGCAATGCGTCGAGATGGCTTGCCAGGAGGGCCGCAATATTACTGTATTACATTGAAAAGCAAGCGCGAAATCGTTCCACCACTCCTACTGGCAACCTCTTCGATTTAAAACGGTTCACATCATTCGCTGTTCTTTGAGAAACATTATTTTTACGATTGTAGCCATGATTGCCATTAATCGATTTCCTTAAAAAATGACGTATACATATTTGCATTTTATGAATATCGTGATTTATATTATGCCAAAAAATCAACAATTATAATCAAAAATATCTCTACACATAATCAATCGTTATGATACTATTATTCAAATATTTTAAATCATCATATTCATTTATAGAAAAACGTTTTTAATATTGAAAAAATATTGAATTCGTCAACTCGAAAATAAATATAAGGTGAATTGCCTTTAAAAACCTATCATTTTGATTCATATTTATCTTATCGGATAATTTGCATTTTCGCAAGAAACGAGGAAATTCTATATTCGTCCTGGCAAAGAGAGACTATCGGTTTCGTATTTGAATGAAAGCACAAGTATCGTTGTCACCAACTTCTATTCGTGTCAAACAATATAAAGTAGATTACGTACAAACCAACGGACCTCTCGGTCTCTGTCTTTCTTTCAATCTATGTATATACTCTTCCATTATATTTCACCATTGCCTATTCTTTTCTCTTCTCTTGCTGTCCTTTACAATTGCGTAAGCATAATAAGTACTTACTTCCATACGTGCATCAATATATGCCAATTGTTTCATTACACAAGATTGACCGAAAATACACGAATTGAATTCGCTTGAATATTGGCTATAAATTATAGCAATATGCAACGAAACTTTTTTCACATCGTATTGCGAATAATCCATTTCGATCACGTAAGATGGAATGCTACGAAAGAAATTGGACGATAGCGAAAAACGGGAATGCGAGATTACGTTTATCGACGTATCTCTGTGAGCTATCGTTCTTTCTCGTTTTTCAAACGAGTTTAAATTCCGAATTATCGTCCCGATAAGCAATTTGTTCGATAATCAAAAAAAAAAAAAAAAAAAACAAAAGATAGGAATCGTTTAACTAGCAAACCATCGTACAACAATGGTCCCACGTTGCAAAACATTCTCAACAGACGCGTTACGTTTTACGTAATAATACCGTTAAAAGTTTTGTCTCGTTTCAGGTAAATTGGATCGGTCGCGGGTGAACTGAATAAAATCGACCAAACAACTCGAATAGAACATTTGCCCGCATTGTATCGAACCTCGATCTAGGTATATATCCCCTAAAGTATACCTTCGCGAATTTACGTCTTATTCGAATAAGGGATGCTTCTATGCTTTTTATTCTTTTTATTATATATAGGAAAGTTAACAGAAGGAGACTGTAAGAAAGCGAAGTCAACTGTACTCGCGACGCGATATCGAATAAAACATCGAATGTTCGTTAGATGCCAATTTTTGTACAGTTATCGTATATTCGTTCGAAAAAGGAAAAAGGAAAAACGAAAACTGTTTCAAATGAAAGATCATCGATACAAGCTTTCGAAACTGCTTTAGAACGAGACGTCTCGTTCTCGTATCGTGCACGATCTTTTGCTCGATACGATCGTTCGAACTCTTTGCCTCCGGTATTATTTGCCAGTTTTCCGGAATAGCGCCACGAATAGCGTCACGTTTGTCGTAACCTCGATATGTTGTCGCAGAGTAACAGAGCGTCATTGAACACATGGCGCCGTCCGATTTTCAAACGATATATTCCACTCGTTAACCCGAGTTGCTTGTATATCGTACGTCCAATTGATCCTTCGAATCGGAAAAAAGATTAAGGAAGAGATGTGCTAAAATGTACATGGAGAAATGTACGTGACAGTGATACGGAGATGGAAAAGCGAGAGTTTCCTTTCTTTTTTCGACGAGAGAAACGAAAGGATAAAGGGGGGAGAGGGGAGGATAGAAAAACAAAATTGGAACAAAGGGAGAAGAAGGAGCGCGAAGAGAAGAGTGGAGACCCCCGCGGTGGTGGTGAATCAAAGTGGTAATGAGTGAAAGGGGGGGATCAGGGGGAGTAGTGGGTGATGGGAGGAGAGGCGGGAGACGAAGACAAAGGGGAGTGTATCGGCAGGGTGAAGTTGCGCGGAATGGAAAGCGGATAGAACAGACAGAAGGATGCGCGCAGGCGTGAAACGGACGCGGTGAACGCTCGGTATCCGCGTGGCGCGAGTTAGAAGTTGGCTTCGCGCTTTTAGTCTCGGCCCGTGTCTCTTCTCGTTCATCTTCGTTCACCCGTCCCGTAGAACGGCCAACAAGGAGACGAGTTCCCGCTCCTGAGGTTGCCTGCTTCTCTCCGCCTGCGAATTTTCGTCGAAGCCTGGAAGGAAGGGAAGAGGAGAGGAAAGGGGAAGAAAAAGGAGGAAAGGAGGGAAAAGTGTGCAACGAGCGGAGTCTGCATCGGCCGCGTTACGATGAAGCGGATAGACGCTCGGATCGGTGACGATCGTCCTCGTGCTCTCGCCCTTGCCACGAAACGCCTTCTCCTTTCGTAGCATCCCCCATTGCATCGAGGGAGACGCGCGTTCGATGGAACGCGCCGGAACGGGTGAAAAATGTCCGAGAAGAGTTCAAACGAAATTCTCGAGGGGAAAAAGAGAAGCACCGCCCAACGAAGATGGCGCATCCTTGCCAAGGCGTTGATCGGCACCGTCTCGGAACCGATCTCCGTAGATCCTGAGAACGAGATATCGGTGCGTCGTTTCACCAGTTTCGATCTGTTGAGAGTCAATCGGTTGGAGAGCAACACCGCGGATCCGGACACGTTGGCGGCTTGGTACGAATATTCGACCGTTTTGGACAACAAGTTGTTCACCGTAGAGATACGTCGGAGAACAAAGAGGAACTTCACGGCGAACGAGTTGATCGGGTTCAACAATACGGGAAACATATGCGTCTGGCCGTCGGAGGAATGTTTGGCTTACTACTTGTTGAAAAATCGGCACCTTTGTCGGAACAGGAGAGTCCTCGAACTCGGTGGCGGTATGAGCTGTTTGGCGGGGGTGCTCGCCGCCAAGTACTGCGACCCGAAGGAAATCGCGCTCACGGATGGGAACGTGACCAGTGTGAACAACGTGCGACGAATCATATCTAGGAACGGCATGTCCGACTTCGTCGAGTGCGGCGTGGTACAGTGGGCCAAAGCGGCCAGGGCGATCAGGGCAGCAAGATCGGTCAGACCGTTCCTACATCCCCATCCCAACGCTCTTCGAGTCAAGGTGAATTATTCTTCTCGCGTGTTACGCGTTTCGCGCGCCTCTCTATCGCGAGCAAATGAGAGATGATGCGTGCGTTCGTTCGTTCGTTCGTACGTTCGTACGTTGAGCTTTTAAACCTTCTCACTCGCATCACGCGCCTGCGCACTTTCCTCCATCCAGTGCGAAGGAAGGATAAATTCCAGTTGACTTGCCGCCACGATTGTCCGCCACGCTAGTTTTCTATTTTCTATCGCATATCCGTTTATCGAAGAACCGTGAATCATTCGATATGCACGCGATTCTCTCGATACGATAATCTTCCACGTATTTATTCGATGCACGACGATCACGACGATCTCGTTTGCTATTCCAATCGATCTTTTTCTTTTTTTTCTTTTTTTCCTGTTTTCGCGTGATCGCAATCGTGATCGTCGTCGTCGTATCTTCGCACGCGGCCAAGATAATTGCGGCGAAGTGCAAGAGAATTTGCATTTTCATCGAAAGTTCTTCGAAGCGTTCGAGGGAAAAAAAAGAAAAAAAAAAAAGGGGGAGAGAAAACTTTTCGTGAATTTCTGAATTGAATTTTTACCGGTAGAACTGGAGTGGCGGCGCCAAGGATGTTGCAAAATTAACGGAAAAACTGTACGACGTGATCCTGTGCGCGGATTGTCTTTTCTTCGACGAGGCTCGCTCCGATTTGGTGGAGACGATCTACGGCTGGCTGGCAAACGATGGCCTCGCCCTGGTGATGGCGCCTAGACGGGGATCGACTTTCGAACAATTTGCGGAAGCGGCGATAAAGAGGGGTTTCGTCGCGCGACAAATAGATCGTTACGACGCTACGATTTGGTCGAGGCATCTGGAATTGTTGGAGAACAGCCAGGAATATTGTCCAGACCTCCATTATCCGATCCTTCTGGAGCTTACTAAGCAGAAGAAAACGTCGCCAGGATGATGAAACTAAAGAACGCGTCAAAAAACGGTCGCGTTCACGAGATCCTAACGAGAGTTCCTCCCCCCTCCATTCTACGACCATTTCGGCCCATTCCCTTCTTCCATTCCGTTACCATTACCCGACTTAGCTTACTTCTTCATACTTGCTCCCCCTCCTCTCCCGCTTTTTTCTCCAGATGTTATAATAATTCTCCTACTGTTCCTTGTCCATTCGTACGGTATATCTGTCTAAGCGGCATAACATCGCATAATCGAGATATATTAATTATTATACGTCGAATCCGTTCGATATACACACAGATTTCTACCGAGTATTAGATAGTCATCGTTAAATATTGCTTATTCGTTGCGCGATACCGCGTTTTTTCCTCCTTGTCCTTCTCCCCCCTCTCTCCCAACGAGTCGAGTAAACGATAGTATTTCAAGTACCTGATGTTTAGACCGATAGAATTGAAAAATGGTTTGTACACGGCGTATCTGTACGATCTACGCTGTTGCCCTGCCGGCAAGAAAAATATTTAGAAATGACGAGGACGAGGACGACGTTGTTATACGTATACGGCGATATATATTATCCGATAACCGTTTTCTCGTTTCGTTTCGTTTCTCTCCTCTCTGTGAAATTTTTATTAAGAAAATTATCCCCTTCCCCTTTCTCGTGAAGAAACGTTTGCATTCGTCGGGTACGTGTTCGTGTCGAACAAAATCGGCCGGTCGATCTTCGAAGAATGAATCTCGTTTCACGTTTTATTCGATCTTCATGGATCGATTTTGACCGGACGCTACGCTTCACATTTTTCGATCTCTATCGATATATATATATATATAATATATATTTATAAATACTTCCTCGAATACTTTTCGATGATATATATACTGTGTAAACTTCGATCTAGCTATTCGATCAAGGGTCCAAAATGAACCGATTAGAAAAATTGTGTATAGTATACGATCTTTGTTACAAGACTTTTTCATCGTATCGTTACGCGTTTCGACAGTTCTTCGATGGGCAATTATATTCTTTCAAAAATAAACGTGTTGAAAAATATAATATAATTTTCAGATTTTGAATCCCGCGAAGCGATGTACATATCGCATGAATATTTATTCGTTTATATATCCGTTTTTGTTCGTTCGTTTGTCTGTTCATTTCGTTAATTTATCTATTTTATTTTCACGTTAATCTACATTACGTTTCAATTCAACAAGGATCGTTTCTTCTAGAATATCCGATATTTCTTTCCTTCCTTTCTTCCTTTATATCCCCTTTTTTTGTTTCTTCTTACTTTTTTCTCGTTCCGTTACAACCGTGTTGCAACGCAAACGGAACCGCAGTCATCACAAAGGACCAACTTAGTTCAGCCTAGTCAAAGCTACCAAACAAATTTCCATTATCGCGTATTACCTATACTTTATTACACCTTTACGAAGGAACAACTATTTGTGCGTACGTGAGTATGTGAGTATGCGTGAGCGACAAGACATGTAAGAAAACATTGCAAATAAAATAATATTTTCATTTAACATTTCGATTGTGTTATCTCTCGCGATCGATGAGGGGAAAGAATCGAGTCGTTTTAAACGGTAACACGATCCGTCAAATTTTTTCCATCGATTCTTGTCGACCATCTGCTGCTTTTCGCTTGATTTTTTTACGCATATATTTATTCTTTTTTTTTTTCTATTCTTATCTTATCTGATTACTCTTATTATTATACATATTATTATAGTCGACTTATTCTTGCGCTATTTTTTAATGGTCTCTAGCAGAATGATTTGCTTTCAACGCGTGTCGATCCACGATTACACAATTCGATCGTCAGACACGAACTTACTCGAGATTATTTTTGACTTTCCGTTGAATGGAAACTCGTCCATTGCGGCCCTTTAGAAATTTATTATTAGTATATACCTGATAGATGTTTATCAACCTTCCCCCTTATACGGGGGATCCAATTCAACGCGATCATATTCAGCGTTGCAATTGATTTAAAAACTGTTGCGTACTATTAATAATCCGTTCGTTAATAATCATTGTAAAAAAAAAAAAAAAAAAAAATTTAATCAGATGTACATTCGCGCAAACCGGCATTCTTACGACCGGTAATTTCGGCTTTCAAGCGGTTCAAACTCGCGTTTAACGAACCAGATGCCGAAATGTTTTCCAGAAATAACGAAAACCAGCTCCAGAGAAAATAGCATCGATCGTTGTTTCATGATTATGTTATCTCGAATACCATATGGATCAATCGTCTTTCTTTCGATTCTCTTTATTCTCATCCACGATTCGAGGATGAAAAGAGAATATATCGGACGTGAAAATACACAAAATACGAAAAATATAATGTCATCCTGACGAATTGTATGAAAAAAAATTTTTTTTTCTGCAATAATTAACATCGATCCTCCTCGTCGAGTTTAAATCATAACTCTTTTTTCCTTTTTTTTTCTCTCTCTCTCTCTCTTCCAAAGATTAAAACGGAATAAGAGCATTAAATCGAAAAACTATATGGAAGCTCTATAGAAGAAGGAGAGAAAGAGAGAGAGAATAAAAAAGTAAGAAGACATAATAGAATGTTTCACATATAGGGCTGCTCGAGACGAACCATATAGAATACTGCGAAACGAACATATTTCCCTAACAGAGATATTTGGAAACGGTTGGACTACATTGGAAACAGTTTATCGGAATTTTCATATCGCGATGTTCGATCGTTAATGAAAATGACATGTGCGATCACCTCACCGCACGTGTATCGACTTGGTTGGAACTATAGTGCTATATTATACCACGTATAGATCGTTGCGGATCTTCGTTGTGATATATATATAAGCAAAAAGATAGCTCGGCCACGATAAACCCGCTTTATTCGTATTTATTCATTGGGAATATAGTAGCAAGAGAAAAAAAAAAAAAAAAAGAACAAGCCGCAAAGTCACGGTATCGATGTTGAATGCGGTTTACAAGACGCGCCTTTCGAACACAAGTATACAACCCTCCAAGATAAAATTAGAACAAACCATGAACCTTTTTTCCGCTCGGCTGTAAGAGAGCTATAAAACGATCTAACTAAACCCCGACGTTCGGAACGTCGTCGTGTAATATATATATATTTTCAAATCGTTGACCAAATTATTGAATAATTTTCAAAGGGACTAACCTACCACGAGAAACGTTAGCGATTCATCGTTACTTCGTAACGAGGATCTTAAATATACACGAGCACAAATTTCTTTAGACATGTGAACACGTGAACAATATTTATGATGGATACGACAGATACGAGCCGATAGTTCCATCTCTCTTTTGCCTAAAAATAAATCGTTGCGTAAAATTAAGGGCGTGACCGTTAGTGCATCGTCGCCATCGTGAAAATTACATTTTCTAGGTGCCAATTGTTTTTTGGCTGGCTACTACCTATTTACCTCTGAAATTTATCAAAGATATTTCTGATTTGCGACGGCTCGATTTCTTGTCCTCTCTCTTTCTCTCTCTCTCACGCTCTCCCCTCTCCCCATGCGTCCACGTGACTGCTTCCACACTTCGAGCAACTGTGTCGCCCCCACAATCGTCATATTCTCTTCGCCCTATGGAGGGGGAGAAGGGAACCGAATTTTCGTTTTTTCCTTCGGTAGACGGTGATTGGCGGTTCGCGCCCGAAAATATTCCACCCGGTTTGGA
The DNA here is from genome assembly GCF_029169275.1 of Apis cerana. Classification (NCBI taxonomy): domain Eukaryota; kingdom Metazoa; phylum Arthropoda; class Insecta; order Hymenoptera; family Apidae; genus Apis; species Apis cerana. The sequence goes on along the minus strand of NC_083855.1, from coordinate 11,805,216 downwards.
TGTAAACGGTCAATCTCGATCGAACACTCGTGCCAAAAAGTAAGCACGAAAATATACTCTGGTGTTGGCCGATTACGAGAATCGTGCCTGTTCGTTCTATTCGCGTGCCAATGGATCTTCTCGAGTCTGGAGGGATTTTATGCCCTCGCCCTCGACCTCGCTGCGTGAACAAACTCGTTCATTCAATCGGAAAATCATGATCGGAGAAGAAAGAGCAAGAGATTATCGATGGACGAAGACCACACTCTCAAAGAGTGGTCAAAGAGCCCGTCTATTAAGAACGCTCGACAATAACTCGTCGAGAAAAATATTAAGGAGAGGGGATATTTAAACACAAAGAAAATACGAAGGTACCAATTGGCTCATCAGACGATTAACTCAGTTGGCCAACCTAATCTTCTCTTTAGCTATTTTTACGACGTTGCCGCTATTAATACATGCTCTATTATTGACATAACGTGGCATTGTTGAAGGAATTGCGATTTCCTTCGATGCATGACTCGAAAACATTCGATTGATTCGTTAATGGTAGACGTCAAAGTTTAACAAGTTTAAAGGAGGATGGTTCCTTGTTTGAAACAAATGAAAAAATTATTGCAAAAGAGAAAAATATGTAAAAGCTAAATTTTTTAAATCCGATATTTCTTTTAGATTGGAAAATTATTCCCTTTTTTTTTGTCGGATGATTTGCAACAGATATCCTTTGATCCTTCGTTCTTTTCTTAAGCATTCCGTCCAGTTAAGATAGAAATGAGGAATCGTTGAAAGTATACAAAAAAAAAAGAATAAATAAACGAACGAAATATAGAAAATAGTGCATCGAACGTATATGTTGTTCCAGGGCGGACTACTGGAAGTCTCAGGGTCGTAAATTTTGCGATTTTTGCAAATGTTGGATCGCTGACAATAAACCTAGTATCGATTTTCACGAAGGTGGCAAGAAACACAAGGAAAATGTTAGCAAACGGCTTAAAGAAATACATAAAAACAGCGCGAAACAGGCGAAACAGAGCAAAAAGATCGAAGACGATATTAAGAAAATGGAAAACGTACGTTCATCATATTTTCATTTAATTTTTCAAATTTGCTAAATGATCTAAAATGATCTTTCTTTTTCTCCTTCTCCTTCTTTTTATACGTATGTATATCTTTGCATTCAGGCAGCTATGGCTGCGTATTTGAAGGACGTAGAAAACAACACGAGAGACATGACCGCCGACACGATCATCAAAGAGAAAATGAATCGAATAGAAACAAAAGACGTAGGTACTCAAAAATTTCCTATTTAATATTTGTATTAATAGAAATACTTTGAAAAAAAAAAGGAAAGAAAATACATTACAGGTGGCGAGCTTCAATCGCGTACCTCCAGCCGCCCCAGAAGCACAACCTAGGTTCAAAAGTGAAAATCAACAGGTGGGACTTGGATGGATAAAATCGATCGCGTTATAACGAACTATAATTCGTCTGGCCGAGCGGCCATGCCAAGAAAACATTTATAACGGAAAGATATTTTAACAGTTTCAGTTTCCTCAGGAAATCGATCCGTGTGATCCAACTCTGGCGAGAAACGCAACGTCGCATCAAGTGAAATCTCAACAAAGAGGTGATCACAAGAATCAGGGAAAAAGCAAAGGGGGGAAGAGTAATAAAGGGAAGGGAAAGAAAATTCTGGAAGAGGAACGCCCTACGAAACCCGTTCAAAAACTTTGGTACGAAGCTCTCAGCCCCGAAGGGTACACGTATTATTGGAACATAGAAACTAACGGTGAGTCTATTAAAACTTTTTCTCGTTCAGTAATAATCTATCTTCGTCTCTCGTATTCGTTAATTTATATAATCCATGCCATGTACATTTTGTGCGGCAGAATCCATTTGGGATCCGCCAGAGGAGGGATACATGACATTTGCGGAACAGCAAGAAGAGGCGAAAGAGCAAGCGCTTCAAGAAGAATTGTTGAGGCAATTGGACGAGGAACAAGCGATTACGAACGCGGATATCCTCGAAGAAAAACGGGCCAATGCCGAGAGAGAAAGGATGAAGGAATTGAGGAAGATACGTAGCGCGCAATCAAGAACGGAGGAAAACGTAGAGAAGAAAACGGAAACCGAGACCAAAGAGGAGAGCCGACCGTACAGACGGGACTACAGTATTCCGATAAAATCTCATCCGTATGGGCCGTGGCAGACCGTTCAAAAAACGTAAATATTTGAAATTAATATTTAAAATTTATAGGTGAAAATAAATCAAGATTCTGTTAAATAAATTAGCAAATGAAATTACGTCCGATGAATGTTTTCCGTTTCAGGGAAGTGAAACCAATCGATTTTCAATTACCAAAGCAGAAACAATTGCAATTACCTGTCTTTGAAAAAACAGAACCACCTTCCATACAAAGAACGTTCAAGGAAAAGACTATAACGCAAATTGATACAGCTGACAGCGATGAGGATGGAAAACCGGCTACATTTAAAAAACGAAAAATTAGTAATAAGAGTGTACGACAGAGGTTAAACGATGATTGATAAATAATAATAATTTTTTATCAAACATCACGTGCGTTTTTTTCTTTTTTCTTTTTTTTTTGAAAATTTAGAACCAATCAAAGGTTCAATGATTATATTGTTTTATAACTTAATTATGATTGTTATATATAATTTATGATTATTATATAAAGTACAAACAAAATCTATAAGATTATAGGAGATATAAGATTGTTGTATCTTGGACTTATTTTAAACAAGATATATATAAAATAATAATATGTACAAAGTTCTTATTCCATTGAGTATTTACGCAACACGAATTAATTGTAAAAACGACAATTATCTCAATTTATCTCTTTTACAGATTCCTTCATTTTCCTTTTCTGTTATATGCCTAGTGTTATGCAACCATATACTTTAACAAGATCTGAATCTCTTCTGATGTAGGAGTTCGGAATATCAAAGGAAAAAAATATTAGATGAGAGTATCAGATTATTTGTTATTTACAATTAGCTCTCAAATTAGTTCGGGTTTCGGTATAGTTTTAATATCATTTGAAGAAACGTATTTTGTCTTGTCTAACACATTAGATATTCCATTAAGTCGATCCAAGATTAATTGACGTGGCTGACCCTTTGTTTCTGGCATAATTATAAAAAGGAATGCAAAGATAATCAGACAAAAGCTACCGAGAAGGAAAAAACAACCGTTTATACCTAACAAATCGACTATAGTTGGGAATAATTTAACGATCACGAATGCCATGCCCCAAGCGGTGAATATTCCCATCGTTATCACCACATTTGAAACATCTCGATTAAGTATTTCCGAAGAAACTATGTACGGACCTGGCCCCATGCCTAAACCGTAGCTAATCATAAAAATGGACAAGGCTAAGATCGAAATCCAACTAAATTGACTGACATCGTATTGAAGTGTTTTCAGGTAACAAAACACTCCAATGGTATAATGACATATACCCATCCCTAAACAAGACGTTAAAAGCAATGGCCTTCTACCAGCTCTTTCCACCAAAATCGTGGATAAATACGAGCCGAACACTTGAATGGCACCTACAATAATCGCCGAATCATTTGGTGATAATGAACTTCCTGACATCTTAAATATGGTTTCTGTGTAACTTATCTGTGAAGGAAAGAAATATGTTAATACAAAGAAATTAAGCAACATAAAATAAATATTTCTTTACCATAATAAATATCCCGGCCATTTGTTGCCCAGCAAACAATCCTAGAGTAATAAAAAGTCCCTTAATCGTTGCTCGATCTCGAAACAGATCTGATAGTTTAATTGTTTGCTCGGAAACGTTTATTTCTTGTTTCAGACGCAATATTTCTCTCTCTACAGTCGGCACGTGTCCACCTCTAAACCACATCAGAGATCTGTAAGGGATATGATAAAAATGAAAAAGACATTATATTCTAACAATACATTTCGTGTCAATTTGATCGAAATGTTTATACGCGCTTACCTAGTAGCTTCGTCGATTCGATTACGTCGTATTAGATATACAGGTGTTTCCGGTACAAAAACGAACGATGCGATATAAAATAACGGAAGTATAAGCATAGCAATTGCAAACGAACGATACGAAAGTATAGTACCGATTACATATGCCAAAAGAATACCTCCGTTCAATATGAATACTAGTAAACTACCCAACATGCCACGTATTCCATCGGACGCAATTTCAGACACATACATTGGCACCAAGAACAATACCATTCCGCCAGATATTCCCGAAAAGAAACGTGCTATATATAAATGTACGTGTTCTGTTGCAAAGATAGTAAATAGCCAACAGCCGCAAAGTGGCAAACTCATTAAACATCCAGTCACCTTACGCCCGAATTTATTCGCTATAGTACCGACTGTCAAACTCGTGAAAGCGGCTGATATGCATGTGATTCCAATTACCCAGGATGCTTCCTCGTCCGTCATAGGCCTAACACCTACTGGAGGATTTTCAGTTTGTAATTGAGGTATTATAGGTGACTGCCAACCTATCATAGTTCCAAGCGATATAGTCGCGATATTTGCTAAAAAAAAATCAAACTTTCTTATTATTACAATTATTATGATAAATTTCTCTTATATCTCCTTGTTCTTTCAACTTGAGAGTATTCGATGTACTCAACAATACTCACCGATTAACGCCACAAGAAGTTGTCGATACTTCCCCGGCTCGTCATCAACCTTATTCACTTCAGTCATTTTTTTTATTTATTTATTTTTTTCCTTTTAGTCTTTGTATTTTAATTTTTATACTTTTATTTTCTTTTTTTCCATTTAATTGGTTTGTTACAATGTCGTCAATGTTTGTCCCAAATTTTAACCGTTAGGAAACTTTCTGATCCTATTTGATCTTTCTAATAAATGATTTTTTTTATCCATACGCTTCTACCCTTCTGTTGCCAAAATTTATATCTTTCATTTAATTTATACTAATGGATAATTATCTCATTATCGAACTCAAACGAGAACTGAATAGTCCTCTTATCTATCTTTTTCGACTCGTTCCCTTATTTTATATTTACTCAACAAATAGTCATACATTTGTATGTCATTTCTCATCTTCTGTTTTGCTTCTTCATTCTTTCCGCAAATTCAAATGCAATTCTTAATAAAATATAAAAGTATAAAAATTTAATAAAAACTATTAATTGTTCAAGACTAGATATAAACACAATCTATAAATATTCATTTACAAAATTACAAAAATTATGTTAAATCTTATTAATAATATTATTTTATGTGTATATATATATATATATATATATATATACACCACCTTTTTTTAAAATCATTTCAATATAATTAAGCTTATTTGACTATAATTTATTACTAGATATATGTTACGGACTTATAACTCGGAGTTAATTTACGATCTTGCATCAGATTACCTGTATACAAAAGTGAATGGCTTTAAATTAATTTATATGCTATGTATTATAGATATTAATTTTTTTTTACACAGTTATAAATGTTCAAATTTGTCATATGATACTATGATAATATCACGATTGCATATGCAAATGTTGCAATTTTTAAATGATAGATAAAATTCTAATAATCGAAATGACATTTTAGCAAAGTATCATAGTGAAATCCTTTGATTATTGCTTGGATTGTTATATTAGATTTTTTAATTTTTTTATGATATATATAATTTTATTTAATTGTTCATACTGAAGTATCATAGTGAAATCCTTTGATTATTGCTTGGATTGTTATATTAGATTTTTTAGTTTTTTTATGATATATATAATTTTATTTAATTATAATTTTATTTTTTTATATCTTGTCTTTATCAAATATTTTATATTTTTTTTTATATTAAAAATATTATATAAAATTATAGATTCAAACGCGTACATAAATATTTATAAAAAAATATTTATAAAAAATATTAAATATTAATATTAATATAAAACTTAAAGTATGCATATATGGAGATGCAACATGTATACCCTTAAATACGTCAGAACGTATCTGGCGCAACTAGATAACGGTAAAAAAGGTACTTAACCTAACAAAATTGTATTTTAATTGTGTTCAATTTACCATTTTGTAAAAAAAAAAAAAAAGAAAATAGTGATTCGACTTCTAAATAAGTATTATCGAACTTTAATAAACAGATCAAGATAACGATTTTTTTTTCTTCAAAATGCAAATAGTCATATTAAATTGATGAATGTATACTATATTAATTTTCTCTAATATAGAAGATATTTTTAATAAAATATTCTTATATTTTGATAGTTTAATTTTCTTCATATTATAATTTTTAAAAATAAAAATTATATATATTAAGAAAAATGTTTTGATATCCGTATTTTGAGCTTTTCAAATTTAACCTATATAAAATTTTTTTTTGTATATTCATATATATTGAAATATTGCAAACATTTTTTTTCATTTGAACAATATCCTAATTTGAAAAAAATATATTGGAAAAGTTTTATAAATATTTATAATATTTATGTTAATTATTATATTTATTGAATTTAAATATAATGTTGTGATTCACATTATTTTATAAAACTTTTCTTCTATCAATTATTATATATATATTTCTTACAATAATTTATTGTTTTCTGAAAAATATACATTCTGTAAATTCAACATTGTGTATTCATATATATATATATGTATATAAAAATGTATATATATAGTGTGGAACATGGCATGGCATTGCAGTGGAACTACAAACCAAGAAATGGTAACCAAATTAAAAGGTAAAAGGCTTTTTTGTATATATAAATTAAAATGACTTGTAAGTTTTATGAAATGTTTATGTAAAACTTAATTATGAAATCATATTACAGAAGCAGGTATTCTAACAACAGACAGAGCAGAAGCTGCGATGCTTGCTGTAGATAGAGGAAACTATTATCATGAATCAAATCCGTATCTTGATCAACCAAGAAAAATTGGTTACAATGTTACTATTAGTGCCCCTCACATGGTTAATAAATTATTTTTTATGGAATTATTTTTTATGTTTAGCTTACATAATTTATATCAAATAATAAATAATTTAAATTTCCTTAGAATTGGTTTATTTGAAGATATTTATAAATATATCTTCTTAGAATTAAAAAAAAATTTTTTCTAGCATGCATATGCCTTGTCTATTCTATCTGACCAATTGTTCGATGGAGCAAAAGCATTGGATGTTGGATCTGGATCTGGTTACCTGACTGCATGTATGGCATTCATGGTTGGTTCACGTGGTTGTGTAATCGGAATCGATCATATTCCAGAATTAATAGAAATTTCTACGAAAAACGTAAGCGAAGATTGTCCTCATTTCATCCAGGAAGAACGCGTTAAATTTGTAGGTAAGAATATGCGAAACTATAAACACGTTGCAACTTCTATTCACGAATAGTTGGTGTCGGGAAAAAGGAAAAAGGAATTTCTTGTCAATACATGGTCTTTTTCCTACAACATTTGAAAACTTCACATATTCAAGAATTTGAAAATAACATAAATGTATTGAAGTAAAAAATACTCGTAATCCACCAACGTGGAGTAGGTATGTACCTTGCCACGAAGAATCAAACAGGACTGTGTCCACCAACTGCGTGACTTTGCTGTGCATTATGTAAAAATAGAGCAAAGACTAACAACAGGTCATTATAAATGCGCCTAGTGGGAGACGGCCGATTGGGATATGCTGCTGACAGCCCTTACAATGCGATTCACGTTGGAGCAGCAGCGGAAACTCTACCACAACAGGTATCAAAATGTATTTAAAGATGAACATATATGTAAATATATTTTTGTAAATAAAGTTTCTTCTATATTCCAGTTAATAGATCAACTGACTCCTGGTGGACGGCTAATTTGTCCAGTTGTTGCTATAGAAGGTTTTCAAAGGTTTCAAGATCTGGTACAAGTAGATAAAAACATAGATGGTACAATCACAAAGAAAAAATTAATGCAAGTTTCTTATATTCCTCTTACTGATCCTGCAACTCAATTATTAAATGATTAATATTATAATTATAAATATTTAGAAATTGTTTAGACAGCTTTCAGTATTAAGACAATATTATCATTGACGATAATGATTATGGCGTGATAATAATGACTTTGTCAATGAAATGTTAACATTTAAATAAATATAATATACTTTTTTTCTTTATGTATTAAAGCATACAATGATAAATTATTTTTCGCACGTAAAATGATTCGACAGAATACTCACTTAATAATAAACTATCGATAATATGATACATATCGTAATTAATATTATTCATTTAAATAAAATTAATTCAATTTTTTTTATTAAGAAATTAATTAAGTATTCTAAATCTTATTATTTTCATTGTAATCAAATATTTAAACAATAAATAATAAATTGTATGTATCTAATAAATTATTTACAAATTTACAAACATACAAATTATTTTTATACTTTATAACAAAAACAAATAACATTAAAATAATAAATGTTTAATGTTTTATGGAAATAAATTAATAATTTCATTTAAAATAATATTTTTATTATTAACTTTAATAAAAATATTATAGGAATAATATCAAATTTTGACATTAAATCATATGTTTCTATATGATTACGTTCCTTATATAAATCGCTTAGAAAAGAAAAATGAAAATCATTTATTGCAATTGTTATTACAGCTAATAATTTTTCTATAATAATAACCTATAATTTATTAGTTTTTTTCATTTTCGACATAAATTTATATTCTCCAAAATTTTTATATTTTTCACGAAGTAAAACAATATTTATATCATTTTACATTATTTATTAGTATTTCACCATAAATACATCATAATAAAATGTCTTTGATTTTTTTAAACCAAAAATAAGTACATAAAAATTTACTTAATTCAAATTGCATTAATATTTTAAATTATGGCAATAATAAATTGCAAAATAAGAATGAAGTGCTTCAAATTTTAATTTTAAAATTGCCGCCATAGTAAGATATTAGCATTTGCTGGACCATACCTAACCTATGAAAATAAGGAAATCGATGCAACAATAAGGTGTGTCAAATAGATTATCTAAACATATAATATTTAGTATAAACTAAAAATATTAATCGTGATTATATTGAAGAAAAAAATAGTGAATGTGTGAAAATTTTTTCAATTCAATAAATAAATTTTTAAGTTATAAAGTAGGAGAGAAACATTAGAAGGAAAAATACAAAGCAACTTTGAATATAAATTTTTAAATCAACTAAACAAAAACTGCTTGAATATGATACTTGAGAGTGTTCATAATAAACTACAAAAGATAATCGTTGGTCACGGATGTGTTCAAAACATCGATCAACAAAATTTCTACACAATGTATCGGACTAAAATATGTAATCCAGATTAAATAGAATGCTGCGATTATACAGAAAAGGAAAACAGGTAATTAAAATTGTAATTTTCTTCTTTGCTAGAAATAAATAAATTGTTATAAAATATACATTTATATTATATATAATATTTCATTTCAATTATTTATATGTTTAAATTACGTTTAATTGAATCGTATATAAAATTTTTATAAAAAATAAAACTTTTTAAATACAGCAAACAATTAAATACTTAGAATTAAGATTAGATTATAAAATTTAACACGTAATATCACTATTATAAAATGATTATTATTTATGAAATATAATAATTTCGAAAATTACTTATTATTAATGTCATTGATTTTTTTTTTAAATAAATATATTTTAAAGAGAATCTGTAGATTCATTATTTATGTATGTAGAATATATATATATAACAAATATAATAAAATATAATATATTAATATTATTATTCATTTATCATTATTAAAGTTAGTTTATAAAATTATTTAAAAATATATATAATAAAATTAGTAGCGAATAGCATTTTTGCTTATAAATATATAGTTTATATTTTATATTATATTTATATATATGTATATAAATATAAATTTTTATTCAATTGTTAAAAAGATATATTCAACAATGGCTAATTTATAAAAGTTCAATTTTTGTGACAAGTATAATATATATAATCTGATATAAAAAAAGATCGGTATAATAATTAATTAATTTTTATAGTAATATGCCGACTAATGTGATTTCAAAATTTCAATTGAATATGTGCAAAAATGTAATCATAATTAAGCAAATGCAGAATTAATTTAAAATTAATAATGTAAAATCTGTAAAAAATCTGTTAACTAGTTACTATAGAATTTATTCAAGAACCAAATGGTGAAAGGGGTAACCGGTTTTACGCAAATAACAGACAACGAATTATATGTAAAGAAAGATAAAAAATAAAGTAATTTATTATGCGACCTTCTACCGATTTCGATTGGCAAACATAAATCATTAATTTTGCAGATTAATGCTTAGGTTAGTATAAGTAAGCTTTGGAAGTAATGTTTGGATTATATATTCATATAAATCAATATTGTATTATTATATATAATAATATATAATAAGCATCTATATCGAAAATCGATTTTATTATGATAAAGATATAATACATGAATAGAATAAAAAAAAATGCAAAATACACATACAATATACACAATTCGTCTTCTTATATAACTTAAATTTATATTTTTTTCTTTTTCTTTAATCTTGATCTATTGCCGTGTTAATCATATGTTATTATTTTTTATTTAAAATAAAAAAAGAGATAAAATTGTGACACAATGTGTCGCAACCTTCTAGCAGAAAATTTGTTTCTGTGAAAAGAAACGCGCAACCGATTCACGGTTCAGTATAACGCCGACCGTTCTTCTGGTAGGAGCCGATTGCAATTTTACTTGTGAGTAAAAATAAATATTTAAGAGAATATTGTCAGTGTATACCAGAACCTTGGTACGTTTTTCACTAATACTTACTACATAGGTAATATATTTATACCACGTACAAATAGATATAAATAGTGACATTCTTTAAAACTGTATGATCCCATAAACTCCCACATTTCTTCCTCTTTCTCTTCATCATCTTCTTTTCTCTTCCTTCTTTTTCCCCTGTCTATTTGTCTGTTTTTTTCTTTCTTCCGTTCCCTCACATTCCATTCCATTCCATTCCACCATGTCACTATCAAGTTATTCTAATTTTCAAGTCTGCAATGTAATGTATATATTATAAATATGATAATAACGAATTATAATAATTATGCTTTGTCATTATAAAACTATAGATTATTATGATGCAACTTTACAACTATACTTTTTTTATTTGATGTTATCATGTGTTTAATCACGTATAATGATTTATCTAAAAGTATTATTAAATATTATTAATTAAAATTAGAATTAATATATATGAAATTTTTTTATAATATATTTTAATGAACGAGATATAAAAGTAAAAATGAATTATTCAACCTATTTGAATTTTTTATTATTGGATTTCTGAATGGTCGGTTGATAGATCAACATATATTATAATAGATCCATACATATGATGATTCATCGATTTCTGTAAAATCGCAAAGAATCTAATCTAATAAAACGGTTATATTTTTTAATGATTACAATAAGAAAAAAAATATTTATACATTCTTTAAAATAGAATAATTTTTTTAAAATTGATCAAACAACTTGAATTTTTTTTAAATTATATTTATTTTATACTTAAATTTATTAATTATATATATTAAATTATTTTTTTAAATTATATATTAAACAAAAATTAATTTAGTAAATAATGTGTAAAAAAAAATTATTTTTAAAAATTGCTCGAAATCCTGAAAAAAAAAAATAAAAAATTCATAAAAATCAAAAATCGAAATCGATTGATGCATAAAAAAAACTATATTAAAGAATTAAAAATTTTCGAAGTATAGTTATAAGCCAAAAGTTATAAAAAATTGCGAATCTTCAGTATTTTCGATCGTTTAGAATAATGTTAATTTTGATAAAATTTTATATATGTATATAACTTTCTTAGAATCTAGAAAAAATATGATTTAAATTTTCATATTTAAACAGGTTCAGATAAAAAAATTAAAAATCATAATCTGATAATTTTCTCTTCAGAATTTCGATCAATTAATTTTAAAAAATTTTTTTTACATATTATCCAGTGTACTAATTATAAAAAAAATTCAAATCGTTTAATCCAAAAAAGTTATTTTAAAGAGTGTACGAATACATTTTTTGTCTTACTATATGAATCGTGTAATACATCAATTTGAATCGAGGTTATACTACGAATTTAAATTGAATCGACATTGTATAAGTATTCCTATCTGAGCATTCCTATCTGAATATCGATCGCGACTCTGTACATTCTTCTTAATATTGACTTTCTTGCAATGTCCAATGTATGTACACATTCCAATCGTTGGTCACAATGAAGAATCGAGTTTGTTAAACTACAATCTAGATATAGACAACATGTTCACTCTAGATTGATTTTAAAAAAAGTATTATGCAAACTTACGGTACTTAAATGCATAATTGAAAGTTATTTTAGATTTACTTAAATATCTATTATTACGCAATTGATTAATCAGTCTAACACGTAATTCTTTCGTTTCAAGATTTATCTATAATTTTTCTTCCTATCATATGATGAGTAAGTCATTAAATATTCTTCGATTATTTACAATAATTTATTTACAAATAAAACTTATCTATAATTTTATGATTTAGTCTTAATAATGAAACTATTTTTCTCATAAATATATATTTATATACAAAGCTATTATAAAAACAAACTTAGTAACTTAAACAAAATTAACTAAAAATCTCCGCGACCACGTGTTCGTATTAAATAATGTTATTTAATATAATATATGAGAAAATATTTAGCTGGAAAAATATAAAAATTAAAAATAAAGACATACAAAAATTTTGATGTTTCGAAGAATCAATCAATATATGTACATAGATATACTAAGATTATTATGACCTTACATTAATGAAACTTAATGACGTAGCAATTCGATAAAAATCTTTGATGTTGTGTTGTAAATTGCATGGAAAGTTTTATAATTGTTAACGCGATAACATGTTATGTATCTCTCTATGTGTATATATATATATATATATATATATAGAGAGAGAGATATATAACATGTTATGTGCATATATATATATATTTTATAAATGATATTAAAAGTTACATCAAACGTAATAATAAAGAAATATATTTTTTTTCTGATTATTATTTTTAGAATAAATTGCGATAAGTTTTCAAATAACTGTAACATGTATCCGATTGTAATGAATATTATGCCGCACGATTCCCGTGGTAAATTCAATTTTTATATCATAGATTGCAACGCGCATCGCATGATAGCAACCGCATGTTTATTTGCTCAACATATACTGCCGCATAGATGTATGAGCGCGGAAATCGTGCTACTTTTTGCATTATTTTTTTTCTTTCATTTTTTTTTTAATTCTTTTATTTAATTTAAATATTGTAAAAGTTAAGTGACGATGATTCGATATATTCTTATTCATTTCTTTTTTTTTTTCACAAAACAGAATATTTATAGAATATTATTAGTATGTATTTGTTGCAGTTTTTTTAATTTGAATAATTAAACAATTAAACAAGAATACATCAGAATAAAAAAAGATGCAAAATTGTTGCGACGAGAGTGACAGCGACGGTGACAACGATGTCATTTATAAGGATGTGGTTATTATAGGTATATATTTTAATATTTATTAGTGCGGAATTTATATACTAGAGACAGAGAGATTTTTCAAAGATAATCTAATCTTCGTTTGAACGAATCTACAGTTGTATTTTTTATCGTAATCTTTACACAATAATGCAGTTTTCTTTCATTTTTTTTTTTTAACTACAGAATTTTTTTTTTAATTACAAATATATCGTACAAATAGAAAGATTGTGAAAGAAAACAAGATAATATATACAAGATAATTATAAGATAATATCTATTTTGTTCAGGAAACGGACCAAGTGGAATATGTCTTTCTTTCATGCTTGCTGGAAATTGGCCATATTACACTGGTGAACCACATCCCGCGGATGAAATGCTCACAGCCAGACTACACTTCAGCACAAGATCTGGAAACGAAGAGTGTTACGATACGGCGAATCAAGAATTAGAGAGTGAAACTAATCATCAATGGCAGCAGAATGATGTCAGATCAAAAGGATATGATGAAAAAGATGGCGGAAGGGGATTAGCGAGCAGTACTCGTTGCAAACTCGAATGTCTTTCTTCCGGGTTGGAGGGTAGAATCGGTGGTCGACCTTTGGCTCTTCTTATGGATCAACTTCAACATCCTTGTGTAGATGCCGGCCTCGATGTTCCATCTTTGCTTACTTGGAAATCAGTTGACCAACATCCTGAGCATAAAGTGATAGATCACATTGTGCTCGGTAAAGGTCAACCCGGTGGTTCATGGCAGGTAACGAACAATATATTTATTAGCAAGAGATAAACTATAGTAATGATAATGGAGAAAGTTAAATTAATAGTGACGATAAAGTGATAAAACTACTTATGTTCTTTTGCAAGAATAAAATTAAAACAAAAGATTAGAACTGATTGATTTCCTTTCTTCTCGTGTCTTTATATTTCGCACGCACGAACAAATTTTTGATCTATTTTTACTAGATAAAACTTACATATTTTTTAATGCACAATTTCAATTTAAAATTTATAAATTGATTATGTGTTAGTCGATGGATCCAAATGTATTAACCATCAGCTTGAATCGATGGATGTCGTTGCCCGATTTGGACATAAGACAATGGGAGATGTTGATCGAGTCCGAACAATTTCGGAACACAAATTCAATAGAGAGTGAATCATATTATACATTTCATGAGAAACCAAATGCGTGTAAGACAGCTAGCAGAATTTCTGTTGGTACAGTGGCTGCCTATTACAAAGACTATGTACGCATAAAGAGGTTGGAACAATATTTTCGATGGTTGGTTCACATACCAATTTAGTTCAGATGCTCGCGAATCATATCGTATCTTCCGTGTAATGCTAATAACGTGGACGCTTGCTTTCCAGCGAGACTATAGTTACTTCGGTGAGAACGGCCTGTGATCCGGATATTAATTGCCAGAAAAAAGATTATAATTGGATAGTAGATGGTTTTGACAAACAAACTGGAAAACCATTCCGTTATCGATGTAAAAGAGTCGTTCTTGCCACAGGCACAACTGATTTATCAAATCAGTTAGGCATACCTGGTGAAAACTCTCAACCCGATTGGATAACACATGACTTAAACAAATTAGAATTGAGATTAGATCACCTGATTGATCAACATCAAGGTATGCAAATTGCTTCTATTTTTTTTTCTTTTTGTTTTTTTATATTTAAGCTTTATGTGTTAATGAATTGCATTAATCTTCACTAATAAAATATTCGATTTTAGCAAATGAATTAGAAGAAAGACAAGTAATCAATCCGATATTAGTAATTGGTGCTGGATTAAGCGCTGCGGATGCAATTATGGCTGCACGCTTTCGCGGCATTCCTGTATTGCATGCCTTTCGTGACTCGTCCAACGAATGGAACAAGCCAGATGACGAGAAGATACGCACTATTTATGATAAATTACAAGGCCTTCCTAGCTCCATGTATCCTGAATATCATAAGGTATACGAAATGATGGCTGATG
Source organism: Apis cerana (assembly GCF_029169275.1). Lineage (NCBI taxonomy): Eukaryota > Metazoa > Arthropoda > Insecta > Hymenoptera > Apidae > Apis > Apis cerana. The sequence goes on along the minus strand of NC_083855.1, from coordinate 11,789,599 downwards.
GTGGTACTAATTATCCTCTATACAGAGCATTACCAGGATATACGTTACTCGGATTTACTGGAAATGAAAACGATTTTAATGATACTACCGGATTTGAAAAACAACCAATAGTTACTTTTTCAGATCCTGATGGATGTGTACATACATTTCGTGTTTCTACAGTAGCCATACTTATCGGTATGTATTAAATGAATCTAAAAATATAATCTGTGTATAATATAATGTTTTCTAATGAAAAAATGTTCATTTATAGGTTACAAGCCTGATTTGTCTTATTTAAAAGATAACGGTATCGGTCTTGGAAAATATTCCGACAAATCCATAGATGGTAAATCGAATCCAATTGATGTTGATAATTTTACTTATGAAGTAACAAAAGCTTCGAAAAATGGACTTTATGCTTTGGGTCCTTTAGTTGGTGATAATTTCGTACGTTATATTCTCGGTGGAGCGTTTGCAATTTTAGTTCACATTCTGACTACCTCAACTCCTACTTAAAGTAATGGAAATATTTAGTTATTTGTCAATCATTCGAATGATAAAAAAAATCATGCTTTCTTATCTACTTATACATACGTTCATATTATAAATATTTTTTCTTATTCAGATATTATTCATAATGCTGTATATGAAAAATAGTAAAATAGAATTCTTTTGTATTTAAATGAAATGTTCATCAAAATATGAGCTTGTTTCCTTGCTTTTAAAAGTGTATATAAAAATGCATTAAAAAAAAAAGGTCTGTATGAAAGTTTTTACATCTATAATAATAGATAATTATCGTGAACTTTGAAAAAGGAAAACAAGTTTAAACATATATTTCATGATATAATAAAATTTATAGGATTTTAACATTTATTGCATTCCATTTATTAGAATAAATATTTTATGTACAATATTTGCTATATTTTAGATTACACAGCAAACATCAAGCGTTTTTCATGTATTTTATTGAATTTCGCACTTTCAATATGTGTAAATAATATTTTTTTATACAAATTTTTATCATTTATTAATGAAATTATTAATGAATGATTTTTAATTCATAACACACAAAATTTTTGTAGAATTGAATAAATATTTACAATACATCTAGAAGTTATATAACACTCTTGCATACATTCAAGTATACATATATCACACAACACGTAAAAAGGACATGTTTAGGCAAACATCTTTAAATAAATAAATATATGTATATGTATAAATATAAATATATATTATTTATACATACATGTATATGTATATACATCAGATATATACACACGTGTGTGTGTGTAATCGTTCAAACCTATCTTTGTAATAATATTTTTTTAAGAATTCAATTTATATGTAGATAAATGATTACAATTATAAATACAGTAAATTATGTAGATAAAATATATGTGCCGCTCAGTCTGTGATAAAAAAAAGGTGCAATGTTCAAAAAAAATTTATCTAGTATTCTTAAGAATAAAAATTCGATATTGTTAACTACTATGTTATCTTAGTATTTATTAAGTTATATTTCAAGATACCTATTTATAATATTTAAATTTATGTAAATAATATTATGATCATATAAAATATTCGATAAAATATTCATTTTAAAAAATTATTAAAAAAATCAATACATATTTTTAATATTTTCTCATAGTTCATTTTGAACACATTTTTTTTCAATTATTTATTTTATCAAAATTTTATAGCAGCATTCTCAATTTAAATATATTAAAAATTAATCTAAGTGAAAATGCAATTAAAAGTCATTAATAAGATGATTAAAATTTACATTTATATTACATATAAATCTTAAAATCATTACATAACGATATGCAAACGATATTACAACAAAAAAATTATGGAATGATTTCGAGCATAAAATAATTTATATAATCATAAAAATAAAATATATACTTATTAAATTCATTATTTTTTTTTTTTTTTACTTAGAATTAAAAATTTTCAAATATTCCGTCGAAAAATATTTTTTGCAAATTATGCACTATATATTTGTTTTTTTTTACTAGAATAATTAATAACAAATTAATTGTACATTAAAATTTGGTAGTGCATTTGGTTTTGTATTTCATGTTTTAAATACGACAAAAAGAAAACTGACTAGAATGATAGCACCTGCAAGAACAACTATGCAATACAATTTCTTATTGGCTCTTTGATAAGAATCAGCTTTTTTCAATTGTTTGTAACCTTCTTGTACTTGTATTTGTGTTTGTTCAATATTATAATCAATTCTATCTAGAATAGTACCTTGTTCCTGCACCATGGTTGCTAAATCCTGTTTAAGGAAGATATTTTTTTTATTATTTAACGCAATAATTTTAATAACATTCATTTTGTTTTAATATTCAGAAATCCCTTACTTTAAATATATGTCTGAGATCTGCTATACTTTGCACTATATTACCAATCTGTTCTTCTCTTTCCATAGCTAATTTCATTTTGTCTTCTGGATCCTCTAATTGTAATAGTACAGAATCTTGTTTTTGTTCATTGTTTTCCCAAGAATCTGAATTTACTTCATTTGATTCCATTAACCATGTGTCTGTTGTAGTATTATTTAAAAATATTGATTGATCTTCTGTAAAGAACTGATTACTTCTTTCTTCTCTTGATTTAATCTCTGAAATTATTAAATGAACTTGGATATTTTTTTATTTCCATATCTAGCTTACATGCAAACTATATAAATCATACGTGTTAAATAGTGATTCTGAGCTGATCTGTATCGAAGACCCAGCTCTTGTAAAGCTGTTGAAAGAGCCATTACCGCGCTTATGGCTAATTGTCGTTCTGCAGATCCAGTAGTATGTCTTGCTGCAGCTTTTATAGCTTGTACTTGATGATAACCATTAGAAAATGCACGTCCTATTTCTCGTGTCAGTTGTTCCATTTGTCTTTCTTCCTGTAGACATGTTTTTAACGATTTGCTCTCTAACAATTGAGTAATCAAAATAAATCAGAAATATTAACTAATCTTCTATTATTAAATATACATGTAATTTAGTTCTAATATAATGATCATTAATTAGAATTAATAACAAACCTGGGAAGTATCATCTAATGTTGGCCTAGTTAATTGTTTAGCATGTAATTCTATTAAACTGTCTATTTTAACACGTAATCTACTTAAAATATATTGTGTCTCTTCCAAAGCATCAGTCCATATAGGTGGTGCATTACTTTCCAAATTGACATTTTTTAGTTCAACATTATCCGAAGTACCAGAATCCGAAGTTACTAGTGCCATTCGATCAGACAAATTCTGAAATTATGCAGAATATTATTTATTTTTTAAAATTTTGAACAAAAAATTCGATAAGTAAATTAAAAATTCTTCACAAAATTATAGGTTATGTCATACCTGTTCAGCATATATGTGCTTGCTTTGTAAAGCATTATTTCGCATTAAAACAAATGGTTCTGTTAAATTTCGCATAGCCATTGTGTTCAAAATTCTTTGCTCAATTCGTTAAATGATTTACGATATATTATTTGACACTCCTTTCTATATATAGTAACTCTATTCTCTCAATGTGCTCCATCTGTCATCATGTAACAATTGAAATAATTGATTAACAAAAATTATTAAGTATTTTTTTTATATTTCATACATTTGTTCGAAATTTGAGATAACATGTAAAAAGTTATAGAAAATTTTTATCTCAAATATTATTTGATATATCATGTACACAAATATACATATCATTATAAAATAAAATAAATCGATATATTTTTACGCAAAAAAAATTTTTTAGAATTTAAAAATTTTTAAAATTTATTTTCAAAATCTAATACAGCTATGTGTAAGTTCTTTTTCACAATAATTGCAAATTACTCCATTATATGTATATATTTATATATTTTTATTATTTCTTCTAAAAAATTATATAAAATTATATAAAACATCGTATTATAAACAATAAGTATTTTTTATTAATTATAATTCTAGTGAAACATTTTTGACTATTGATTATTACAGATAAAAATATATTTATAACATTAATACATACATCTTAAATATATATAACCATAATTACAGTAATTAATTCTTAATTATTAAAAAATTATTTTTTATATTTATATATTTATTCTTGCAGACATTTCTTCAATACTAATTACAAATTTTTACTTTTAATTTAAATTATTTTTTTTTTTAATAGTTTCAATAATTAATGGTTTAAAAGCGTAAAGATTCCCAATTATTACTTGTCTCTTAATAACCTCAAGATTTTCCAGTCCTTTATTGTAATATTCATTAATCTTCTTTTTATCTTGTACTGTTTTATTTTGTTGAAACTCATATCGAATTTTACGTAAAGTATACATCCTATAATAAATATGACATTATACTTATAAGCTTAAATTTATAAATAAATATATGATAATAATATATGATAATGATAATGTAACTTGTAAATTAAATGTTTATAATATTTATTAATATAATACTCTTCATTGTATTATATTCATTCATAATATATAATTATTTAGAATTATTTCGAATAATTATAAATTTGGTTAATATCAATATTACAAATTTTATGTACAAGAAAATCAATAAAAAATAACATTTTAAATTACAAGAAAATAATTAATAATTATTAATTTCATAATTTATAACTTACCGAAAATTATAAAGATTCCATTTTTTAGTTTCTCGAATTAAGTTTCGATAAAGATTCAAAATATCTTTTCGACTAGCCATTATTTGTATGAACCATAATACATCATAAACTAAACATGTTATAGATAGATAACATATGTTTTTACAAGTTTGTTTAATATTAAATACATAAAATTAATTTAAATTTTACACGATATATTCAACAACTTGAATAAACTAAAAATAAACAAGATAAATTAAATATTATGAGTTTGGTACTGGAAAAAAAATATTTATATTAATAATAATTTCATGAATAATTATATAATTATATATATATAAATTAATATGCGAAAAAAAGTTTTATTTTATATCTCAAAATTATAAATCAACCTTAATTTCTTTAAATTTTAAAAATAAATCATATGATTCCATTTTTTGTAACTGATTTGTTAAATGATGTCTAATTGGAATATTTATAAATTTTCAAAACATTTTTTTTAATACTTTAATTACATTTTTGAATATAATTTTTATAATGAATAATTTTAATCTTTTTATCTTTTAATAAATAATAATATTGCAAATTTTCCTTAAATTATACCATGAATGTGTATATGAAATATGTACATTTAATGGCTTATAAATAAAAAGTTAAAAAACGAAAAATTTTTAAAAATATATAAATATATTCATATACACTTCTATTATTAAATTATTAAGAATTAATGCAGTTCCAATTTTGAATTTATATCATTGAAATTTTGAAATTACATCATAATGACTTTACAAAGGTTAGATTATATATTTTATATATATATATATTATATTATCTTAAATGCTTAAACATTTTTATAAATAATAATTGAAATAATTTTATAGGTGCAAAATATATAAATATTATAAGCATTATTATCAGAAAATATTATTTAATAGAACATTTTCTGTAGACATACAAAGTGAGACAAATAATAAAATAACACTATTAGGCCAGAAATATTTAACAGATAATTGGACAAATATTAATGAAAATATAATATCCAAATTAGGAAGAAATTTACATATTTCTAAATATCATCCTTTATCTTATATTCGTCAACATATTATTAATTACTTTTATATACATTTTCATAATCGTATTGGAAATCCCATATTCAGTGTATATGATAATATATCTCCTGTAGTTACAGTAACTCAAAATTTTGATTCTCTTCTTGTATCAAAAGATCATCCATCTAGAAAACAATCTGAATGCTATTATATAAATCAGGATACTTTGTTACGAGCTCATACAACAGCTCATCAAACAGAATTTATTTCAATGGGTTTGAATAATTTTCTTATAATAGGAGATGTTTATCGAAAAGATGAAATAGATTCTACACATTATCCTGTTTTTCATCAAGCAGATGCTGTTAGATTATGCACAGCAGAAGAAGTATTTCATAATGTAAATGATTCTGAAGGATTAAAATTATTTGAACATAGAGGTATAGAAAATAATGAGAAGCAAGCTTGTCATACTTTTGAATCTATTAAAATAATGGAATATGAGTTAAAAAATACTTTAACAGGTTTAGCAAAATCACTTTTTGGATCAGGTATTTTTAAGAAAAAAATAAATTTTATTATATATATGTATATATGTATATATATTTTATATATTTTTATCATATAATTGTTAGTTTAATATTATAATTTTAGAAATTCAATGTAAATGGGTTGAACAATATTTTCCTTTTACTCATCCTTCATGGGAATTAGAAATTTATTATAAAGATCAATGGCTTGAAATATTAGGATGTGGTATTATGCGTCAGGAGATTTTACAGAAATCAGGTGCAGGAGAACGTATTGGATGGGCATTTGGATTGGGTTTAGAAAGATTAGCTATGTGCCTATATGATATTCCAGATATTAGATTATTTTGGAGTCAAGATAGTGGATTTTTAAATCAATTTAAAGTTGAAGATCCTAATATGACAATAAAATTCAAGGTAGATTAATAAATTAACAATATAATTAAGTATTACATAATACATTAAAAATTAAATTTATTTATTACAGCCAATTAGTATTTACCCTCAATGTAAGAATGATATAAGTTTTTGGTTACCTGAAAATAAAAGTTATTCATCGAAAAATTTTTATGATTTAGTGAGAAATATTGGTGGTGATAAGATAGAACAAGTTATATTAAAAGATGAATTCTATCATCCTAAAATTAAAAAATTATCACATTGTTATACCATAATATATAGAGATATGCAACGTACATTATTAAAAAGAGAAGTAAATATTATTCACAAACAAATATGTAAAGATGCAGCTGAAAAATTACATGTTATAATTAGAAAATAAGAAATATAAGCAAAAAGAGATGAATTATTTGGGTATTGTTTATTATTTTTTTTTAATGTTTTAATTGTATATATTGGAAAAAAAGTAAAATAATGAATAAATTCAAAAAAATTCAAATGAATATATTATTACATTTTCTACATAAATTAATTATAAATATGTCATTAGATGAAATATTATTTATCTATAAATAGTAGGATAATTATATAATCTACAGTATGATACATTTCATTAACATTGTAATTAACAACAATTACATCTAGATCTACATTACAATTTACGCATGAATATAAAAATTATTTATTATAGCAGTATATATTCATGATAAATAAATTATATTACATTATATTATAAGTATAATAAATTTATAATAAATTTATAAAAATAATAAATTTTATTTGAAATATAAAATAAAAATATTATCAAAAAAAGAACATGATAATAGATAAAAATCTCGATCTTTAATTTGTAAAAAAATTTAACTTCACATATATTTATTTGTATTTTTATTTATTAAATATATTAAAAAAATCTCAAATAAAACATATGCTTTTAATTTGTCTTATAAACTTATTATATGAATTAAAATACTGTAAATAATATGCAATCAAATATACATAATAAAAATGAAATGAAAACGAATCAAATATTACATGAATATATTTTACGAAACGAAAATTATTGTTTACTAAAATAAATAAAGATAAAGAAGATATATATCTAATTTTCATTTCTTTTCAATTATTTCAATTATCATTGCAATTGATTTTGTAATCTGATAAATTTGAGATATATTTATACTATTAGCATTATGTGTAAGCATAACAATAATAATAATAGCAATAATAATAACAGTCAAAATTTATTAACAAAACTTATCATTAATTTAGAATTTAAAGAAAAATAAAGTTGAATCTGATCTATTGATCTAATGATATAATAAAATGCTTAATATTATGTATTTAAAATAAAAGAAATTATAAATTATAAATTAATATTTTGTTAAAAATTATTTTTAATATTGTTATATCGTTTGTATTTGTTATTGTTTGTAAAAAAATTGAAAAAATACTGAAAAATTTTATGAAATGCAAATTTATCTATTTTGCATTAGTAGAGCTTGAATTAGAAATAATTAATTAATTTCAAAAAAAATTTTACTACTTTTTCAATTCAAAATTTTGTCAACATTTCATACATATTATTTTTATTATTTAAAATGACAATGTTATGTAAAATTTAAGATAATTTGGTGTAACTAGGAGGTGAAAATTTTTTTCGTAAAAATTTCAAAATATATAATGGCATACAAGAAATTAAAGTTATAAGTAATACTTTCCACAGAAAATCAGTGGTCTTGATAAACTCGGCATCTGTATTATAATTAAAAAAAAGAGTGATTAAATTTCTTTAATAAACTTATTCCTTATTTTTTATAAATATATATTAATTATACGCACCAAAATAATCTTTGAGAACGACTAGAGATAATAAATAAAGTGCCAATGAGAAAATCTCTGCAAGTATCATAATATGATGCCATGTTCTAATAGTTAAAGCTACCATTATTAATTCTGTCAAGACGAGTGCTGTAAAACTTATGGCCACTATATGAATAAATTCATCTTCAAACATAATGAGTGCGCCATACATTATAACACCTCCTAAAAGATGATTTAAAAAATTAATATATTGATGGAAAATTTAAAATTATTAATTAAAAGTTGTTTATTATTTATTATTTATTAATCTGCTAATTTATTTACCTTGATATATACTTATTAAAATCCACATAAAGAATGTCTTATAGGACAATGATCGGCCCTTACTAAGTTCTTTATAAAGTTCTGGGTAAGTAAGAGCAATTTTTCCTGATACATCTTTATCTAGTACCAAAGAAAATACGGGAAACATTGTATATATTGTTCCATAACTAAAAAAATATAAAGATTTAATTAATATAATATAATTAATATATATATTAATTATATATATTATTATAATCTAATAATATATAATAATAATAATAATAAATATAATTAAAATATGTTAAAATTATAAATTATTAATTATTTATATTTAATAAATTATTTTGAAATCAATTAATTTTTCTTACCCAACCATTAAAAATCCTTGGTATAATGATACAGATGATAAATAAAAGACCGCAGAAAACACAGCTTGCATAGTAGAAATAATTAAACCTCGATGAATAACAAATTGACTTAAAGCAGCAGAGCGTTTGTAACTTCGACGTCCGTGAACTAACAAAAGATTGGCCAAATGACTAAACTGAGAAATGGAAAAATCTGCAGCCAAAGAAGCTTGTCTTCCTTCAAGACCTTCAAGACCTATACCTGTAAATGTATATTATGAAAATATATATGAAAATGTATATTAGTTTGAGAAACAGTTCATTTGAGTATAAAAACATAATGACATTTACCGGCATCTGCTGCTTGTATCATTGATACATCATTTCCCCCATCACCAACAGCTGCAGTTCTTTTGCCAGTATGTCTTTGAATAAGACTTACAACTTCCGCTTTTTGCGTGGGTGAACATCGACAGCAAACAACAGCCGGTGAACCGCATGCTAGTTCCAAAAATTCTTGTTCATAATATTGTAAGCATACCTCTAAAGAATCTCCACTGATGACTAAGGCACAATCTTGTTTTTTACGAAACGTATTTAATTCCAAATGCGCATCTGTACGAGTTACCACTGATTTAAAAACATGAAGGCTTTGTGTCCGTGAAACTAAACGCGAAGATTTTGCTATACAAGTTGCCGTTTCTAATTTGTCACCTGTTAACATCCAAATCTAAAAATTACAAGAAAAATATTGTAATTTTACAATTAAAATCAACAAAAAAAAATTTAATTTTATGTATAGTATAAATTCAAGATAAATTATACCTTAATACCAGCATTTCTTAATAATTCCAATGTAGGTCTTACTCTATCTTGTAATCTATCTTCAACACCAGTTACACATAATAATTCCATTTCTCGTTCTAAACTTTCTACAACTGCAGCAACTCTTGAAACGCGATCACTGACGCTCATTCTTGCTGAATTATATCTAAAAGAAAAATATCTCTTATGTATTATTTTTAATTATTATTTTTAATCATTTTACTCAACTACACATGAAAATTTTTTACCTTGCTTCAAAATCAAGATACTGTTCTTCTGTTAAATTCTTTTTTGCAACAACTAAAGTTCTTAAACCTTCTCTAGCCATATTGCCACATTCTTCTTCAAGCCAATCATTATATTGTACTATTCCGGACATTACTACATCCGCACCTTTTAAGTAAAATACTATTTCAGAACTAGATTCTTCTTTCACTATTATTCCCATCCGTTTGGTTTCTGATGTAAATGGAAATATTTGCAAGATTGTATAGTTCAAAATTTTGCCATTTGGAGCTTTTAATTGCATGAAATTTAAATCGCGTTTCACTAATGCTAATCCCATCTCTTCCGTCCATTTAACTAATGCTACTTCATCTGGACTAGAAGCCTGATAATTACGTTTTTGTTCTGGTACATAATAATGTTGATCTGCTTCAGTTTGACTGAAATAAAAATAATTTAAATACATATCATGTGAATTAATTATCAATATAATATAAATCTTTCAAAATTACCTTTGAATAGAACCAGAATCTCCTGTTTCTACTGTCTGTACACTCATCGTATCCAAATTAGCTGATTTGGTTATTTCATCATAAACTGGTGTTACATTGTGACATAATGCCAAAGCATGAACTGCATCATATATTCTAGTACTTTCAGATCTTCTTACTTTTCCACTATGTATAGATGTTGATGGTTTTACCGGTGAAGTTTCAGAATTTGCATAACACGTTTGTAATACAGTCATAACTTCGTCAAACGTTTCTTGACCATAAGATATCATACCCAAATGTAATTTTTTGAAAACCATTTTATTCTGTGTCAATGTGCCAGTCTTGTCACTTAATAAATATGAAATACGTCCAAGTTCTTCCGGAATAGTAGTAGTTCTCACAACAGTTCCAGCAATTTCCTTATCTCTTTGTATACACCAAGCATAAAAAGCTTTTCCCATATCTAAATTTACTCTTAAACTGATCGGTATTATATAAGAAAATAATAAAACAAAACGAAACATATAACGATACCATGGTCCATTAAATCCTTTTAAAGACATCATTACTAATGCTAATCCAATTACAGCACAAAATAAAACCTATAAAGTTAAAATTCATTCAATAATATATATTTTATAAATTAAATTATAAATTATAAATTAGATATTTTTATGATTATAAATTACTTTTGTTAATTGATTTATTTCCTGATCTAATAAACCAACTTTCGATCGTGGTGCAGAATGATTCATGAGAGATCTAGTTTCTTGTCCAGTATAAACTACAACACCAAGAGCTGAACCTGATGCAATTGCCGTATTGGCCCATAGAGTATTATCCACACCTAAACTTTCTTCACTGCTATATCCATCATACTATAAATTGTAATATAATTATTATACATACTTATTGTACATATTTATTTGCATTTATTATATTGTTATAAATATTTAAGATAAAATAACTGAATATTTCAAATTTTACCCTTGTAAATGTTCCAATAAAACTGTGAATATCTTTTTGTGGTTTCTCAACATATATGCTAGCTTTTATATCGAATAGTTGAGAATTATTTTCTAATTTTTGTGTAGCTGGTACAGCCAATCGTAATTTCCAATCTGTTTCTCCATCTAATTGATCAGTTCTTACAAAGCATGCACCAGATTTTTCTGTGGTTCGTAAAAGAACCAAATCAGCTGGAACTCTTTGACCTTTTTCTACAATAACCTTGAACAAAAAAAATAAAAAAAATAAATATTCTATTTTTATTCCTCTTTTTATTTTTATTTAATTATATTTCCATTTTCTTACCAAATCACCCACTCGCAGTTTAGAACTTGGTACTAATTCTGGAGTATCAAAACCTTTTACTAATCTATAATATTTTTGGGCATTGACTTCTTTATCTCTTTTGTATCGTCTAAAATCATCAATTGCTTCTCGACAAATTGTAACAGTTAACACAAAACATAGAGGTCCCCAATATGTATATAAATATCCTATTCGTATATCTGGTATGAATTGTGATATGGCCATAAGCAAAAAATATAAATTTAGAAAAAATTTGAATTGTTGGAAAAGAACCTAAAAGATAAAATCATTTAATATTTTTATTTTATATATATTTAATAATATAATCTAATTCTTACCAAAGGTAAAAATGTGACAATATTATATTTCTGATTTCTGATGACATTAGTAGGAAATTTTTCATGCATTAGTTGACCAATTTGAATAACCCTGGCTCTTAATTCACGTTCTCTGCAACATCTTCTCCACATCCAGGTACAACATCTACAATGACAGAATAATATATACAAATACAATAGACAAAGAAAGAAAAAAATATAGCATCAATTCTTCGTTTATTTATTAAAATTCTTTATTAAAATATATCCATAACCATAATAATTATAATGATCGCAAATGAAGAGAAACATGTTAATTAAATAAATATAAAACATATATATAATATATATAATATAGTTACTGTATTGAAATCCAATTAAACATCATGGAAATAATCAGTAATATATATTGGATTATTTAACAAGTTCTTGCAAAGAAATTAAAAGATTACATAGAAATCGAAATTTTTTGGAGGAATAAAATGTACGTCACCTTGTCCACGAGTTGTCATTCCGCGGTTTAGATATTAACGGAATATCTTCTTTTGATAGTCTTATAACATTGCTTTGTGTCTCCATTTAGATATTTCTTTATTACAAATCATATAAAGAAACACTTATATTAGCTTCTTGTTAAAATAACACTGTCTAAAAAGTATTCTTCGATATTTAACACAATTCTGTTGTGACATCATAACATCCATGAAATACGAACTTACAAGATGAATTCACTAATTTACAGTGATTTACACTATATGTTTTATTTAATATAATTTCTGCATTTCTTAAATATTTCTTATTAAAAATAAAATTTTTACGAAATCATATTTTTAATTATTTAATTTTAATAGTAAAATAATAAATTTAATTTTATTATAAAAATTATTTTCATTTCTCTCAATTAATTATAATATATATATTAAAAATCAATTTTCAAATACTATTATTATATATTTTATTTTTAATATTATCATATGTTATTATTTCAAAAATTCATTTTTGAATATTAATATTTTGACATAATATTCATGAATTTTTATTATTTGTTATGTTGGCTACCATTAAAGAATTACCACTAGAGGATTATAGACTTATTTTCATCGAATATCATATTTATTTTTATTCGATTTTTTTCACTGATTCATTATTGAATCTATAACTTACCCGCAAAAGCAACTCCTGAGGAATATAGAAAAATTATTTATTCGTCGTCTTCGTGAAGTTAAAAGTCGTATACTATCTTCAGAAGGTTGGAGAAGATAGTCAGTTTCTTCATCCATTTCAAAATCTCGCTCATCCGAGCTTAAACGTAATGGCATTTCTTCTAACCGCATATTTTTTTGACTAATCACTCGATAAATTTTCTTTTCCATTTACCACGAATACACAATTATTATTATCTTTATGATATATTACATATGCAGCATGTGTAATATGTGATATATGTAAATCATATACATACATTCATAAAAGCAAACAACATACATACATATTTTTATATATTCATCTATACATCTTTCTTTCAATGACAAAATATGTTACACATAATTTTCACGTAACATTATATATATGTATCATAATATTAAAGCATTACACTATCTAAATATACCGTACGCTACAGGTACGTACGTGATCTTTGTACCTTGTTTTATTTAAATAGAATCGTTATTTTTGATAATTAACATTTTATATTTATTTTTTAATTTTTCAATTACAATATTTAAAATGACACTGTCAATTGACATTTTATCGATTGATTTACTGATCTTGTTTATTTACGAAATACGAGCATACATGCGATATACGTGCATACATGCCCAATGTTCTTCTTTCCACGTACGTACATGCATACATCGCGAAAAATTTTTCAAACAACGACAATACCATTGTATATTAAACTTTCGAATCATTTCAATTTAAAACAAAAATAAATTCAAATTTAACGGAATTTTAGTTTATTCTTAAACTAATCATTAATCAACGCGATATCTCGAACTTTTACAATGGGTGCGGCCATGTTAAGTACTCGATAATCACGTGATTCGTTTGACATGCATCTTTGGACGCATGCTTGTATGATTTGAAATTTTTCAAATCTAAAATTACAAATTTAAATTACAAGTCTTGATTTTTTCTATATTCTATAAATAATATTTTATATTTTATTTTATAGATTTTATGTATACATTAATCATTATAATAAATATTATTCAAGTACAACTTCATAATGTAACGCTAATTTTTTTATTGTATCCTTAAATGCTTCATTTTGGTATTCCGCATTTTTAAATAAATCGCGGAAAAGTTGTGTACACATTTCTTTTTCATTTTGTTTCATAAAATTCATTGTCAAGTAAAATCGATTACATTTACTCAAAATATATAAAATATCAATAATGTACTCGATATTATTCACATCCGAGACATTTTGTAAGCATGTGTTTATTAGTTCGACAAATAATGTTGGAGGAATTTCCGTATAAAAAATTTTCTCTTGTAAGTTATGTCTGAAATAATATTAGAATAAATAATAATAGATTAAATAAACTTTCTTTTTTTCGATTTAATTAAATAAATAATTTACCTTAAAATTTTAAGATAATTAAATTTTTCTTTATATTCTTTAATCGTTTTCCAAAATTGTATAAATTGATCATATGTAATGGGTATTTCATTTTTAAAAATATTTTCATTCTCTTTTAATTTTAGACGATTTTTAGATTGATCTTCTTCTGGATTGTTAAATGACATCATATTTGAATTATTGGTACAAATAATAGGATTCCATAATTTCTTTACCTCATATTTAATATCGGAGTGTTTTAAAGGTTTTAAATGAGCAGCATTTACCTGATAAAAAATTTAATGCAATTATTAATTTAATGAAATTATTCCATATCGATAGATAACAATATTTTTCTAAACATATTATTGCCATTTGTCTGAAATCTTCATATGTAGGTACATTTTGTTCCACTGCTCTAATTTTAGCATCATTTTGTAATTTGTATAATTCATCTTCTTTAAGAGCCTCTAAAAGTTCTAACTGCATATTTTTATAATCTATGGGCAATCTTAATTTGCTCATTTATCACGATTCAAAGTTTTGAAGGTATTTAATTTTTGAAACAACACAATACACGATACGATGATACGATGAAATGAGAAACTTAAGGTAATAAATAATCATTATCTATATCATGAATAGTTGCTATAGTGAGTTGCTATGGATACGATTATGTTGTATCAATATATATTTCGATCAAATAAAATTAAATAATAAAATTTAAAAACAAATTATAATCATAAGAGTTTATTAAGATATTATTAGCTTTTATATCAATATATGATATATCAATATTTGCAAAATATAAATGATAATATTATAAAATAACATTATCTTCTGATGTTAAAATCTTTTTCATTGTTTTACTCTGTCTTTTTTTGTATAATTTATCATGAGTTCTTTTCATCTCTAGAATTTCCTTCATTTCTTCTTTGTCCTCTTCCTAAAAAAGTGTATATTTTATTCTATCACAATTATTTATCTATTAAAAAAATTATTATAATTCTCGTTATTTTTTACCGATTGATTCAGTCGAAGTACTAATGCTCTTCGACCATCAGACATTGGTTGAGAATAATCCATTAATTTTTTAAGCCTTTCATCAGGGCTCACTCCTCTTTCAACTACTAAAACTATACGTGCCCACTGTAATATTAAAATTATGATTACATGAAATGATCATAGAAATGGAAAAATAAGGGAAAGGAAGAAAAACATACTTGTCTTTGCCATTCATTTCTTGTTTCTGCAATTTTCTGATATGTATTTCCCATCATAGCAATTAACATATTTACCAATAATATAGCAACGATCGCCATATAAACTACAAATAAAAACTGCAATAAAATGAATTTATGTACGTCGAATGTTTGAAAAGAAATAATATTGCGGCAAATATTATTTATCACCTTGGCTTCTATCTCGTGTTGCGTTCTTTCAAAAGCACCATAATAATCTCCAAAGTTTGTCATGCTCATAAGAAACATTGCCATTATACTTTCTATCGGTGATGGCATTGGATTGCTCATCGAATCATCTACTCCTTCCGGTGTATTTGGATTATCGAAAGATAAAAATATAATGTAGTATGCTGAAAAAAGAAAAGAAAGGAAACGACGATATCTTTTGATAAGAAAGATGAGAAAAAGAAATGATAGAAAAAAACAGAAAAAAACTTATATATATATTATATCGAATTAGAAAGAAATACAAGACAATGTTTGAATATATTTTTCAAAGTAGTTAAGTTATGTAATGAAATAAATAGCTGTGTGATATTTGTAAATATACGTATATATATATATATATATATATATATACATACATATAAGATAATTAAATTGGCAAGATGCCTAATATAAATAACATGTTATGTTTTAGAATGGAAGATATCTCAATGCAACAATATGTGTCAATGTCATTTGTGATGTAGTAAACTAGACGAGCGATTAAGTCATAAGGCAAACTTGTATCGTATCGTCTGTTTGGTCGTTATACATTTTGATTATCCAGAAGAAAAAGGGAAACGTCATCGACATGTTTACTCGTGGGTATTAATTTAATCGATCAGTTTACTCTTACGAATCCATCGTAAGTTTATTTTTATCCGTGATCTATCGTTCAAAAGCAAGATATGATGCGTCTGTTATCGTACGTTAAACGTTTCTGGCTTTGGAGCAGAGGATCGATTCTTAATAGAAATAGCAGAAGAACACAATGGAATAATCTAACGCATCTAACGTCGATAAATCGCAGTTAATCGCGGAAAGAAATGAAGGGGAGAATTTTCAACTGTTCTGGATCAAAATTTTTTTTTCTTTACCGATATTTTTACCTTGGGAAAATCCCATCACGAAGACCAAGTAAATGGAGACGAAACGGAGCAGATCGCCCATGATCATTCTGTAAATCATCACGACGAACGGACCTACTGTTTTAAAACCTCTGCAGAAAAATAAAAAATACGGTGCCGTGGTTAACATAACGACAACGGCTAACATATCTTCAACTTGGTCGGCGCAGATCAATCTTAAAAATGGGAAGGTTAACAATATACAGCAGGAAAAGAGAAACATTACTCTGGACGGTGCAGTCATCTAAAAATATCATCTCCTTCGTTAATATTTCGTTATATATATCACCATCATTAGATTGCCTTACCAGATTTTCGATAAACATATTAAGACCTAGAAATCTTGCTTCGCGTAATGCTGCAAAAATATAAAGAGTGGCCGCAATTTCCATTAATACCTCGGCAGTCAATCTAATCTTTGTCGATAACGTATCTAGATGCATTAGCCTGCATTCTTCTGTAAGATTGTTCCACCTAACATAAGTTTAAAATAAGCAATTTGAAAAATCCGATAAAAAAAGCAAATTTTTTTATTTCGCAATCAATCAGATTTGTCAAAGAGCTAATTATTTCAAACATACCAATTGTATTTGCTATTGCCGGTAAACAATATCCCATCGTCGTTGAACAGCATCGTCGAATTTATCGAAAGGATCGAAGTTTCATTGATCGTAATTTTCAAATTATCGATCGGTTTAGAGTAGAAATGCTCGGTTGCAGATGTTTCGTGAGAGCGGTTAAAAAATTCGATCTCGTTTCGGGATCGATTCGTCCCGAGTACATCGCTCAAAGCGGATGTCAAGTTCTCGATGATATCGAGCTTCAGCTTATCGAAACGTGTTCTCGTCAAATTCCAAGGATATTTTTTCACATTCGAGACGAAAGCGGTGGAAAGAATTTTATCAAGAAGAAGGGGAATATCGGAGTTGTGGAAAGGATTCAAGGTTCGATTGATAGTAACGTTAGAGACGGGGGGATCCGTTTTTGGGGAAATTGTCGACAATTCGGTGGATGTCTGAGCAGTGGGATTGGAAACGGATGTCGTTGCTGGACCAGGTCGAAGGGTAAAACTGATCAACGATAGGACGAAGTAAAAACAAAAAAGGAAAAATTGACGATAAAAGCGAAATTTGACGAATGTGTTCCACTTGGCGTTCAACAGATCAACCAGAATTCCGTCCATCAATTCCAAGTGCTCATCTTTCTCCTATGTGTGTGTGTGTGTATATATATATATATATATATATAAGAAACATCATTTTTCGACGGATATAAATAGAAAGCAAAATTAAGTCTTTTAACTCACGCCGAATACGACCAGATTTAGAGCGGAATTATGACTAATGCTTCCCGTGTCGACATCGATGGTGTCGACTTGCGAGAGAGGATAAGCTGCGCACGTTATGCTTCCGATCTGCCAATAAATCTCTCGCTCGATGTTTAAAATGTGAAAAAACATTTCGATCTTTGCCAATTTCGCCGACAATGTCAGGGGCGTTAAGTGTTGAGCGTTCCTGATCGCTAACGATGCGCCCACTTCGTACGCCATATCGAACGTGGCCTTGTGGAATAATTGGTTCGATCATTACATTTATTTATTCCAGGAATTCTTACCAATTTTTCGTAAATGACCAACATATGCAGAACGGTATTTCCATTCGTATCTTGCTTGTCGGGGTCAGCTCCTCTTGCGAGTATCAATCTGTAACACTCTTCCTGTCCCAAACATGCCGCAAAATTTAAAGGATACTCGCCCCAGTAAACGTATCTGTTAAAATAATAAGAATTCGGGGCTTGTTCATTTGTATTCCAGCCGAGAGTTCTTCTTTACCCGTTGTAATTAGTTTCCGGAGTTACGCAAACCCATTCGTGGTCAAGACTGTCCGTCCTCGACGCTTTTTGATCCTCTGGACACATAAAGTTTCCTATGCATCTTTCGTGCACGTCCGCACCGCTATCCAAAAGGAATTTTACCATTGACGGGTCTTCGTTTACAATCGCGATGTGCAATGCGCTCTCGCCTGATAAAAATTGATCGAAAGATAAAAAAAAGAAAAAAAAGAAGAGGAGAGAAAAGATCGAAGAGATTTCTTCATAATCATTTTCATCACGTCATAAGTCATCACCAACCATAATACTCGTCGCTTATGTACACATCGTTGATAAGCTTGGGATAAAAACGTAGCAAACGTTTAGCCAAATCGATGTGAATAGCAGTTGCATGTAGCATGCACAAATGTAAAATTGTTTCACCGACTGCTCCCCTTTCGCCCAAGCTCCAGCACACTAATCTGTACTTGCTTTTATCTGTTGTTAATAGAACAGTTTTTTTCTTTATTGTTAATTTCTCTATACCGTTTCAACTCTTTCATTTTTTTTCGTTATTTCTTGATTGTCCACCGATTATATTTACCTATTTTCGCCTCGTCCACTTCATCTTCGCCCATATCTTTATCTATGTCGTAATCGGCCGGATTTTCCATAGCCCGCAGCGGTGGAAGCTGTTACGAGAAATTTTGTGTGACGACATGTAATTGATTACCTATTTGCAAGCATTCTTATTCTACCATTTTGTGCTTTGGACGATCTTTGTTTCTCAACAAAACCAATTTCTCGATCGGGATCCATTTACCTTTACCCTTGTTATATAAATATGGTTCTACTTTTGTTCTCAGGGCATGATCCAATTCCGCGTATTGTTTAGTTTGCGTTGCTCTTTTCATCATATCTACCAATAGGCCACCACCTGAACGGAAAAGAAAAATTAATATTTAAAATACTCTTTTTTATATATATATATATTTCTTTATCGTTCTTGTCCCTTCATTTACCTTTCAAGTCGACTAATTTGTAAAGCAAAATGGACGATGCGTCCGTCTGTTTCTTCACTCCGCTGGCTACGTTGCTTTCCGTATTCCCCATCTCCTTGTCTTTTTATTGTTAGAAGGACACACGATCTTTGATACCAGTACGATGACGAATGATTCGAGTGATCGATGCGATTTTAATGTTCATACCATTCTCTCATCTTTCTGCTATTGCGTTGCCATGGCATTACATTCTTGATATTGATCACGCAAAATGACTATTCTGCAAGACGTATTGGTACACATTTGTCTGACTTTAAATTCTGACTGGAAACCAGAAATTGGGAACCGGAAATCTCTTTTAATCTCTTTTGATCAAAAATTCTGCAAAGCAAAATCGGATTATTAATCGATTCGATTCCTTTAAAAATCCTCTCGCTTTTTGATATGTGATTGCCTTCAAAATCTAATTTATAATAAGCGTATCTATCACAACCGTGAATAAAATTCTCAATTCCTGAAAAAAATTTATAAATAGAAAGGAAAGAAACAAGAATGTGGCAACAAGTGGATCTCTTATTTCTTTTAATTTTAATATTAATTGCAAATCTTTATTAAAATATTTTACGTATATAAATATAGAAATAAGATTATAAAGATATTAAAAATTATAAAAAGAAAAAAAGTAAAATAATATGTAATAAATAAAAATACCTGCAGGCCCCGGAGGGATTCGAACCCTCGATCTCCTGTTTACTAGACAGGCGCTTTAACCAACTAAGCCACGGCGCCAACTTGTTTCTAAAGTTCTCAAAGAATATATTTCAGTACATCGAGATAATGATGTTTAATAATATTAATATAAAATAAATTATTGATAATTTATTAAATATTAATATTTCTTAAATTATATTATAATACTAAAAAAAATCTTTACATATAGATATGATATATAAACATAAATTACAATTCTTATTATCATAAAATGAATCAGTATAATTCGTATAATTTATTTATGAATTTAAGTAAAAATTTCAATTCGATATTAAATATTTCTTTAAAAAATAACTTATTTCACTATATATATAATTTATTAAAAAATTTTCTTAACGTGGCTCGTTGGTCTAGGGGTATGATTCTCGCTTAGGGTGCGAGAGGTCCCGGGTTCAAATCCCGGACGAGCCCTCGCGTGTTTTTTCTTTTTTTTTAATTTTTCCTTTCGACTCTTTGCATAAATTGTAATTAAATTTCTCAAGTCGTCATACTTCTAAAATTGTTTTTCGTTCGTTTCGTTCGTAAAAAATTTGCATAAAAAATGTGATATTATTCCCTGTTCAAAGATATTCAATTGGCGATAAACACGTGTAATTAACAATTTAAAAAAAACACGCTTGTTTTCGAGCTTTATAATTTCAGTTTGCAATTAAAAGAAGAAGAATCTTGCATGCTTGTGTTCGCTGTGTATACTCGTGGCGAGTCGGAATCGTAACTAACTGTGACAGTTGCATTCACTCGCGAGTTTAATCAGAGACCTTTGCATATTCGAGGAATGACGAATCTCAAGGGAAGAAGTCGTAAGGAGATCCGGTAAGTAGCCAAGAGGAAACCGAATCGCGATACACCGTGGGACGCAACCAGGCTAGCATTTAGCTCGCGTTTACCTAGCGTATTCGCAGGTCAGTTAGGCTCCTGCTTTCGAGCCGCCAGCACCGATCGATTCTCCTCTAATCGTTTACAATCGTTATTACAACACCGCTAATCATCTTCGAATTTATCTTGCAGCGAATATCTTCCGCGAACGTTCAAACGAGACTTCAAAACTTCGATCGTTTGAAATTAGTTTTTGAAAATCGTCCCAGTTGTCAGAATTTTTATCCCTCTTTTATGTCTCTTTTCCAATCCTCCAATCTTTTAAACCACTGTCACTGTCATCCAAGAATATTTGAAGATATTTTAGAACGTGTATCTACGGCTGTCTATTGCAGGCGCGTACTGCTACCGAATATTGCGAAGCAAGTGGTAACTGACATTTGTCAAAAGAGTCAAGTGTTTTCTCGGATCTGACAATCTCGACCAACCAACAAGTAAGTGACGTTTTGACGTTATTTAATATTCAATATCATTTGTTTAATTACGCAATTAATTATATAGATATTAAATAATTAAATCGATATTATTCTAGAATACCGATCATATTATTTCGAATTCAGCTCGAATTCGTACGAATAAAAATGCAACGATTTAACGCACGAATAGATTATAAAAAAAAAAAAAAAAAAAAAGAAAAAATCTCTGCATATTACATAAACATCCTTTTTGCATAATGGACGAAAAATGATTCGAGGCACGTTTTTTTTTTATAACAAACATACCGCCACGAATATTAAATTTACGCGATTGTTATTCACGTTTACCTATTATCTCATTCACGTTGCATGCGTGCATATATGATTCGATTCGCGCGCGCTGAACCATTTTAAAAAGAAGCGATTTCTGCGTTTTCTCACCAAAGGAAATCATAAACGTGTCTATTCGTAGGATAGATGGATCTTCGTCATTCCTTCGTACAATTACGTACACATACACATATGCGTAATAGGCGCACACAGGCAATTTCGGATCCCATCATCGATAACTATTCGATTTCACGACCCTTATCCCGAATCCATAACGCAAAGAGATCGGAATTTGGGGCAATGGGCACATATGCGTTAATATATGACGTTCGCGTTATTTTTAGCGCGAACAATTTGAAAGATATACGTATATAAGCATTGGCGCGACTTACGATAAACAGATTGAATAAAGAGGGAAAAGAAAATGAAGGGGAAAAAGAGAGAAGAAAAAATAATCGAGGGAGAGGATGATTCGCTTGCGGTTGAGAATCGATAGGAGTAGGGGAACAGGGTGATGGAGCAGAGAGAGAGAGAGAGGGAGAAGGAGAGAGAGAATGAGTTTGGAAAAAGTGACACTGGTGTTTAATTTTAGGAAACTTTAAACTGAACCATGATCGATATATATAAATTTAGAAAGAGAAAAAAAAACAGAATATGGGCGAAGTTGAAGATTTCGATGGAAACAAGACGATGAGGAGGTGTTGAGATGAGAGATTAGATTAGACGGAGGATTCAATGGTATTTCGCGAGGAATTCTTTCGATCACGATCACGATCACGCGCGAGCAACGATCAAATGAGCGGAGAAAAAGATCGATCGTCTGATAAAGAGAAATCGAATCGATCGGGGAAATGCGTCGTATGGAAATAAATAATCAAGTAAGCTTGGAACGCGGTTGGAAAGAAAAAAAATATCAGATGGACGGACCGTTCGTTTTTTATTGATAAAACAAATGCTCTGCACCCTGAAGAAATCGGCTTAAAAATATACGATGCCTACTAACCTCTTTCTTCAACCTCTTTTCGCCAATCGAGTCATTTTTAAAATAGCCTCCAATCGCATACGAGTCACTATAATTACATTCCGTTTATTTTCTTAATCTTTTTGATCTTCTTGCAAGATCATCGGGATCCATTTTCGTTATAAAAAAAAAAAAAGAAAAAAGATTTAACGGTTGTTAACAAGGCTAACGACTACATATCGTTTTCAAAGTGTTTTTCGTTTATTTTACGCTCCGTTTGAAAACCTGATCGATATTTTAATCGTGACATTGTTTAGAGAATCGTCAAGGCTTTGCAAGCCTTTCAATCTTCCGCGATTACTCGAGTAATTCGAATAATTTTTTTCTTTTCTTCTTTCTTTTTTTTCGCATGGCATTCCCTATGCGTTCAAAATGCACTCGAAGAAAATAATAATCGGGGATATATATATATATAGCGTCGTATCAATGATTCATGATCAATTTCGGAACTAGATAATTTGGAAGAAGATCGCTCGTGTGTTTGTTTACCAAATCGATTATAATACCCGTATAATGTTTGATGATGTTCAACGCTGATATCGGTTCATACAACGGTGAAGATTTCTCTTCTCGCTTCGTCACGGATTATTCGGCCGTGCTTTCGTCATTTCGGTCGATAAAAGGTTGAATACTTTTCCATTGACGGCACTCATTGAGTAAGAAAATCATTGACACGAAGCGGTACGGCAGCTTTGACACATGTAAACACGTCACGCGTGTTCTCATAGCTGCGTACGTGTATCTCGCGTGATTCGTTTACGTTGGAAATCGAGCATAGTCGTGAATCGTGGATCCGAGAATCGGGCAGAATCTCTTACGACATTTCGTAACGGAGAAGAGAAAATAGCCGAACGTGATACACGTCTGGAATTGGTCTTAATTTTCGAGCGGATTCGCGTATTCTCGGTCAAGATGGTTATCATTCTCTTCACTCCACTTCTAATGAAACCGAAAACGGGTCAAGATCGGCGATGGCCGGCTCATGCACACACGCGCTTGAAATACAAATCAAAAATGCGATACAATTCTCTGCCGAGGTTGAAATTTCGAATGCGAAATGTGTTTCGTTTTGCAGTTCTAAGATTTCGGAACGTTTACCAGCCGTATGATATATTTACGTACGTGGAAGGGAATAGTCGCTATACTTTAGGAAATGTGATGATTCACCGAGATTTAATAAACCGGCGACGTGACATGTTCCAGTCTAGTAAATTCCATTAATATTATAATGCGTTGGATAACAAGCGTTTCATAAATTATATTTCGAAATTATATTTACATTATATTTCGCGAATAATCGTTCGATCGATGCGTTTTACGATCTTATCGGAATAGCCGATCGTTGCAATTCGAACGCAATTCTTTCATCGTGCGTTCACCATTGATTTCACGGTCGACGCGTCGTCTATTTCTATTCCTTTTTTTCAACACGGCGAATCTCTATTTTAACAAAGAAATCGTTTGAAATCGTTCCAAAAAAAAAAAAGAAAGAACGCTATTGGCACGGTTATTCGTCGATCATTGCCAATTATCGTAGAATCTATATTTATAGATTCCTGCGGAAGATTCACTGTGCAATGATATCGAGAATGAAAATAGGAATCCGAGAGATTTTCCTATTTATATATTTCAAATCTTCACAAAAAAATACCAGAACTCGCTTCTTCTTGCTATTCTCCTTGGATGAAAAAGTAAGATCAAGCGAATTAAAGAAAAAATTATACACCAATTTGTTGAATCTATGACAGGAAACTAAAGTCAGTTAAAAAAAGGAAAGAAAGAAAAATTATAGATCAATTTGTTGTCACAGGAAAAGAACGTGGAAAATGCGATCCTGGGAAAACTTAGCATGCGGAATTTTCCTCGTTGTGGTGACGATCGTGAATGGTATGCCCGATTATACGGGCCTGCCGACTGGCCCTTACTGCGCGAGAAGATATCCAGGATGTTGCCCGGATCGCCAGGACGATTGCAACGCTCCGATTCTCGGCAGTGTTTGTTACTGCGATGAGTTTTGCGATCGATTCAGAGAGGAGGACTGTTGCCCGGATTATTGGAGCCATTGCAAAGGCATCGAAATCAACGTCACGGAACCACCGCCTGAACCGATAAAACGTTCGTTCGTTAACGTAATAAGATTCGTCGATTCAACCTTTCCTTCATTTCTCCCCGATTTATTACAGGATGCTACCACCAGGGGAAATATTACAACGACGGCCAAGTATTCAAGATAAATTGCAACACGTGGTGTGTATATTTCTTTCGAATGTAAAATCGAACGTACAATTTAATTTAGAAAAATTCTTCTTCTTGGACAAACCACTTCGTTTCTTCTTTCAGCAAATGCACCGCCGTGTCCAGACTCGCCGAGGTTCTTTGCGAGCAGAATCGATGCCTGCAAGAGCAAAGCCTAATAGATGAAGTCAACTCGATGTCGTCTTTCGATTGGAGGGCGCGGAATTACTCGGAATTTTGGGGTAAGAAGTTATCGGAAGGCGTGCAACTCCGCTTGGGCACCCTGAACCCGTCCAATTCGGTGAGCGAATATAATATAATAATTCGATTTTTACGATCGTTCGAACGAGCTTGCTTTCAAATCGATCGTAAACAAAGGTTTACAGAATGAATTCGGTGCGGCGGATATACGATCCGGAATCCCTGCCTCGAGAATTCGACGCCAGGACACGTTGGAGGCGGCAGATTTCGGGCGTCGACGATCAAGGCTGGTGCGGCGCATCTTGGGCGATTTCTACAGCACAAGTCGCCTCGGACAGATTTGCCGTGATGAGCAAGGGTAGCGACAGCGTCCTCCTCAGCGCTCAACATTTGCTCTCGTGCAACAAGAAAGGGCAACGAGGCTGCAACGGCGGCTACTTGGACAGAGCTTGGCTGTTCATGCGAAAATTCGGGTAATATTTCGAATTTGTGACAATTTTTCCATTTGAACGATAATAATCGATGATCTTCCATTTTTTTTTTTCTTTGTCACAGCCTAGTCGATGAAAAGTGTTATCCATGGAAAGGTATGCACGACCAGTGCAAATTACAAAAGAGAACGAACTTGGAAGTTGCGGGATGTGATCCTCCGGCAAATCCTCTTCGAAAAGAATTGTATAAGGTCGGGCCGGCTTATCGATTGGGCAACGAGACAGATATCATGATAGAAATTTTAACATCGGGCCCCGTGCAAGGTGAATATTTGGTTTTTATCGTATATTTATTATTTATGCTCTTCGATATGGAATTCATGGTTACGTTTCAGCCACCATGAAAGTTTACCAAGACTTTTTCTCTTACGAATCGGGAATATACAAGCACACGCCGATTGCCGAGCTTTATGAATCTGGTTATCATTCGGTTAGGATTATTGGATGGGGAGAGGATATATCTAGGGATAATGGCTTGCCGATCAAATATTGGGTAAGTATTTACGGGATTTACGAGTAATGAAACGAATGAATCACTCGTGTCTTTCCTTTCAGCTGGTCGTTAATTCTTGGGGCCATCAATGGGGCGAGAATGGCTTGTTCCGAATCCGAAGAGGTATAAACGAATGTGATATCGAGTCATTCGTTGTAGCGGTATGGGCAAAAACTGTCTAAGGAAAAGTACAAGAATTAGGATTATTTGAATAATTTGTTCTTCCATGTTTCTTACTTCCGAGAAGAATCATTATCGATACTTTACGAATGTTGCATTTATCTGTCGAATCATTATCGAATCTCGTCCATTGCGTTGCGTTTCATTGCTTTTTCATTATGTTTTATTGTATCTCATTTATATTAATGTACTAAATCGATCGATTCGCTCATCGTTATCCCTCCATAATCACACGTCTATCATTCATAAAAAATTCCAATCAATATATTTTATTATACATATCAATCAATGTTTGTACAGAGTCAAAGAAGCAAATGGAACGATTACCAAATATTTTCTTATCATATATATGTACATACATATATATACATGTACATATATACGAATATATGTATTAATTCATCTATTATTAGGGAATAAAATGCCAGACGCTATATGAATATATTAATATATATATATATGTATGTGTGTGTGTGTGTGTATATATATATTAATAATATAAAATAATTCTGATCGATATATCTGACCGATTCTTGTCGGAACGTATCACTGTCCGCATCTACCACCTGTTGTACCACTCCTATTGTTGTGATTACTTTTCAAACTACTACGCTACGTCGACTACTTCTACAATGCGGCCTGTACACTTCCAATTTATCTTTTGGTGTGTTCATCGCGGAATAATCGATCGGAAATGGTACGTTATTGCCTCGAATTATGCAGGAATCTGTTATACCGAAAAAATGTTCTCCTGGCCCGAATGGTCCACGACCGAACAAAAAGTTGGCGAATGCGAGTTGATACTGCGGCCAACCGAGAAGATGGTCTCCATTCTGAAGAAAATGCAAAAAATAATTATTTTAATAATTTTCCATATCTTCGTCTCTCATCCTCTATCTCATTCCCCCTTCTCCCATTTCATCCTATATTTCATTTGTGCCCTCGTGTTTTCCTATTTATACAATATGACAATTTTTTTTTATCTTATTTTCTTCTTCTTTTTTTTTTTTTTATCTCCTAGAGTTTTTATTTTAGCGTATTAAATATCTTAAAAGTATGGATAACATCAACCGTAATTATATATTCTTTTGTAATAAAGTATAGGGTTTTTACCGATGTTAGAGAATTATACGCCATATCCAGATATTTGGAGATTTTGTCAGAGTCTAGGCCAACAACAGATCCATAAAACGATTCGAGCTCTTTTTTCGATATTATTCCGCTTACGGAATTATTAATGGCGAGAAAAAATATTCGTGGTAAGATTTTTAACCAAAATGGAATCTCGTTGTAAGTTGCTCCTCCGATTGGAGCGACGACACGCGCCCACCAACACAACCATTCTTCCAAGCTGATCTGATCGTGTTTCTTCTCTTGAAAAATTAAGTCCGCTAATCCCTGTTCAATCTCCAATAATCTCAAGTATTCGGGTCCGTTCCACGACCAATCCGCAAATCTTCTTAATCGCTTTCAAAAGTGTTGAAATATTAACATAAATATTAGCATAAATTTTCAATAATAATTGTGTAACATCACCTATTCATATTATGTACCTCTGAAAGCATTCGAAAATCTTTTCGATTAATAAAACCATCTCTGTCATGATCCAAAAGATATGTGAAAAAATGTGAAAACTTATCGCGTTGAATGGGCGCTAGATCCTTTAATTTTCCTCCCTTGTTAATTTCTTCTACAGCGATTAAATTTTCATCGCTGGCATATCGACTCACCCAAGTCGCTAATTTATCAAAAATATAAGTAGAAAAAAAAAAGAACAAAACAAGAATGCAAAAAAGAGAAAAATATTTAATTAATATAAAAATACGATGATAATAAACATGCATATATACAATGTGCATAAATACTTATAACAAACACGATTTCTGTGTTTTTTTTACACTTATTGTCTGTTTCTTATTCATTCGTAATTACATTATGTATCTTTTCCTTCCTAATGTATTTAATGTGTCTTTCGTAAATAAAAATCTTACTCCAAACATGTACACTCCAACTAGGATGTTCCAATTGTTTGTTGGAAACTGGAACACCAACGATTTCATCAACATTAGTCGAAACAGTCCGCCATTTCTTCAAAAAATCCTTAGTTCTGTCTCGTGTACGATCACAAGCTTGTCGCCAGTTAGTGATAAATTTGCGCGGCACTTTCAACGTGTGACTCTCTTCCAGATCAAATTCTTGGCTACCGGCAGAACTTCTGCTTCGTTTGTCAATCGTTTCAGTTTCCGTCGTCGTTTCATTTTTTTCCTCGTTTTCTTGCATCGAAGGATAATAAATTGGATCCTTTATACTATCCGAACGACTCTCCATCGTGAACTACGTCTCCTTAACTACCACTTATTCGTGCTACCTGAAATAATCAATTTCTCGGCGAGAGGTCACCAGGTCGCTCGATAATAGAACCATCTATACTATCTAATATTTTCATAACTGATTTTCCATTTTCGTAATTTCATTGATCATTTTCTGCCATATTCTTTCAAACTTTTGATTCGTCGCAATAGTCAAATTGATCAAATCAAATCTCTTTCATAATTTAAATAATTAAATTCTAGCAAATCAACTGAATAATATATATATATATATATATAAAAAATATTAATAAAAAAGTAAAATGAAGAATAAAAAAAAAAATATACAAAAATATTTTAATACGTATACATTTTTATGAATTTAATTAATTTATTTATTTTTGTGTTATAGATATTTAAACATTATCAAATTTATTCATTATCAAAAATTTTTTAAATTTTATGATATAAATTTGCATAGTTTGAATCAATATGTGCATTCATTATGAATTTTTTTGACATTCTACAATCTAATAATTATTTCGATTAGATTTTTTTTTTTTTTTTACTTTATCGATGGATCGACGTTAAAAATTTAATACATTTTCTTTTTCATAGATGTCTCTGTCATTTATAATCATAGTGTCAAGTATACTATCTTCAATGTTTCAGATACAATGGTTTAACATATTAATGTCAAGAAGGTTGGAGGCCTTTCCTTCTGTTCCAATTGAGGAAGGTGAGTGTTTCGTATTGAAAATCGTATTATATTTTACGAATCCAAATATATTTTTGAAGTACATATCAAAAAAATTCATTATCGAGAGTTACTATACAAAATATTCTTATGATTTCGTACATTATTTCTATGAGAACGTTATATTTATTATGTTACGTTTATCGAAAGAAATTAACCTTATTTGTTTATTATTCTTATTTATTATATATTAAATTTTCATTGAAAACTAAAAATTATATTATATAAAATTTATAAAATTTTCTATCGGTTTTAATAATTATTAATCTTGGTTTCATACTTTCTATTATTTTCATTGATAAAAACAATATTAATACCTGTGTTTTTCAGTCATTCGCAATGGGTGCATATAAATATATGCAAGAACTTTATCGCAAGAAACAAAGCGATGTACTCCGCTTCTTGCTTCGTGTCAGATGTTGGCAATATCGTCAATTGACTAAAATGCATCGTGCTCCTAGACCATCTAGGCCTGATAAAGCACGCCGTTTAGGTTATAAAGCTAAGCAAGGTATGAATGTAGTTTTTCAATAAAATATTTGAAATATTTTTAGATCAAATTGTTTTAATTCTATTTATTGTAACATAATTTAATTTTTATTTTTTCTTTTTTATTATTTATAAAATTAAATATTTAAAAAATATGTATGATGAGATATACCATGCACCACTCTTACAGTTATATGGTGATATGTGTATATACTGATTATCTTTTTTAATATAAATATAATATATATTAAACATTTAATATAATATAATAAATATGAAAAATTATATTCTTAATATGCAGGGTTTGTCATATTTAGAATTCGTGTAAGAAGAGGTGGGCGAAAACGTCCTGTTCCTAAAGGTGCAACTTATGGAAAACCAAAAAGTCACGGTGTTAATCAGTTGAAACCTACTAGAAAATTACAATCTGTTGCTGAAGTAAGTTCATATTTACACAAATTAAAGTATAATTTTATACCATCTTATTTCATGTAATATGTAATTTTTATCATTTTTTTGTAATTTGATAAATATTTATTTTCAGGAACGTGTTGGTCGTCGTTGTGGTGGTCTTCGAGTTTTGAACAGTTATTGGGTAGCTCAAGATTCTTCATATAAATATTATGAAGTTATTTTGGTCGATCCGGCACATAAGGTAATTTATATTTGTAATATATTTAAATATTTTATAAAAATAAAATATTTATATAAAATGTGATGATATTTTATTATATACTGAAGTTTCATGATTTTTTATCTTCCTTGGATGTCTGAATAAATAATTATAGCAAAAGTTTTACAAAACAATATTAAAGAATGAAATATTAATAGTTTTATTCTTATTTCAGGCAATTCGTAATGATCCAAAAGTTAATTGGATATGTAATGCAGTACATAAACATCGTGAACTTCGTGGAAAGACATCAGCTGGTAGAAGTTCACGCGGTTTAGGCAAAGGACATCGTTATTCGCAAACTATTGGTGGTTCTCGTCGTGCAGCATGGCTGAGAAGAAACTCCTTATCGCTTCGCAGAAAGCGATAAAGTTTTTAAATATTTTTAATAATAATAATGATATGTACATGATACATCATTGCATTGATATGTTACAGATATTTGTATCAATATTATGGTATATCCTGTACAAAATAAACACTTATTTCCTAATTAGTTGTTTTAAAGTGTTATATTTCATTTTTATAAATTAAGTAAATATAAATATATATATAATAAGATATAGTAAGATTTTACAAGTTTAATTATATGATAAATGCATAATACATTTAATTTACAAAATTCTTAAAATTTTTTTCCGCATTTTTATCTTTCTATTTTATTTTTATTAACGTTATAAAATATTAAAACTTATTTCTGCAATAAACTTTTGTATTTATTTGTTATACATATTCTATATTATGATTAAAAAATATATTTTATTGTCCAGGGCCAGATAATGATTTATCCATAAATTTTTTTTTTGCAAAACATAACCACCACTTGCTTGGTTTACCATCTTCACCATATACCTTTTCTACAAGTCTAACACCAGTTTCTTGTCTTATTTGTTGTAAATATTGTCTCATAGTATCTATAAAAAGAAAAATATTTTTATATTTAATAATTTTCAATTTGATATAAAACTAATGGAAAATATACCTGCTTCTACAGGATTAGTTGGTTTTGCATATACAGAGTTTAAAGGAAAACCAGGATCACCAGGAATATCAAATTTTGAAATAGCAAGAGAATACATTTCATTTGTAGCTTGAGCTTGAGTTGCACATTTCTGTAATCTTTTCAAACATTCTGTTATATATAATGTAATATAAATTAAAACTCTATCAGCTTCGCTCTAAAATAACATAATATTTTATATTTTTTTTTAGGCGTATAAAATTAAAATAAAAATGAAGAACATACTGTTGTTACCTTAATTTCATACGTTCTAAAGAACACATTTGCTTTGAAGAAATATAATGCTTCATCAATTATATCCAAATCCTTATTATTGAAGGGAGGTGCAGGACCTCTAAAATGTGTTCGAATTGGCAAAAGTGCCATATTACCAACATTTCCATTACTTTCAATAAAACTTGAATGATATGCCTAAAATAAAAAAAAAGTAAATAATCATTATAGTACTATAATAAAAAATATTTCATTTTCATTTTTCTATTAATATATATAAATTAATACAAAATGTTAAAAATAAGAATAAATATTTTATATAGATTGAAATCCAAGAAGGTTAGAGATAACATTATATGTCAAAATTCATTGAAATACATATATAATATTTAAAAAATAATTTGAGAAATATTTACTTACAGGCATGATAAATGTAAAAGAATTTCTACTGTGCAATTATAAATTTTTACGTATCAATGTTAAACAAGCGTATTCTCAGATATATATATATATATGCAAATCGATACGTCACATACTCATTTCTGATTAAAGATATTAAAGTTAACGAAACATAACTATTGATTTTAAGAATATAAGAAATTCTTAATCTTTTAACATATAAAATTTTAACATTTCATACAATTTAATTCATAAATATAAATATAATTATATATAATTTTAATAATATCTTTCATTTTAAAAATTGTAACTAGTATTATCATTTTTCGATTGGTAGATAATTATTTTTGTTCTTATTGTTTATTCATTTTATATAAAATTTATATTATTTTATATACATTTAACAAATTTTATATTTTTTAATATATAATTTCGCATTTTAATCTGATTATCATTAAATTAATGATAAAAGTAGTTCTAGTAATATTTCAATAAAATATATCTTGATTTTTTAGATTGGCTATTCTATTCACTTGATGCGAGAATTACTTCCGGTCATTTCCGTTAAATGGCGACGACGATGGATAGTTCATATCGGAGTGTGTTGTCGTAACTTTTTCTTTGTGATTTTGAGAAATCCTTCAATTGTTCTTTTTATATATCATAATTTTGTTACTTTATTGAGTTTATATATGAAAATTAGCTTATAAATTTCTATTTGTAAAAGCGATAAAATCGAAACATAAGCGTGCCTTGTGTCGGACACTTTTGTATGAGAATAATGGCCGATGTTGAAGGAAAAAAGCTCACTGAACTGCGAGTTATAGATTTGAAAACAGAACTCGAGAGGCGTGGACTAGATAAAACTGGCAATAAAGCAGCACTTCTTGAGCGTCTTTCCAAAGTAAATTTTCTTATCCTTTAAATTGTTTTTGTTAAGATTTCATTAACAATAATATTCTTTGTTTTATCGCCATTTTAACCCTTTTGATACCGTTGATAGTTTATTTCAACGCTATATATATATATCATTTCAAAATCTCAATTTTTCAAATAATTATTCCAGTATTGCCATCGATGAACAAATTTTTTTTCTCTAATTATATTCAATTAAATATAATATTACATTTTTACTATTCATTATTATTATTATAACTTATGATAACTTCATTGTTATTTTGATATATAAAGGCCATAACTGATGAAGGTCAAGATCCTGATGAATATTTAATTGTACCTTGTGGTGGATTATGCAAAGTTAGTCCAAGAAAAAATAGTGGTATGTTATTTGACCTATATTAATTAAAAAAGATAGAAAGAGATAGATTTAAAATCATTTTATCAAACCAAATTTATAATTTTTTGCATTTTAGTAACAGGTACAATTAATCAAGATGAGACTAATGATACATTAGAAAATCAAAAAGAAGAAAGTATGGAGATATCTGATAATAATGATATAAAACTTAAACAAGAATCAAAGCCTGTTATAGAAGAAAATACAACAATATCTAAAGTGGAAGTAAGTATAAATAATATTTAATTCATTATAAAAGAATATATTTATAAGAATAACAAAATAAAATTTTATTTTAGGAACTTCAAAGTGAAATTCAAAATAATGTTAGCAAAGAAGTAGAACACAAACAGGAACTTAAGAATCATTTAAATAAAAGTTTGATCGAAAATACACAGGCTATTGATAAGAAAATAGAATCTGATGTAACTACAGTAAATCAAACCACAACTAATTCAGTTTCTACTGTTGAGGCCAATGGTATCGACAATGAAGATTCCATCAATCTAACTATTGGCGAAGATGAAGAAAATCTCCTCGCTGAGGAGGTAATGGATTTAATTAAATCATGACTTTAACATTTCAAGAAAAAATAAAAACTATTTTATATTTTTACTTTATATGTTTCAGACAGAATCTCACGAGAGGCATAAGGGTAAGTTTGTCACATCTTGATTTGCACCTATATATGTACATACATGTATATATGTATATATATATACATACACACATATATGTATGTATGTATGTATGCATAGACGTAAGATTTCAAGGTATAGATATAGCACTACTATTGTCGATGGTCACGAGTAAGTTACTTAAGTATATGGCATCAGAAAGACCAAGAGACATGCTTATCTACGTATAAAATACCTCCATCTATCCAGAATTACGAGCGCGCTGGATTTGTCAACAAATTTACTACTTCATGCTTCATTTTACTTCCGATCTTCGAGCTCCATATTTTCAATCAAGCATACGTGCAGGAAGCGATGCAACCATTTATCATGTGGACATGGCATGCAGTAATGTAGCTGCAGAGTATTATGGCGCGATGATCGACGAGGTTTCAACCAAAATGAAACATATATTCGTCGACGTTCTTGTGCGCAATATCAACTATGTTCTACAAAGTTTATCCCATAAGTGCTAGTCTATAAGTTAGTTAACGCTAGAGTTTGATATAAAGTTACATTTAATTCTACCTAACCACCTAGAGCATCGTTGGATCGTTTGGTCTCCGAATTATGTGGATACAAGAAGACTGAAGTATATGTCAAGCCAAAAATCTTCCCCATATACGGTTGATGATGCATCGTTGTTTATAATCCTGGAGAAATCAATGCCTTAAAACCATCAACTTAAAATAATCGCATGTCATTTTAACGCGCAAATATTTTGCTATCGCAAAAATCAGATATCTTGCATGCGTGCGTGCTTATGTCTGCGCGCGCGCGTGCGTATGTATTCCTTTTGCTACCTTTCTAGTTTTTTCTTTTCCCTTTCCTCTTTGTTTTCCAGTTTCTCTTCATTTCCCTTAAAGTTTTCTTTCAATATAGGTTTTGGTTCAGAGTCTATTTTATTATATAAAGGTACAAAGGTAATTTTAAATCGTTCGAAAATCAAAAGAAAAAAACAAAGTAGGGTCGCTATGGATTATACATTGAAGAGTGAATTTGTGTTATTGCAATCATGCGATCTTCATCATAATTTACTCCGCAATCTGTTAGTGGCTCGGAAAAGTTCCATGCAGGAAATACAGGCCACTAAGCAGCTGGAGTCTTAGGGAGGGAGAAGAAATCTGGCTTCGCAGAAAGTGACTATGCTACCTTGATTGTCTCTGCAGATGGAGGAGAGAAGAAGAAAGTGGAAGAAAACAAGAAGGGAGACTCTAAAGGGAGCAGTAGAGCAGAAGCTGGTGCCAACAACAAGGAAGGGACGACATCAGGTGGAAACGTCGGGACGAAGAGCAAGCAGGACAGTGGTGGAGATGGAAGCAAGAGGTTGGTCTCTCATTGCTAAACGGTTCACAGTGATACGACAACGAAATGTCACACAACTCTATGCTAGCGATGCTCTTCCACCGCATACAATACCATCAGGATAAGATACTGTCGAACGATGGATTTCCAAGCTGAATTATTCGTCACAGTCGCACGCAAGATTACTTTATTCCCTTTTTTTCAATCGCATACGAAGTTCCTTTCCGATCTCGTACGTTTAGGCTGTAATTCTTAACTCTGGAAAGTATGTTAAGAAATCGAGAAATTGGCTAGCAAACTTAACCAAACCAAGTCCTATATATACCGCTCCTATTCATAAACGAATATTTTTCGATGGTGTATTATACGCTCCAGAATTACCAATGAAAGTGATTATACATGCAACTTTTCCTCTCTGAAGATATTCGTTTATTAAACAAACAACAGTTTCGTCGAGCCTAGCAAGATATGTTAGCATCTTGAGATAAATTATACATTCGACAGATCCCGCGATTAACGCGAGCATCAAGTAATCATATCATTCATCGAAGACTACTACTCTATATCGCGTGTGTGTCAATGCTTATTCCAAGTTACAAAGAAGTGTCAAGCCCATCCGGAAGAACTACGAAGGAAATACTCCATTTTTGGAAAGCTTATGTAAGAGGGATGCAAAACAAATATATTTCCCGCACGGACATACTTTCATTACACGAACGATGAAAAATGGATTCAACCGCAATGAAACGTAGTAATTTCATTAAACTGCTAACAAATTGTATCACAGCTGATGTACAAGTGAACGCCAAAACGAATATCTAATTATTATTACTGTTACTGTTGTTTCTATTATTGTTGCTGCTGCTATTGTGGTTATTGTCTTTATCATTATTAACAACGACGATGATTATGATGATGATGATGATAATGATGATGATGACGATGATGATGATAATGATAATGATGGCGATAATAATAATCATGATGACAATGATGATAATCATGATAATTATAACTGAATTATGATAATAATAGCTAATTATGATAATATATAAATATAATTATATAATTTTGTTATAAAGATAAAAGTTGCTAGCCAAATTTATATGCTTAACATAGTTACAGAGGTACCTAATTAAGCCTCGAAAAGAAATTCATTGTTTCTAAAATATTATCTTTTCATACATAATAAGAATTATTCAAATGATTGTCAGATGTAATGAAAATAATAATTGTTTTCAGCGTGGAGTCTAGCAACAAGAGCCAAAAAAGAGATGATAAAGGTAACTATTGAATAATTATTTAAATTCTGTTTCTAGAATTATAATTAAATTTTTAATCATTTATCAATATTATTATAAGTTAAAATACCTATTATTTCTACTTTTGTTTTATAATTATTTTATTCTTTATATAGACAAAAAAACTTCTCAAGTTAGTCCCATTAATGCGAGTAGTAGAAATTTGTGGGTATCTGGGTTATCTTCGAGTACTCGCGCTACTGATTTGAAACAAATATTCTCGAAATATGGGAAAGTGATAGGTGCAAAAGTTGTTACAAATGCAAGAACACCAGGTGCAAGATGTTATGGTTATGTAACTATGTCCACTAGTGAAGATGCTGCAAAATGTATACAACATTTACATAGAACTGAACTTCATGGACGTGTAATATCTGTAGAAAAGGTAAATAAAATCAAAGAAAATATTCCTATATCTTAGACTGTTTATACTTTTTTTCACGTATATTCTCATATTATATAAAGGCCAAAGGTGATACTCAACAAAGTCATATGCGCAAACGAGATACTACGAATGGAAAATCTGAAAAGAAGGAAGAAAAAGAAAAGACAAAAGATAATCATGAGATTAATGATCGAAAAGATAAGGAAACGAAGAAAGAAACAGAAGATAAAGGGACAGAAGCAAGTGAGTGATTCAAATAAATAATATACATAAAGTGATATATATATACTATAAAAGGAATATTTAAATATACCAACAGTGAAAAAATCGGACGAAAAAAACAACGAAAACATTGAAAATAAGAAAGCAGAAGTGCAAGAAAAGAAAGATGAAATTTCGAAAGATGCCGATTCTCGATCAACTAAATCTACTAGTAAAAAACCGGAAAGTGAGAGAGGAAGACGCGACGAAAAAAGAATTCGATCCTGGGATCATCATCGGTCTCATACTCGATCTCGCAGCCGCGAACGACGTAGGCGTGATGATGTGTTGACCTTTGCAAAAATCAGGGTAAAAAATCAATTATTGTTATAAATGAGGCATACATTTTAATATTAATTATTTATTAGAATTATAAAGAGAGTATAATTTTTCATGTATTTCCAGGAGGAAAGAGAAAGACAAAGACTACGAGAAAGGGAGAGAATGCTTCGTGAAGAAGAACGGAGAAGAAGAGAAGATATGGAGCGACAACGGGAAGTAGAACGTAGACAAAGAGAAGAAGCTGCACGATTAGAAAGAGAACGAGAAAAATTAAGAAGGGAAAGAGAAAGAATTGAGCAGGAGAGAGCTGAATTACTTCGACTTGAACGGGAACGTCAAAAACTGGAGCGGGAAAAGCTGGAGCGAGAAAGATTGGAACTGAAAAGGCAACAAATGCGATTAGAAGAGAGTAGACGTGCTCCGCCTCCACCGTCCATTAAACGATGTTCTAGCGATAGAAGGGATCCAAGAGACATATATGTTGAACCAGACAGAAAACGTATGGCCACTGAGCATAGTCGAAAACACATTCCAGAACGTGTAAGCGATCGTCGTGGTGAGATTTTAGATCGCGTCTCAGACAGACGATTAGACGCATCCCCGCCTACTCGCTACGAATCTAGTAGGTAAGATGCGTGTATGGTCCCTCGTATTCCCTCATTTTTGTGCGAATCGAAAGCGGAGAAGATACGAAAGAATCGTAAAATATTACAGATCCAGTCAAGATTTAGGATTGAAAAAGGAATTCAAACGTAGTAGCGAGTTTACTTCCCGTAGTAGTCGTCCCGAAAGCTTTTCCGATGTATCCCGAGGAAGAGAAGTGATTGTACGTCGAGATACTCTTAGCACAACAGCAACATCTATCGATCCCCGACAAGTTAAGGAAAGGTAATATAAAGAAAGATTAATTCATGTTTTTATATAATATTTCGATTTTTTGAATAAGAAAAATTCATCGAAATATTTTTATATAGATACGAACGTGCAAGTACTACTACTTATACTCGTGATCGAGATGTCAGACGTTCTGATACAGATACCCACAGAAGTTCTAGGGATAGTCATACGCGTTACAGTGAAAGTTTCAAACCTACTGGATCTAGTACTCCACGTTAGTATGAAAGAATTCATATGATTTTAGAAAATTGTTTGATTAAGATGATCTTAACATTTTTATATGCATATAGGTGATAGTCGTTATGTTGAAAGCAATCGAACAACCAGTAGTTGGCATTCTGGACCTTCATCTACAAAATCATTTAATTCCGTACCTAGTAGCGGAACTCGAGATCCTCGAAACGAACCATCTAGTTGGAGTTCTAGATCTTCTGATAATGTAAACAGGTATACATCAATCTCTTTGTAAAATAAATATTATATTTGATTCGCAAATAAGATCGATTAAATAAATAAATTTATTTCAGATGGAGTAATTCAAGCAGTATGGGAAACACATTACGACATCCAGTTCCACCTACGTATCAAAGTGGACCTATTCAATCAATGGGATTAACTGCACCCGGGACAGCGCCTTCATACGATCGTTTTGATCCATATAAATCATCTATGCCGAGCATGAGAAAATATTGATCGTATACTGCTGATTTTTACCATTATAACGAATAATTGGTGAATTTTTATATCCACCTGTTTCTGCTAGCACACACACACGCGCGCCCATACTTACTCTCACATATGCACACGCACACTAAATTATTTATATTATTGACAAATCAATTTTCATTATATTTCAGCAATTAATCGTATACGTAAATTCCGATTGTAACGTGATCGTATACAATTGATAGACAAATTGTGATTCAAGAAAAGCCCGAATAATTCCTTGTTGATAAGTGGCGTATACGTATATCTTAAATCTCTTTCAATATTTGTATTCAAGTTGCTATCTTTAAATTAAGTTTTAAATGAATTAAACCGAATTGAACGTCTCACTCCCGATACTCATCTAAGCAGTCTATTCATCTAAGCATTATAATTACGATTTTTGAGTTTTTGATGTCATTCAATTTCTGTAAAAATTTCATATCATCTTTCCCAATCTTTTTTTTATATTTAATGATCTAAAAACAAAAAAAATAGTAGTATTATTATTATTACTATTATTACTCTAATTATCACTATTATTACCATTGCTTACTACTAGTACTATTATTACTATTATTATTACTATTACTACTACTATTGCTATTATCACTACTGCTACTATTATCATCTCAATTATTACTGTACTACCATTACTGCTGCTATTGTTACAAATAAATACTTTAGTGATATTCATCGCGATGAATGTAAACATATGGTATGACCTATATGCAGTGTATATACCGATATACAGTGTATATGTCATACTGAAATATAATGGATTTTTGTACATTTGTTAATAGACACGATATAGAGATCTAGAGAGAGACGCTCGAAATGGGACAAACTTTTACTCGTTTGTCTACAGCGCAACTACATTTATATAATGCGTTGTATCAATTGTTATTTGCAACTTATTTCAATCAATGACGCGTATTCATTTACATCGTTGGATGTATTCTTATAGGATAAGACATACAGAATAGTGTTATAAACAGTTACATCGTGTACCTTTAACAGATTCCTTGTAGAAATACGTACATATTCTCATAAGGATATGACTGAACAATTTGTATATTGAATTTCACAAGACAAAACAATGTATCTAATGATGTTGGAATTTAGGTTCATACTTGAAGCACACGTACTATGTTTCAGTATAGCGATAACTACTTCAATATAAATAAATTTATGGTATATTAGAATAATTTGTTTTGATATATCTATAATTTTGTATTTTAATGATTTTTGCCAATTTTGTTTATTTGATTCCAGTTCATTATTTAAATTTTATTTCATCGATAAAAGAAGAAATTAATCAGAGGATAAGCGTACTATATATAACGACTGTGAACTAAAAAAGCAACTGTGAAATAAAAAAACAATTTCAGATATATAAAAATTAAAACATTCAAAAACTCAAGTATATAAAATTTAGATATTTGCGAATTCAGATATTTATCCCGAGAAATTGTCTGCTACATATATTCGCAAATGTATATTTTTGGCACACCATTGTGTTGAGTGAAAAGAGAACGAATAGAAATACACGATAGAGAGAACACTTTCCCTCAGTCGAATGAGTCAAGGATGGTAGTTACTGTGGAAGAAGAAAAGAGAAAAGATTGAGGGAATGGGAAAGAGTGAGGGAATCATTTCATCGAGAACAAAGTATGTCGAGGTCTTTTCACGGACAGTCATCCTAATTGAGGTTTACCCCATGTGTAGTGATGATTGCACGATTCCGATGATTTCCTTCCTCCGTTTTAATTTTTTTATTTATCCCCCTCTTTTTTTTACTTCTCCTTCTTTCCCTTCATCTCCTCTCTTTCTCATTTACATATATGATCCTTTCTCTTGTTTTCTCTACCTTATTTCCGTCCCCCCTCCTTTCTTGTCAACCCCCACCCCCCCAGTCAAAACTCAATAGACGATGGACAATTCGCCGGTAGTCTCGCGAACGCGATAACTTTGTTGAAATAGTTGAACGTTGTATGCCCGATCGCGAATAATAAGTGTTGTAATATAATCGTGATAAAAACTGTGTGGTATGTGAAAAGGATCGGTTGAATGTTTTCTCTGGATCAGGATGTCATCATCCATTGTTTTGAGTAAGTGATTCGAACGATTTATATGATTTACGCGCGCTTTCATACAATTTTATGAATGATATTTATTTATTATTCATTTTTAACGTTTGCATCATCGATAAGAAAATGGGAAAAATACAATAGACTATATTTGAAAGTTTCAATTTTATTCATTTTTCTGCGCTACTTAAATAAAAAATCAAGATTATTGATTCATACTGCCTTGCGATTATTTAGGCGCGAAAACTTTAAATCATTACATTCAATTTTTTACATATTTTCAAATTTAAAATTATTTTTTCATATTCTAATTATACATATAATAATATATATTATTTTATTAAGTTATATTTCGTTTATTGTTATTGATTTTCAATGTTACATTATTAATAATTGACATCTATATCGTACAACCCATATGATGCGGGTTAAATCGGTTTAAATACAAGATAAAACGTATTGTGCATTCAAAATAAATGAAATGAAAATAAACATTGAATTACGAAAGAACGGTATTCCTAACTCATCAATTGAAAGTAAAGGTAGCGTTAACTATACAATTGAAAAGAGGACAGCATAATTTTTCACGAGGCAGAAAAAAAATGACAATGATAGATGATTTTTAATTCGCAAATATTTTGATCAAAAATACAATTATTGTAATCCCATTTAGTAGATTTAATTTATTACTAAACTCACTATTATTTATTGCTTCATTGCTGTATATATATAACTAGATGATGAATCAGTGAATGGAAGAAAGGTGCGCTTTCTCGCCAAGCAACTTTCACCATCGATGAAGTCCGAGTGCGTAGACAGATTCCAAAAACGTTCGCTTGATCGTTCGCTTTCTTTTATTCTTGAGAAAGAAGATTGAGAAGGAAATGAATATCGTTCTTAACGATACGCGTTTTTTCAGATTTTTGAGATTTTTTTATTCTTCCGTGAACAAAGGTGAATACTTGCACGTAGTATTTCAAAATAAATTCAAATATAATAAACTCGCGAAATTGAAAAAGTTTCACCGATGGTTTCGTTACGCTTCCGATTCGATTTCACGGAGAATTGAATTACTTCTCATATGCCAACACGCTTTTTCTATCGATTTTACTTTTAGTCTTGCAATAGATAGTCGAGAAATCGTGTTAATAGGTTATTAACATAAAAAAGGAAATAAAAATTTAATTCATCGAATATAATAAAGCACGATTCAAAAATTTTTGAATACTGTGATAATCAATCAACGAATGATCTTAATATTTATTAATAATATCGAATGCTACATTTCAAAAAGTAACGCGAGTAATATACGTAATATAGTAATTATAATACTTAGATTCGCTTCGACATATCGTAGATGAATCGCTAATTTTCCAGAATGATTTTTATGTAATAATTATCTTGCCTGTAATTGTTCCACAATTACATGAAATCGGTAATAATCTTCATCATTTTTAGTTTTATATGATTCAAATTGCGATCTACTTACACATCTTTTAATTCGTAGTTTTATTTTTTATGGAAGAAAAAAAGAAGATCGATTTCGGAATAATCAATGTATGCTCTATTCCATGCTGCTTGATGTACCTGAATGTTTCAGAATTATGCATAATATGGAGTTTGCTAACGAGTTCCTGGTCATATACCGAAGAAGTCACCCATTATCGTTATCATTCTGGTAAGTAAATCTCATCGTTAATCTGTTTTATTAAATAAAAGCGCTGATTAATTCAATCGGATCTTATATATAACATTATAATAACATGCGATATAAACGATACACAGCATCAAACAAATTTGGAACATCTCAGACATTTGTAACACCGATAAGAGGATGGAGAGAGTCAGATAGATGGGATAATAGCGATCCACAAAGATTGGGTCCACCAATTTTTCGAAAAAATACGCATATTAGACCTTACGTAAGATTAGCGAAAGTTGAAGAAAAACGAGAACAGCCGGATCCTCTGGTTACAATTACCGAAACTTTAGGTGCCTTAAATACTGTCGGGAGTTATATCGTTAATATGACCAGAGGAGTGGAAAACTCAAATTATCCACCAAAGGAATTACCATCAGCTA
Organism: Apis cerana; assembly: GCF_029169275.1. Taxonomy (NCBI): domain Eukaryota; kingdom Metazoa; phylum Arthropoda; class Insecta; order Hymenoptera; family Apidae; genus Apis; species Apis cerana. The sequence goes on along the minus strand of NC_083855.1, from coordinate 11,745,476 downwards.
TATACACTATTTCGAAGAATATTTTAGGTAAGATTTTGATAAGATTCAACTCTTTTTTTTTCAGAATTTATAAATCTTGCATTTAAAAATAGTTTAATTATATTTCTCTTAGGACGCAATGTAACAGACAGTATTGCACCGTTAGTCCGAGGTGTAGCTTTACCTCTACGACCTATACCGACCGAAAGTTCCTCTGTCTCTTCTGTTTCTTCTTCTCCTGTAGAAATTAATCAAAACATTAGGGAAAAGGAATCAATGATATCGTCGGTCGATTGTACTACGGCAGAAGGCAATCTTGGAAAATGTCAGGATTTAAGTAATTGTCCTCAATTGTTACTCGATTTGACCAAACTCAGACAATCATTATGCTTTAAAAGTTTATTTGTTCCGGGTGTTTGTTGCCCATTGACGGATAAAGTTAATAATAATGAAACTAGGTAAATTCAACAACAATAGTTTCGTTATGTCTTGTTATAGCAAGATCGTTCCATAACCTAAAAAAAATTGGAATGCGTGAATTTTCAGCTCGATAGCCGGTATAATTCCAGCACCAGGAATCGAGCCACCCATACATTCTCCATCGAGACCACCAGTCCGACCAACGAAGCCACATCAAACTCCTCGACCCATTCCATTGTTCCCTGTCATTACAACTGGTAGCATGATTACAATTACTATAGAATTACAGAATTTACAATTACGACTATTATTTACTGTAGAATTCGTTTCAGTATCTCCTATCAATCCGTTGGTGAACCATTCAACCAATTTCTTTGGATCTTCAACATCCGGCAGTACTATTGATAATAATTTTATACAAGACGACGAAGGTAAATGTCTCTAAATGTAAAACATAAAACACATAGGAACGAATAAATGTGGATAATGTGGATAAATTCTTATGGTAGAATGCGGAGTGAGAAACTCGGGTAAATATCGAGTAGTCGGTGGAGAAGAAGCTCTTCCAGGACGTTGGCCTTGGATGGCAGCGATTTTTTTACATAGCTCTAAACGCACGGAATTTTGGTGTGGTGGATCTCTGATTGGATCGCGATTCATTTTAACTGCGGCTCATTGTACACGCGATCACCGTCAACGGCCGTAAGTTACTCGTTCGTAAGTAAATGTTTTCAAAACTTTTACATAAGAATAGATAAAATGACGATTTTCGAACCTTCAAACAGATTTGCTGCTAAACAATTCACTGTACGTCTTGGAGATATAGATCTCGAAAGGAATGATGAACCATCCGCGCCGGAAACTTACATGGTTAAACAAATTCATGCACATCCAAAATTCTCTCGTGTTGGGTTTTATAATGATATTGCAGTTCTGGAGTTAACGAGGACTGTTCGAAAATCTCCTTATGTAATACCGATTTGTTTACCGCAAGCACATTATCGGAACGAACGATTTGCTGGTGCTAGACCAACCGTTGTTGGATGGGGTACTACCTATTATGGTATATATATGTATACTTTTTCTATCCCTTTTATTTTTATTCATATTTAATTCATATTCATTTTTTTCTATTATTTCTATTTCTTATTTTCTCAAGAATTAAAAAATTATTGTATGATTTCTTTCAATAGGTGGAAAAGAAAGCACGGTACAGCGGCAAGCAGTGCTTCCAGTATGGAGAAACGAAGATTGCAACGCAGCTTATTTTCAACCAATTACCAGTAATTTTCTTTGCGCTGGTTATAGTCAAGGCGGCAAAGATGCTTGTCAAGGTGATTCCGGTGGTCCACTTATGCTTAGAGCAGATGGTAAATGGATTCAGATCGGTATTGTCTCGTTTGGTAATAAATGTGGAGAACCAGGATATCCGGGAGTATATACGCGTGTCACTGAATACGTAGACTGGATTAAAAATAATTTGAATTAAGCATGAGTAATTTTCATCCTAATTGATTTGTATTTCCGACTTCGCATGACATGATTCTTATTCGGTAATACAATATCATTGTAAGTATAATATGTGAGTGCCAAGAATCTTAATTTATACATTACCTCTTTATATTATATGCACTAGTGTAACTAGAATAATTGCACATATATTTGTGCAATCATACAAATTTGTAAATTATATTATAATAGTTGTACATACGCGCGCACACTTATATATGCAAATATATGTAATTTAATAAATTAAATTTATTTATTTATTAGCAATAGTAACAAATATTACCTATATGAATGCGGCTGTAAACTCTCAATTATTTGTTCCTCAATTGTTTTAATTTCAAGAAATCGTTTACCTATCTGTTGTTCGTTTATTCATTTAAAATTACATAATTCGTTTAATTACAATGTATTTTACATTTAATCCTTGGTTCTTATAATAAAAAGACGACCAACGGTTTAGAAATCTTTGACATTTCAGAATGAAAACTAAAAGTAACTCAGTTCCAAATTTCAAAAGTTTCGTCGAACAAATGATCGATGGAGCGTTAAAAAATAATGGTTAGTGTAATAATTAACGCTCATTTTATTATTGTATATTACATACATTTAAAATATCCTGCATAGATCAAATTGTACAATTCCATCAAATGATTTATGAGAAATGGAATTTTAAGAAATTATTGGAATTAGAAAATGCTAACTATAAACAAAATGAAGAATCTTTAGATTCGAAAGAGGTATCAACTAATAAATAAAAATTTTGTAATTAGTATTAATTGTGTTATTTACATTTCAAATTTTAGAACATATCAGCAACGGTAGCGCATCGTAGATCGCGTCGCTATAAATATAAGCGAACTTCGGTAACGATTTTCCATAAAATGCCTAGTCAAAAAGATGTGACAGAAATAAGACAAACACCAAACTTCGTTTCGATTAACAATAAGGAATTTACTAATGAAAAAGAGGATTTGAATAAACTAGATGACATTAATCTTTCTCCTATCATTGGTGATACTAAAGTTATTGAACTTTGGAGCAACTCAACAAACCGCGCAGCAGATAAATTACAAATTGCGACAAACAACGTTTCTGTGGTTGACTGTGATCATATGCATGGGTTATTATTCTATTTATAAAAAATCAAATTTCGTCAAATTTATTGAATTTAGAAAATAGTTTGCAACATATACTTGTTTGCTTAAAAAATAAAATATAGATTAGCAAGTCAGCGACAAAATGAAAAAAAACTATCCTTTGAAGCTTGGAAAAATAAGAAAACTATCACATATAAACGAATACTTAAAAAAATAGAAACTGAAAAACAGCAAAAATTACTTGAAAACTTAACAAATACAAAATGGAAAAAAATTGCTCAACAGGTTTGTATTATAATTAATTATTATATAATTGTATAATAATTAATTTCTCGACTTTCTTTTCAAATACTTCGTATTTTTTAATAATTTTAATCTTAATAATTTTTTTTTAAAAAAATAATTTTTTTTCACTCCTTAAGGCGCAAATACGTAAAGAAAATAAAAATCGGCGAAAACAAAAGTTACTTTCTAAAAAATATTTTGAAATGAATAATTGTAACGGAAAATCTAATTGTAATAAAATGAATGAAAAACAAATTATTGAAGAATTTATTTCAAATTCATTTGGAGAAGAAAAAAATATGAAATTACATAAAGAAAAGAAAAATGAACCGAATATTGTGCGGTAAAATCTTTTAAATGTATTTTACATAACTTTTATTATATAAAAAAAAAAGAAAAATAAGAAATTGTTTTCATAATTTTCAGAGGATCAAGTAACAATCCTAATAACGATAGAAAAAATAGAGTGTCTTCAATGATTAATTCTATTGAAACTATTGTATTTTGTTCTTGGTTAAATCAATTGAATTGCGCACTTCATAACAAATATTTACGTGAACGTCGACATCTTGTACGATCGTTTTATTGTCAACCTTTCTATTATGGAGATGAAAAGTTTTATATCAGATAAGTACTTACAATTGTAAGTATATATATGAGAAATTATCTCTATCTCGATCGCTTCTAAAAAAAATATGTAAATAAAATTACATACAGAATTCCTAATATCAGGATCAGTACAAAATAAAATATATTAAATAGTGATAATTCACTTTATAAATGCGACATATTTTGTATACTTATAGTAGATATAATAATAACTGATCAAATAAAATAACAGTTTTGAATAAATTTTCATATTTGATTTAATTAATATATTTAATTTATAGCCTTATTTCTAAGATTTCAATTAATGAAAAAATAATAAAGAATTTAAATTTAAATTCAATAATGATTCCAACAATTAAATCAAATAGTTTTATTTATACTTTATAAATATTTTTATATTCTTTTATATTCACTGACAGTAATTATATTTTAATATCCAAATTACATATATTGAATATTATTTGCACTAATTTATTATTCTAAATTTCAAAAATATTATTGTTTTATTATTAAATATAAATCCAAAAATATCAATGAAATTTAAAATATATATATATTTTTATTTTTTTATATTTTAAAATATTTTCCAAGTTGCTCCTTTTCAAATAAATTATAATTTTTTTTGAAAATATTTAAAATATTATTTTAAAAAATCTAATATATATAATTATTCAATTGCATATTTTTATTTTTATTGTATTATAAAAAAAATTCCATTATTATATACAAAAAATATTTATTTGTTTAATTTCTTTAATATCTTATAATATTTATCTTCATATATAATTTTTTTATTATTATTTTTATTATTTTTTCTTTAATTATAATTATATAATATTAATAGATATGATATTTCAAAATTATGTTGTAAATTTATAAAATAAATTATAGTATTTATGAAATATTTTAATTATCAAATATATTAAACCATATTAATTAATGACATTTATAAATATACATATATAAGTTAATATATTCCTATACATCCGCGTCATATGTATTATTTATTTGTTTTTTTAAATGTAAAAATTTTGTTTGCATTTGTTTCGCCATTAATTTAAACTAATCTTTTTGTAATTTATATATAACTAATTTTTAATTTAAAAATATAAATTTCGATTTTCATTTACAAACATTTTGTCAATATAATTTATAAAAATTCAAAGTCAAAAAAATAAAAATGAAATAATTTGTAACATATATTAATATTTATATTCACTTTAGGTAGTTGTAATATTGCATTTATTTACTATTCCCAATATGTTTGTCTATTTCATTGATAAAAAAATATAGTTTCAAGAAAGAAAATAATAAAGTGAACTATTTATTCGAGAACGGTATTTTTTAAATAATTTACACCTTATATTTAACAAATTTAGACATTTTTTTTATACCTTACATATAAATATATATACATATATATCACAATATTTGTATAAATTTGAAACACATTTATACATTATATTACATTATAAATAAATGATATAAATAAATTCAATAAAAAATTATAATATTCAATTATCAAATTTATAATAAGATTGTTGCATGAAATATGTACATCGTATTGTTATAATATTTTTTTCTATTTGCACTTATAAACAGTTTTAAATTTAGTTATTTTTAATTATTACAATTTAATAAATATAAAACATATAGATTACGTATGTATAACACATGCATCGAAATATATATTTTCTTATATTTAAATATCTGAACATAAACACTAACCTAAAATTATTAATTGATAATTGTATTATTTTTCTTGGAAATAAGCATACGACAACATTATGGAGAAGGAAGGTAAATAGTTTCAAAATAATAAATTGAAAAAACAGTTATACTTTCAATTTTTATTTTTTTCAGAAATCTGTCAATACTTTAATGATATTATCAAAGATGAAAAAGATGTTTCTGCTGGAATGGCTGCTATACGTACACTATTAAAAGTTTTAGAGTATTCAAAGTGTAAGAGTATATAATAAATTTTTAAAAAATATATATCTTTATTATATATTTTTCTTCATCTTGTAGCTGAAACGGTTCAAGAGCTCAGGTATTGTTTACAGAATGCAATAGATGCAATGAGATCTACTGAAAATCCTGTAACTGCCATTGCATCTGGAAGTGAATTATTTCTTCGTTTTATAACTTTGGCTACATTAGATACTCCTGTAAGAATATATTAATATGATTTGTCATAAGTCTTACTCTTTTTCTTTATAATATTTATTTTAATCTTTCCTTTTTTTAATTTTTTTTGTTACTTTAGTATTAATATTCATAATGGGTCAGTTATTTGAATATATTCAAAATCTTAAATCATATTATTATTTATATTTATTTATCTATATTACTATTATATTAGTCATTTGCAGAATGTAAGGGTATTATGCTCCATAGAGGCAAAATGTTTTATGAGAAATTAGTAGCTGCCAGAGGAAAAGTAGCAAAAGTTGCAGCACATTTCATTAAGGATGGCTCTGTAATTTTCATTTATTTAAAAAATTTTTCATTTATTTGAAAATTTTTTTTGGTTTTCTAATTTTTTATTATATTTATTACAGAAAATACTTACTCATTCAAAATCTAGAGTTGTATTGCAAGCAATGAAAGAAGCTGTTGAAAGTAATAAAATATTTGAAGTATATGTAACATGTTCTTCTCCAGATAATAGTGGGTAAATATTCTTTTTAATAACTTAAAATGTAAATATTAATATATAATATATTTATCTTTTTCATTTTTTAATGGACAGGGAAGAAATGTATGAAAACTTAACAAAATTAGGTTTATCTTGTACATTGATATTAGATTCTGCAATGGGATATGTTATGGAACAAGTTGATATGGTCATGGTAGGAGCAGAAGGAGTTGCAGAAAGTGGAGGTGTTATTAATAAGGTATATTATAATTTTCTTAATTGATCAGCTTTAAATGACATTACAATTTTTAATCTTCATTGATATTGATTTATAGGTTGGCACATATACAATGGCAATGTGTGCTAAAGAGGTGAAGAAACCATTTTATGTCTTAACAGAGAGTTTCAAATTTTCAAGAATATATCCCTTAAATCAAGTAGATCTTCCAAATGAGTTTAAAGTAAAATATTAAAATTTTCTATTATTTTTAATTGAGATATAGAATATATTTAAAAAATTGTTTTTTTATTTTTTCTTTTACAGTATACAGCAAGTACATTAAAAAAAGATTTGCAAAAAGAACATCCATTAGTTGATTATACGCCACCACATTATATTAGTCTTCTCTTTACTGATTTAGGTATATTAACACCTTCAGCTGTAAGTGATGAACTTATTAAATTGTACTTGTAATATGTATGTGCATATACCAAAATACATATACAAATAATTTTAATACGAATATAGGTAAAAATAAAATTATTTATACAATGACAATAATAAATATTTAACTTTACAAAAGACTTTGATATAAGTTTTATTAATTCTTAAAATAATATTGAGTATTGTAAAATAACACACTCGTTTTTTTAAAATCTCATTTCCAAATAACACACGATAAAACACTTATTCTTTGTTATAATACAATAGAGAAGTTCAACATTGTTTTGAATATTTATAAATTTTCTCCTAGTTATGACTTATTAGAAGATGACTTACGCATCTCGCACAATATACACATGTATACAATATCTATAACCACATTATCATATTAAATACAAATAATCTATATAATGCATCTCAATAGTTGAGCATCACCGTATTGCACAGCAATAACTAATAAGATTTATAACTTTTAACAAAATTAAAAAAAATTGTTGTAAATTAATTAGTAACTTATGCATTAAAAAAATCTTTAAATTTGCAATATTTATTACATATATAAATAATGCTTTAAAACTTTTATATTTTATATTTAGTTTCTTTAATGAAACATAGGAAATAAAGATATGAAATTATAAATGTTTTTGAGTTAATACTCATAATTAGATAATTTTGTTTTTTTATATTATTTAACATGTGTTTACTACGCTTATTGCGAAAATTTCTTCTAAATAAATATAATTCATGATTAAACATTTTTCGTTTTATCAATAAATACTGGCTATTAAAACTGAATTATCATTTGGACGGATATATATAACATAAGGAATTAAAGCGGAAATATTAATATAAAAAATGAAAAAAATAAGTAATAAAAAATTTATCGATATTGGATCATCCTAATAATCTTAAAGATTTTTCAAATTTTAAAAGAAACTGAATAAAATTTTATGTATGATTATACCATAGTATGATAAATATTCATATTTTCTATTGATAATAATATAAATACAATGAAAAAATAGAAATATCGATGGTTCACTATGAAAAACTCACTTTTAACTATGTTTACATTTGATTTGATTTTCATTAAATGTAATATATTTTTAAAATTTCAGTAGAATCATTAATTTATTCTGGAATATTATCATACATCACTTTAGAAGAAAAGAAATAAGAAAAAATAAAAAATAATAATATTTACAAACGAATATTTCATAATAAATGACTTATTGGTAATTATTAAAATTTTTTCTTATTGAATTTAAATATTCAAGATTTTATAATTATTAATAATTAAAATAATATTATTATCTGTTCCAAGTTATATATAATTATGTATATATATACATATATACATATATATATGTATAAAAATCTTTATTTAATCACGTATAACTAGTCACATAAACTTTTTTTTTTTAAATAGATTATTGCGAGATTTTCATAGCAAATCATGAATCTATTATGTATACACTTTTAGTAATGTTCTAACATTGCTTTTTAAAGCTCTAATCTGAACTTTTATAAGATTTATATGAAAAAATTGATTATTATAATAAACAATGTGAAAAAAGTAATATTCATGATACAAAGATTTTAGCACCAATTTAAGCTTATTATTATTTATAAATACGCTTGAGAAAGTGTTTCAACAACAGTGTATATCTGATCGAAATGAGGACGTTTTTCAGGTTCATATTCCCAACATCGTAACATTAAACGGTATATTTCATCAGGTGTATTTTCTGGTGCTGGCATTCGATAACCTAAGAGAAAGAAATCTTTATTTAAATTTTGTATAAATTTTCTATCCTATTCTATTTAGTTTTAGATAATTATAATAGAATCTCATATAATGCAAATTTCTATAATACATTAAAAATATTGCGATTATTGTTTTCATATACGATTCGACAACGCTTCATACATATCATATATATATATATATATATATATATATAATATAACATGATAATAATTATTATACGAAAAAAATTCTCGTACAACATTTGTTAATATGAATTCATATGTTATATATATATACATATATATATCTTAATCGCATTATATAAAGGATCCACTTTAATAATAACAATTATTATGTAAATATTACAATTTAAACATTACCTGCATCTATCTTTTCACGAGCTTGAGAATTAGACATTCCACTGTAAGGATTTCCACCTTTAGAAAATATCTCCCACATTAAGATTCCATAACTCCATACATCACAAAGTGATGTATACTTGCCTATTGAAAATATTATAATAAAAAATAATATTAAAATTCTTAATATGTATATTATGTGTAACATTTTTCTTAAATACCGAAATTTAATGCTTCTGGTGCAGTCCATTTAATTGGAATTTGTTTCATACCATCTGAAACTATATATTCTTCTTCTTCTCGTGACATTCCAAAATCTGATATTTTTACTATAGATTCATATCCTAAATATATAATATTATTTTTAATATTCTAATTCATATATTTTGTAAATTATTTTTATAAAAATTAAAAATCAAAATATTCTTACCTACGAGACAGTTCCGAGCAGCTAAGTCTCTATGAATACAATATTTAGATTCCAAATAGCGCATACCTGCAGCTGCATCTTTACACATTCGAAGCTGTTCTTGTTGTGTAATAGTATTAGTATTTTTTCTTAAATAAGTTAACAGTGAACCGCCTATCACATATTAATTTAGCATTAATAAATAATTATATTCTATAATTTGAAAAGTTTTTAATTCCAAAATTAAAAATTAAAATCTTTTAATTTAATAATAAATTTTATTAAATTTATTAATTTAGTCAACATACCGGGAACTAATTCCATAACAATCATAATAGGTTGTTTTTGGACACAAATTCCAATAAGCTTTACTATATTTGGATGATCATATTGTTTCAATATACGTCCTTCTTGCAAAAATTTACGTTTTTGTTCATCCGGTAGCGTTACTTTACAAGTTTTTACAGCCACCTCAGTCTTACAGGTTTTTAATTGAGCTTTATATACATCTCCGAAGTTACCCTAAAAATATATAATATTTTATGAATATCTAATTTTATACAATTCATGTGAATTTTTTGAATTGACATTTTAAAAACTTAAAATATTACAATTTATTAAAATAAGTTAAATTTATATAATTTATATAATTATATAATTTGTGTAAGAATAAAATATACAATATATAACAATAAGATACTTTGAGATGCAAAAAATTAAAATAATTTCTTTTTTCTTTAAATTTTAATACCCGTCCTATTTTTTCTAGAAGAATTACATCATCGTTATTAAGTTCCCAACGTTCACGTAAAATTGGTGTTTTGAGGATAGCTCCAGATCGACTGGTAACTGGTAATCCGGATAACCATTGATGTCTGATTAACTCTTGAATTGATGGAAACGTAGGGCCTTCAAATCTGTAATGTCCCTAAAATTAATAAAAATACATACAAATACATTTGTTTCTGTATCCTTCATATATAAACATATAGTATCAAATTAAATAGTTGCTTACTTCAGGAGTAGTTTGCACTATAAAATGCTTGTGTCCATCCCAACAGACAGATAAAACTATTTGGCACTCATCATTTCTTGTTGTTTCGCGTACTAAGAAGTCTCCTTCAGTGACAAGTAATCTTACAACTTCTTCTCTTGGTAGTACACCATGAAACCATTCTTCCTCCATAAGACCTCCATTTCCATTTCCCTTCTGATTAGTTGTTAAATGTGAAATCCGAAAAGATGCCTATAACAATAATATATAATACTGTATTTAATAAACAAAAATTCATCACATTTAGAATTATCACACCTAGTACAAAATTTCTTTTTCTACCTATCATTACCTATAATTATTATCGCTAATTGCATCACAAATGTTAGTTTTAAAAACAATTGAATGTAATTTATAAAACAGGATAAACATGCTTAATATTAAAAACCAAAAATAAAATTGTTATCAATTCAATTGTAAATTTTTTATGACACACATTCTTTCATAAGCATTTGATATGATAAAAAAGAAGCAATTATGCATAAAATATATTTATATCTTTACAATAAACGGGTAACATATAAAGAAAACATACAACTGGTAGAGTATTATCTGCTTTTGGAGTAGGACCTTCGCTACTCGATCTAATTGTTCCATCTTTTGTGTCGTTTATTATTGGTAAAGATTTGAAGGGAGATCTAAATATTGTCATGAATCGTTGATTTCTTCGTAATGTAAACAGACCAATATCTGCAACTGTATTTTTCTGCAAGGGCAGTGATGCTAACTAATATCAATCATAATATCAATCAAATAAAATTGCTTTATATCGAAAAACTATTTGTAATACAATAATTTTCTTTAACAAGGTAATTATAGAATATTTATAAAAATGTTCGATTTATACATAATTTTAATCTATTACCTTGCTAATAGAAGGCGAATCAGCAAAAGAACTTTCCATTGAGAGATCATAACCAAGTGGTAATTCTTCACAACCTAATTCATTCAAAGCAGCTCTAATAACATCCACTTGTCGTTGAAGTTTTTTTTCTTGACAACGTAAACGTAATTCTTCTCTTTCGCGGGAATAATCCAAAATCGATATCCTAATGAAAAAATAAGAAAAAAAAATAGATAATGTGAATAGGAAAAAAATATATTTTAATATCATCAATATTAATGAAAATATAATAATTTATTTTTATAATTATATAATAATTATCTTATAATAAAATATTCTTACTTAGAATCGCTATTATTTTCTGATGGATATTGTGGATTTTGTCGACTTTGTTGAGTTGCTTTTAATGAGTTTTCTAGTTCTGTTAACCGATTTCTTAACCAATCTATAGTTAAATTATCTACTGTTAATTTATTTGGTAATAATTTTCCCGATGTATCATCCACGAGATTTTCATCGAAAATAAATCTTATTGGAGATGCAGGTCGCGTTCTATAACAAATGTTAATAAATTTTAATATTATTTTGAAAAATTATATTGATAAAAACAAATTTGAAATGAATACCTATGTTTTCCTATAAAATCCCTATATTCTTCTACAGGTTTCACACAATCTACAGCTTTTTGCATTCGCCGATGTATTTCTTGAAATTTATCTGTTGTAAAATCAGAATATTTCACTATATCCTGAAGTATGGTTTTCCTATCATGTAAAGAACAATGTTTTTATATTTATAATATAATGGATATTGTTATTATAACAATCATTAATGTTTACCTTTTCTATTACCATATGTTTGCATGAAAGTTTCATGTAAAATAAATAAGTATTTCATAGAATACAACAAAGAAATACATAATAAATTTTTTTCAGAATTTAGAATCAATAAAATGCTTACCATGATGTTATAAATTCTTGATGAATTGCCTGTTGTCGATGAAGTAAACTTGGTAAGTAACAAGTTCTTAAGTCATGTTCACACTCTGTTACAGCACCCAAAAGTAATACATATTCATTATGGGTAAGATGAAGTTTTCTACAAGCTTTTTGATATTTTTCTCTTACTTCATCCAATTTTCTACCAACTCTACCCGCTAAACATATATTATAGATAATAACAATTAATTGTAAATTAATTATAAAATATAAATACTTACATTTAACATAATGTTCTTCAAAACGGGATCTCATCAATTTATACATTTCTAGATTTTTCTGATACTCTAATTTTTTTCTGGCAACATCATCAGTTAACTACAAGATAATATATATAATAAATATATAATATGTAATATAAAATTTAATTTTTTACTGTTTATTTATACCTGTTGAAATTGATTGTTTAACCATGTTTGTTCTTCTTGATATATTTTTCTAGCTCGTCTTCTTTCAGAATGTAATGTTGTAATATGTTCAACTACTATAGCTTCAATAGAATCTGCTTGTTGTTTGATTAATTTTGCTGTTTGATCAATAGAGTCCATAATATCCTTCCAACTCTACAATATAGTACTATGTAAGCAAATGTTTCTGAGAAATTATTATAAACATTTAAGAAAAATTATAAACATTCATTTCAATTTTGAACACATACTTGTGCTATTAGACTACCAACAAGATCTTCATTACGTTCAATCTTTTTTCCTTGCATCGTCAAGGAACAGATCGTTGAAGCATATTCACGATCTGATTTAACTTTAATCGTTAAACATCGTCTCATTGTTTCCAGAAGTTTAATTTCAGCATCTTGACGGGCGAGTAACGCCTCATGTGATGATTGTCCTTGTAAACTCGTAGAAAAACCCATCCCGCTTATCGTATATAAAACTAAAAATCGCCGTCTTACCGACTTCTTTAGACGTGTCACGAACAAAAATTCATTCTTATGCTAGACAAATGTAGTGACATTAATGTTAGCAGAGAATCTAATGAACCTCAATGAATCATTCATCGAAATATTACATTGCAAACACAGATTTATGTATACATTATTTAATCAGATTATTATATATCTCTACTACAGCTCACTTAGCTGAGATCAACACTTATATTTATACAGACCTCAAAGTGCAAAAATTTACTTTTATTCCAGAAATACCGTCATGAAGCAACAAATAAAATAGATGATCAATTTAACTTTGATAAAAATAGAAACCAACATATAAAATCTTAATAATACATTAAAGAAATAAACTAATAATTTATTTTCTTTTTTTTGAAATTATATTATGAAAAAAATTTATTTTATTTTTTTTATTTCAATATGCACCTTTATTAATTAAAATTTTTTTAAAATTATTAATATTGTAATTTTCTAAATATTGCACTGTAAATCTATAAAGTTTAATATCAATGCTTAAAATACTTAAGGGTTCATTTTTATGAAAATTTCACTCGAGATTTAAGTAAGCATCTTATTACTATATAGTCAATTGCATACGAATATTCGTAAGATAAATCATTTACTACAGTTTATTTGAATATTAATACGCAGCAAAATGTTAGGTGGTAAAATGCAAGGTCTTACAAAAGAATCTCTGAAAAAGAATTCTATGGTACGTGAAAAAATAGTTTGAAAAATTTTATGATGAAATTATTATTGATTTTTTTTTTAGTTATTGCCATTGTTTTTCTGCATTGGATTTGGAGCATTTGCTGCCACAGGCTATTTATTACGTCTTGCATTCCGAAGTCCTGATGTTACGTGGAATAGTAGAAGCAATCCTGAACCATGGAATGAGTATAAAAATAAAGATTATAAGGTATGTTGAATATGTAACGAGAATGATAGAAATAATATGATTAAAAATTTCAATTTTAATAAAATAATAAAATTGACTAACAAAAATTTTAAATAATTAATTATCTAAAATTTATATAATTATCCGATTTTTTTCATTTTTATTTTCAGTTTATTAGCGTTCGTGATACAACTAACTACAGAGCAACACCTCCACAATATTAAAAGCATATAAATTGTAAACTAGTCTTAATTAAAGAAAATTATGTAGAAATCAAATTAATTTATACTTTATATTATTTTACTTTATAAATTAGATTAATTTATTGTTAATGTCATTAATATTTTACAAGCTTGTATTATAAAAAATTCAATAATATTCAAAAAATAAAAATTTAAATATCATGATTTATTATGATTTATTATTTATTAGAAATTAATAAATTAATATATATTTAATTATTTTATTTTCTACGTCGTAATTATATAAATTCATTCTGCATATATATATCCAGCTAAAGTATTTTTACGTCATAATCAATTATATATATTTTTATATGCATGCGACAATTACACAAAAATAGTCGTCAAAGTAAAATTTAAATTAGGTTATGAATAATTACGATATTTGAAATGCTAACGTAACAAAACATTTTTATCGATTGCATATGTATTAAATTACCAATTGTATCGCAAGAGAGCGCATACATCAATCACAATTTAGTTAAAATTTTTATTTCCTTATAAATAATGAAATTTATTGAAATTATTTGAATATAATGTATACATAAAAATATTGTTAATTAGATATTTTTAAAATTTGAGTTTTTCTTTAACATTTGTATATACACGATAATATTTTATTCGGTTGAAACAAATATGTATTTGTGATAATAGTTTTTTGTGAGAATAAGATAATTTATTTGTAAAAGTGATGTCACGTTCAGAAACAAATAGATATTAATTAGAAAGATAAGTAAGATTAAAGAACTACACATGCATTTTATTAATAATAAGTGGAACGTATAAAAAATATATTTTTATCATTTATTTTAAAATTTACATGTGCAATTAATTGTATGAATTTTGAAATTTTAGTTAAAATATTTTTATTGGTATAATTTTTTAATTGAAACATTTAAAATTTTTTTTTGAAATCCTTATTATATATATATATAATATGAATACAACTTGGGAAGATTTTTATGCTATCCATCCACCACCTCAAGATTTTGATCAGAGTGAAAAATTATTAAAAGCATTTGTACAACGACAATTGAAAAAAAATAATATGGTTGTATTAATAACAGTGAGTGTTCGTAAAATATATATTAAGTCATTATTATTTAAAATTATACATAAAAATATATAAATATAATATAATATATATAAAAAAATATATATAATTTTATAGAGTGGTGGGACAACAATACCTCTAGAATACAATACAGTAAGGTTTGTAGATAATTTTAGTGCAGGAACAAGAGGATCTGTATCTGCAGAATACTTTCTAGAAAATGGATATTGTGTAATTTTTGTGTATAGGTACTTTATATTAATAAATGATTATAAATATATTTGTATATTTTAAGTTAATATCTATATATAATTTACCCATTTGTAGAGCTAATTCCTTGGAACCATTTTCAAGACATTTTAAAGGACAAAAAATTTTAGATATGATAGAAATCAATAAACAAAATGAAAAATGTATAGTTACAGGTATACATTTCTTTTATATTATAAGAAATCACTTAATATTTGAAATGATAATGATATAATTATTTTTAGTTTTACCGCAATATACAGAAAATTTGGTAAAAATATTTCATAAGTACAAAGAAACTTTAAATCAAGATAAATTATTACAAATCACTTTTACTACTCTTTCTGAATATCTTTGGCTTCTTCGATCTGCTTGTCAAGCATTAGCTCCTCTTAAAAATAAAGCAATTTTATATCTAGCAGCTGCAGTTTCAGATTTTTATATTCCATCTAATGAATTGGTATATATTTTTTAATTAGATTTTCTATTAAATATAAATATTGATGTACACATATATAAATGATTTTTTCAGGCAGTTCATAAAATTCCTTCTACTGGACCACCAACAATATCTCTTCAATTAGTACCAAAAATCTTAGCTCCTCTTGTAAGTTTATGGGTTCCAGAAGCTTTTGTGGTATCTTTCAAATTAGAAACTGAGGACAATCTTCTAATTTCAAAAGCAAGAGATGCATTAAATAAATATAAACACAATGTGAGTAATAGTAGATATATTAGTATTATTTAATTATATAAAAAAAATCTGAAATTTATTTTTTTTACACATTTTTTACATTATACAAACATTTTTCTGCAGTTAGTTATAGCCAATGTATTGCACACTCGAAAACAGAAAGTAATAATTGTTAGTCAAGAGGACATCTATGTTATTTCTCTTACTAATGAACAATTAAATAAAGGTGAAGAAATCGAGCAATCAATTGTTAATAATCTTATTGAAAAACATCAAATTTTTATACAATCTACTGAACAATGTGAGTGTTGATGAACATTTTCCTTATGTATATTAAATTGATAAAATGCATTTTAATGTATTGAATAAATATTAAATACAATGTTGAATAAATATTAAACGATTGTATTTTGTTTTTTTTATCGTTATTTAATAATTTAATATTTTACGTCATAATTAATATGTTGTCATATTATGAAATTTTAAAAGATAAATTAGAAAGTATTAACTCTATTATATTTTTTATATATTATTTACATTTTAAAATCAACATAAATTAAGTTTACATACATATTTAAAAATCTTTGTTGTCATATTTTTCATGATTTTTTTCTATTATTTCATATCAGTTTGGGTATTTAATTTTGGAATGTATATATAATAGTGTTTCTCTTAATTAACCGATAATTTAAAGATAGATTGAAAATTATAGAATGTTAATTTTTGAGACTTGTTATATGCATATTGATTTTATCAATCAATTGCCTATCTGTTGTTTCACATTGTGCTAATAAAAAAGTTAATGCCATAATATCTTTTTGTTCTACTGCTGTTTGAACTGCCTCATTTATCATTCTGCAAGAATTTTTTATTATATTTTTTATGATTTCATAATAATTATATCATGTTAACAATTATATGTTAAATTATATGTTACTTACTTTAATTTAACCAAATATTTTACTTTCAATTCATTTTTTACTTTAGATAAATATTTTTTCGCTTCTCTGTCTTTATTATATTTTAAGCACTCATCAATAAAAGGCTAAAATAAACGAGAAAAAGAAACAACACATTTATATATTGATAATAATAAATGAAATATATTTAATATTATGCGAACATACCTCGTAACCAATAGGTGATTTTTTACTTTTAGAAAATTTTTCTAATTCATTCCATGCACCTTGTTCTGCTAAACACTGTATTCGTAGCCACCAATATCTAAAAGAAACTTTTTATACTATTCATATAGATAATGATATCAAAAGAAAATATTAGAATAAACCATGTTTAAAATATACAAAATATGCAAAATATATCATACCTTCGATCTGATATTCGATATTCTGATTTCAATTTGTCGGCTAACTTTAACTCATTGCGCAATAATAATATTTTTACAGTATCATGAAGTGGTTTTCCTACAATTATTTCTTGTAATGTATCTTCCATAGATCTTTGATAGCGTAATAATTTTATTTGCTCTTCTGTCAAAGCGGCATTAGTATCGTTACGAGCTAATTTAAAATTTTCCTGTGCGGATTGTAATAATGCTTCTCTCGACATTGCATTCTAAGGAATATTATAAAATAATAAAATACAGTTACATATGTCATTAATGATTGATTTTGATTATATTAATTGTTGCAAACCTTCCGCTGATAACTCTCGGTAATAAACCATATTGCTTGAGAATGAAAATCATCGTATTGATTATAAATATTGCGAAGTGTTTCTCGGTTATGATTCTGACAATATTTAATATATAAAGCCATTGCTAAAGGACAATGCATTATCGACATCTGGAGAGAATTATTGAAAAAAATATTAAGCATCTTTTAAATCAATCAAAATCAATAAAATTATACCTGAAAATCACCAAGAGGCATATTTTCTCTGAGATGAAGTATTACAGTATAAACTAAATCGGTATTTCCACTTTCAACTGCTTTGCGTAAAGCAGCTTTTTCCTCTCCAAGCGTTAATAAAAGTGGTACTTGTTGTTGTGCACGTGGTTCGTAATCTATTAGCTAAAAAGAAACAAATAAACAAAGAACAATTTGGATTAGTTATTTAATAACAGTTTACCTTAATTGCTAATTGTTTTCGACCACAGTCAGCTGCTCTTCTTGCAATTTCGCTATAAGAAACACCAGGCGCATAGCCTAATTTATCAGCTATTTCTTCTGCTATTTGTTCTTTATCTAGCTGTGTTTGTTTTACCTATTATAAAAAAATAATAAATAAATAGATGTTTATTATAAAATTTATATTTATATAAATATTGTTCGAATAAATGAAACATAGCAACAAATATTACTTTGTAGCAAGCCCAATGAGCTAATATTCGACTTTCCCCTTCAATTTCTGGTAATTGAAGATGCCGTGCAATTTGTATACTTAGATAATAATGTCGTCTAGCAACAAGCCTATCTAACAATACTTGACTCGTGAGAACATTGAATCTATTGTTATTAAGGTATACTTTTAGGAAATAATAAAATTGAAGAAAATATGAAATGATTGAATTGTTCAACAATTATTAAATATTATTTGTTAAATAAAAGGATACTGTGTGTATGTTAATGGAATTCCAATGGCAGGATGTCTCACAGCATTTAAAACTCTTAAAGTTCGACACATATTAACGTAATATTCAGGATCAATTGTTTTACTAAATCCTTTTCCAAATTTTGCAGCCTATAGAATTATTGATAATAATAATGAAAAGCGAAAAAATATAAATAACACTCAATGAGTTTACCTTCATTAAAAGTTTTTGTGTTTCAAAATCAAATTCATGACTAGCTCCATCAATGCAAGCTCTTATTGCTGCATCTAATTTATCTTTAACTAAATCCATATAACCATCAGCTTTGTGACTTCTTCTTTGAAATTGTTTAGAAGCTTCTAATAAATAAGATGCAGGATCAGTTGAATTAATTTGAAATATCTTTTGTACAACATTCGGTACTTTTTGTATCATTTCATGAGAAGAACCAGATAATACGCGTACACCATCAATTTCTGTAATAAGATGAACAGGACCATCATATGTATATGTTATAGTTTCAGCTGTTCGTCCAATTACCATTACAGTACTATTCCAACTACATATTACAGCTTCCGTTCCACACCTAAAAGTTTATTTATCATATCATTATAGGAAAATTATAGGAAATCAATTATCATAACATTATAGGAAAATTATATAAATATATTAACCATGCTATGTTTTCTAATGATTCTTTCATATTTGTATAATGTTCGCAATATTTTTCACTAAAATCTATAGAACCCATATATAAATGACCAGTGTCTGTATAAAGAGCAATATGACGATTATTTCCAGATACAGCCATTGCAATCACACTGTTTACTTTATTATATCTGGTAAAAAGGTTGTCCTAAAAACATAAAAATCTTTTAAACATTATAAACACATTTTGTTTTATATTTTAATATTGAAAGCATTTATATTATACAAATGGTATATGTGTTGCAGTTTGATGAGATTGATGTATCACAAATATTCCATCTCTATTTGATAAAATTACACGTGTTTCTCTGTCGCAATGGACTAAATACCAACATTCAATTTGTCCTCCATATCCTGAAGATAAAAGAAAAATATACTGATAATAAAAATTTAATCCTTAATTTAAAAATATTGAATAAAATTTATTTACTTACTAGGAATTTCTGATATTTGTCTAACTTTTGGTTCAGCTATATTATTTACTAAAAATATACGATTGGTAGATGTTAAAACTGCAATACCAGTTCCACTATAACTGACAAAAAATTTTGCTTCCACAACTTTAGTATCTTTTACCTCCTAATTAGAAGTATCATGATTATAATATTTTATATAAATAATCCTTAATCTTTAATCAAACAGAAAATATCATACATTTCCCATACTAAAAGCATGTAGATATGTACCAAACATATCATATATATGAATCATGCCATCATCTTCTACACATAATAATTCTTCTTGTTGAGACCAACCCAAAAGGACTAATTGGGAACCACTCCACTAACAGAAGCAATGAAAATAAAGAAAAATAAATATGAAAAAAAAACTTTAAAATATAATTTATCAATTGAAAAATATAATTTTTGAAATTTTTACTTGCAATTTGGCTGTTAATTTTCCAGAAGAAGTGTACAAATATATCATAGGTTTATTTGCTCCTTGTACTTTAACTAATTTTTTAGGATTTCTAGTGACTGCAATAGAACCTCCATAAGGAGCAGCCACCAACATGTTATTATTTGAAACTTCATGTTGAAAAGATAATGGATATAATTCAAATTTTCTAGAAAAAGATTATTTTTTTATTTTTTTTATATATAAATTTATGTCAGAATATGATAACCTCACATTTTTATTACCTAAAATACACATCTCGACCCAAGGGAAAACAATCGGCAGTTAACATTAATAACATTTTTACCGAAATGAAAAATCAAATATTATTTTAATCAAATATTACTTCATGGGTATGATTTTATGAATATATGATATAAAAGATATTAATTATGTTTTAAACCTATTTAAAGTGTTATTGAATTGTTTCGTATCAAACACAAATATATGATGGCGAAGATTCCACATGAAATACTGTATATGCAAAAGACACACATGAAAAATCGCTTTTATATTTTTAACAATATAAATAATGTTACAATAATTTGCATTCATATTATATATAAAATGATTTTTTAAATCCCGCAATTAACAAAATAATAAATATAACCTTTCGATCGAAATTTATTCTTTTACTGTATTAGAATTGATTGACGCAATAACGAATTTATAAGAAATGCAATTACAATAGTAAGGAATTATTGCTGAAATATATATATATTATATTATTCATTATGAATCGAAGATAAATTCGTATTATATTAAATCAAGCAAAATATAAAATATTTGAAGAAATAGAATAAATATAGAAAATATAAAATTGAAATTATTGAATAATTTTGATAAAAATTAAGAATAAATAATCCTGTTTAAAAAAAATATTTGATTATAAATTCGAAAAAATAAAATGAAATAAAAAAGAGTGTAAAAATTTAAATGGACTCAGAAATACCAGATGAACATAGTAGCAGTGAAAGGTTTTTTGATAAAACATTCTTACGTTCATTCAATTACGTTTCGCATTCTTTTCTTAAACTGCCTGTACTACATACATACATATATGTATACATGATATACAAAGGCATGTTTCGTATACCGTTCATTCGATTCTTTACCGTTTCCCCTACCTGGGAGAATCTCGCTGTAAGTTGAGGTGGTATCTCGAACGTAGGTAACCCCGTTAAGTCTCCATCTGCGAATCTACTGTACTGTCTTGTCTATTGAGAAAGACAGTACAACGTGCTTGTTAGTCTTCTGTGTTTTTACCTTTTTGTGTTGATTGCAATTTTTGATTTTTGATAAGTTTAATATTGTACTTGTATTTTAATTTCTTAATAATTTATATTTTAATATTTTAATCGGTTCGATTGCGATACCTCCCACTTTGTTTTTTTTGAGACCAAGAAAAAAGAGTTGAGACAAGTTGAATCATGTGAAAATTTAAAGCACAAGAAATTGATAGAATAGAATACTTGATACAGTAAATCAATGCTTATCGATTTTTAAACGAACGCAAGTGAATTTCAAGAAAAAAAAACCCGGCTAATTAGACGGCCGTGGTTATATAGTTAAACGATGAAGCGGGATTGTTAGTGATTCAGTTGATTTTAAACACTTAACTAATCGCATTTGAATGGTGATGTTTTATTCAGATAAATGTCAATACGGTGCAAAATAACGAATATGATAAGAACGTAAGTTGCCCTTTCGGCAAAGAAATAACTCTACGATATGCTTTTTTCTGAAGATCTTATGATTTTGTTAATACACGATCACTAATAATGAAAGATAAATTTACGAAGATGAAATTAGTAAAGCGTTATTAGTACTCTTATACGCGATATATAATGTGCTAAACAAAACCGAATGATTCTTCGAATGGAAAACGAGTGGAAATAAGCAGAAGTGAGTAGATGAGAGCAAGTGAAGAATTGTGTCGCGTATTAATCTAGTCGGACCACATAGTTGTGACGAAGAACCTGACGCATAAAATTCCTTCGAGGTCGCGCGCCTTCTCGACTCGTTTCATCTTTAAACCTGTTCTTCTTTGCGCGTAATCGCGCGCGATGTGGTCGACGTGGTAACTTTGATTCGTGTTACGTGTTCGAATTTCATTTTTTAATATATTCAAATCGAAATCAAATCTCGAGTGTTATCTGTTCACATTTCAAATCGAACTTGTTGCATTATTACCAAGTATGCGACGATTTGAGTTTGACTAAAACGGAAAACGAAATCACCGTTATATGTAGATATACTATACTCTCGCCTCTGCAACCGCTTCGCTTTCTCATTCTTTCTCTTCTTGTTTTTTTTCTCTCGTTACTCATTTCGGTTTTTTCGTCCTTTTTTTTTCGTGCAAATAAATGAAAAAAATAAACATGATCAGTAACGAATATATCGTTTTCAGGTACTGTCTGGCGATAATTATTTGTTCATTTTTTAACATTGTTCTGACGAAAGAAACGAAATGGATACCGTGCGTCGAGTTGAAACGGGATTTACATATCCCGTGCAAATGTTCCATCTCAACAGAGTACAGCCGATCGATCGAGATGAATTGCGATCAAGTGGTGTTTACGCGGAGTACCACGGACAGTTTAAAAGGACAACCGATCGTTTCCATGAGTCAAAGGAACAGCGGATATCAAAATTTACCAGAAGATTTGCTCAATTCCGGTTTAAATTTAAAAAAGCTCGATCTGTCCGATAATTCGATTTATAAATTGATGGGTCGATCGCTTCAAGCACAGACACAATTAGAAGAATTAAGACTTGCCGATAACTTTTTGGGCGATAATCTAAATCCGATATTCTCGAGTAACGAGTTCCACGGTATGAAAGAACTGAGATTACTCGATTTGTCTAGAAATGGTCTTCGAAGTTTGGAAGAAGGCATCTTTAAAGGATGCGAGAATCTGGAACAACTTTATTTAGATGGCAATAACTTGACGACAATACCGACAATGTCATTAAAAGGACCCAAGTCTCTCAGAGTACTTTCTCTTTCTGGAAACAATATTGGTGGGCAAAAAAAAAAAAAAAAAAGAAGAAGAAAAAACAATAAAAACGATTCGATGAACGAGTTTAATGATTTTTTCTCATATTTCTTTTTAGGATCACTTCCACGTGCCGCTTTGTTGATGCTAGGCGAATCGCTATTACGATTAGATTTAAGTGAAAACGAATTGTCTCATATGGAGGATGGTGCACTTTTGGGTCTTGAGCAATTATTTTTGTTAAATATTTCTCGCAATGATCTTAGCCGCTTTAATAGTGACGTTTTTAAAGGTACGTGCATGTTTTATCATGAAAAAGTTATGCGAAGAAAAAATAAACTATTCATACGAATCATTAATCAAAAATTATAGAAATATTGATTATTTTTAGGAGCTTACAATTTATTGCAGTTGGATTTGTCGACAAATTTTCTGCGGGAATTTCCAAGTGACGCGTTAAGACATTTAACGGAATTAAAATTTCTCAATGTATCGAACAATTTGATTGATGTAAGTGATGATTTACACTTTTTAGAAAAGTTTGTTCTGGAAAAGAAAAGTGATGCTGATAATGATTTTCCTTCTAGGAGATCGAGCATGGGCATTTATCAACTTTAGGAGAGCTTCAGGTGCTGGATCTTAGCCGAAATAACATCGGTCGGCTAGGTTTCAATACATTTTCGAAATTGTCAGAATTGACTAGGCTTGATTTGAGTTTGAACGCATTGCGCACGGTATGCACGTAAGAATGAAAGAAAATGAAAAAAAAAAAAAAACAGAAAAGAACACAATTTCATTTTTACAGATCGAGGAATCATCGTTTAATGGTTTGAAGAAATTAAAATGGCTCTCATTGCAAGACAACAACATTTTGTTAGTACCTGCTACCGCTTTGACAAAATTACCATCTTTAACTCATCTACACTTGGAGTTCAATCGAGTTGCTGCTCTCCCGATTGAGTTGATCGAAGCGACAGCCTCAACCCTTGCAACGTTGGCACTCACTCGAAATCTGGTTCGAGAAATACCTGCTGGACTATTTCAAGATTTTCAAGAATTGACGAGCATCGAGTTGTCCGGGAACATGTTGTCAAGGATAACACGCGATACATTTGTCGGATTGGAAGAAACGTTGCTCGAATTGGACGTGTCCTCGAATAGATTGACTTCGATTGGCCAACTTCCCTTAAGACGGTTGATCTCCCTCGATTTATCCGGTAATCGGTTAACGCGAATCCCCCCAGAAACATTTGATTATTTGGAGAGGGTACGATATCTCAATCTAAGCTCAAATCCTCTCTACGGTGGTTTCCCACCTGTTTTTCCCTCTTCGGTGGTCGATCTCGATGTATCCCGTACAGACTTAAACATACTGCCCTCAATTTTGTTTCGAAATCTCGAATCGCTCGAAAGGATATCGGTCGCTGGAAATCGGTTGGAAAAAATTGAGAAGACCACGTTCGACCGGCTGGCCAACCTCTCGAGAATCGATTTGTCCGGGAATCTTATCGAGCATATCGAGAACGAGGCTTTCGTAGGATTGACCAATCTATACGAGTTAAATTTACGGGGCAACAGGTTGAGTTCGTTTTCCGGGGAGTATTTCGATACTGGAACTGGATTGGAGAGTCTCGATCTATCCTCAAACCGAATAGATAGATTGTCACCGACCGCTTTCGCTATTCATCCAAGATTAAGGGAGCTTGATCTCTCCGATAACCGATTTCTCTACTTTCCAAGCGACTATTTGAAACCATTGCAATTTCTTGAATGGTTAAATTTATCGGGAAACGAGTTGAAATCCGTAGACGAGTTTGCCTTCTCTCAACTCATTCGGCTTCGAGCGCTGAACCTCGCCGCAAACCGGATCGAGTCGCTCAACGAGCTTGCTTTCCATAATTCCACGCAACTCCAATTGCTTGATTTGTCAGGGAACGACATCGAGGCTCTGAGCGAAAGAACAATGGAAGGCCTGCTCCGTTTGGAACATCTCAACCTTCGGAACAATCGTTTGACTTCTCTTCCGGAAACGATATTCGATCCAACCAGAGTCCGTTCCGTCGAAAGTATCGATTTGTCTGGAAATCGATTAAATGAAATTCCGATTAGATCTTTGCAACGACAGACCGCCTCCCTTTCCAGCCTGAACCTTGCTCGAAATAAAATGGTCGAATTGTTTAGCCAGGAGGTTGCAAGCAATGTGAAGGAATTGGATCTATCGGATAATCCGTTGAGCGCAAACGCGATTAAGGGAATATTGGGAGAAGCGAAGATTCTTCGATCGTTGAACTTGGCCAATACTGGGATCAACCGTCTGACGGTCAGACTCGAGACACCTTTCTTGAAGCGGCTCAATCTTTCCAGGAACGACTTGACCGAGCTCAAAGCAACCACCCTTGAACGTGCTACCATGCTCGAAACGTTGGATGTCTCGAGGAACAAATTGTCGGATTTTTCGAACATGAATCAAACGTTTCAAGCATTACCAGCCCTCCGCTGGCTGGACGTATCCAGCAATTATGTGAAGATCGTCAACGAAACCAGTTTCAATAGTTTGACGAGTTTACGTTTTCTGAAGATGTCCAATCTGCAGAATTGTACGAGAATCGAGCGGAATGCATTCAAATTATTCGGAAAGCTTCGTTCCTTGATAGCCTACGATTATCCAAAATTAGGGTATTTCGACGTTCAAGGAATTCTAAAAGGAATGAATAATTTGGAACTGTTGGACATTGAGATCAAAGATTCATCGATAAGCAATGAACAATTATCGATACGTTCGCATCCTCGGCTCAAGGAGGTAATTTTACGAGGAGACAGGCTCAAAAGTATTTTGTCCAGTTCGTTGGTCGGTGTCAGAGGACCTAAGCTAGTGTTCGGTCTCAAAAACACTTCCGTTGACTCGATGCCTGCCGCTCTTTTCTTTCCGGTACCACGCTCGACCGAACTGGAACTTGACATCTCCGGTAGCAAATTTACCACTCTATCCGGCCAATTTCTTTCTGCGCTTGACGAACGAACCGGTTCGGTGAAGATCAAGGGGCTCCGATACAATCCGATTGATTGTAATTGCGACGCAAGACATCTGTGGAAATGGTTGAAAACGGTCGGTAATGACGATCCTTCGAATCTCGTTCTCTGTTCCGCTCCTGCCAATCTGATTGGCTCGTCGCTCACCAATCTCGCTGAACATCGATTGTCATGTGACTTCATCTCTTATACCTCTGTTGACGAGCTTGTCGACGATAATATTTCAACTAACCACGTTCACGTTGCCTCGTCTTCCTCTACAGTCAGATCGACATTTTCGGAGCCCGAGATTATTTGGACAGTAGCACCTGCGGTACAAAACGGCGATCGCAATAAACATTACAATAACGATCATGCCACTTCCTCGCCAGCCGGATCTTCCACCGGCACTGACGACACACTGATTATCGGTATTGTAGGAGGAGTTGTCGCGTTTATAGCATTGATTGTGATCGTAATCTGCGTGTGCCGTTTCAGATGGTCCTCCAATCGAATCGATCAGACGCGTTTAGCTGTAGCGGCAGCGACTAGCAGTATTCCTGATGCTTCGATGGTTAGACCCGCTAGCGCCTATTCAGGCAAGATCAATCACGAGCTTTATCTCGGATCGTATAACGAATCCACGTTAGATCGTGGAAATAACGCGATAGCCCCTTGCATTCCAACCATGTCGCATCAAATGATGCCTTTGGTTCAACCACCAGTGCATCTTATGCACACTCTTTTAGCGCAAACTCAACCACAATCGCAGTCCCAATTGCAAGCGCAACAATTTTACGGATATTGCGATGGCTCTTCTTTACCTATTTACATTGCCTGCTCAACCGATGCCAAGTGCGACAGATAACTTGTAAGATATTTACCTTTCCTTACCTTTCTACTTTATATTTCCACTTCATACACACATATACCTCATAGTTTACTCGATCATATTCTGTCAACAACGTGTTTTGTTGACGTGTTCACGTTCATTCATCAAACATTCGTCAATGATTGTCATTTAATGAACTAACAAATAAGTACTTAATATACAAACATACTCACATATGCTCAGCGCATATGCGTAACCTCGTATACAAAACATGTTATATATATTTTAGATATTTTATAAATGTGTGCGTATACTCACACTGATATTCTTAGTTATGAATTTATATGTATATTTTATATGAATTATATAAATTATATACTTTAATATATCTATTGTTCATTTGTTGCTTGTATTTATATCTATTATCTTGAGAGAAAAAAGACATAT
The DNA here is from genome assembly GCF_029169275.1 of Apis cerana. NCBI lineage: Eukaryota > Metazoa > Arthropoda > Insecta > Hymenoptera > Apidae > Apis > Apis cerana. Next base: position 11,717,368 of record NC_083855.1, on the reverse strand, counting down.
TTATTATTTATTAAAACAATAATTCTAAAATTGAAAATTTGTGCATTTAAAATTATATTCAAGAATTATTAGATTTAAGATTTTTAAGATTATTAATCAGGAAAAGAAATTAATAATTTTGTAATAAATTGATATGAGAAACTTAGCTAAAGTTTTAGCTTTAAAATGGAACTTTAAAAGTACTGAAATTTTCAAAAGAAAATGAATAATTAACAAATTTTCAATATGACATCATCGATACGTTAGAATGAAGCATTAATAATTAATAATTAATTAATTGAATAGAATTTTATATTAAAGTTGATACGAGAAACTTGCCTGAAGTTTCAAAATATGATTTCAAAAATGTCAATTTTTAATAGAAAACAAATTATTAATAAATTTTTCATGTAGTTCTCGAAATATGCAGATTCTGTTTATTCTTTTCGTATAATGTTACTTTCCTTGTTTATGACTTGAAATACTTTCTTGCATATTCTACTATCCTAGTAATAAGTTGGAATTTCGATAATTCAAACGCGAGATGGCGCTAATTTCCAAAACTTTTTAATAGATATTTAATTTATCAGCCGAATGTCCTTATTTAGAAATTTGTGATATAAAAAGAATAAACGTAATAAAAATTGCATAATTAGATTAGATTGTTTAAGAAGATCATAGAGTAATTTGTATTATAAATATATTTAAATAAAAAAATGACAGAATGTTGTGTCAAAAATCAAGGAAAAAAAAATTTACTGAAAGAAAAAATGACAAAAAAGCAAATAAAAAATATAAAGATATGAAAATATATTTAAAATATAAATGGAAAATAATATAAAAATATAAAAGTTCATATAAAATATATTATGAAATATGAAAACAAAATATATATAAAAATATATATTATATAAAATATAATATAAAATAAACAATTTTAAAAGTTCTTTATATGATATTCAAATTTAGCTTCAATTTTAATCATTATTGCAATTATTCTAAATCGAATCAATAACATTAAAAATATTAAAATGATGAAGGAATTTTAAATGGTTTTAGAACTTCTTTAAGATGTCGCATAAAAAATATTGAGTGATAGATCTATACTATATATTGTCCATGGCGGTAATCTTGTCATTATTTGTTGCTACTTAGGGAACACGTGTTAAGTGATTGAGTGACTGATATTATATAGTTTTTCTAGATACAACAATGGCAAGAAACCGAAAACATAAGCAAAAAAAAAATTTCGCAGAAAAACGTCGTGAAAAACAAAAGGTACAAACATTAATTGTTGAGAAAAATAATACCGGTTACGGTTATGTTTATTATTATATAGAGCGTTTATTAATAGTGTACATATTAAAAATAAACAAAATTTAATTATTAAAAAAATTTGTTTATATATAATAATATATAATTTTTTTATGAATTACACATTACAGAAAAAGGATGAATGGGATATTGCACCACGTCATAATTATGCAGATATTATCAGGGAAAATAAAGATTTTGAAAATTATTACAAAACTCAAAAAATTGTTCCTGAAGAACAATGGGATTCTTTTATCAATACTATGAGAAAGAATCTTCCAGTAGCCTTTAGAATTACAGGTTCAAAAGTAGAAGCTAAAGCATTAATGGAAACTATTAAAGGAGATTTTTTTAAGGAAATTTTAAATATGCATATGGAAGATGATTCTAAAAATAATGAAGAAACTAAGGATATATTACATTGTTTGCCATTTTATCCTGATGGATTAGCTTGGCAATTACAATTAACTAGAAAAGATATTAGAAGATCTGAAGCTTATTTTAGATTACATAATTTTTTAATTGTTGAAACAGAAAGTGGAAATATTAGTAGACAGGAAGTAGTTAGTATGGTACCACCTTTGGTATTAGATGTAAAACCATCCCATAAGGTAATTTTAATATTATAATAAATTTAATTTTGAACTTAAAAAGAAATAATTTTACATAGGTTTTAGATATGTGTGCAGCACCAGGATCAAAAACAGCTCAACTTATTGAAATGATACATACTGAAGAAGGAAATTCACTTCCAGGTATTAAAATGAAATTTAAAATATTTATAAACAAATGATGCAAATTTCATTTATCTTTATTTTTTCGCAGATGGTTTTGTAATAGCTAATGATCTTGATAATAATCGATGTTACATGCTTGTACATCAATCGAAAAGATTAAACAGTCCAATTGTTTTAATTACAAATCATGATGCCACAATATTGCCTAATTTTACTACCACTAAATCAGATGGTACAAAAGAACTATTAAAGTCAGTAAATTACACGAAATAAAATATTTTTATTTTCATTAAAGATTTTAACAATGATTTTTATATTTTGTTATAGATTTGATAGAATACTTGCTGATGTACCATGTAGTGGTGATGGCACAATGAGGAAAAACCCAGATATTTGGTGTAAATGGAGTCCAGCAAATGGTAACAATCTTCATGGGTAAATATTATTTTACATGTTTTTTGTATTTATATTTATATAATATTTATGATAATTCAATAGATAAAAATAATTTATATCTATGAATTTAAAGAATTCAATTTAGAATAGTAAGAAGAGGTTTAGAACTTTTAACAGTTGGAGGAAAAATGGTATATTCCACTTGTTCGCTAAATCCAATAGAAAATGAAGCTGTACTTCATAGGATTCTTGTTGAAACACAAGATTCTGTGCAACTAGTTGATTGCAGACATTTAGTACCTGGATTAGTATGTGATCCAGGTATTGTGTATTATATATTACATTGCAAAATTTATTTTTTCTAAAAAAATTAATGAACATTTTTTTAGGTATATCACATTGGTTACCAGCATCAAAAGATTTACAATATTATGAATCATGGGAAGATGTACCTGAACAATGGCAAACACAAGTTCGTCCAAAAATGTTTCCACCAAAACCTGAGGATGCAGCTAAATTTCACTTTGAAAGATGGTAAATAGAAATAGATTTTCTCGTTATTTTTCGATTTAAATATATAATAATAAGTTTTTAATGATATAGTATGAGAATATTACCACATCATCAAGATACAGGAGGTTTTTTTGTGGCTGTTTTGGAAAAGGTAAATCATTTACCTTGGGAACGTGCATCACATATTAAAGACGAATCAATTGAGAATTCTAATTGTCAAGAGAGTAATAATGAATTAAGTTTAGAAGAAGAAGCAAAGAAAAATGTTCATGCTACCAAAACGTTTGATGAAATGAATAGGTTACGAATTGCTAAACAAAAACGTAGAAGAATTGCTTCTGGGTTTAAAGAAGATCCATTTGTTTATTTTAAAGAGGATGAAGATGTGTGGTTATCCATTAAGTAAATGAACATTTTTATAATGTTTTATTTATTAATTATTATTAATTGATTCTTAATATCGAAAAAATTTTTTCAGAAAATTTTACGATATATCTGACGATTTGGATCCTCGGTGTTTGTTAGTACGATGTATTGGTAGAAAGAAAAAAAATATTTATTACACATCACCTGAAATACGTAATGTTGTATTGTCTAATGAAGATCAAATAAAATTGATAAATACTGGTGTTAAATCATTTGTACGTTGTGATAATAAGAATATGGATTGTCCATTTCGACTTGCACAAGAAGGAATACAAGTTATTATTAAGTATATTGGTAATAGTAGAAAAATTAGAATATCTAAAGATGATCTGATAATGTTATTACAAAACAATAATCCAAATACACCACCCGAAATTGTGAAGCTTAATCCAGAAACGCAAGAACGGTTACAAAACTTTGGTAACATTTTTTGTCATTGAACTAAATATTAATTGTAAATTTTATCACTAATTGTAATTTTTTATTATTTCTAATTTTATTCCTAAATATTGATTCGTATATATTATCTTAGCAACTGGAAGTTGTATACTTATGTATGAAGAAGAAGGAACAGAAAATCCATTAAAGTTACAAATGGTAGGATGGCGAGGTACAATGTCTTTGAGAGCATATGTTCCCATACATGACGCAATTCATTATTTACGTCTATTAGGAGCTGATTGTTCGAAATTTGGTATGTATTTTTTTTTTAGAAATATATATCAAATATATATTTGTAGATTTAAAATAATATTTGGAATTGTTATTTCAGAAAAAAATAAATTCAAAGAAAATCGTGCTTCTGCTGCTCCTGAAGAGTTGGATAATGAAATTTGTAATGATGTTAACGAAGCGGACAATAATTTAAAGAAAAACGATACGTTAGAAACTTCAAACGAATTAAAAGATGACACATAATTTTACAATATAAAATGAAGTTCCTTTAATTTCCTTTGAGATATCAATTTCAATACGTTGCAAGAATAAGTAAAAAATTTTCATTTGACTTAAAATTTAATAAAGATACCCTTGACAAGACGGATATTATTTAATACATGTATATCTTGTAGAAATGAAATAAAACATTTTTATAGGATAAAAAAGCAACTATTATTAATTAATGGGAAATTTGTCGTTTTACTAATCGTTTTCTATGAAATAATTTATGAAATTACATGTATTTTTTATAGTTTGAGCGACAAATATTTTTTACTTTTTTTATTATTATTTTCGGCCACTCAAAATATTTCACTGATTATAGTACAAATATTGTTATAAATATGGCCGGATATAGAGGAATCATTAATTCTGAAATGGCTATTGCCATAGTATTCAACAATATGTTATTAAATCGTATTGAACGTTTTGTGTCTACTGTATATTAAAGTTGGAAAAGATGAATATCTATCGTACGTCTTGTTGATATTCACTTTAAATTACATTATGCGTTAGATTTTCATTCTCAAATTTAGTTGATAACAAGATTATTAGATTCTAGATTAAGAGGATTCAAAATTTGTTTAACATAGAGATTTCTACTAATAAAGGACGGGTTTTTCTATAAAAAACATTTAAATATAAGTATAAATATGAAAAATGTTGGGTAGCCCATAACATACAGATAAACTATAAAAAAAAAACAAAAGAAAAATCTTCTCTAAAATTTTTTAAACTCCGAAAGACTCGAAGTTGATGCTTGACGCTAATAATCTTTATTAGTTGGTGTGGTTATTTTCCCACTGAGGTTCTGAGAATTTGATGGAGATTTTGAACCTATAAATGAAATGAATTTCGCATTCACCAATGCATTATATATATTTAATAAATACTTAAATAATTAATTAAATACTTACAGCTTTTTCCTAATTTATTTCGAGGATTGTTCACACAGGGATGATCACCCATCAGATGCTCCCTCCATTTATTTTGATTGACAAGAGTAGAGCATAATGGACAACGATCGTAGCCTTCGATAGGTTCTGTAAATAATAATTCTATTATATATTTATTTATATCATACTGTTCGCAATCGAATTGCATACTTGTACACTTGTTATCTTTTCTATGTTCCTCGAAGGAATTTTCATGGATTGCTTGTTTACATGTGTCGCATTTTACGTAATTGCTTCTCATATCACATTCATCTGAAAAATAAAATAAATATTTTTTTATAATTGAATGCGACCATTAATTAAATAAATGAAATTTGAAAGAAAAGAACTCACTTAACAAATGTAAGTTCAAATACGAAATTTCCACCACTTGCTTACATGCTTCACATTTCGTTAACATAGGACAACTTCTCCAATAATGAATGTTTAATCCTTCTTCGGAATATCCTTGTCCTTTCGAAAGACAAAATATGCACATTCTAAAAAAAAAAAAAAAAAAAAAAGGAAAAAAAGAAAGAAAAAAATAGAAAAAAAATATTTTTTTTCAAATATTTCAAGTAAGTACGATACATACTTGTCACCTTTATGTTCTGTACTATTCTCGGACGGAGATGTTATACTTGTTGAGCTTCCAGTACTAACAACAGGACTTGTCCTCGAAGGAGATTTCGTTAAATTTGCCACGTTATTTTCCGTTGATTTTGTCCGTGTGGGTGTCGTCGTTTTGTGACTGGCTTCTATTTCTTTTTTTCTCTATATATATTTGATGAGAAACGATGGAAACATAATTTATATAAATATTTAATTTCTCATTAAAAAGAAAAAAAACCTATACCTCAAGATCAATCAAATCAAATTCATGAAAAAGTTGACGATACAATAAATTTCTCCTGGTAATATCATCGTCAGGAGGCAATTGTTTGCGAACCAATCTTGGATTCACTTTGTACACCAATACTAAAATTCTTTCCGAAACTTTCCTCACTGCTTCCGCCGGATGATGCAATCCCGTAGAACCCAATTCTGACAATGTTCGACAAGTGAGTCCACTACAACAATTACAATGCCTTATCAGAGTAATTGCGTTTTAAAGGCTCAATTTAAATGTTAAGTGTGGACCCCTGCGAGTGACAATTCACTAATAAGATCGTATCAATTGTCACAAGCAGTGGTCGAGCAGTTACTTTTCAACATGTTTATCCGACATAAAAGAAAGATTAAGATTATTTTGAGTCACCTTTGTTTATCAGTAGATATTCCATGGCTCAGAATTAATTGCTCCACCATTTCTAACCTACTCAGAGCCAATCTTTGATGAGTGCTACTACTAACAGGTCTTGTTAAATGCACTGGTATAATATGCAATTCTCGGACACATTTACAATCTGCCATACTGAGTATCGTGTGGACTGCCATATTATGAATCCTTGGAGTGGTATCCCCTGATTTAGTCAATAATTCTGGGAGTAATCTCTCCACACTTCTCGCGATCTCCGTAGAAGATACCCTACGATGATAAGAATATATTTATAATTTGCGATTTATTTTTCACGTCTAATTGAAATGTATTAGATTTAGTACCTAGTTGCAAATTCTGAAAAAAAAATTCTGATCAATTGTGCAGCTAGACTGTATACGCTGAAAACTTTGTCCCTAAGGGCTCTGTGTAACAACAAAATCGCAGCTCTGGCCGTTTTATTCGCGGAATGCTTCGAAACTTCTGGATCAAAGGTTTTTAATTCCTCTTTCAATTGCATCAGGCCCTCTTCCTTATCCGTGAATTGTTTCGAATAGAATTTCTCTACCTGAAAAAATAAATTTTAATTTTTAACGTTTCATCGATTTTAACTCGTTCAAGAGGTTAAGAAAATTTGCATTACCATTTCCATTCCGAAAACAGCGATAGGTAAGGCAGCTTGCTTTTTCTCTCTGTCGTTTAACTTCGATATCACTTTCGTCTCCGAATTGTCCATGTGGCATTCCCTCGTGAATTCATTCGTATGAGAACTGAAATATAATTTAATAAAGGAATTTTTACGTACGTTTTACTTTCCGCTTTTCTTTTATCTTACTGTCTTAGAGCAGGAATCGTTCTCTCTTCGTAAGCTTCGTAGCTCGAGCGAAGCGTCGGGCCTGCCGATTTCGTTTTCCTTCTAAGAGACCCCTTGTTACAATTATTCTGTCTTTCTATCACACCGTTCGTCGGACTATCGGTCACTTCTGTTGAAATAAAAAAGAAGAAAAAAAGGAAAAAAAAGAAAATTCGAAATATCATCTCAAAATTCGTTCATTCGCAATGGAAATTAACCTTACCAGGACTATTCGGTTTTTGATGCAAAGGTGAAACAGGTGGTTGATGCGCGGGGCCAGTCGGCGATATAGCTCCATCGCGATTAGGTGGAATTACCAATCTCGGAGGTGACGTAATATCCTCAGGAACAGTGGTTGTGTTCGAGGTGCAGGTATCTATCGATATAGGTTCTTTTCCCTCGACAGACGACTTATTATTTTTTTCCAACGGCTATTCTCCAACGAGACGAATATGGTAAGTGATTGTCAAATTAAATTTGCATCAACAATTTTTATTGTATTTACCCCTTGAAGCTCCAGCAGATCTTGCACCTCTAAACTTTGATAAACTTGCTGCCTGTATTGTTGCGCTTGTGCTTTTTTCGCTTTCGCCTTGTCGTAATCTTCCAACGCTATGGCATATTTCTTTTCCAATTCGTATTTACCCAGGCGTTCACCGGCTTTCCTTAAATTCTCCATCGCCACTTTGAGCTTCGAAGCGTACTCGAATCTCTCCTCTGAAAGATCCAAACGAATAAAAAAACGTAACAATTGTACAATCCCTCCAACTCACCCTCTACAGCCTGCAACTTTTTCGCTTCCATCTGCCTTATGATTTTGGCAACCTCACGGTCCACGTACATCTCGAATGCCAAATCATCGTAGGGGGACGTGTAATGCGGATTGTACGGCGCATCTCCTTGGCCGGTCAGCTCTTGCCCGTAAGGCTCGCCGAGAATATTAATAGCGATAAGTCCAACCTATAATTTCAAACGGAATATTTCAAATTGCGTCGAACTCACTGTTAATATTCATCGTTGCGTTGTCGTGAGATACCTGTTGATAAACATTGTGCGCGTTACTGTGCGGTTTGTGAAGTCTCAATTTAAGCGAGACTGCCTCCGTTTCCGGGAGAGCAACGCTTTTCAACTCTCTACTTTTGTACATGGTCGAGGCATTATCGGACAACGTGATGTAACCCAAGTAGCTAAACTCTGTCGTCATAGAGGCATTCTCTTCTCTCGAAGTCCAAATCTCAAGTTTTTCAGCTGCAAGCAATTTTCATTATTTTCAAATTAGACTCTGTCTCTCTCTCTCTCTCTCTCTCTCTCTCTCTCTCTCTCTCTCTGTCTCTCTCTCTCTCTCTTAATACATTGTTTGAAGAAGAAAAAGAAGAAAAAGAGGAGGAAGAGGAAGGGAAACAATGAAAACGTTGGTATTGCACGTTGGTATATATTCAACTATATTAAAATAAGAAACGAGGGTGAAGTGAGAAGGGCAAGAAACGATCTAGCCTCGGGGAAACCGGGTTTCCAGCGTGCTAATTCGATTCTCATTGTTCACCGAATTGCTTTTCTCGAATAATCATGAAACTTTCCATTATATTCGTGGCCATTAAATCCTTGTTGAATTTCGCGATAATAAATGAAAGAATGAGAGTTTTTGTGAAAAAGCGGATATAGATCGTTCGAAATGATTGCAACTTACGAATTAAATATTGATGAGCCAACACTTGTATTCTCGTAAGCTTCGTCGGGCCGTGTAGGCGTAGAATGAGTTCTTGGGGATATGTACATCTTCGTGAACTTTGCCAACCCCTTACCGTCGGCCCATGGACATTCAATTCTAACGAGGAGTGCCTGTCCTCTTCGCCTGCGAGATTATTCGTTTACAGGTTAAATTACAATTTAAATGTAAAAAAATTAATCAAAAAGAAAAAAAAAATCACAAGTCTACATCACGGTACAAATATCGTATCATGAATGTTACGAATAATATTTAAATTTTTTTTAACTGCTCGAAGAATATTATTTTTTCCATGTATTTCCGATTTTGTTACAAAAAACTGTATTTCCTTACACGTTTTCTTTTTTTTCCTTTGCTTTACCCTCAAATCGTTCTTACTTTGCGCGATTGCATTCTATTGTGGATAAAAATGGAGAAGATTTCCACGTAATCGATAATGTTTTAACATTGTGAAAATTATATTTGGATGGACCATTAAAAATATGATACTTCGTCACGCGATACCGTGTCTTGGTTTCCCAAAATTACAACCACATAATCGAAGAAACTTGTTAATTATGCCTTATTACCGTGTAATATTTAATCGTTTGAAAGTATAAAGAAAAGAAAAAAAAACTGGACACCGGTTACGTTTTTATTACGCTCGAGAGCGATACGTATGCAATCTTTAACGAGATGCGGTGAAGCACGTGTCGACTCGTTGTTGTTAACTCTATTTTTTTTTCCGCCCCTCTCCCTTCCTCTTAAAAACAGCAACTTCAAAATGAAAAAATTCTTTTTCCGTGTAGAAAGAGAGAAAAAAAAATCGATGTCTCGCGTGGGAACAATTCCTTATATTTTTATATCCTTCGATGAAATTCTCTTTCACAATGCTACGTATGTGTGCAGTTCAATATTGCCAATCGTCGAAGAATCAGAAGAAATATACGCACAACTCGAGGTTATCGTCGTTCGATACACAATATTTCACAATCACAATCTGATGATCTCTTACTGGTTGCGTATACGACGTTGAATCCGATTTTTCGTGGCATGTCGGGGGATGACTTCCTAGTGGCGAAAACGGCGTATCGGAACTACATATACTTGAACAATACAAAGAGACAATAAAAAAAAAATGTGTACAACAGGAGAAGGGGAGATGAAGAAAATGTCAAAATCTAAAAGGCACAGCCATTTGAAAGCTCGATAAGGGGGAGCTTGCAAGTTTCACCCCGGCGCGTAAGCAACGCCACTTGCACGTCTGGCCGCGGCGAAGCTTGCGACAGAACTGACATAACTGCACCCGTTCCACGAACAGAAACTCTGATCTCGGGACCTCGAGCATTTTTGCCCGTTCGAAGAGAGAAGAGAGACACTTTTCGCAAAGAGACACTTTTTATCGAGAAATAAAAAAAAAAAAAAAAAATTATGACCGACCGGGAGCAAGCACAACGATTCCGTAGATTATTTTTTTTAAAAATAGTTTTGACATTTTTCGAAGGGAATAATAAAATATTAGGTAGCATTTACTGGTATTTTTGTATGTTAATTTTATGTTGTAAAAAAAAGATTGTTTCTACTTATTCATAGAGAATAGATTAAAAAAGAACGTGTATAGATTAATTAAGAAAGTTTATTTGTTATTATTGTATTTGTTATTATCGTGTGATTTGGAAAATTAGAATTTACAGAATCGTAGGAATTTTTTGTTCACATCTTGGCTAGTTCCCGTACATGGCACATTATGGCACCGTCTTGCATTCTGCTCAAGTTGAAATATAGACTGTAATTTCGTAATGGATCAATAAACGGAGGCTGTGTGACGTCAGAGGGTGCGGCGAGGGTGGAATCGTATGCTAGAGAATCGTTATATGTGTACCGTGTCATTCACAACCACGTGTATGTATACACGTGCGTTTTCGTTTCGCAACAACGCATTTGCTTTTTATTAATTTAAAAAATTAAATTAATTATCGCGTAATATCGATAAAGAAATTTAAATTATAAGTATTTATTTAAAAAACATAATATACACTTTCTCTTCTTTACATATGTAATTTTTATACACAAGGAATGTTATTTTTTTTAATATGCATTATATTATGTAGTGGCAAAAAGATATAGAAGACCTTTTGCAAATTGGAAAATTTCCGATCCTCCCAATTTTGATTCTCCATAAAGACGATCGACAAACGTAATTGGAACTTCTCCTATAGTGTACTTGAATTGTCTTGCTCTTACAATCATTTCCATCTGGAAGACATATCCTTTTGATATACAAGACTGTATCAGTTTTTCCAGTACATCTTTTTTATACAACCTATAATTTTAATAGTACATAATTTATTTATTAATTACGGAATTTATATTATTTAATTTTAAATTACTTGCCTAAAACTTCCCGTCAAATCGCTTGCTCCTGGTCTCAACAAAAGCTGTGTTAAGAAATTTGCTCCTCTACTTATTAATTTTCTTTTGAAATCCCATCCATAAACTCCTCCACCCTGTGCATATCTGGTGCCACTAACAATATCTAAATCGAGATATCTCTGTTGTTCTATCATTTTTGGTATAAATTTAGGCTATAAAAATAAAAATATACATAAAAAATAATAAATTCAATGTTATTCTTAAAGTAAAGCGTTTAAAGACTAAAATAAATACATGATGAGACAAATCTGCATCCATAATGACAATGAAGTTTCCTGTAGCATGTTTAATCCCATGCATATAAGCTGTGCCCAGCCCAAGTTTTTTTTCTCTTGGTCTCAAAACAATTTTGTTCTCACCGTACACATTTTGCAGCTGTTTGGCCATATCCAATGTTCCATCTGGAGAACCATCGTCTATCACGATTATCTCATAATCCAGATCGCTAGAATGTTGCATATTTTCACTTGACTGACCAATTTTTTTGATTTCATATTTATAATTGTATAATTACACCATTTCAGGAGCAATGATTTCATTCACTTTTGAGGTTATGTTGCCACGATAGTTACCTCTCATCCATATACTTGATAATAAGCCAAATAATTATAGGCAAATTCTCGATTTCGTTATAAGTTGGAAGTAAAATCGAATACTTGTCATTTTTCGTTAATTCTTTTATATCCTTTTTTGTCTGTTCTCTTTCGATCATGTTTGACACCAATTCGTGGCAGAGACGGACGAATCCTTCCTTATCAAGCGTCGCACTGACAAAACTCGTGGAATAATTCACACGAGTTTGGAATATTTGTCAATAAAGTAGTCATATTTCGATGACGTTCTCACCGGTATTCTTTTACGTCACTACAAAACGGTACTTTCGATTTTCATTCATCGTAATCGTATGAATCATTCAAATATTTGAAAGTCTGAAGAGTATAGAATTTCAATTATTAACGGAGAATATCATATATAAGATAGGATTAAATATAAAACAATTTTAAATATTGATCATATTATATTACAATTCTTACAATCTTTCGAATAAAAATTTTTTTATGAAAATTTTTATTCAATAACAAATTTTATAAAATCTCTTTTTCGTGATAAGATAGTAAATTCTTTTTCTTAATTCAAAAAGTAAGCGCTGGAAACATGCGTAAAAATGGTTTATTAAAACTGGATCATTTATATATATGAAAAAATATTTTAAGAAAGTGAAATTTGGTAATGTGACAATATATAAACATAGAACAATTAGAATTAAAGAACTTGGTGCGAAAGTATAGCTTCCGTCGCGTGTGACAAAGGTCGACCAACCGGCGTCCCCACCACAATGAGAGGTAACAGCGAATCACGACGTAGATTCCCCCACCATCGATCTCCAAGATCCCGTGGAGCAGCCGCTGTCCCGAAGCAAACGACGCTCCTCGCCGCACTCTTCGGTCGTCTACGGACCTAGAGTGTTCGTTCTGTTCGTTGTACCGGTGTGGTCAGCGTGTATCTTTACGTTTTGATCGACGTGTCGTCGGTACGTAAACCGGTGAAAACGTTGTGTAGAAGGTTGCACGTGTGAGTCACGTTCGAATTCGCCTATTTGAAATTTGCGTGCGATTATCGCAAAAGAAAAAGGCGAATTCGAAAAGATCTAATCAATCTTTCGAGGATTTGCGAAATCTTCCGTGGGTGTGTTCGCGTGTGCATGTGTTCTGTGAACGTAGAGAGTGTGATTACCGCGGGTGATCGTTTCCGATTGAAAGCTTCATACCGATAATATTCTCTTGCAACAACTCGTGATCGCAACAGCTCGCTGGCGTATCTTGGTAAAAGTTAGGTCGATGTACTCGGAGAATTGTTGGATCGAAAGAAACTGACAAGTCGGTTGTCTCATCCCAAAATACAAAATAATCAAGCGCAGACACGCAGAGAAAGACGCAGCACGCGATTCTTTTCCATTGCAATTACAAAACGATTCCACGTACGATCCATTGCAATTACAAAACGATTCAACGGATATTATTGGAAAATATTTATTGTTCGCGAATGATACATCTTTTCGCGAATCTTTTCTCGATGCAAAAAAAGACTGGAGATGCTTGCCGAAAGAAGATCAGACAAAAGTTTATCCGCGTCGCGTGCAAGGGTGGTGACCTTACTCGAAGTCAGATAGACATTGTAGATGGCCCAGATCTATCGGTCGTAGTATTACTATTAACGTCAAGATTAATTATACGAACAATAACACGGTGATATTAATTTATTCGTAATTTGTCTTCGCTTTTGTATCTTCTAGTTTAGATTCGTGGCAAGAAGAGAAGTACGAGAATAGTATTTCTGGTACAGATAGTGGGCCATGCCGAGTTTTAATAGGGGCGGGGGTGGGTTTTCCAGATTTAGCGAAGGTTGACGGAGGAGAATCGGGCAGGCTGGCAAGCAAGCGGACTGGTTCGGGCAAATACCAGCCAGCATGGCGTACGCTGCACGAGGGGTAGATTGGTCCGCTCCGCACCCTGCGATCAATAAACCCACCGAGAGGGAGCAGCTCCGTGACGAGCCGCACTACTCCGTGCTTCGCTGCTTTTCTCTCTCTCTCTCTTGCTTTCTCCATCCCATTCTCCATCTCTCTTCCTCTTCTCCGTCCCTCTTCTTGCTTCTCTTCCGTCGTTCTCGTCTCTCCCGTTCACTTCTCTTCTTCCTACCTAACCAACATGCTATCAACGATTCAGCACGTGCACGCTGTATCACCGGCGCTTTTGAAAAACGAGCGACAACGTGTTCCAGGATTATCACGAGCCGACGGATGCTAAAGGCTTCGTGCACTTTCAGTTTTCATGCATTGATTTCCTTTTTTTTTTTTCTTTTTTTCATCTCCTCTTTTTTCATCCTTTTTCTTCGTTTTCGGCCGCTTCGCTTTTTAACTTGCTTAAAACGTTGACGCGCACAAGCCTCGTAATACCGGCCTCGTAATTTCGTGGCGAAAAAGGCTTGGAGGAATCTTTTTCTCCAAGATCTTCATCCCAGATTCGAATAAGGCTCCATTCACGTACACGCTTCTTTCTTTCTTTCTTTCTTTTTTCCATTTCCGCCAAGATAAACACGTTTCTTTGATACGCATCGCACGTGCAAGATATCGGTCGTATGAGAATGTAAAGATAGAGGGAACTATCAAGTACGACCGATGACGTGTTCCGCTTCCGCTTAATGGCTTTGCACCGATCGCATGACAATCTCCGTGACGACCTCGAAAAAATTCGACGCGATCTCGACGCGTTGATGGATGAAGAAACAGTAACCAGTCGGCCTTGAACCGTGCAAAGGTCATTCGAATCAAAACGTATTCATCGATGGCGCGCTATGAAACACTAGCGTCCTATCCTTTTCCAGGCGGAAAACAAATTTTAGATTTTTAATCCTTTTCTCTTCTCGTACTATATATAACTATGTATAGGCGTGGCTGTTGCGATCGTGCACGTGACTCTAATCCTCTGGTGAATCGGCCAACTCAATTCAATTCAAATCAAGTTCGCGTGTTTTTCTGTGGAATTAGGTGAGAATCAGTGCGATCAAGGAAGACAGGATCAGAATGTGGCTCGATCCTCCAGGAGGAGGGTGTAACATACCCACGTATCTAACGACGATGCTACTCTTGGCTGTTCTGGCATTGACGAACGGTGAGTCAACTAGTCGTAAAAAAGAAAAAAAAAAAAAATAAAAGAAAAAAAATATCACTTGCAATGGTGAACGATGACCGTGAATTCGATATCGTTGGATGAGAGAATGGGTCTTGATCGTGATGCAACAATGTCTCGGTTCGTGGAAGCGTTTGCGTTATTATTAAAGATAAGACGCGAGCTCGAAAGCATACGCTACTGCGTTATATCTCGACCATCTAATCGTCTATGCATCGAACACGTATAACGCGCCGTGAGGTCAGCAGCTGACGCAGTTACTCATCTTTCGGATAGCACGTTCTTTGAAAAGAATTTGTCCCATCAATCGAAAGAATGAATAGAGAAGAAAGAGACGGAACGAATTTTGCAATTGTCTTAAATTAATCCGAATTGATCGTGAAATTCGAGACTTTCTCATACCAAAGATACGTCCTTGATTTAATATTAATAAAGTAAAAACAGTCACGTTTCCTCTCAGCGGATCGATACTGTTGCAACTGAGAGAATAGAGAGAATCAACATCCTGGTGTCTTTCTTTTTTTTGTGACTCGAAAAAAGGAATTCCGTTCCCTTGGGGAGTAATATAGGGCAGATGGGAAATCTAGCTGGACGGATGCGATCTCTCGTTGCTTCGTTTCGAATCCGTGAGCTCGTGAAAGGTCCACACGAGAGGCGTAGGTAGTAGGTAGAAACGGAGCACGGACTGCAGCTGCCGAAGAAAAGATCGAGAACGAGGGGAGAAGGAGGAAACGAAGGGAAAGGAACAGCTGCCGCTGTTCCAAGAACGGACACCCGTGCTCGAAAGAGAATCATAGCTTGGTTCGAGCACCGTGCCTCGCCAGGTGAATCCTTTGATTTAGTCGCGTTTTTTCCAACACGAGGCGGTGATTCGATGTTGGACGTTGGCACAGACTTTTTAATAAAACGCAGAAAGAAAAGGGGAGAAAGGAGACATAAAAAGGCCGCGTCGTGGAGAAAAAAGAAGGGGAAAAAATGGTGTTACGAAGCAGGAGAGTTAGCTTTCCTCCAAAAATAGTCTCAAGAACTAAATCGAAGAAACCAACGGAACCTGTACTTGACCTAAAAGTCGGTTGCAAGATTCGGATGATAATTATTTTCGACGATGTTTGATTTTTCTTGAAATACCAATCAGAAGATTAATGCGTTGAAAAAGTAATTAGTTAAAAATTTTTGGATGAAGTTACATCAAGTAATTACTTATTAAAATGCTTAAATAATATTTATTCGTATTTATTACGTTTCTCGTATAATCTAAAACGTTTAGCATTACAATTATTTTCAACTATTATTATGCTTTGAACGATAAATTATCGAAGTAACTTATGAAAATAATTTTATTCGTAACTTCAACTATTAAATTTTCCATCATTGTCGTCAATCATTTCCTGCGACATATTTATCAACACTCGTGTTACGTGTTTCGACGAATTGAATAGAATCGAAAGAAGAAAAAACAATTTTCGAGCGCGGAACTTTTTAAAACTCTTTCCTTCTATTATTATTATGATCGTCACGATGTTTCGAGTTCCAACATGCGCGCATGCGTGGAAGAATAAGCGCGTGAATCACACGCGCATCATTTCCATCGTGCGAACGGGTACACGGCACACCGGTGTATATTATATGCTCGTATATATCTTTGTTGGAAATATATATTGGATTTAGCGTGTCCGAACGTGTTTCAAAGCTTGCCTATATATAGATTACAGAGCGGTTATCGACCGGGAAGAATCTCGTCTTTGATCGTGAACGCGTAACGCTGCAACTTAACGAAAAAACACTTTTACATCGGGTTTATCGGGTCACCGATCAATCTTTCTTTCATCCTCCTTTTCCCTTCTCCTTGCGCGCGAGTAAAAGCGTTTCGTTAATGAACAAGCTGTTCATTCAGGTTACGACAAAAGCGTGTATTTTTTCGCAAAAATACTTTTCTCCGTATAATATAAATCTATACAACGACTGCTGCCATACAAGTGTCGAATCGGATTACGGGGATCATTGGAGAAAACGAGTCGAGGGTAAATGCGCTTTGTCGAGGACTGGGCGAGGGCAGGCGGGTACAAGAAATTTCAGATAAAGGAGAAAAATTGGAAACACCTGTTCCTTCCTTCTGCGCCCGTGCAGCTCGTTCCCTCGGTTGGATCGGCGCGCGGATGCCTCGATAACCGGTTCTCCGTGACTTGGATTTTACACATCGGCGCTGCGTTTATCCGTTCTCGCCTCGTCGTAAACGTGGTTATAAAATCGTACGCGATTACGAAAATGGAACAAGGGACTATTGTATAATCGGAAACACGCGGAAATCTCGTTGCACGAGATTTAAAATAAATACGAGTGAATCGGAAGGATGTTTGCGCGTTAAGCGAGTTCGAGTAACGATAGGCGATCGATTTAGGTGGATGACTCGAAATCTCCGAGACGGAAAAGGAATCACGCATTGCCGTCTCCCTTATGGTCACGTGACGTTGATAGCATATTATTCAATAGCAGACCGGCAACCTGTTGTTCGCTGCAATTGGCGACGCGCCAATTGAACGTGGGTGTCGCGTATCCTGGCGGACGGATGATAAGCGAGGCTGAAAGACACGCAACAAAAGTTCCTTATGCCGTTGACAGTTTCGATTAAGCCCCTTCGGTGGCCGCGTTGCAAGTGGCATGGCGGAACGATCGAGATTGCCTCTCCCCCGTAAGATCCAATGCGTTCTCCCTTAAACTTGACCAGAATTCTTCTTTTGCACAGTGGCTTGCGCCGAGGATGAATCCATGGGACCGGTATTCGTGAAGGAACCACCAAATCGAGTCGACTTCTCGAACGGAACCGGAGCTGTCGTCGAATGCCAGGCAAGAGGAAACCCCCAACCGGATATCATTTGGGTTCGTGCTGACGGAAGCGCTGTTGGGGATGTTCCCGGACTCAGACAGGTATCGCTTTATCTCTCTCGGAGGGAATCGTAAGCGATTGCAAAGTATTTATTCCCTCTTCGTTACATCACCATTTCGTGCAATAACGATTAATTAACTTTCCACCATTCGAACGTTCGCCCACGTGCCGTCGCGTGTCGCATCGAATCGCGTCGCTCGTTTAATTGCTCGATCTATTGATTCTTTAACGATTCTTTGTGCGTGATCGCAGGTCTTGCCGAACGGAAATTTGGTCTTCCCCCCTTTCCGCGCCGAGGATTATCGTCAAGAGGTTCATGCTCAGGTTTACAGCTGTCTGGCGCGTTCCCCAGCAGGTTCAGTTCACAGCCGAGATGTTAACGTGAGAGCCGGTAAGTGGTTGTCCTCTTCTCCTCCGAAGTTACGGCGGGAAGTCATCGCCGTCGCCTGGCCATCTGTCACTTTTCTTACGAGACAATGAAGCGAAAGGCTTCGTGATTGATCGAACCACGATATAAAAGAAAGGAAAAAAACAAAAGCGTCTTGCTGTTGTCAGAGAACAAGCAACAATTGCAAAAAAAAAATAACCAAATATTTCTTCTTCTTTTTCCTTCAGATATCTTTCTTATAAAAGATGAATTTACATTATACGGTCACAATTTTTTATCGAAATATCTTTCCGTTCTAATCTAATTATAAAATTGAATCGAAGGACAATGGTACGACGCGAAAGATTGACCAGGCGGCGGGACACGTTAAAAAACCGTTTTCTTTCCAGCTGTTTAGAACAGCGAACGAGCGACGAATACGAACTTTTGGCTCGATACTTTTCAATACGTATCGCGACACGTACGGTGAGCAATATGGTATCATCAGTGGCAATTATCGCACGGTTTTCCTGTGCAATCGATTTCGGATGCGAAAATTAGCGCAGGCATACCTTTCACGACGAGTAATCGCTGCCGCCGCCGTTGTTATTGTTATCGTTGTTCGCAAGAAAATTCGCCCCCTCTCTGCTACCCCTTCAACGACTTCCCCTCTTCTCTCTCCGATTTCCCGCATCACGTGAAAATTCGTAATTCGTCCACGGTAATTCGATACGGCAATTCGCGCGTTGACCCAGTTACAGCACGACCCACTTACAAGGGGCGCGAGTATTAGCAGAGTGCCGTGGAGTGGTGCGAAATATTCGAAATAAGGGGAGAAGGGAAACGGAGAGGCGGCGTTTACTCTCTCGCCACTTTTGATCGTTTTTAAAAGGAAAAAAAAAAAAAACTGAAATCGTTGTCGCAGTGGTGGCGCAATACTACGACACGGACGTGAACAAGGAGTACGCGATCCGTGGGAACAGTGCCATTTTGAAGTGCGTCGTTCCGTCGTTCGTCGCCGATTTCGTCAAGGTTTTGTCCTGGCATACCGATCAGGGAGAGGAGTTCGTGCCCGGCGACGATTACGGTAGACGATCGCTCGCGTTATCTATCTTTCTCCCGACGCTCGCGAGCAGATCGTTTTCTCTCTCTCGAACGAGGGAGGAAAAAAGGAGGATACCGATTTTTGAAAAAGCGTGTAATCGATGCATGCGAGAATCTCGTTCTCCTTACTCCAGCTCGTTATTTCTACCAAAGGGGGGGAGCGTGGTGGCCCAAATAATTGGAGCGCATCGTCGACGTCGACGTCAGAGAGACGTCCTTCCCCCTTCTCTCTCCTCTCTTACACCCTTCGCTTCGCTTTCTCCTCTCCCGCCCTCTCCTCTTCTCCCCTCCATCCCCTCGGAGTGAGTGGCGTTGTAGTTTTCTCCTCGCGTGTGCCCGCACATGCGTGGAATACGGGCGCGCATACACAGAGTCAAAGTGCACCGACGACGCTCTCCTCCTGGAACCAAACCTCTCTTTTCTCTCGCGGCTGCGGTGTAAGATGCCGACGAATCGATCTGCTCGACGAGCGCTAAGAATACGTCACCGTTCAACGGGAAGCTGTCGTCAACGTCGTGCGTTGCAATTCGTCGCGGACATACATATATATTACGTCATCGATGGAAAACCGCATCGACCTCGCGTCGAGATATACATGTAACAATGATGATGATGATGATCGATGATGCCACGGTTAATTTCAGATTTCGCACGGCTCGTGCGAAATTAAAAAGCTCGTTCGCCTCATTTCCGTTTATACGTGTATGTATATATATATATTGTAGTGGTGCACCAGTATTATCAGTCGGAAGTAAACAACGAGTACGTGATACGCGGGAACGCGGCTATTCTCAAGTGCAGCATACCGAGCTTCGTTGCGGAGTTCGTTCAAGTAGTTGGCTGGCAGGACGATCAAGGGAATTCTTTTAATCCGGACGAGAAGAACGGTAGGATATGGAGGATCGTTTCGAGTGTTAACTTCGCAGCGAGTCCGTCAACGTCGTATGAAGGGATAGATCGTTCGCTCGAAATTGCTTGTTCTCCTAATTTTCAAAAGCCGAAAGTCGATCCTCGAGCTCCGCCGTGGCGAAAATGCGCACGCTGCTGTAATCGTCGGCGAAAATTTTTCTCTTTTATGCTCAGTTTTATTATCGAGAAATCTCGCGTCAAGGATACGATGCAATAACTCCAATCTCGTGCAGAGTACGTCGGTGGCATTTTATGGAGAGCGACCATAGTGCTATAGTAATAACGAAAGGGTTGATTTAGAGAAAAGACCGTTCAAAGGAGGGCAACTGATCGCAGCTTTCGTTTCCACCAGTCGTCACTCAGTACTACGAGGCGGAGGTCGTGTCCGAGTACGTGATACGCGGAAACGCAGCCATCTTGAAGTGCACTATACCCAGCTTCGTCGCGGAATTCGTGTCGGTCGATTCCTGGGTGGGAAGCGACGGTTCGACCTTCAAGCCGACCAACGATTACGGTACTACTGTTTCCGTCCTTTGTCTCTCCTCCACCTTGCTCCCTCCTCCCCCCACGACAAGCTCGCCGAAGTAAAAGTTCAAAGTGGCACGTGGTAACGATTCGTTTCCGGTCCACGCCGGTCTGGCGGCGGTCGAACGGCGGCGGCAACGCGAACCATCCCAGGGTTAATGAACCGTCCCATCTCGCACGCCTCGGGATTAATACGCCTTTCCCAAGAAAATATACCCGATTACCGACCGTACGTACGAGGAATAACAGCGTTTCGTCGTATCCTACGCCCTCTCCTTCCCTCGAAGGGATCGAGAGGGTGTTCTCTCGCCTCTGTTTTTCCGTGCAGTCGTCACGCAGCCGTATCAGCCGGAAATTCTCACCGAGTACGTGATCAGGGGGAACAGCGCGATATTGAAGTGCAGCATCCCGAGTTACATAGCGGAGTTCGTTACGGTCGAGGCGTGGATCAGGGAGGACGGAGAAGTATACATACCGGAGGATCCAGCTGTCGGCCAGCAGGGTGTGAGAGGGTTTAAGATCAGTCGCGCGCCCCCCGGCGAATCTCCTCCTCCTTCGAGCGTCCGAATCTTTCGTTCGTTTCGATCGGGGGGAAGAAAGAGAATTTACGGTTTGTCGAATGATTCGATCGAGGTAGGCAGAGGGCTCGCCGGGGCGTGTTCGATTTCTTCCCAATCAGACGGAATCTAATTCGCGTTACGTCCATCCGAGTATAATCTCTAATACAACCTTCGAACACGATCGTTGATCCTGTGCCGTTTGTGCCCGCGCGGGCAGTCGTTTCGCAGTTCTACGTCACCGAGGCCGAGAACGAGTACGTGATACGGGCAAACAGCGCGATCATGAAATGCAAGATACCGAGTTTCGTGTCCGAGTTCGTACAGGTGGATCAATGGGTGGCCGACGATGGAACGGTTTACACGGGCGGAGAGGATTACGGTAGGCGATGGTGATTACGATGGTGTCACGATTTTTCTCTTTTCTCGCCGAATAATGTAAAGAAGAAAAAGAAAGGAGAGGAGAGGAAACGCCTCGTTTCACTCCATCCGTTCCCCAATGAATTTTCAAAATTCGTTTCGCTTCACGTCATGCCCCTCCCTCCCCTTTCCCTGTAACGAAGGGGCGCGCGATTCCGTTTCACGCTCTCTGGGAAAATGCGCGTTGCAGTGGTCCAGCAATTCTACGAGACGAGGGTCATCGACGAGTTCGTCTTGCGCGGCAACACGGCAACCTTGAAGTGCCTGGTGCCGAGCTTTGTGGCGGATTTCGTAGACGTGATCGAGTGGCTGGCTGTCGAGGACGGATCCACGTACTCTGCCAACAGCCAAGAAGAAAAGGGTACTTCTTCTCTCTCTCTCTCTCTCTCTCGTCTCGATTACTCGAGAAGATATTTAGCGAGACCGCGATGAGCACTTAGCTTCGTTCCCTCTCCCTTCTCCTCAACCTCCTCTTCCCCCTCCTCCCACCGATCGATCACGAACAATCGTTCCGTCGATCGAGAGGCTCGGTAATGGAAAGAGGCATTAATTTCCTTATTTACCTTCGGCTTCCCTTCGATTATTTCCCCCGCACAAACAAATCTCGCGTATCTCGTCTTCAATTCCCGTTTCGTTTCGCACGAAAATAATAGTAACGCGAGCAACTCGATTTGACCGTCTTAACAACCGACCAGACCAGTTTTAATGGAATTAATAAATGGAATTACCAGCGTGCTCATCATCCCTCTCGCTCGAACAACAGACAACAACAGACAGGCTCGACCGAGAGCCTGTTTGCCTTCTCTCGAGGTGTACACGTATAGGAGGACGACGATCGTAGAGGATTTGTATTGGCGATAAGTGCGGAAACTTTGTTACCGAGCTATTCAACGCGAGCTGTTCGACGGGGGAAAGCGATGGAGCGGAGCGGAGGCAGAGCGTGCGGCTGGCAGTGGCCTCGTTACTCGCCGCGATCCTACCGGATTAGGTTAACTCGGATTAATCGAGGCCGTGGAGCGCGAATTAAACGCGACCGCGGACGAGACGATCCACTTTCGTTCGGGTGACGATCGAGCGCGAAAGGTAATAGGTAGACCGCGGCCCGATGGAATTTATTTCACGGCCTCGGGTGTCGATCGTACGTTGCCGAGTATCGATTTCTGCCTTCTCCATCCGAGGAGATCTAATCCCGTTTATCGAGAGGAGAATCGATAGGATACGATATTTGTAGGGCGAGCATATCGATCGTAACGGTTAAACGTAATTACGTAAAATTATCACTCGAAGTAACTTCGTTCGAAATTTTAATTATATAACTAGTTGCGAGAGGATGGCCAAGTTATTTGGCTTTAATCAACGAGATTCCATTTTTTTATAGAACTTCATGGTTTTAGCGCGAAGAAATTTTGCGATTAATTCAGCTCCTCGAGTGTCGAATATTTTACTTTTTAAAAGCTACCGTAAATGGCGAAACGAATATTGGTTGGTGAAATATCTGATGAATATATAATGGCTTGTGATGTACGCGTCTCTTGGCAGTAGGATGCTGCTGTTATCTTCTCGTTTCAGAAAAAAATAATGAATTATTCTCTTTATAGACCAATATACAATCACTATAACTTTTTTCGGCTCATGGTTACGACATTCGTTTAGAATTTTTATTAGCATCCAACCATAATCTAGATCGTGTACGATTATCGTATATTTTTATTTCTCATCACAGGTTATAATCCTATTCAAAAATTTCTATCATTTTGACTTTTACACGGTAAACACACTTCGAAACACAAATGTCTGAAAATTGTCATTAGAGATCAATCTCATTTTCAAAATTCTCAGATTCGAATTTTTGAAATCACTACCGAACACCTCTCTCATCGATGGAATCTTTTCCGAAAGTTAACCTAATATTTCGGTATGCTTCGGCTGCATCGTGGCTCACTTTAACCTCGCAAAGGAATAATATTTTAAACTCGTTCGTAAACACTATATCGTTCTCAAAAAACTTTTCAAAAAACTTCTCTTTCTAAACCAACATAAAAAAGAACTTATTGCACAAAGTAAATAGAAGAAGACAACGTGAAAACACGCCAAGCAAAGTATAGGTTAAATAGAGTTTACAAGTCGCGATTGATTTCTCGAAAATTGACAACTTCACGTTGTACAACCTATATTCCGTATATATTCCGTGTTAACGTATACAGTCTATACGTTTATTCGTTTTCTTCTATTCGTAGACGAGCGATAGTATCTCCGCACTTTTGCCATCTTCTCGTAAACGAAGCGAGTACGTTTCACGTGTGGTTGCGCCGTTCCATTTGTCATTAAAGGTTATAAAATAAGGCCGTGGAAATACGTTTCGTGTCAAATATTTGTCGTTCAACCCGAACGAGCGGTGGTGAAATGAAACGGTTTGGAAAACCGGCACCGTTTGCTCGGCCCCGTTCCGTGATTTCGGATTAGATTAAGCCAGGCTAATCAAACCGGCGAGGAAATTGATGTCCGCCGGCTAGCCTAATTTCCATCGGGTGGAAAGAGAAGCGACGTCACGCTCTCGTCGTGCGCTACTCGTTTGCGGAGAGGCCGGCAACTCGCGGTTCATTGAAATTTTAATCGAGTGGATCAAAGCAGTCGATCGACAAACCAACTCTGTGTCTCTCTCTCTCTCTCTCTCTATAGATATATATTATATTTTCCCTGTTTGTCACGCTTTCATTCCAGTGGTCGCCCAATACTTCGAGGTTCAGGTTTACGATCAGTTCGCGATCCGCGGGAACGCGGCGATTTTCAAGTGTCAGGTTCCATCGTTCGTCGCCGACCACGTGGACGTAGTGGGATGGATCGATTCGAACGGCGGCAGTTACGTGGCCGATGGACAGTCGTACGGTATCGATCTCAAGCATGGAAGGAGAAAGAGATTGGCTAAAAAAATTCGCTCCCTCGTCGTTGCCGTGGGCCGTTCGTTCTTCGATTCGTGCGATGATTCGTGGAGTGGGAGGGAAAAAATCGATGGATCGGATAGAATCGGCTTCGTAATCGGATAGAATACGGGGGAGGGTGCGGGGATGGTAGATAGGCTTTGAAAAGCTACGCCGAGTAGCGTCGCACGAATTCTCGAACCGCCGATCGCAACGTACGATCGATCGTATCACGGATACGAGGGTGTATGTAGATGTGCGGCTTATGGTAAAACCGGAAACCGGTGTCTGGTTGCAGTTGTCGGGCAGCGGTATGCAGTGAACGTGATGGACGAACACGTCCTTCGGGGGAACGCCGCAATTATCAAGTGTCACATACCGAGCTTCGTCGCCGAATTCGTCGAGGTTGACTCTTGGATCGAAGACGAGACCACTGAAATATATCCTAGCGCCGATTACGGTACATTGAACAGAGATATTTAGAAAAAGAAAAAGAGGAAACGACGAAACATTTTTTTTTTTTCATCCTCTTTCGTTGTCCACGCTCGCGAGACTTTTCTCCTTTTCTCTCTTTCTTTCTCTTTCTCTCTCTCTTTCTCTCCCCCTCTCGAACGAACACGCTGCTAACGCTCAAGTTTGCTCCATTTAACGCCGCGTATAGGAGAGAGAAAAAGAGAGAGACGGACGTTAGCTTTCCATTCGCAATCACGCGGTCGTGAAGCAAACGTTTTCAAGGATTCCCTCCTCCTCTCTCCCCTTCCCCCGGGCATCGACCGGGGGTTATCGCTCGTCGTAATAACAGTAGCCGTATAATATCCTCTGCGATCCTGTATTCCGTTCGAGCAGAGAAATCGTTTCGCACGCGACGAACGGAGACACGCAACAGGTACGATCGCCATTGTGAGTCGCCACCGCGATTGCAATTACAGAGGAGGAGGAAGGGGGAGGGTGCCGGAAATCGGTCGCCACGAGAACAGGTTGCTACCCGCAGAGGATGTAGCAGGATGCGTCGTGACAGTCACAAGTAAATAAGAATAAGAAAAAAAGATGTATAAGTAGCTATTTCTTTTTTTCTCTCTCACTCTCTCCTCTTCCTCGTCTCTATCTTTCGAGAACGTTCTCTTTCGTTCCATCGGCCTCCACTCTCGAATTTCGATCGAGCGATCGACGATGGTTGATAAGCGTGGCAAATGACGAGATCGTTCGAAATAGATGTCCCTCGTTTCGTTCGACGAGTAAACGACGAATTATCGTTGAAATTGTTCGTACGACGTTGACTGCCGCTGCTCGCGCTGTCCCAGACTTTCCCTCCTTCCCCGTGAAAATGTCTTTTTCACGGCTCCCCCTTCCCTTCCCCCTCCACTAACACTCTCTCGCATCTCCATTCTTTCCTCAAGTGTGTGACTAATCCAGAATACACGTGTGGTATGTGGTTGTGGTTTTTCGATGGTGTCGTAGTCGCTTGCTTCTTTTCGTGTAGTCGTCAATTGCATGCATCGGGCTCGTTCGTCGTCGGTGGTTGTTCCATAGCCGGAAGTCACCGAGAGGAATCGTAAACGCGCATCACGTGGATCGAATACCGATTAATCCTTTCGTTTTACTCGCTTTTCTCTTCTAATCCTTCTCTTGATACAATCCAGTACGTAACGTAATTCGTAGAGAAAGAGTTGAGAAGTAGTTGAAAATTTGCGATCGAATATTATTATCGTTATTATTAGGTTAATTCCTGAGGTTACGTACGTAAATGTATTTAATGATGGATAAAATTAAACGCTCGGTTTCGAAAAGGATTAAAAGGATTAAAGGGGATATCGGAAGCTATCCTGCGCGCAGTCCTCGTCGAGGACAATGCAAACTCGATAGAATTTCCCTCGAATGTTTGACGAGCGGGCCCGAATCCGGTAGAACGAATTCGATAGAACGTTGAGATGAACGATGGATAAAATACGCTCAACTTTGCCAACTTTGTAGTAATAATTGGGGCGCATGCGGGCCAATCTATTAATCAAGACGGCATTGTACTCGTCCAATGCACGCGTGTACGAGTATCGTGCGGTCCTATATCGGGGATAATTGAATATTTCTGATTGCCAGATCCGTGTCTGATATCAATTTCCGTTAAAACGTCTCTCCTCGCCTCGACTACAATCCAATATATACATATATATATATAATCGATATTCTGGCCGGAACGTTGTTTCCGATAAGTCAATTATCCCCGGTTAGAAAGTTGCACGTATTTTTTGTTCGATAAAATAAAAAAGGGGGGGAAAAAGGCGAGAAATATAATCGTTTTTATGACTGGAACAGATGGAAAATACTTGGTGTTGCCTTCCGGAGAGCTTCACATTCGCGATGTTGGACCAGAGGACGGATACAAAACCTATCAATGCCGCACCAAGCATAGACTGACCGGAGAGACGAGGCTGTCGGCTACCAAGGGACGACTCGTCATTACCGGTAAGTGAGAAGAAACGATCGAGTTTCATCCTCGTGATCGAAATCACGATTCTGATTTGCCCGATAATTCTTTCTTTCTTTTTTTCTTTTTTTAATATTCGATCGAGGAAAAAATCGCGCGATAATTATTTAAAAATGTCGCATTGTTTCGTTTTGTAGACTGATACAAAGTGTCTACTCACGCGTAGACACTTTTTAATTGGAAATCAGAATCGTGTTTCCAGTTTCGAACCTGGACACTGACAATCGCGGAATAATTCAACGATTCGCGGATTCATAATAAATGTTTTCGTGTATCCGTATTTTCTATATTTCTTCTTTTTTTCTTTTTTTTTTTTTTCTTCTTCTCCCCTCGATAAACTCGATTCTCGCTTCGCCAATTTATTGTCGCGCGATAAACGCGAGCGATGTCGAACGAGGACTCTTTTGCTATGTAAATCGGCCTTCCGTATACGCGATACCGAATCCGTGTCGCTGCCCGGTGCTCCGACTATCTCTTTTATCGTGCCGTATCGGGAAACTTTGGTCTAGGTTCGAAACTGTTTACCGAGGCAATTGATTTTCCCCGAAAACCGGTGTTAACCAGACCAGTTGAGCGTTTCAACTACACGGTGCAATTAAGCGTAATCAAGCGAACATTATATATATATATATATGTCGTTGTACCTTGGAAAATCGATTGCCTGCGAAGTAGCCACGATGTCGATGTAATCTTTTGTCCGATCCAACCAGTTTCATTAATGATTTTTGTACGAATAATAAACATATCTCGCGAGAAGGAGATCGAAATTTATGGAAAAAACTAGAATGGATAAATAGCTCATCTTTGGGAAATGAAACTGGGAATGAAACTGGTTGGAAAAACCTGAATGCTGGGACAGGGTACCCCTGCGGGCACGCGCCACCGCCCGTCCATGATTTGACTCTTGGCATGATCGGTTTCGATGAATATTGGAAAATTTATTTATTATACGTACATATATGTATATATATATAGAGAGAAAAAAGGAAAAAATAAAAGAAACGTATCGAAAAGAGAAAGAGACAAATCGAAAAAAAAATTCCCTCGACGCTTTGCGGCGCCCTCACGCGATCTCCGGGCTCTGTCCTTCGCTCTCGCGTGGTAAGTGAAATCGTCACCACTGTTAACTGTACCTCAACTGTCAAACGCGAACCAAGCACGAATAGATCGCGCTCGATGCGGCTTTTCGCCCCCTCTCCCCCCCATATCGCCACGATTTCCTTCCACCTCGGAAGCGAATCCGGGAGACGCAGAGAGAGAGCTCAGTTGGGGTGCACAACTATTCCATGAGCAACAACTCGTTTCGCGGATACGATTTTCTGTTTGGAGGAGATCGCAATGAGAGTCACGGTTGTTTGGTTGCGAGGCAGAACCGGTGGGCAGCGTACGGCCAAAGTTCCCCTCGATGGACAACATTAACGGGCTCTCCACGGAATCGAAAGGCGATTTACCGCTTCTCTGCCCCGCCCAAGGATTCCCGGTACCGGCTCATAGGTA
The DNA here is from genome assembly GCF_029169275.1 of Apis cerana. Lineage (NCBI taxonomy): Eukaryota > Metazoa > Arthropoda > Insecta > Hymenoptera > Apidae > Apis > Apis cerana. The sequence goes on along the minus strand of NC_083855.1, from coordinate 11,688,531 downwards.
CGGAACGTATTATCGTTGATATCGCAGATGATATGCGCGCATCAAGCAACGAAAAGTCGCGAGGAGGGGACGATTGTCGGAATTTTTTGAAAAACTTTAGTTTTTTTTTCCTTTGGAAAGAAGAGAAGTGACGGTTTTCTTGGTACTTGTTGCGTGTTACTTAGAACCGGTGGGCAGCGTCCGGCCAAAGATCCCCTCGACGGACGATGTGCGTGGATTGAGGAGCGCGGTGAGCGGGAGCCAGGCTTTGATATGCCCTGCACAGGGGTTCCCGGTTCCTTCGAACAGGTAGAGAAGTAGAAAGGAGAGGAGGAAGATTCGGATGCGCGGTTTGCCAAGCAATAAACCATCGGTTGGTTGTTTAATTGCGATTTGATCAGAGCCGGTCGGGAGCGTGAGGCCGAAATTCCCCACCATCGACGACTCGAGGAGTTTTCGAACGACCAACCACGGCTCGGTCACCCTTCTCTGCCCCGCGCAGGGCTACCCTGCCCTCGTGTTCAAGTAAGTGATTCGACTAGCCACGTCTCCCCTTCTTTTTTTCTCCCCCGGAACTCGCCCAGAACCCGTGGCAAGCGTCAGGCCGAAATTCCCTTCCGTGAGCAACATAAACGGTCTCACTGTTGTCACCGATGGAACGCTGCCACTCCTCTGCCCGGCGCAGGGATTTCCTGTTCCTAATCATAGGTACGTGATGATAACGGAAGCATCGTTTTCTCTCGAAAATTGGGGGCCTTCCTTTTTTCTGCGAATTCGAATTATTTCTTGTTCGAAAGAGCGTTCTTTTATTTTTAATCCTTTCGTTACCGCGATATACAATCGCTCCCCGCGTATTGTAGATACGATCAGAGTTGTTGTACGTCGAGCATCATTCTCTGGAAATGTAGCATGTTGTTTTTGTCGTGTTTCTTTCTCACGAGATTCCGCTGAGGACCTTTCTCGTGTACTGTGCACATTTTTGCACGAGAAATCGCCCGTAGCGAAAGGGTTAAGAAGAGTCGCTGCTTACTTTTTTTCGCGTTCCAGCTTAGGAAATTGAAGCTGATGGAACGTTGTATCTTAGCAGAACGTGTAAAAAGTGATATCGAAGATTTAAATTTGGAAATTTTAATTTGAAAGACGTAATTTTGATAGCTGATTTACGTAATGAAATCTTAAATTCGAAATGAAAAAGAAAAGGGGGAAAAAAGTTGTTTGCATACCTATGTCAAAGGGCGTCCCAAAATTCAGGCAAGGAGTAATTTTTTTGATAGAAAATCCAGTTTATAAAAATTAAAAATTGTAAAATTCTTTATCGATTCGATGAAATAGCGTGTGATCAAATTTTGTAAATAAATATGGCTGAATTTCCTTCTTCGAGGCGTGGGACATAAACCTTGGACTTCAAAAAAAGTCCATTCTGGTCACCAAAACGGGAAATTACACGACCAGGAAATGACTCATGCGGTAATTAAATTGTTTCTCGGGCTGTACGGCATGTGGCACCATCTTGTTGAAACCACATGTCGTCCATATCTTGCAATTTAGACACCAAAAACTGGATTATCGTGATAGCGAACACACATTAACCGTTATTGCCTCCAAAACAGTGACACATTGATATATTTGTTTCTCAACGATCGCTCGTGAATTTTCTGAACCCCAAATGCGACAATTTCGAATAACCAATCCATCGAAATGAAAATTAGCCTCGATAATTTTATTCGAAAAAGCGCTCCATTTTTAATAATCCTGAACTCTCACGCTTTTTCCGTTCCCAATAAATTTACCGCGAAATTCGAAAATCTTGTTTGAATTTTGGGACACCTATTTACATATATATATATATATACATCGAGTCAGATGCAGGGGTTCCCGATCCCTCTGGTGATCTCGGCACGAGACGCTTGAACGCGGTCGTGTTTGGTGAAATTCAGAGCCGGTTGGGAGCGTGAGGCCGAAATTTCCTACGATCGACGACACGAGGGGATTCCGTACGATGAAAGACGGCCCGGCCACGTTGCTGTGCGCCGCCCAAGGGTTCCCTGTCCCGGTTTACAAGTAAGTCACGGGGCGAGGATCGGACGGATGCACCTTTTCTTCTTCTTCTTCTTCTTTTTTTTCGATCCACCGCTCGATTCGCAGAGCCAGTGGCGAGCGCCCGCCCCAAACTCTCCACAACGATCAACCTAATCGGACTCGCCACGAACACGAACGGAAGCTTGCCGCTTTTCTGCCCCGCGCAAGGATTCCCCCTCCCGTCTTATAGGTAGGGAACTGGTAGATAAGCATTCGAGGGGATTATTCGTTGTTGTTTCCTCCAGTTTTTCCTTCATTTTTAACGAGATTAATCGTGTTAATTCACACGTGTTTGATCGACGATTAACCCTTTCCAGGCCACGAATTTCTTAGTGAATTTTTTAGTTAAATTAAAGCTTTTATATTCTAATATCTCGTCTATGTGCAAAGAAAGAAAATTTGTCGAGTATCGAAGTTTATATCGTTAATATTAAGCGATATTTTAATATTAGAACAATTATCAAGATATATCCTCGGTTTTTCAGTAAGTATCGTTGATAAAATATAGTTTTTCACGTTTCTTATTTTATCGAGAGCAAACCTTACAATCCCAATACAATTTATTCATTCTATATCACGGATAGAAATATAATTTCGTTATTCGATAAATTGTCGCTTATAAAAAAAACGTTGAAGATAATATCGACCAGTCAAACTTGGAGACCAAAAATGTAGTTCGATCCGCGGTCTAATTTGAGATAAATCATGCGACGCTTCGTAAAATTATATATCTAAAAATCTGGCTTAAGAAACGAAGCGTTATTTTAAAAGAATCGAGCATAATAAATAAATATCGAAGATCGGTGTTTCTCTCGGTCGAACCAGCAACTCCAGACTTTTCGAAATTTATGATTTCACACACAAATTAACGCATAAAACTTTTATATTATATATCTTTACGTATAAAGAAAAAAAAATTATTGAATATTGAAGTCTGCATTGTTGTTTCGTACGATATTTTATGAAGCATCCTCGGTTTGTTAGGGCAAGTAGAGCAATAGTACCTTTCCTTCTAATTTTTTTAACGCATAATTATTCGTTTCGCGTACTATTTCATTAATAAGTTCATTAGTAAGTAAAATCTAATGGTTCATTCGTATTCGAAGATATTTGCGGTCCTGCAGATTTTTCGTCGGATACGAATTGTATTCTTCGCGGTTTATATTTTCCGATTCTGTGAATATTATCCATTTCGAATTTTCTGATATATTCACTATTGCCTTCATTATCTATTATTCTTATTTTCCGCCTAAATCGAACTCATCTTTGCTCGAACTAATCTCATTTCATGCTTACAAAACTCGAAAACTTTGGAAATAATATTTCTCACGACTCAAACTAACGCCAAAGATATCGATCATCTAATTTCAGATGAAAGATCTACTTATTTAACGATACATTATTCTACGTCTCATAAGATCATGCGTAAAGAGGACCTACTTATGAAGCCTATATTCTAAAAATCAAACGCAAATAAATATTATCGCCGCATCAATCGGTGACCGAGAGTCACCTTAAACCCGTTCACGTTTATTCTTAACGCGGAGGGGGTTGTGCTCTTTGTGCACAGAGGGTTCCCTTTCCGCGCGAATCCCCGCGAATGCCATCTTTTGGATTGCTCGCAGAACCGATGGGGAGCGCGAGGCCCAAGTTCCCGACCGTGGACAATTCCCGTGGCTTCGTCTCGTCTCTGGACCAGGCTCTCACGCTCCTCTGCCCCGCCCAAGGATTCCCCGTTCCCTGGCACAGGTGAGCGCCCTGTCCCGGCAACGCTCGATCCGACCGCTCGATCACCTCGTTCTCCTCCCCAGAACCCGTGGCCGCAACCAAGCCCAAATTCCCAATGACCGAGAACTCGCGGACGTACACGGTGCACCTCGGCCAACCGTTGACCCTGCTGTGCCCGGCCCAGGCGTTCCCGGTTCCAGCGTTCAGGTACGCGAAACGTGGAGAGCGGTCGATTGCTTTACCTCGTTTTCTCTACCGCGTCAGAGCCCGTAGGGAGCAGCCGGCCGAAATTCCCCTCGTTGGCCGATTCGCAAACGTTCAGAGTGGCGCTCGGTGGCGCGATGACGTTGCTGTGCCCGGCTCAGGCGTTCCCGGTTCCAGCCTTCAGGTAACGGAGGGGGGACACGTGAAGAAACGCGTCGTGGGTTAGATACCTGGTCGTTTCTGCAGAGCCTGTCGCGAGCACACGGCCGAAATTCCCCTCGTTGGCTGATTTGCAAGCGTTCAAAATGGCGTTGGGTGGCGCGATGACGTTGCTGTGCCCGGCACAAGGGTTCCCGGTTCCGTCTTACAGGTAACAACACCGGTCTTTCGCCTCCGCTCAATTCTTTTTCCCTGTTCTCCGTCAGAGCCGGCATCCAGCACTCGCCCGCAAATATCAGGACCGACTGATCTTCTACGGTTCAGCGCCTCCTCGCGAAAAAGCGTCACCCTCCTGTGCCCCGCCCAAGGATTTCCAGTGCCTGTCTATAGGTAGGAAAGAAAGCGCGCGATTTTGAGAGAGGAGACTCGTTCCGCGATGCAAAGGGATTCCCTATTCCAGCATACGAAAAGCGGAATATACCGCAGCGACTCGCGTTCTGTTTTTAGAACCGGCGTCGAGCAGCAGGCCGCAGTTTCCATCCGTGAACGACGTCGGATTACGCGTGACGAAAGCCACGGGATTCTCGTTGCTTTGCCCCGCACAGGCGTTTCCAGTCGCCACGTTTAGGTAGGTCCACCGTGCCTCCTCCCTGTCCCAGTACATCAGACGCGTTGCGAATAAACGTCTCTCCCTCGTTCGAGCTCTTCCTGGAGCGCTTCGTGTCCGAGCTTACTCTTTCTAGAGCCGGTCGGGTTCGCGAAGCCAAAGTTCTCCACGATCGACAAGAGCCGAACGTTCGAGGCCCGGCAGGGTCAGGGCGTCACGCTGCAGTGTCCCGCCCAGGCGTATCCCGTCCCAATCTTCAAGTAAGTCCAAGTCGAAGGGATTCTGCATCTCCTCCCCCCTCTCTCTCTCTCTGTTCAGAACCCGTGTCGAGCTCGAAACCAAAATTAACCGCTCTGGACGTGAAATCGACCAACCCCAGCACGGCCACGGGCACCGTTACCACTCTTCTGTGCCCCGTTCAAGGATTCCCCGTGCCCGCGTTCAGGTAAATCCACCTCTCCTTTTCTTTTTTCTTCCATCGATCGTGCCCGCGCGTGGATCCTGTCCCCTCTGTATACTTCGAAGGGTCCTTTTTATCGAAGAGAACCTTTCCTCTCGCAGAACCGGTGGCCGGCACCAGGCCCAAGTTCCCCATCACGGAGAATTCGCGCACCCTCACCACTTACACGGTGTCACGCGACCAACCTTTCACTTTACCCTGCCCAGCCCAGGCGTTCCCCGTCCCAGCCTTCAGGTACGAGGAAATGTTTGATGTAAGAGTTGGTCGATTAAGAGGAGGATTACGTGAACTTGTCCGCCCGGATGTGTTTTGCCGGTGTCAGAGCCTGTGTCCAGCGCGAAGCCAAAGTTCACGAACGCCGACATAAAGGTGGTGAGGCCGACGGCTAGCTCCGCCTCGGTGTCGATGACTTGCCCCGCCCAAGGGTTCCCTGTCCCCGTCACACGGTAAAGTAGCAATTAAAAAGAAAAAAAAAAAGAAAAGGGAAAGGGAAGGAAAGAGAGCGTAATTCTCCCCCTCAGAGCCTACCTCTAGCTCGAAGCCGAAACTGCCCTACGTGCGCAAGGTCGAGTTTATGGAAGGGAGGAACGGCGATGCGTCGTGTTTGACGTGCCCCGTCCAAGGTTACCCCGTTCCAATCTCGAGGTGAGAAGACGATATTTAACACACGGTCGCGCGAATATTTAACCGCGGTCGATACAATTTCCCAACTGGGGAGGAAGGGGAGAGGGTGTCGGTTTCGAATAACTCGATAACGATTGCCTTTCGCTCCTTCGTTAATTCTAATTTCGCTCTGTCGTTCGATATCCATGCTCCATATATATATATATATATATATACGTACATATCGGAAATGTAATTCCCATACCCGTCACCGATATACATATATCTTCCCCAGAACCTGTTGGATTCAAGTCGCCCATATTCTCCACGGACAATAGCCTTAGTAAATACGCGAGGCGCGAGGGAACGAGCGTGGTGCTCGCGTGCAGCGCTCAGGGATTCCCCGTGCCGACGACCAGGTAACCCTCGCGTGTCGATTCGCTCGTGTTTCCTCCACGACACGACTCGATTCAAGAGATGCCCCGTTTTCGTTGTCGCTCTACTCCTCTTCTCCCCCTCCTCGATACTAGAACCGATCGGGTCCAAGTCGCCGATCTTCTCCAACGACCTCAGTTCAACCGCGTACGCGAGGCGGAAGGGGACGAGCGTGGTGCTCGCGTGCAACTCTCAGGGATTCCCCGTGCCGACGACCAGGTAATCTCGCGGCGAGAAAGAATGTTTCTATTTTTGCTACTTCTTTTTTCTTCCTTTCTTCCTCCCTCCCTCCCTCGCCCGTGTTTCTTTTTGTTCCGTAGAACCGGTCGGATTCAAGTCGCCGATCTTCTCCAACGATCTCACGCTTAGCGCGTACGCGAGGCGCGAGGGAACGAGCGTGGTGCTCGCGTGCAACGCTCAGGGATTCCCCGTGCCGACGACCAGGTAAATCGATCCGATTCCGAATCCTTTTCGCGCCCGTTGGCTGGTTCCAACGAAGCTATATTCTTTTTCTCCCGAGTTGTTGGATATCGCCATTTTAATCACGATTTATTCTTTAAAAATGTGAATAGCTTTGCGCTCCAGAGCTGAACTTGTTCGGTTCTCTCTTTATTTATTTGTTTATTTATGGTTTTCGTTTATATCGAATTAGAACGCGGATCGAACTACATTTTCATAGCTTTTGCGAGCGACGATTTTTATCGAAGTTGGTATCTATTTGTCTTTCTTCGATACGCATACTTCGAATGTTTTGTAAACATTCGAAATGCGCAATTACGTATAATCAAATATATTCGTTCAGCCGTGCATTTTTATTTATTGTTTTCTATTCGTTAGAAGAGGAGATAGAGAGAAGGAAAAGAGGGATGTAGTGAAAGAAGGTGAAAAGTAAAACGACGATATAGATTTTAATATCCGACAAATTTTCTTTCTTTGCACGTAAAGATACGTAAGATATCGGGATATCAAAGTTTTACACGTTAATTAGCGTTTGAAATGATTTCAAGTTAGCTAAGAACGGATTGGTTCGGCCTGGAGCGCAAAGGGATAACGTAAAATTTACGTCGCAAGCGTACAAATATTTGTGAAACTCTTAAGAAATCGCGTAGCAGGCAAGAAAGCATTTCGAATTTGGCAAACGTACGATAAACTGGACCTTGAGAATTGGAAATGGAATATTCTAAAGTTATGATTATTTTCTACGATTCTATAAATTATAGATACGGAATTAAATAGTGACGATTTGATGAAAATAACGATAAAAGATGGAAAGAAATAAAGAAATTAGAAATATTATTATTTCTCTAAAATATAATAAATAAATAATCATAGAAATGCATATGCTATAATATATAAGACAGATTAATTCATAAATATCAAAGATGTACGTAAACAAAATTAATTTTAATATAGAATTGCGAATCAAATATAGCAGTAAAAAAGTTTCTACTTTTCGCGTGGTGTTATGTGAAACGTATAAAAAAATCATCGACAATCATTACATTTCGAAATAATTACTTAACTTTGAGCTTAATTTACAAAAAAAAAAAACTTTTATCGACAATTTAAATTAACGATACAAATTAAATTAAAACCGTTTCGAGATATCATATCCGTATATGTATAATTGAAATTTAAACGCTTCTTAATAACAGAATATTTCCCAACCATCGAAACGTGACCGATCAGTTATTAATTATTTCTCTGCCTGCATACGCGTATTTCGTTTAATCTATATTTCGAGAACAGGATTCGAACAACTAATAGAATTTCACCCACTTTCGATACATCGTTCGAACCACCGTTTCACGCGGCGATTTATCATTCAGATTTCCAAATAATAAGAGCCCAATATAGATTATACTTCCCTCCTCTGTCTCTTTATCCACTTTATGGCGTAAGTATAAAAGTATCATCTTTTACCACGCATTCGTCTCGAAATTGTCTCGACCTTTCCTTCGAAAAACCTTCGTCGAAGCGGCTTACCACTTGACTCGAGGGGCGCGTGTGTTTTCGTAGAGCCGGTCGGGTTCAAGTCGCCGATCTTCTCCAGCGACGACAGCCTGAGCAAATACGCGAGGCGGAAGGGCACGAGCGTGGTGCTCGCGTGCAGCGCTCAGGGATTCCCCGTGCCAACAAGCAGGTAATCGAGAGGGGAGGGGAGAGAAGGAAGAGAGCGAACTCGGATCGATCGATCGATTTCAGACCCGGTCGCAGCAAGGTCGCCCCGATTCACGTCGGACGATCTGAGCCGGACGATCGGCCGATCCGTGGGCCAACCCGTCCCCATCTTTTGCGCCGCGCAGGGAAGCCCTGCGCCCACAACTAGGTAAACGAGTCGATCGAAATTCGATCAAAATTCGCCACGTTTATCGAGCACGTAGGCAAGAATAATCCGAGGGTCGATGTATTGTTTATTAGAACCTGTTGGAAGCAAGGCGCCAGCCTTTGCCGGGGATCAGAAACTTTCCCTGTTGGTGCGACGAGCGAACACGGACGTTAGCCTTCCTTGCAATGCCCAGGGACATCCTACTCCTGTGTATAGGTACGAAGAAACTGGGCCACTTGGAATAGAAGGAAACGAATATCTCTCCTTTCCCCCTCTCCAATCCTCTGTTAAGATCGTCGAGAAAAGGGGAACCCTGTCCGAGGGTTGGGAAATTTTAACGGCATTTCCAAGTTACTTGGTTACTTTTCCGTTGCTCAGAGCCGATGGGGATCAAAGCGCCAGCCTTCCTGGGGGACGTTAAATCGTTCCTCTTCGTTCGTAGATCGGGGACAAAAGTGAGCATGCCGTGCAACGCCCAGGGGCATCCTGTTCCCGTAACCAGGTACCATTTAATTGAAAAGCGTCGGCTGCCGGTTGTTTGGGATCCTCCGCGGATGCAAAAATTTCACCCTTTGCGCTCCAACGTTACTCTCAGCTACCACTCGAATTCGAACAGTACTTATTTATGCTTGATTGTTTCAGAATATCGCTTCGTAAATAGGCTTCTTTACGTGTAATCTTATCGCGAAGATCAAGCGGCGATAGAAATATTATTTTCAAAGTTCTTCAGTTTCGTGAGCATTCGGTGATGAATTCGGTTGGAGTGAGAAGACGAGTTTGATTTTTATTGAATTGAAAATTACTTCTATTCGTAAAGAGATTAACGATAGAGAAAGCAACGATGAAAATGGAAATGGAATAATAGCGAATGTGAAAAATCTGCAGGATCTTCGAATATAAACGAACCGTTAGATTTTTTGAAATCGTTTCTTACTGGTGAACTTATTAATGAAATAGCGCGCGAAACAAATAATCATGCAATAAAAAAAGTTAGAAGGAAAAGTATTATTGCCCTATTTACTTATTTGAGAAACTCGAGGATGCATCTCGGTAATCGCTTCATAAAATATCAAATAAAACGACAACATAGACTTTAATATTCCATAAATTTTCTCTCTTTACGTGCAAAGACGCATAAAATATTAAAGTACAAAAGTTTTATGCGTTATTAATTCGTGCGTTTTAACTTAGCTGTAAGAAAGCACAGAAACGCGCGGGTCCGAATCGTGTGGTGTTGCTGTGGCATTCGACCGAGCGCAAACGGTAAAAACGCGACTGTTTCGAGTTTGAAGAAACGTTCCACCGTAATGATTCCACAAGTCCATTAAGCGACCGACCGGTCGGACGCGAATCTCCTGGTATCGTGTTTCCACAGTGTAACCCGATACACCGTTAATCCGGTAAAAACAGTTTCGAAGGCCTTGCTCTTCGTTAATCCTTGTGACAGAGCCGGTCGCCTCGAGGAAGCCAAAGTTCTCGAGTGACGCGAAGAAGTCCTGGTACGATCGTGTCGTCGGCCAAGATCTCACGCTCTTCTGTCCCGCCCAGGGGTTCCCCGTTCCCTCGCATAGGTATAAAAAAAAAAAAAGAAAAAGAATTAATCATTGAACAAATATACGTCCATATATCGAAGCACGGCCTTCTCTCTTATCGACAGAGCCGGTCGCCTCGAAGAAACCGAAGTTCTCGAGCGACACGAAGCTCAGCTGGTACGAGCGTATTATCGGCCAAGATCTCACGCTCTTCTGTCCCGCCCAGGGGTTCCCCGTTCCCTCGCATAGGTATACCCCGAGAAAAAAGAAAAAAGAAAATTAATCGTTAGACGAGTGTACCGAGGCACGGCCTTCTCTCTCTTATCGACAGAGCCGGTCGCCTCGAAGAAGCCAAAGTTCTCTAGCGACACGAAGCTTACGTGGTACGAGCGTATTATCGGCCAAGATCTCACGCTCTTTTGTCCCGCCCAGGGGTTCCCCGTTCCCTCGCATAGGTACGCGAGAAAGAATTTAAATTGAACCGTTTAGACGAAGCATGCCCCTTTCGTGTACGTTTCGATTCGATTTAGAACCGGTGGGCAGCAAAGCGCCGGCGTTCACCGGCACTTTAAAGGGCGGATGGATGGAAACGGAGGGAGACAGCCACGTCGTGCTCCTCTGTCCGGCTCAGGGGTTCCCGGTTCCAACGTATAGGTACATATCGGAAAATATTAATCGAGAAAAAGTTTTAAAGCCCGTTTTTTTTTTTTTTAACATTCTCGCGTTAGAACCGGTGGGCAGCAAAGCACCTGCGTTCACCGGCACTTTAAAGGGGGTTTGGATGGAGGCGAAAGGGGACACCCATGCCGTCCTCTTCTGTCCCGCGCAAGGGTACCCCGTGCCCTCGTTTAGGTAATTTAGGAGCGTCTTTTATCCATCCTCCAGCATCCTTGGGACAATTATACCGCTTGTAATCGGGGCAGAGGTGGCATTTGATCGACGCGTTTTGCCCCCTTGGCCTTGTTCTCGTTCGCCCTCGTCCACGCGATATCGGCCACTTCCCTTTCCCCGGCGTTCAAAGCGGAACGATTAATTCTGCCTCGTTCGTCGCGTTGTGCATTGTTAGAACCGGTGGGCAGCAAGGCACCGGCGTTCACCGGCGGGGACGTGAAGGGCGTCTGGCTGGAAAAGGGGGCTGGATCCAGCGCCGTGTTGCCGTGCCCCGCTCAAGGATATCCCGTCCCTTCGTATAGGTAAAAAAAAATAGGGGAAAAGGGGAGGGGAACGAAGAGAAATTGAAGAAAACAATCGGTTGCTCTCCTTTCTCGCATCCAATCCTGTTGAAAACAGGGCCATCCTACGTCCAATTACGTAACCGTACGTATTAATCTAGCGAGCGTATTAACCCGTTGACAGTGTTCGTTGTTTTGTGTATCCATTTATTAGAGCCAGTCGGGAGCAAAGCGCCGGCGTTGATGGGGATCGTTAGAGGAATAATGTTGCAAATCCAGGCGAAGTCCAGTGTCGTGATATTCTGTCCAGCGCAGGGCTATCCCGTGCCCTCATTTAGGTAAAATTCTTACGAATTCTTTACGAAAAGAAAAATTGCTACGCGACACACGGGTTTTCTAATCCGCGCCCTCCGATCCAACCGCACCAATGTGACTAATAAATCGAGATCACCACTTTCTTCGTTCGACCTGTCGAAGCTTTCTCTTCTTATTACTAACATCATTAATCGCCACGTTCTTGTATGTTGATCGCATGCCCACAAACAAATCACGCAACAAATTCGTAGAACCGATCGGGACGAAGGCGCCTGCGTTTACGAGCGAGTTGAGGGGTGGTTGGCTGAGGAAGGGAGCGAGGTCCAGCGCCGTTCTGTCGTGCCCGGCCCAGGGTCATCCTGTGCCCACGTTTAGGTAAAACTCTCGTTCGACGAAAAACTTTTTAAAAAGGAAATCTTTCGAATTAGAGCCGGTCGGGAGCAAAGCGCCGGCGTTGACGGGTGATTTGAAGGGCGGCTGGAAGGAGAAAGCCTGCGAGTCGACCGTCGTTCTCTTCTGCCCGGCTCAGGGTTATCCCGTGCCCAGTTTTAGGTAAATCGTTCCTTGGACAAAATTTCGACTCGGGAAATATATATATACACACATGTATAGCGCCTATGTTGGTATTATGTTCGTTTCGTTTCCGCTGAATCAGAGCCGATCGGCAGCAAAGCACCTGCGCTGACCGGTGAGATGAAACGGGGTTGGAAAGAGATCGGTGCGCGATCCAGCGTGGTGTTGACGTGCCCCGCGCAAGGATATCCTGTGCCCAACTCTAGGTAAATCCAGATTACGCTTCGCGACACGATTCTCTTTTTTTCTCTCTCTCTCCTTCCACGGATAGAACCCGTCGGTAGCAAAGCGCCGTCGATTCTCGGCGAGAAGGGAAGTCTGATGGAGAGGCGCACCCGTGCCGACATCGTGATCCTCTGCCAAGGCCAGGCTTACCCTGTGCCAACGTTCAGGTAAACAACAGGATAATAGGAAATCGCGTCCCCCCGTTTTTCCAAATGCGACTCGAGACGTACTCTGACCGTTTTATTCCTGCCTCTGGAAGAGCCGGTGCAAAGCAAGGCTCCGTCCGTGGCCGGTGACGCGAAACGATGGCAGAAGACGAGAGCCACGTCGGGATTCGCGATTCAGTGCCAAGCGCAGGGTCACCCGGTGCCAATGTTCAGGTATATTCATTTTCCTCTCCCTTTCGAGCGCGAACGTTGTTGCCGCAGAGCCGTTGGGAGCGAAGGGGCCGAAATTCTCGAGCGACGACCGCGTGAACTCGTTCGTTCGCGCCGCGGGAGGATCGTCGACGTTGCTTTGCCCAGCCCAAGGGTTCCCAGTTCCGTCGTTCAGGTAAAAGAAACAAAAGACAGCTCTTTCGAGTCTCCTTCAATCGCTCGCTCGTTGCGATCCAGAGCCCGTGGGATCCAAGGCGCCCGCCTTCCAGAGCGACGCCAAAAGCGTCACCTACGTGAGAGCAGCAAGATCCTCGATCGCGATCACCTGCGCCGCTCAGGCATCGCCTCCCCCGACTCACAGGTAATTCTCCTCCTCTCCCCTTTCTCTTTCTCCGCCTGTTCGCGTGGTGGCGCGTACGTAAGGGGGACGAGGGCGACGAGTCACCTCCCGTTTTGTTTGTTCGTGGAAAAGAGCCGGCTGGTCGGGTGTCGCCCAAGTTTCCAAAGTCTGCAAAGTCGGACGCGTTCGAGGTGGCGAGCGGAGCCGTGCTCAGTTTGTTGTGCGACGCCCAGGCGTTCCCCGGTCCCGCGTTCAGGTCAGTGAACAGTAGGAGATCCAGTCGATTTATTCTGCGACACAGAGCCTGTGAACGGTGCCAAGCCGAGAGTCGCGTCCACCGCCAAGTACGACGTTCTCACCAGCCACGCGGATGGCCCCGTAACGATGCTTTGCCCGGCGCAGGGCCACCCTCTTCCAGCTTTTAGGTAATCCTTAGGTTGGGGCGCGATCCTTTCCAATCATTTGCTCTCGTGTTCAGAGCCGGTGAGCGGCGCGGCGCCCAAAGTACCGGCCACGGCGAAAATTACCGTCCTCTCTTTGCCCGCGCGCGCTTCCGTGGCGGCGTTGTGTCAGGCGCAGGCGCATCCCTTGCCGATCTTCAGGTACGCTCGAAAAGGAAGAGGGGAAGTCTTCCCTCTTTCGACTCGACTCCGTAGAACGAAAACGTATCTTCCAAACGTGAACAGATATATATATATATATACACATGTGAAGATCGATCGATCGGATCGGTGGCTCGGTTCATGCTTTTCCACGTTTATGCTTTTCTTTTAGACCCGGTCGGAAGTAGTCCTCCTCGATTGCCACCTAGATCGAAATTCGACGGATTGGCAAAAGTGCAGGGCCAAGGTTTGACGTTGCTGTGCGAGGCTCAGGCCAGTCCTCCGCCTTTGTACAGGTGAGCAACGTGTCCGATCGATCGGTCTTCCATCTTCCCTTCCCGTCCATCTTCAACGGCGACAAGCGACGCGCCTCTCCCCGTGCGTACTCGTTGCAGAGCCACGGAGCACTATGCGTCCAAACGTGCGGGACAACGACGTGACCGGTTTAAAGAGGGACATCCTGGTCGATCGAACGGTGGGCCTCTCGTGTCCCGTCCAAGGTTTCCCAGCTCCCACGTTCAGGTACCCGAATAAAGGTGGCGATCAAATCGTTGGGCTCGATTCTTCGATTCGATTTCGAGGGGAGGGGTGGGGGAGAATCGCGAGAAAGGAAGCGTTTCAAGCGTTGTTGCAGAGCCAACTGGCAACGTCGCGCCGCGTATCGCCGGTGAACGTTACGAGGGCGGGAAGCTCGTCGACGTTCCTGGGCCGTCGATGGCGGCCCTCGACTGCACGACCCAGGGATCCCCCGTCCCAGTGACAAGGTACCCCTCCTCTCGGCGACACGTGTTGTCGAACGGGTTTCAGAGGGCACGAGCAAGATAGCTCCGCGCACGTCGGGCAAGAAGTTCGAGAGGGAAGTGGTTTTGGCTGCTAGAGGTCAGGATGTCGCGTTGAGTCACTCGCTCCAAGGATTCCCCGTGCCCCTCGCAAGGTAGCATCCCCCCTTCCTTCGTTCCCCTCTCTCGCGGTTACCCCCGGTCGTCGTCGTCGTCGTCGTCGAGTCGTCATCTGGATAATCCAGGACAGGTTCGGATCATCGGCCTCGTCGGTAAGTACGCATGCATTGATGTTTCGAGTCACACGCTCGTAGAGATAGTCCGACCATAGAAGAGGAGGAGGAGGAGGAGGAGAAGGAGGTATGTAGAGTTTCGTTTCTGGCGGGAAGAGGGTCTCACGCGCGTAAAATAATTTTTTGATCGATCCTTTAAAGGAAAGCGAAAGAATGTGTACGCGTGAGAGCCTCTTCCTCGCGGAGTGCCACTTTTAATTTAACGATCAAGAGGGTGACGAATCTGATCTAGACGGACGAACGTAGAGAAAAGGACGAAACGAAGTTTTTTTTTTGGGAGGGTTAACGAGTCGATATCGTTGTATTCTACCGGGCAATGTACCGAATATCGATTTCCAGAACCGTCCGGTCGTACTGGCCCCAAAAGGGACTGGAGACGGCCTTAATAAGTACCGCGGGGTAGAGGGCGAGTCTCTGGCGCTGGCGTGTGCGGCACAAGGCTTTCCTGCCCCGATCTCTAGGTACACACAAATTCCGTATATAGCTTCTCTTTTTTTTCTTTTGTTGTTGTTTGGTCGTTTGGTCTTGCTCCGCAGAGCACGGATCCTATTTTCGAAGCGTTCCATCCTTACCCTCTACCCCGGGTGTCGGGTGGCGGTAAATCCGCAAAAATCCGAGAAGTCGACGAGGAGGAACGAGTTTCGACGGAGAGGCAGAACGAGTACAGAGAGAGAGAGAGAGAGAGAGAAACGAATAAGAGAAACGGAGGCAAACTCGGTGGAAATTGCCGTGAGAGAAAAAAAGATGAGGGTGAAACGAGAACAAAGGGTGGAGCCTCGAGTGGAAAAGAAAGAGGGAAGAGAGAAAGAGAGAGAAGGGAACGGAGGAAAAGGAGAAAAAAAGGAATAAGCATGTGCATAGCTGTGAGATCTCGGATCGCTGTCGCGAGCGATTTAACGAGAAAGAAACGACGGATGAGCGAGAGAGAGAGAGACGATAATATCACAGGGCAGGTTTCCTCGTCGTCGATAAGAATTTCGATTCCTTTATCGGCGAGTTTATCTCGCGCAACAAACTCGTGCTCGTTCTTCGTCCTTCGTTGTCTCTCGTTTCTTTTCTTTTTTTTTCTTTTTCTATTCTCCGCGATCTGAGCCGCGACCCTAGTGGCTCTTGAGACAGAGGAAATGCGAAAATGCGGAAGGAAGGCGAAGAAAAGAAAGAAAAGAAAGAAGAAATTACGCTCGTTACGGCGCGAGGGAAGGAAGAGAGGAGAGGAAAAAATTGGTGAAATATATACTCGATGTATACTCGGGGCCAATCGGACAAAATGTTGGTTTTCAGCGCCAACTTGGAACCCCTCCCCCGTGGCGCACACAACCCCCCACGAGAATAGGTGACGGACGCTAGGCCGCCACTCTGAAAAGGATGCGGGCCCTCTTCTCCTTCGGTAACCTCGGTGCCTGAGAGGGTGTCACCCGATCAAACAGGGGCCAACAACAATGTTGCCCTGCACCTGCACACCTCCAATAAGATCCCACGATATCTGGCTGGTAAGTCCTCGCCACCTTCGTGCCTCCGTTCATCCGTTCGTGTTTTTTCACAACCACCACCACCACCACCACCACCCCGCCACACCACCCTCTCTTTCTCTCGCTTTGCCACAGGATTAATTTCGTCTTTCGTCATCTTATCCCCTCCCCCGTAATTGCAATGTCGCGCGATCTGTCTGTTTGCACAATTTCTCATTTTACATTGTCGTGTCGCTCGATTGCCACCGCCTTCCTATCCATCCTCTCTCTCTCTCTCTCCAGCTTTCCGGATCCGAGCTCCCCCATCTGTGCATCTTTTTTTTTTATTTTCAAAATATCGCACACACGCGAGTAAGCGTGTGGCAGCTTATTTCGATTTCGTTTCTTCTAATCACGATCGAGAGAGCGGGTTCTCTTTTCTTTTTTTGTTCTTTTTTCCTTCTCAATTATTCGAATCTTCTCGAGTTCTCTCGGCCCCAAATCCGAATCCGTCATCCATTCCTCGTTGGGAATTATATTTGCATTCGCTCACCACGTGGCGAGGATCGAGAGTTGATCTCTTTTTAATTCCTTTCCCCTTTCTTAAATGGTCGATGACGATCGCCTCTTCTCACTTTCCCTTCTCCTTCAGGAACCCGTTTCACGACCTCCTCTCCGATCTCTCGCTCCGACGAGAGTGTTATCGAGAGAAAAAAAAAAAAGAAAAACCTACGCTTCTTCTCTTTGCGCACTTTCCTCTTTTTTCTTTTTTTTATTTTTCAGTAAACCCTCCCTCTCCACCCCTCAGTAACCAAGTTGTCGCTGTTGTTGTTGTTCGCCAGCCTTCGTAATAAATCCTCTCTCCTCCCCCTCCCCCGTATCCCCTCCGACCTGCTCTGCTTCACGACCGCTATTTACGCTCCAGCTGTTGTCTCGAGCTCTCTTTTTCATTAAGTTTGCGTACTTCTGTGTCGTAGCGAGACACGCGCTAATGAGCCGGCAGTAGAGGCAAAAGCCCGCGCCCAGAGACGCCCAAAGCCCTGCCTATATATATATATGTAGATACACACACACATATATATATATATACACATAATATACTCGGAATATGGAAGATGGGAAAGAAACTCGAAGCGAATAGAAGCGCACCGATCGTGCGACCTCTGTATATACGTATATACGTATGTAACTCCATACACCTCGGTTCGTCGTATTTACCTTTTTTGCGCGATAGCCTCCCCTGCCCGCGCCCTCCTCTCTCCGCGTCGAACGTCTCTTTCTATTCGCTCCGTGTTTCCGTCGTCCCATCCGATCCAATCCGAGGAAGGGAAGAATTTCTTTCTTCGGAAAAATGTTGTGGCCGACCGGATCGCAAATCACGAGAACGCCGCGTACCATGTCTCGTTTCAGATGGTACAAGTTCATCGAGGGCTCGTCCCGCCGTCAACCCGTCCAACTGAACGAGCGCGTCCGCCAGGTTAGCGGGACACTGATCATTCGCGAGGCACGTGTCGAGGATTCGGGCAAATATCTTTGCATCGTGAACAACTCGGTGGGCGGGGAGAGCGTGGAGACGGTGCTCACCGTGACGGCGCCGTTGGGAGCGGAGATCGAGCCGAGCACACAGACGATCGACTTTGGCAGACCTGCAACCTTTACTTGCAACGTGAGAGGGAATCCGATCAAGACCATCTCCTGGCTCAAGGATGGGAAACCGCTTGGACTGGAGGAAGCTGTGTTGAGGATCGAGAGCGTGAAGAAAGAGGACAAAGGGATGTACCAGTGCTTCGTTAGGAACGATCAGGAGAGCGCCCAGGCGACGGCAGAGCTCAAACTCGGTGGACGATGTGAGTTTTCTTAATCGGGGGGGTAATTGACTATATACTTTTTTTTTACTGAAATCTTTTTCGCGGGTATATGTAATAATATATATTATTCGAAATCTAAAATAGATTTTTATTTACCGTTTTCTTCGATTCATTTTTTTTATATGTAAACTCTGTCTTGGATGTATACTTTTTGTATACATATTCGTTGGATTTAACACTACCGGCTTCGACTATATATTTTTTTGCTGAAATCCATCTTCTTGACGGGTATATATAATAATATATATTATTCGAAATCTAAAATAGATTTTTATTTACCGTTTTCTTCGATTCATTTTTTTACATGTAAACTCTGTCTTGGATGTATACTTTTGTATATTCGTTGGATTTAATGCAAATATAGTTAGATCTTAGACGATGAATCGAAACTAATATTTTGCTCATCATTGCCCAATTTCTTCAGTTTAAATTGAAAGAGGAAATTCTTTCGAGATATGTTTACTTCAATGGTCTCTTTATATGTAATATCCAGACATTGATGGCTGTTAAAGCTAAAGAATCTTTAATTTCCTTGATATTGTCAAATTCTTCCTCGCTTTCGAATAATTCGTTTATATCAGAATCTTTTTTATTATTCTTTTTTATCAATTCCATATCTTTTGAAGATTTGCCCATAATACCCTTAGCTAAATAGATAAAATATTCACTCACGAAAATAAAATTTCTGCTAAACTTCCAAATAGCATTTTTTTTTTTACAAAACGCACTGTTGAAATTACTTCTTTTCTCTGCAAAATTCACCGTTTAAAGGATTATTCGTTATCACAATTCTAAACAACTTGTTTGATCGTGTATTTGTTCTTATTTCATTTTTCTTATTTCGCAATAATCGATCTACTTAAATCAACCGTCGAATTGACAGTTTTTCGTGAAAATAGGTATACAGCATCTAGAAATAATAAAATATTCCGAAAAAAACGAATAGAAATATATATGCTACATTACTGTATCACTAAAAATATATAACGCCTAAAGAATAATATTCACAATTTTTAAAATCATAAAATCGAATCTAGCGTTAAGGCTTTAGACGTGTTTCTATTTAACGGAGGCAGTTTTGATCGCAAATATTTTTCACACCCGCAGTCGAACCCCCGCAGATTCGCCAGGCATTCGCCGAGGAGACGCTTCAGCCGGGACCGAGCATGTTCCTGAAATGCGTGGCCAGCGGTAACCCGACCCCCGAGATCACCTGGGAACTCGACGGCAAACGTTTGTCCAACACGGAGAGGCTTCAGGTGGGCCAATACGTGACGGTGAACGGCGACGTGGTCTCCCATCTGAACATATCCAGCACTCACACGAACGACGGTGGATTGTACAAATGTATCGCGGCTTCGAAGGCAAGGCAAATCCTTCCCGGCGAGAAGAATCGGGAAAAATCGGGCGACAATTGATCGAACCGCGGTGGTTACAGGTCGGCTCGGCGGAGCACTCGGCACGTCTCAACGTCTACGGTCTCCCCTTCATTCGCCACATGGACAAAAAGGCCATAGTAGCCGGTGAAACTCTTCGCGTCACTTGCCCAGTTGCCGGATATCCGATCGAGAGCATCGTGTGGGAGCGGGACACGAGAGTGCTGCCGATCAACAGGAAACAAAAAGTCTTCCCCAACGGGACCCTTATCATCGAGAACGTGGAAAGGATGAGCGATCAGGCTACCTACACGTGCGTCGCGAGAAACGCTCAAGGTTACAGCGCCAGAGGAACGTTGGAAGTTCAAGTGATGGGTAAGTTTCTTTGTTCGTTTTTATTATATAACTATAAGTTAACAGGATCGCGATTAAATTCGAGAGATTCTAGCTTCGAATATGATACACGTATATATTTTCGCGGTTGTTAAAAGAGTTTTGTCTTTATTTTTTTTTTCTTTGAACGAAGAAACGCGTACGTTCGATATATATATACAATGAATCGTATCTCGCGTTAAAGAACGTTCTTTTCAGGTTGTATCCAGGTGTTAGACGAACGTTACACGATAACGTTTCTTATCTTGCAGCTCTAATAACCACTCTTTCAGCGAATCCCGATCGACGATTTCGATAAGATCGAATTACCAATAATCGTCGAGTATCTCGGCCGAAAGATCGATGTAATACGCGCGAGATCTTTTCGATGCAGAAAAATCGCGCGACACGGACACGGACACGGACCACGACCCCGTCAATGGAACGTTTTGCAATCGCGCGTTAAACGTGGATCGTCTCGAAAAGAGGGACGAGCGCTTTTCGTTGGAATGTTGGTATGGCGGTGGCTACACACACAGATATATATATATATGTATATATATATATATATATATATCGACGATAAGAAAAATCTGATCATCCTCGCGTTGTTCTCCGTTTTCGAATCGCTGCTGCACAGAGTACCGTGTCCCTGAATCGACGCGTACATCGACGGGTTAATGGATCGGCTCCCTCGTTTTCCCTTCGTTTTCGTTCATGGAAAAAGAAAAAAGAAAGAAAAAAAGAGCGGAGAACGAAACGCAGCCGATCCATCGACGTTGAGACACGTCGGTACACGTGACGTACACGACATACCTGTCATCACACGTCCATGCATCGATCCTCCACCCTCAGTGCCGCCCACGATACAGCAGTTCTCGTTCACCAAGCTACCGATGAACGCCGGGGAGTTCGCAAACCTGCAGTGTATCGTACCGACCGGTGACCTGCCTTTGAACATACGTTGGAGCTATCCCGGAGAGGAGATGGGCGGTTCCTCGGGCGTGCTTGCCAAGAAGGTCGCGGATCGCGTTAGCATGCTCATGATCTCGGTCATCGCCGCGAGACACGCGGGGGAGTACGTTTGCACCGCCGAAAACGCGGCTGGAACCGCGTCCCACTCCACCACGCTCACCGTCAATGGTTCGGGACTATTATCCGCTCCTAGAAATATGTCTTCTTCGTTTTTCTTTTATTTATACATACACGTGTATACATATATACATATATATATATATGTACACGTTTATCTTTCGTTTTCTGCACAATTCTGGTAAAAAACAGCACCGTAGTGAAAAAGCCTCTCCCCTCCCCTCCCCTCCCTTTCCCGTGTCGTCGAAACGAAACTCGCTTCTCTCTCGAGACGAATAATTGCAATCGGAGAGATACGCACTCTCTCTCTCTCCTCTAATCGTACGATTACTTCAGTTGGACCGCAGCTTCTGCCGATCGCATTCAATGCCGAGGTGGCAAACTCGGGTGACTCCGTGTCCGTACCTTGCTCGATCTTGAAGGGCGACATGCCCATGGATATATCGTGGGCGTTCAACGGCGTTGCGATCGACACGTCGAGAGACTCTAGTATCACCGTGACGAGGATCAGCAAACATCTGAGCACGCTGAGCATCGACGGCGTATCAGCGAGGCACGCCGGGGAGTACGCCTGCTCCGCGTCGAATCTCGCCGGTTCCGTCAGTCGATCGGCAACCTTAACGGTCAACGGTACGGATTTCCGGATCCTCCACCATTTTCTCCTCCTTCCTTTCCTCCTCTTTCTTCGTTCTCGCCCTTCCACCGCTGTTATTCCCCTCCTCTCTCTCTCTCTCCGAGTTGTCTTCTCACCGCCATACCAACCATAGGAACGTAGAAACGTTGGATGGAAGAGGGATCGTTGTCGAGCAGCAGTAGCCGCTTTATCGGTCCCCCCTCGCTCCTTTCTGCTCGTCAATTTTCCAGTTGCCCCGCAAATACTGCCGTTCGCTTTCGGGGACGAGGCGGCCAGCTGGGGCGAGTTAGTCTCCGTTACTTGTTCCGTGGCCAAGGGCGATCAACCGCTCGAGATATCTTGGGCGTTTAACGGGACTCCGATCGGCAGCCACCACGGATCCGACGTCGTCATAGGAAGTACCAACAAGAAAAACAGCGTGCTCACTATCGAGTCGGTCGCGGCGAGCCACGCCGGGGAATATACGTGTTCCGCGTCGAATCGCGCCGGCGCCACCACGCATTCTTCTCGGCTAACCGTGAACGGTACATGCGTATGACTCCGTCGCACGTAGAAGAAAAATCTTCTCCTCCCTCTCTCTCCCCTTTCCTTCCTTCCTCCTCCGGAGCATCGCCCCCGGCGATATCGGATCTGCGGAAGCGAACGGGGCTGCGAGCGGAGGACCCTTCGTCCTTCCTATTCGGAGGAAGCTCGCCTCTCACCTTTCTTTTCTTTCCGTCGGTCGCGCAGTCGCGCCACAGATCCTCCAGTTCTCTTTCGGCGACGATCCGCTCAACTCGGGGGAGATGCTGTCGGTTTCTTGCACGATCGTGAAAGGCGACTTCCCGGTCAATTTGACGTGGACGTTCGACGACATCCCCGTAGACTCGAGCAGGCAGGACGTTAATATCATAACTAATAAGAGGGTCAGCTTCTTGAGCATCGACAGCGTCGCGGCGAGGCATGCTGGGAGATACAAGTGCACCGCGTCTAATGCCGCCGGATCCGACAGCCACACGGCCGTCCTCTCGGTCAACGGTATCATATCTCTCTCCCCCCTCTCTCTCTCCACTTGTATTATCTCGAATATTGTTGATAAATCTTGCCAATTGTGTACGAACGTGGCTGTTAAAGAGCGCGCCGACCCGTTCGAGGGTCGTATCGATCTTCCTCCACTTCCTCCTCTTCTTTTCATCCCAGTCAACTTTTCCAATCTCATCGTTCTAAATCGGTCGGCGCGTTTTTCAATCGCTTTTGTACTCGCTCTCTCTCTCTCTCTCTCTCTGGTAACTTGTTGTGTTTAATATTCTTATATCATAGTGCAACGATGTTTGTTAAGAAGAAAGTTGTTTAACTGAGTTACTAACGCCGTCGTAGCGGCGATGATCGTGTAGTCTTTACTCCGTGTGGATCATCGCGTTTCGAGGCGACGGCGGAGGTGACAAGGAGGAGGCGACACGGAGATCGCGATGTACATCCGTCTCCGCGTCTCTTTCTCCCCCCTACTTGCTTTTTCTTTTCCTCTCCTCTCTCTTCTTTTCTTTACAACCTCTACTCCGTCTCTGTTCTCATCCCATGGTCCTTGGAATCCACCTTCGAATTGGAGCGAATTGTTTTCTCTCCTCCGCGGGAAGCTCCGTAAAAGGAAAAGCTGCGCGTTGATTCAAAGGCTGTTCGCCGTACTTGCAGTGGGGCCCCAACTGGCCCCGTTCACGTTCGGCGACGAGGCAGCCAACGCGGGGGAGATGGCCACCGTTCAGTGCGCCGTGATCAAGGGCGATCTGCCGGTGAGGATCGCCTGGTCGCTGAACGGCAGGCGCATCGACCGCGAGCAGAGCCACGAAATCCCCGACATCGTGGTGACCAGGAGCAGCAAACGGATCAGCACGCTCACCATAGACTCGGTGGCCGCGAGACACGCGGGCGAGTACTCGTGCACAGCCACCAACGAGGCCGGATCCGCAACGCACGTCTCGGTCCTCTCGGTGAACGGTACGCCCCGAGGTTCACAGGGTCAGAGGGGTGGTGGTGAACGAACGAACGGGTGGTTGGTCACAGGGGAGGGCAATACGCATCGCGATCTCAGTGAAAGAACATGCGCGTGTGTGTGCAGGGCGTTTATAAAAATGTGAAGAGATGGAAAAAGTTCGTATACGTCCGATGAGGAGTCGATTAGGGAGTTATAGTTTTTTTATGTATACAATTGATTATTTTTAAGGTATTATTTTAAATCCATAGTTGAATCGTCGCGTGACGCTCAATTTGTCTACTCGTTTCAGGATATCAATTTGTAAGATACGATGCAACATTTTCATGTCATTTGAGACAAATCGTTTTCTCCCTATCTGATACAGACTCAAAATCCTCGTAATTCCTTAATTAAACCTTATCGGATATATATATGATACGAACTTTTTCCATCGTTTCGATGCCACAAGAATCCGCAGACAGACGTCACACTTTTATAAACGCCCTGACCGTTCCTTTCGTCGTTCTTCCATCCGAGGTATACACGTATAGCACCGTTTTTATTTCCGTTAAACGACACTCGCGTGTATCGACACGTTTCCACGCCATCTATCTAGCCGATTGTTATCACGTCGACAGTGCCGCCACGCATCGCCCCGTTCGAAATGGCCGACAAGGCCGTGAATTGGGGTGATTCCGTATCGGCTGTCTGCACCGTGGTCAACGGGGATTCCCCGCTCGAGATCAGCTGGGC
Organism: Apis cerana; assembly: GCF_029169275.1. Taxonomy (NCBI): domain Eukaryota; kingdom Metazoa; phylum Arthropoda; class Insecta; order Hymenoptera; family Apidae; genus Apis; species Apis cerana. The sequence goes on along the minus strand of NC_083855.1, from coordinate 11,664,249 downwards.
CCTCGATTCCATGCCTATCGACGAGAGCCACCGGATATCCGTGATCACTAAGAAAAGGAACAGCCTGCTCTCCATTGATTCGGCCAGCCCGAGTCACGCGGGAACGTACACTTGCGTAGCTTCGAACGAGGCCGGTGCCACCAGCTATTCGGCGGAGTTGACGGTGAACGGTACACTTAACGCACTCACGATGGACAGACATCCTCGAGAAAACCGAACTCGCGTATATATATATATATATATCCCCTCCTTCTTTCGATCCTTCTCATCGCTTCTTTCGCTTCCCCGAGTAAGCAAAGGTGGTCTCTCCGGGGGGAGGGTGGAGATCTCTGATACATGGATAGACAGGTGGATAGTAGATAGAGAGAAAGATAGGGGAAAAGAAAGTGTTGGGTTACAGTCGCACCGCAGATAGCTCCGTTCGTGATCACCGAGGAGCCGGCTAATTGGGGCGACTCGATTTCCGTGGTGTGCGCCATCCTCAAGGGCGACTTACCGATCGAGATCTCGTGGGCGCTGAACGGCGAGCCGATCGGCCGTGATCGTTCCGATATTAACGTTGTGGCGACCACGAAAAAGAATAGCATCCTCAGCATCGAGTCGGTCGCCGCGAGGCACGCGGGGGAGTACACGTGTTCGGCGTCCAACAAGGCTGGGGCGACCAGTCATTCGGCCATCCTCGCCGTGAACGGTACAATTTTTTTCTCCTCCCTCCCTCCCCTCCCTGCACTCCTCCTTCGCCGCCCTTCCTCTTCTCCGCCCATCCAGGTGTCGGTGGTGGCGGTCGAGGAATTTTCCGTTTCGAGCGAGGCAAGTTTCGCGACATCACGACACGCATAAGTCGATCTTCGTTCGTCCTTTAGTTGCGCCCGAGATAGCTCCGTTCGTGATCAGTGAGAGACCGGCTAACTGGGGGGACACGGTCACCGCAACCTGCACCATGCTGAAGGGCGATCCTCCGATACAGATCGAGTGGGCCCTGAACGGCGAGCCGATCTCCCACGATTATTCCGATATATCGATCGCGACCAGCAGGCGTGTCAGCCTGCTCACTATAGACGCTGTGACGGCCAGTCACGCCGGGGAATACACCTGCATGGCGAGCAACGCCGCCGGTGGGACGAGTTTTACCGCGACTTTGGCCGTCAACGGTACACAAATATACGATACACGTGCTCTCTCTCTCTCTCTCTCTCGATATCTGCATGCGCGATAAACTCTCTCACACCAGATCTAGATTTCCTTCCCTTCTTTTTCCCATCCGATCCATCCCCCTCTTCCTTTTTTCTTTTCTTTATTTCATCTCATTAGGAAGTCATGGACGTCGATCATCGTCGATCACGAAAGTTACGCTCTTTTTCTGATATATATATATATAAATATACATATATTATCTTGACCACAGTTGCACCGGAAATCGTGCCATTCGATATCGGAGAGGGGCCAGCGAATTGGGGGGACACCGTGACCGCAACGTGCACGGTACTGAAAGGGGATCACCCGATCCAGATAGAGTGGGCGTTGAACGGCGAGCCGATCTCGCGTAATCATTACGACATATCGATAGTAAATACCAGCAAGCGGGTCAGCCTGTTGACGATCGACGGCGTGACGGCGAGACACGCGGGAGAATACACGTGCTCTGTCAGCAACGCAGCCGGTGGGACGAGTTATTCCGCAACTCTCGCCGTGAACGGTACACCAAACGATATCCACCCCGATTCAATCTCGCTCTTCTCTTTTCGCATGCACGCAACCATCTTTCTTCCTTCCTTCCTTCCTTCCTTCCTTCCTTCGATCCTCGTCGAAAGGGAGAGGAGTAGAAGGGTATTTCGTGAAACGAGGAGAAATTCGATCCTTTTTCATGCTCGAATGACCGAGAAGTGGACGCTTACGCCGAAGGGGAAATAACGAGCCATTCAATCAAGATTGGATGTGGTTGACGAATGTGCTAAAGCAAGTTTCCATGTCGTTGTAGTTGCGCCGCATATAGGGCCATTCTCGATCAGTGACGGACCGGCAAACTCGGGCGACATGGTCTCGGCTACCTGTTCGATAATGAAAGGCGACTTTCCGGTAGAGATCGTGTGGAAGTTTAACGGTAGGGCGATAGGTTTCAACGATCCGGACTTAACTATCACGAGGATCAATAGGCATATGAGCGCACTGAGCATCGAGTCCGTTGCGGCGAGACACGCGGGCGAGTATACGTGCGTCGCGACGAACAGGGCTGGAAACGTCACCCACTCGACCACGTTGGCTGTGAACGGTATATATACGAAAGAAACAAGCACGCTTGCACGTCAAACGAGTTTTGCACATTGTCATCGCCTAATTAAAGAAAAGACAGAGAAAAAAAGAAAGAAGAAAGACTCGATCCCGATTATCCCTTCGTCCACTTTCCTCTTCTCCCCTCCCCTCCCCTTTGTCGTACGACGAAACGAGGAAACGAGAAATTCCTTCCTTCGTACACACACACGCACACACGCATATATACATTTCGGTATCGCCGGCCATTTTCTCAGTTGCACCGCAGATCTTTCCATTCACGTTCGGCGACGAGCCGGTGAACTCGGGCGAAGCGATCTCGGCGACCTGCTCGATCCTGAAGGGAGACTTCCCTATGGACATAACCTGGGCGTTGGACGGTTCGCCCATCGATTCCGAGAGAAGCGATCAGTACACGATCACGAAGAGCAAGCGGCTGAGCGTGTTGGCGATCGACGCCGTGGCGGCAAGGCACGCGGGTGAATACACTTGCACCGCGTCGAACAAGGCTGGAGCCTCGAGCCACACGGCCGCATTGGCCGTGAACGGTAATGAACGGTAGCACTAGCCACGCGCGCTATGCGTACGACCTAGCCTAGGCGCACCTCTTCTCAGACTCTCTTCTCTCTTTTCTCGTTCATCATTTCGCGATCCCTCGTCCTGTGCGCGTGCACGATATCCTCGCGCGATGGGCGATACACGGGAGGAGGGGGAGGAGGCACTCGTCGAGAGAAACGGAGAAAGCCGCTCGCGTTCCCCTCGTGTGGTGGCTTTGATCGGGTATTTTTCAGTTGCGCCGCAGATCGCGCCGTTCTCGATCGGTGACGAACCCGCGAATTGGGGAGAAGCGGTCTCGGCAGTGTGCACCATCGTAAAGGGGGACCTGCCCATCGAGCTTGCCTGGGCCCTGAACGGTCAACCTATCTCGGCCAACAATCACCCCGATATCACTATATCGAGCACCGGGAAACGCGTCAGTCTGATGACCATCGAGGCTGTGAGCGGCAGCCACGCCGGGGAATATACGTGTACCGCCTCGAACGCGGCAGGAGCGACCAGCTATTCGGCCACCTTGGCCGTAAACGGTACAGAGAACCGTTTCGACTATTGCGCCATGCGATATCGTATACATATATATATATAGATACGAATACCGCTCTCTCTCTCTATCTATCTATCTATCTGTCTATCTATCTCCTTTCACTGGCACGCGTCCAAGGGAAAACATCTCCTTTCTCCCCCACCACTCCCGTTCCTCCCACTCTCCGTCTTTTCTTTAAAACAGTTCCATCTTATCTCCTCGTTCCCCTCCTGTTCGTTCGCTATTTGATCGATCGATACAGAAGGATTCGTATGGACCGACCGAGACCGCGGGTATCGTCGAGGCACGTATTGAAATAGCTTTTCGGATGTTGTTTCTAGTCGCTCCGCAGATCGCCCCATTTTCCATCGGCGAGGAACCGGCCAATTGGGGTGAACAAGTGTCCGCAATGTGTAGCATCTTGAAAGGCGACTCACCGATCGAAATTCGATGGAGTTTGAACGGGGAACCGATCACGCGTACTAATCATCCGGATATAACTGTCACGAAAACGGGGAAAAAGAACTCTGTCCTAATCATCGACTCCGTCACCGCGCATCACGCAGGCGAATATACTTGCGTAGCGAGCAACTTGGTGGGATCCGTCAGCCGTTCGGCAGAATTATCGGTGAACGGTATTGCAGCATCAGAGCATATATCGCACGAAATTATCGAAGACCTTCGTTCCTCCTAGTCGATCCCATTCCGACCCATTCATCCCCTCTCTCTTTTCTCGCATCGAGCGTCCCTTCGATCTCTGAACGCGGACGTGTTGCTCGCAGTCTCGCCGCAGATCGCGCCGATCTCGTTCGGCGACGAGCCAGTGAACGCCGGGGACCTGGTCTCGGTACAGTGTGTGGTGACCAAAGGCGACTCCCCTCTCGAGATCACTTGGACCTTCGATAGCCAGCCTATCAGATCCGATCGGATGGACGTGATCGTGTCCAACTCCGGGAAACGCGTCAAACAACTGACCATCGAGTCCGTGGCTGCGCGGCATGCGGGGGAGTACACCTGCGTCGCCTCGAACGCGGCTGGATCGACCTCGCACTCGGCCAAATTGGACGTCAACGGTACACGCACTCGTCCAAACATTCTTCTCGTCGCGAGATCTCCCTTTCCTTTCCCGACCTTCGTCATCCCCTCTCGTCCCCTTCTTTCACTTTTCACTTTCATTTTCCCCCTTTTCTCGTCTCGCGAAAATTCGGAAGGGAAGGGAAGGGAAGGGGAGGAAAGGAAGAGAGAGGTTTCTCGATCGATCGGTAGGGCGGGAGCAAAGGTTTGCGCGAGCAAAGGCTCTTTTTCTTCTTCTTCTACTTCTTCTTCTTCTTCTTCTTTCAGTTCTTTTCTGTTTCCAGTCATTCCGAAATTATTGCCGTTCACGTTCGGCGAGAAACCGCTTAACTCGGGTCAAGTAGTAACCGTACCGTGCGCCGTGGTCGAGGGCGATCAACCCTTGAAGCTTCGCTGGACCTTAAACGGTCATGCGATCTCGCCCCACTCTGGAATCTCGATCGTGGATCTCGGCGGACGGGGCGCCATACTCAGCATAGGATCCGTCCAGGCGACGCACGCTGGAACGTACACGTGTATCGCGGAAAACCTTGCCGGAAGGCACGAGCTCTCGGCCGATCTCATTGTCAACGGTGCTTAAAAATCTGCCCATCTATATATATATATATACCATTTAATATTATAATAGATCTTGTTAATTCGAATACGTTTTCACACACGCCTGTCGTACTATATCTTTTTCTTTTTCTTTTTTTTTTCTTGCGCCTTTCGAAAGAAAACCTCCCTTTCCCCGAAAATTATCCATGTTATCCAGTAGCGATGTATACTTGCTCGGGTATATATATATATGTAAGGAACGAAACGAACAATCCTCTCCTATCTTCTTCGCGCCTCGTATATCGTACACGTATATATATTCGACTTTCCAACGAGGAAAAGCGCGAAAATCTCGATGATACGAAAGTATAGTTTGACATCCAACCGTCCCCGCCCCTCCTCCCCCCTCCTTCCCAATATAAATCAAGCGAAATGTGTGGTATGTACGGCCGTACTGTAGATATGTCGATCTGTCTCTATCTCTCGGCAGTCGCCCCGCATCTGCAGCCGTTCACATTCGACGAGGCCAACTCCGGCGATCTGATAATCGTCCATTGCGCGGTCGTAAAGGGGGACACGCCGATTTCGCTCAAGTGGTTGTTCGAGGGACGCCATTTAGAAGTAGGCGACGGAGTTGGTATCACCGCGTTGGGGGATAGAGTGTCCGCACTGACGATCCCCGCGGTCAGGGGAGAGCACGCCGGGGAGTATGCTTGCGTGGCCGATAATCCAGCCGGTCGTGCTAGGCACAGCGCCCATCTAAAAGTGAACGGTACAGAACACGCCGCACGTCAACACACTATTGATCAAATGGCGAATATATCAGATGCCAGAGAATCGTAATATCAGAGCGAACGTGCGCTACGATTGATTGAAAAAAGTGAACGATGATATTGGAGAATCGGCATGATGTTGTGATCCAGCCGTGTATTTATCATATAATTTCTTATTATTATTGATTATTACGCGTAGACACGCTGTACACTTGTTTCTTTTTTTTTTTTTTATACGTGTTTATTTTATGTGTATATATATATATATACCGGGCAAGTGAAACTTTCTTTTTTTTTTTTTTTTTTTGTTAATTCGATTAATTGTTATTCCGCTCTTCGTATTTCGTAGTTCGAGTAGTATATAATATATATATATATATATATATATGTATATGTATATATGTATATGTATATATATATTTTTGAAAGAGAAGCAAACAGAACGTCTCTACCATTGTCTGCTGTTGATTGTTGTAATAGCGTAATATACGTAACATATATTGAATATTGTTCTTTATTTTTTTTTTTTTTTTTCTTTTTGGAAAGTCTGCATTTGCTCGACTGTCCATTCTTTCTTTCTTTACACATATAATTATCTTCCCGCATCGTTTGTTTCGAAGCATCATCGTTTAGGTAGGTCGCTCGGCCGAGTGTAGCTTTTGGACCACAGTCCCCCACTCTCGTTATCCTTGGGCTACCAATGATCAAAGGTAATTTGTCCGTAGTTCAGGACGAGCTAAACTTCCCCTCCCGTTTCGTTCCCCGTCCAATTCTCTTTCTCCTTTCTCCCACACACTCGTAACACACGCTCACGCGCGCACTGCGTCTCGTCTCTCTCTCTCTCTCTCTCTCTCTCTTTCCGGCTGTCTGCCTCTTCTCGATCCTTTCCCTCGCGTCGTTGCCGAGACGAAAACGTGGGCGTGCGTCCCACGCGGATGGGGAGGAGGAAGCAGAGGAAAAGGCGACTCTCGGCGACCGAGGGACGGGAAGAAGTCCGTTGCGTAGACGATGATCAATGACGACGAGACTGTGGATCCATCGAGGGGGTGTGTATGCGTGTGCGTGGGTGTGGATCTAGCCGGGGATGCTCATCGTTCCAGTCCTGCCACGGATCAGTCCGTTCGATTTTGGCGACCAACCGATTTACGCGGGGCAGGCCGCCCAACTGGCGTGCATGGTGGCGACGGGCGACACCCCCATCGACATCGCCTGGACCCACGAGGATCGGCCCCTCTCGCAATTCATGGGATACAACGTCGGGAAACTCGGGCCACGGATGAGCATGATGCTGATCGAGCCTGTAACGCCGGACCACGCGGGACGTTACACGTGTATCGCAACCAATCCGTCCGGCAAAGCGATCCACGAGGCGACGTTGCGTGTTCACGGTTAGGGAACAGAGTAATGTGGGAATAATATCGTGGTGAATGAATAATATCGTGCAATAATTGATGAATAATTGATTGAACGGTGAATAAGAACGAATAAGAATGAGATGAGACGCAACAGCGCAACAGCCCGGCGCAGTTCACAACCCCGATTCAGATTGTTTCATTTATCGCAGGCTTTAATAATAATTTTGATTGAATGCATCTTCGTCGTTGCCGAGAACGAACGCTCGAACGAAATCTTTCCTTTTTTGGCGAAAGCTTTCTGGATTTCAGTTCACACAGCGGAAGAGTTTTCGCGTTCACAGCTTTCGTCCGTACCTCTCTCTCTCTCTCTCTCTCTCTCTCTTTCTCTCGCTATCTCTGACTTCTACTTATCCTATCTCTCTCTCTCTCTCTATCCCCCGTTCCGCAATCTCGTCATTCCGCGTGTATTATGCATACCCACGTTTTGTGTCCGATCCCCCTCGTTCTACGTTCACCCCTCGTGCGTGTCCGCTCCTATTTCCCGCCTTATTCAGCCGAGTAGCGGAACCAAAGTTACACCCAAGCCCGAGGAAAGAGCCCACTTCGTTCCCCTCCCATTCCATCCAGCAATTTGGTTCAGCTTGACCCGCATCGTTTATCTGTTGGCTAAGTATCTCGCATCGTTCGATCGTTACCACCCTGTCTCGTTGTCATGCTCTCATCGTCGCTAATATTCTTCGACGACACCTATCGAGTATGGCTTTTTCTTTCGAGTTGGCTTTTTCTCGCCGCGCGATCTCCAACGAGCGATAACAGGCACCACCGACGATCAGGATACACGTATTATATGTATATATATATATATATATACGACAATTCTCGTCCTCTCGTGCGCGTCACGTGCTTCACCAGCTCCCCCCTCTTCTCCCCTGAGAAAAAAGAAAAAAGAAAACTCAACGAGCCATCATTCGTATAATAATAATAATAATAATAACAACGACAACACCGAACAACGATCGATGGATCGTCGCGATCTATCGCCGGATTATCTATTTATCTCAGGATCACCCTCCCAGCGATCGAGCTGCGTGTCTCTCGTGATCACATTCGAGTGTCGATTTATTGTTATCTCACCGCACCGTACCCCCTCCCCCGTCGCGCTACAACGCGTCCTTGCTCTCCTCCAACACGACCGACCGACCATCCGATCAACCCCCGAAAATCACCCTCTCGCCAACCTATCGACGAAACCCTTCGCCTCCTTTAACCCCACCACCTTAACCGCCCCTCTCACCACACGTCTCGCCTCGTATTCATTTCTTTTTACATGCATTCGTAGCGGTAGCAGATGTATCTTTCTTTTGACAACAACGCATGCCGCCTCCTCTTTTTTTAGTCTAACGAAATATAGATAGCTTTCTCTCACTCTCTCTCACTCTTTCTCCGACTTCTTTCGCCGCAGCACGACGGACCGTAACGCAGCAGCCTAACCTTACCTAACCCTTGCATGCACGGCGTTCGGCTCCGAGCCGAGCTTTCTCTCTCTCTCTCCTTCTCTCTGTCTCTCCATCTCTTGCGCACGTTCATCATCTTTCACCCGTTTTCGTAGCGCAAGTAGTCGTAACGATCACTTCATCTCTTCTCACACTCCCGCATGCACGACTTTAGATGCAATGTCGTCGTCGTTGTTTTCGTCGCAGTTGCGGGGGCGAGCCGCGACGTTTCGTCCAGCATGCGAGGAAACAGCCTGTCGTGATCTTCGGCTCGTGAAACGTGGAAAGTGAAACGCGCGTCCCTCGAAAGAAAGGAAAAAAGAGGGGTTGGAGAGAAGTCAGGGCCCGAGGTCACGACGAGGCGCGACTGGCTCCCGGATTAACTGCCCCGTACGGGTGGTACGCCGGGGAACACGTGGAATGACCTGGTTATTCTGTAACAGTACCACCACGCTGGATCCTGGAGCCCACCGACAAGGCATTCGCTCAAGGCTCTGACGCTCGCGTCGAGTGCAAAGCCGACGGTTTCCCCAAGCCCCAGGTCACGTGGAAGAAGGCCGCTGGTAAGTGATCGACCATCCATCCTGGCGTCTGTCCCCGAGCGCGTCTGCCCTATTCCCCGTTTCACAGGGGACACACCGGGCGATTACACCGACCTGAAATTGAGCAATCCGGACATTAGCGTGGAGGACGGGACCCTGTCGATCAACAACATTCAGAAGACGAACGAAGGCTACTATCTCTGCGAGGCTGTGAACGGGATCGGCGCGGGACTCTCGGCTGTTATCTTCATCTCGGTTCAAGGTATTCCGTCGTCCGTCCTCCACCCTTTTCTCCGCCCTAATCTTCGTCGATCGCTTCAGCCCCGCCCCACTTCGAGATCAAACTGAAGAACCAGACCGCGCGACGAGGGGAGCCGGCCGTGTTGCAATGCGAGGCCCAAGGCGAGAAACCGATCGGCATCCTCTGGAACATGAACAACAAGAGGCTGGACCCGAAGAGCGATTCCCGTTACACGATCCGGGAGGAAATATTGGCGAACGGCGTGCTGTCCGACCTGAGCATCAAGAGAACCGAGAGAAGCGACTCGGCCCTCTTCACCTGCGTGGCGACCAACGCTTTCGGAAGCGACGACACGAGTATCAACATGATCGTGCAAGGTTCGAGTCTATTCTCTCCCTCCGCCCCCTTCTCCCCCGTTTACGAATTACGAATTACGTTTCCTCGCAGAGGTACCCGAGGTTCCGTACGGTTTGAAGGTGTTGGACAAATCCGGACGCTCGGTTCAACTTTCCTGGGCGGCGCCCTACGACGGGAACAGCCCGATCAAGCGCTACGTGATCGAGTACAAGATCAGCAAAGGCTCGTGGGAGACCGATATCGACAGAGTTCTGGTGCCCGGATCCCAGCAGAACGTAGCCGGAGTGTTCAATCTCAGACCCGCCACCACCTACCACCTCAGAATCGTGGCCGAGAACGAAATAGGCGCGTCCGACCCGTCCGACACGGTCACCATAATCACTGCCGAGGAGGCGCCCAGCGGCCCGCCAACCTCCATCCGCGTCGACGACCTCGACCAGCACACCCTCAAGGTACCGGCTCCGCTTCGAGTCTCCCTTTCTTTCTTTCTTCAGTTCCTCTCTACGAATTCTTTTCGACTCAGGTAACGTGGAAACCGCCCCCTCGCGAGGATTGGAACGGCGAGATCCTTGGATACTACGTCGGCTACAGGCTCTCCTCCTCCGAGAAACCGTACATGTTCGAAACCGTGGACTTCTCGAAGGAGGACGGAAAGGAGCACCACCTGCAGATCATGAACCTGAAGACGTACACCCAGTACAGCGTGGTCGTGCAAGCGTTCAACAAAGTGGGATCGGGGCCGATGAGCGAGGAGCGGAGGCAGCACACCGCCGAGGGCGTACCCGAGCAACCCCCTCACGACACCACTTGCACCACCTTGACCTCCCAGACCATCAGGATCTCCTGGATGTCGCCCCCCCTTAGCGCCGCGAATGGAGTCATCACCGGATACAAGGTGATTGTAGTTCTCCCTTACCCGTCCACGAGTCGAGTCTTCGAATGTTACATCCCTCGTCATCCAGGTCATCTACGGACCCTCCGACACCTGGTACGACGAGAACACCAAGGACACCAAGATCACCTCCTCGAGCGAGACCATTTTGCACGGATTGAAGAAGTACACGAACTACAGCATGCAAGTCTTGGCTTTCACTTCTGGCGGAGACGGTGTCAAGTCCGCGCCCATTCACTGCCAAACCGAGCAGGACGGTGAGAAGCCTGAGAGACGCTTTTCTCGAACGCGCAAATCCTCATCCTTTCCTAATCATATCGTGTACACAGCCCCCGAAGCGCCTATCGCGATCAAGGCTCTCGTCATGTCGTCCGAATCGATCCTGGTTTCGTGGAGGCCACCCAGCCAACCGAACGGCGTCATCACCCAGTACACCGTTTACACGAAGGCGGACAACGCGGAGGAGCCGAGCAGCCAGAAGGTGCCGCCCAATCAGCTCACCCACGAGGCGTCCGAATTGGACAAGACGCGCAGATACGACTTCTGGGTGACCGCGAGCACGAACATCGGCGAGGGAGAGGCTTCCAAGATCGTCGCACTGGCGCCCAGCGTTCGAGGTATCTCCACCCCTCCCCTCTCCTCTTCTCGACGAGCCCGTCACAATCCTTTTTTCGAAAACTGTTTCAGTACCGGCGAAGATCGCGTCGTTCGACGACAAATTCACGGCCACCTACAAGGAGGACGTGAAATTACCCTGCTTGGCCGTCGGCGTGCCCGCGCCCGAGGTGACGTGGAAAGTGCGAGGCGCCGTGCTCCAATCCAGCGACAGACTGCGACAATTGCCCGAAGGATCCCTGTTCATCAAGGAAGTGGACCGCACCGACGCCGGGGAATACTCTTGCTACGTGGAAAACACGTTCGGCCACGACACCGTCACCCACCAGTTGATCGTGCACGGTGAGAAAGCACCCTCGCGAGGATGAATTTCTCGTTTCTCGAAACTCGACCGACCAACTCGACTTCGCAGCTCCCCCTCACTCGCCCCAAATCACCCTCACCGCGACCACCACCAACTCGCTGACGATGAAGGTGCGCCCTCACCCCCAGGACAACGCCCCGATCCACGGATACACGATCCACTACAAGCCGGAATTCGGCGACTGGGACACGGCGCAGATCAGCTCCACGGTGCAGAAGTACACTTTGGAGAATTTGTTGTGCGGCTCGAGATACCAGATCTACGTAACCGCGTACAACGGGTAGGTGAATGAACAAATAAACAAAGGAACAAACGTGTAATTAATTGTTCGCATTATTGGAGGCAAAGAGACGTTGACTCGATTTTAGAATCGGAACCGGCGACCCATCCGACATGCTCAACACCCGCACCAAAGGCTCGAAACCGATCATCCCCGAGGCGGCAAGGTTCATCGAGGTGGCGACGAACAGCATCACTCTGCACTTGAACGCGTGGTCCGACGGCGGCTGCCCCATGATCTACTTCGTGGTCGAGCACAAGAAGAAGTAAGGGGGAAACGAGAACGCGAAATCTATAAATCGTCGTCGTCGATAATTGTCGATCGTGTGATTCAGGAACCAACAGGAATGGAACCAGGTGTCGAACAACGTTAAACCGGGCGGCAACTTCGTAGTTCTGGATTTGGTCCCTGCCACGTGGTACCACTTGCGCGTCACCGCCCACAATAACGCTGGGTTCGCGGTTGCCGAGTACGAATTCGCAACGCTGACCGTAACCGGAGGTAAATAAAATAAGAAGGCGATAAGAGGGGATAGGAAAGAAAGAAAGAAAGAAAGAAAGAAAGAAAGAAAAAGAAAAAAGGAAAAGGAAGGAAAACGGCAACGGCGCACCTCGTAGCCGGTGCTAATGGTGGCTGGATTGAACGGTCGCCATATTTTTTGTTCCAGGCACCATTGCACCGGCCCGAGAGCTACCTGACGTGAACGGTGGTGGCAACGACGAGGATCCGATGAAAATTTTCATGGCTAACTTAAATCTGGTCGTACCCGTGGTAGCAGCTATTCTCGTTATAATCGTTGCCGTCATCGTGATCTGCGTTCTCAGAGGGAAGGGCCATGGTAGCGATAAAGGTAACCCTCTCTCTTTTCTGCACTGTCTTAACGAACAGGTACGATCGCGCCCCCCGTGCGGAACGGCGATAACGACAGCACGGACGTGAGGCGTTATTTCCCTTGGTTGCCCGGCTGGCTGGACGTGAACGTGGTTGTACCGGTCGGAGCGACGATCGTCGTCATTATTGTAGGGATAGTGGTGATTTGCGTCGCATTGTCTAGGAGAACTCGGGGCCCGGAGCAAACGCGGCTGCGAGGTATCTCATCAGCCGACGAGAAATATTACGAGGGACAATGTATACCAATTTTTTTTTATTATTTTACACAATCGTTAATTACGAAACAGAGATGGAAGTCGGCCGGATGGGACGATCGATATTACGTCGTTATCGACCCCCGACCACTTCGATCCGTATCGAGCGCACGGAGCAGTTCCTATAGCGAACTAACCGGCACGCTGCTACGTGTCCGTTCGATTTTTTAGACGACGTGGTTTACCAACAAACCGGAGTAGGCGGAGCAACCCTGGACAAACGAAGGCCCGATCTGCGCGACGAGCTTGGATACATCGCCCCGCCCAACCGTAAATTGCCCCCTGTTCCCGGATCCAATTATAACACCTGCGATCGCATCAAGCGAGGTACAGTGATAAGTAAGCCACAACTGCCAACAATACGATCTCTAGCTAAAAATTCCAATTATCGTTTATTAGATGTTGTCGCATCGGCACGATAGTGTTTACCGTTTCTTCTTTTATTTTATTTATTACATTTCATTATTCATTCGTGACACACCAGAAATCGAATCGAATATGTATACGATATATGATATACACGAGTCTTAGAATTCTTTCTCACCATTCTCGTCGAACGAATCGGGATGACGATACGTTGAAAACACAAACATACACACCCATTCTCCACAAACACGTAATTCGTACACAAGTTGGATATTCATAGTCATTGCCAGTTTGTCTCGTTGTTTGCCTCGCTTCAAAATATTTTTTCTCTCTCTCTCTATATACTATATATATATATATATATATATATATATATTATATATATATATATATATATATATATATTTAAACGTAATCGAGATATGTATGTGCCGGGGAACGGTTATTTTTCTCCTCCCTTATTTTATTTGCGCTTATCGCATTGCTACGCGTCTCCGTTTCCACGATCGCCCTCTCAGTTCACGCCCGCCGATGAATCGATAAGAAATCGATAAGAAGGGCGAAACCGAAGATCGGTAAGCGGCAGTCAGTCGTACGACGTTTGTAGTATATGTTCGATAGGTGGGACAGGCTCGATAAGAAGCCACTCGACGTGGGATCCAAGACGACATATGTACGAAGAATTGAATCATTGCGCGCCGAACCGAAGATGTCCACCGCCACCTCGTATGGGCAGTGCCGAGGGTCTATCCCACAGAGGTTGGTAAAAAGTAGAGTTAAAGAACCGAACGAAGCGCTCTTTCTCCTCTCCGTGTCGCCGTCACGAGCCTTCGTCTCTCTATCGCGACATCTACCACGGTTAACTAACTTATCGACCGGCTATCCAGCTATTGCGTATATAACCGGTCTTCTTCGTAAGTCCGTTCCGATTCTTCACGGTTGTTCACGCCGTGCTCATGCAATATTCGCTATTTATTACCCACTTCGATGTTTTGCACGCATTCACGCATGCTTTGCGCTCATTGTTCCTCCTTTATTTTCGCAAATATATACGAATGTAAACACGAAAAGTAACCACATCCCTTTCGATTCGTCCTACTTTTTTCACGAATACGGAAGGATTTGGATGCAGGGACGGTGTTGTTGTCTCGCTCCGCGCATTTTTCCTTTCATCTTTCCAAAATGTCGGACAACGGTTTCTATGATGAGAGACAGAAGCGAGCGAACGACAACAACGGAACTGTAGAACGATTCGAGACACGATTGATTAACGTGCATGCGTATATATATAACGTATATATATATATAAATATACCTCCTATAAACGTTTCTCTGTGTAACGGGCGAGTACGAGAGAAGAAGAGGGGAAACACGTAGGAACGAGAATATACGTAGGTACCCGCCAGATTTTTTTTCTTAGTTAGCATTGCACGAGGCGAACGCACCCAAAAGAACACCCACCCGATACGCAAATGGTGAAACATCATAATCCCGTTTTGACAATGAATAGATTAGTTCGATCGGTTCCATAACTGCAGTGTCTACCCTTGGTGATCGTTTCTTTCAGGCATGGAAGACGAGATCTGCCCCTACGCCACCTTCCACCTTCTTGGATTCCGCGAGGAGATGGACCCCAGCAAGGCCATGCAATTCCAGACCTTCCCACACCCAGGCAACGGACACTCGGGCACCATGGGGCCACCCGTTGGCCATCCCACCAACGCTTCCGCCCACAGCCGCTCCGGATCTCAATCCATGGTACGTCTCGATCCGCCTATTTCTCCGATCTCCCTCGACAACGATTCTCTTTGATCCGCAGCCGCGTCAAAACGGTCGCTACTCCCGAGTCCCGTCCCAAGGAGGCGGCAGCGGAACCCACAACGTCTTCTCCCCCGAGTACGACGACCCGGCCAACTGCGCGCCCGAGGAGGATCAATACGGCTCCCAGTACGGACAGTACGGCGCTCCCTACGACCACTACGGATCCCGCGGCTCGGTTGGACGTCGCAGCGTAGGGTCGGCCCGCAATATCCCCGTCTCTGGATCACCGGAACCGCCCCCACCCCCGCCAAGGAACCACGACCAGAACAACTCGAGTTTCAACGACAGCAAGGAGAGCAACGAGATCAGCGAGGCGGAGTGCGATCGCGACCAACTCGTGAACCGCAACTACGGCGGTCAGTACAAAGACCCGGTGATCGAGCCGGGGGATCGAAGCGGGACGAATCGACGGACCTCCCCCTCTCTCTCTCTCGCCCCCCCTCGGGGAATGGAACTGCCCGTCTCTCCTCGAGAACAGAGAGAGGCGAGAGAGGCTGCGTTCCGCTCCGGATCCCCTTTCGCGCCGCTGCTCGTTCTTTAAGCAGTAGAAAATATATAGGCATGCCGAGCGAGTCACCGACGCGATCAAGAATGAACCGCTGACTCGCTGCGGGGTCTCAGTGTATCTATCTCTCTTTCTCTCTCTCTCTCTCTATCTCTCTCTATCTCTAATCGTTTAGCTTCCACACATTTGCATGCTACGTGTCGTCGTAGTAGTTTACCGTTGTGTCAATCGTGCCGTGTGTTTTTCTATTTCAGTGAATGCTCGCGGCAAGGACGGCATGACCACCGAGGAGATGCGTAAACTCATAGAGAGGTCAGTAGAGATCGAGTGAGTTTGGTTTAACGGTGCACGGATCGGGACGAAACGGTCACCGTTCTCATGCCGCTGTGTCTCGAGCTCGAGATCATTTCGATTGCCTCGAGAAATTGTCATTGACTTTCTCGAAAGTAAATTGGCCATTCTCTCTCTCTCTCCGTTCAGCAAAAGCTTCGACCTTTTTTCTTTTTTTACCGTTCCAACGAACGTTCCCTTCGTTTCTTTCGACTTTCCTTAGTAGTATATATGTGTGTGTATGTGTATATATATATATATATACACACATATATATATACTTTGCTAGATTTGCTTCTCTCTTCTCGTAAAATTGTAATTTTTTCCCATCTCTCTCTCTCTCCCTCCCCTAATTTCTACTTTTCCCGTTAATTCGATTCGGATCGATCGAATTGTTACTATTATATATATATATATCTGTGGGTCATTTCACAAAATTCGCATAGTGACGATCGAGTGCACGGTGGTGTCGCTAAGAACTTCGTACAAAACCTTTTCGACGATCTGTAATATTTTTTAACGATCAATCTCTGACTTTTTCTTGTTTCATGACTCTTTACGCAGGAAGCCGTAAGTTCGTTAGACAATAATAATGATAATAATCATAATCGTAATAATAATAATAATGATAATCATAATAATAATAATAATAATAATTAAACCGCCGCAGGATGCATTTTATATGTAACTATGAGAATCGCGTTAGAGATATATAATTTTTTTTAACAAGCTTTAAAAGCTTTTTTTTGCGTTAACAACTATTAGTTCTATTAGCTATTAGTTTATTTTGTGGCCACGAGAATATAGGTCAGTCAATGCTTCGACAGCGTTGCTTTCATACCAACGACAATCAGATCTCTACCTGGGTCGAACAATCGCTTACTTACTCAGTTAACTCATGTGTTCTTTTGCATGCAATTTTGCAACGACAATTGCCAAACGATGTGATTATTTATTATCGTAGTTAACGTTCGTTTCTTTTTTCCTTTTTTTTTTTTTTCTTTTTTTTTTCTCTTTGCCCCCCTTCCCACTAGGTTAAATCGATGGTACGACGGATCACGCGATCCGTTGCCATCCTCTTTTTCTTTCGCTACAGCTGTCGCTCCTGTCATTGCCACTACAGATTCTGCTGCCATCGCTGCTGGTGCTACTTTTACTCGTTAACAACAGCTTTAGAATTAAAAATTATCATTCCTTATCGCCGTTATCACGCTCTTACTTATCAATCGATTGATTAATTAATTAATTAATTAAAAAGATTAAAAGTAATCGTTAGTCTAATCGCGATTAATAAAGCTCTCTATCTCTCTCTATCTTTCTCTCTCTTTCTCTCTCTCTCTCTCTATATATATATATATATATAATGCATGTTGTATCAAGCTGAAACCACGTTGTGCAGATAGTTTTTTTCATTATTAATTTCTATCCTTTAGATTGCATACGAGAATTAATCGAGGATTAACATTGGATAATAGATTACTAATATTAAGCTAAGTGTATAGAATGTCGTGTGGTGATGCGAGAAAAAAATGGGGGGTGGGGATGAACTGCGCGAGTACGAGGGCGAGAAGAATTGAATGGATAAACTGCCTGTTACAGAAACGAAGCCCCCAGCCGGCAAACCGGCTCCGGCCACGGCGGTCACGGGGGACTCCTCACACCCTACGATACTGTGGCAGTGTAACCTGTAAATCATCCTCCGTGGTCTTCCGTCTCTCTCTCTCTCTCTCTCTCACTCACTCACTCACTCTCTCTCTCACGCTCTATCTATCTCTCTTTCTCTCTCTCTCCGTCACCAGCGGCCGAAGAACTCGAGAGAAGCGGACAAGAGTGCGCAACGCCGACTCTTCCCCCGGTGCTGTCGTCGGTCCAAAATTGCAACGATTTGTAATGAAGAAGTAATAATCCATCGATCGCGTCGATAGATATAAATATAAGATAGATAGTTAGATAGATTCGGCCCACATTAGTTATACGGCGGGGCACACTCGTCGCGGACGTTTTCGCATAACGGGACGATCGATCGACCAATGTAATTAATGAACGGCGACGATATTTGCCTCCCGAAGGGACGGACGGACCAGTCTCCTTCGTCTTCGACCATTCTTTCCTTCCTTCCAAACTGTTTTTTGGCCTTTTTCCTAATTATACATCTCGCGCCTTTTCTCTCGTACTCACGTATACACTCACTCGTTCTTGCTCAATATTGTCCACATCGGAATATTTGGAAGGCCAGATTTAGATAAAGAAACTGCCAAATCTATTGACTGCCGATCCAGGCGAAGGGATAATCGCTGCTCTCGAGGGGGCAAGATACCGTTTCCGTCGTTTCCTCTGCGTTAATTCTGTCCTGAACGAAGTGTCCTGTCGCGAAGAAAGAAAGAAAGAAAAAAAAAAAAGAAGAAGAAAGAAAGAGAAACGAACATACCCGGCGTGTTCGTCCATGTCGAAAAAACGCTCTCGGCTAGAATCCGGCCCGCGACGCGTGCTCTCGGCGACGGTGCGTTTCAACGAGGGGAGGGGGGAGGGGAAGGGGAGGGGATTGTTTGGCGGGATGTCCTAGGTTACGAATTGTCGCTTCCAAGCGCCCCCACGAGTCACGGGAAGTACACACGAGATATACATTAGTTACTCGCTTTTTAAGTCATGGTTGTGCCACACTGCCGCTCCCCGCAGGCATATGATATTATACATATACATACATACATATATATGATAATATTATACATATATATACGATTTATAATTTCGTAACGAAGGTTGTGTCCCTGTCTTTTGGTGATCGACGATCTTTTGAGTCTCGACGTCGCGGAGAGCAAGTCTAGAGTGCACTGTTTTTGCGACAGTGTCGCAGAGAGTGCGTCGTCGTCGTCGTAGCGATAGTTAAGAGACCAGGTCGCATCCGATGCCGTGGTGGCGTCCAATCGATAATTTCTTCCGCCGCGCGTATCACGCGATGAGTAAAAAAAAAGAAAAAAAAAAGAAAAAAAAGAATAAAAAGAAGAAAAAAAGGAAAAAAAAGAGAAAAAAGGAGAGAGAAAAAAGAAAAAAAAAAAGAAAAGAAAAGGAAGAGAAAAATTCCTCAACAAACATTTCTTTTAGATCGATCGACTTTATCCGTAGGAAGAAAAACGCGGCACCCTAGATCACAGAACACCGATTTCAACGAGAACGTCGAGGTTGAGCACATCGCAACATTTTTACAACACGTCATACAGGTTAAAGGGAGAGAAGATTAAGGCGCAAGCAACACACCACGCTCGCTGTCGATTTTTTAATCGTCCTATATGATATATTTAGTCCGCTGTACACACACATATATTCGCAAGCTAATCTCGATCAATTATGAACGTACGTGAATTTAACGATATGACATGCGACGATGATATTATACGTGTAAGCAATTCGAGCAACAAATACCGATTTAAAATATAAGTAGGACATAAGTCGGACGGATGGTCGCGAGATCCGCCGTTTCTCTTTCGTTGAATGGCGACGCGTCGATGATACGTGAAATGGATAAATGCAACAAGAAAAAAAAGAAAAGAAAGAAAGAAAAAAGAAAAAAAGAACGTCGACGAAAATCGTAGAAGAAAAAAATTTAAAAACATTCGTGTTACATTCGAACTTGTTACATCGATGCGATGCCAGGATACGGTTACGGCGCGTGTCTCATAGTTCGTTTTTATCACAACACTATTTAGATATAAAAAAATATATAAATATATAAATATATATATATATATATACATACATTGACGTTCATATACATACGTTGTAAGTAGGTATGTCTAGATGTCGCATTTATTTGCCGAGGCGATGCACGAGTGGTACACCAGTCGAGCATGATCACGGTCAAAGGATGTCTCTTCGTTGACGACGAGATATCGCCGGGATACTTTGACCGTGAATTCGTAATCCGTTTTATCGAAAAGGTCCGCATATATCGCTGGCTACGATTCCGCTCGCCAAAGCACTTTTCATCGATGTGATTTTAAAGGCTGCGCAAAGTCTCGTGTCTCGTGTATGTGTTACGATCGCGCTCTACCACATTAATGTAGCCATATCCAACTCACCTTTTACGATGTATATCACGTTTTACTCACGTAACGCTCGCGGAGCTTTTCGCTTTGAAGCTTTGGAACTTAACGCGAATAAAAGAGAAATCGAAAGATATTTAACTTATTCGATATTAGCCGTACGATCGATCTCGCCGCACACGCGTGTGATCGTTGATATTAAGTAAGGGAAGAAGAAGAAAAAAAAAGAACATGAAAAACGAAAGAAAAAAACGTGATGTCCGCGGATTGTCGTATAGCTTTCTTCTATTAATCGATTGGGAATATTATCTGTTTATCGTTATATTTTGTGTGATCGATCTGGTATCGCTTCTATTTGCAAGGTTTAACGTTACTTCTTTTTTTTATAATGCTGTGAAACGGTCGGTGCCGCCGTCCGCGTTATACGTATATGTTATGCTTTGTTCATTGAAGATATTGGATGTCCATTTTTGTGCAACGACGAGGCGGTTCTTCGAGCTTCTCTTTCGGCGGGGCGCGTATCGTTATCTTTTTCGGTTGCAAGCAGACTCGGGACATTTCGTAATTAGTACCCTGTGTTGCGCTCACAATGTCAGTGCTCGCCTTTAAATTGGCTGTAAGTTCATATTCTCGTACAACGATACTCGTATTTCTCCGCGTTCGTAGGGACTCGAGGATCCGCTCGCAATACACCGTTTCCTCAGTACCACTATTTTATGTTTTTGTACCAAAGTCGTAGTAGCGTCTAACTTTACGTTAAATAAATAAAACCAAAAAAAAACAAAAAAAACAAAAAAAAACAATTATTTGTTTATGATTTTAGATTCCCAAACATCTATATTATAATCTAATCGTGTCAAGTCGAAAATGTTTTTTTTTTTTTTTTTTTGTTAAATGTAACATTAGAACGATTGTTATATCGTGTTTCTATTATTTTAAAAAATCGTCAAAGTACATTTTATCATAATACGAAAAAAAAAATACGTTATTGATTTGCAATATCAAATGTTTTACACGATTTTTAGCTTGTAAAATTTTGAATGTTTACGATATGGTAACATTTGAACGATGTGCGGTGATAACTCGTAGTGGTTGGTAACATCATTTGTTGGCACGATGGCGTCTGGCGGTGGTACGTACCGTTTATTTTGCTTTTTATCATTTAATGAGTACCGTTAAGCGATATCTTTGTTGGGAATTTTTGGTATTAACAATGTCGATCAACGTGTTCTTTTTATAATAGCGGAAAATACACCAGAGGAAAGAACCGAGCCAGCGGCGCCGGCACAACCCCTCACCAATGTTGTGAGCGAAACAGCGCACGTAAGTTGGATAACCTATAAATCTAGGCGTAACCTGTTGTGCTATTATTTCTTGGTTATCGATTCTTGTCATTGATATTTCCTAAACTTCTGATTAAACTATCGAATATTTTCCTATATATAAAATCGATTTTATATATCGAAATTTACAATGGATCGTTCGATTAAAACAATTATACCATTTCCCGCCAATCTAATGACAGCTGTTATATTAAAATTTGAGTTTGTTTTCGTATCGTCGTTGTTGGGTTAGGTTATTTGATTATCTTGATTCGTATATTTCACATTTTTATTTAATTCATGGATATTTTGTGCCTTTTATACTTCTTTTATGCACATTCATAAAATGTATAACAAAATAATGATAAATAATTTAATTAATATCGATTAAAGTATCACTAACCTTAATCTGACATATTTTTCTTGTTGTTGTAGAGAATATTAGCAATGAATAAGGATTCTGATCTCACTGGTGTGCCACCAAAGAAGTCACGTGTCGAAGTACAATCTCTTCCAACGAGGCAATATTTGGATCAAACTGTAGTACCAATTTTATTACAAGCTCTATCCACATTGGCCAAGGAAAGACCCGCAGATCCCATCAGCTTTCTAGCTGGATACTTGCTGAGGAATAAAAATCAATATGATAATGGTGAATCTCCACCAACTAGTCAATGAACTGCTTACGCATTTATAAATATGTGGTGAAAATTAAAGAATTACAAACATTTATTGACACTTCTTAGGAACGTACTCAAGTTGGGCAAGGTGTATTTGTGTAATTTTGAATTAAATAAAAATGTATTAGCTTTTTATCGTATAAAAGATATTTTGGTTAAATAACAAAGAAAATGTAACAAGTTTTCTCAAGTGTTTGTCTATGTGCTTATTTCAATGACTATTTTTATGGTGATTAATGAGGTTAATTTTTTCTACGTATATTATAATATATAAGTCTGTACAGGTTATCGAAAAGATATTAATTTGGTAATAGTTTAGATACGATTTATACCTGAAAGACTTAAGTAGATTCTGAAATCTCGACTAAAATTATTTTATAAAACTTTATTATCTACATGTGTTTCATATCAATTATAAAAAAAACGAAAAGAATCGTTATCAAAGATTCAATAAATGAATCTTCCGTGTTCGTATCGATATAATTGGATGCAATTAAACGTAATTATCCACTGAATCGGTATGAAATTTATCTCACAGTTCGATAAGATCAATGATACGTATAGAATATTCGATCGTGCACTTTAAATTCTTTCCATAACGGCGACTACGTTAATTTTTTTATATTTAAATTCCCATGCGTTAATTATTTATATACTTCCGGAAGTCATTCGATCGTTGATTTGTCGAACGTAGTGTCTTAATCTATCGCGTCAACGGTTTAACGGTGCCAGTGATTCGTAACAGTGATTCGTAATTTTGAAGAAAATTCGTATATTTCCGAGATAACGCTGTAGCATCGGTACAAAACGACAATGAGAAGATATCGAGGTAATTTCCTGGCGAACAATTCGCACGGTAACATCGTACCAAGTCCAATTAACGATTTGTCCTTCCATTCAAGTCTCTCGTATATTAACTCGTTTTCTTGATACGATTGTCACCGTGTATTTATATTATTTTTATTTTTTTACTCTATGCTTTTGTTGGATAAAGAAATTTAAAATACGGTGTAATATCTCGTCAATATATTTTCCGAAATAACATTGGATAAATATACTTCCTATTATACGTATGCATAGAATATTCCTATTGTAGGAACTTTTGAAATTGAACTGTATATTAACGATATACAATATATTAATGCAACGAATATACATTCATACGTATAAACATTTATGGTATACACGTAACATCGAGATAATTCGCGTATATGTATATCGTGGAAATACGATATCATTAAGTTTAAATTTTCTTTTTAGCTTTTGTGATTTTGTAGTCTGTATAGAATATAAGTTTCGTGCGCGTTTATGTTACGGTTGGCACGCTCTAAGTGCACCATATACAAAGAACTTGCGTGGAGCAAACTGAGAGCATAGTTAATGGGCGAATCGTGTCACAGCTTTCGTTGTTCGCGCGCAATCTGCAGATTCACGCCCGTACGGCCATACGGTGGCTCGGTTCAATTGGCACGCATATTGGAATTCTATTAGCGAGATTACTGACAGTAATTGCTCGGTTTGGCGCAATATCGCACGCTCGTCTGTGTAGCCAGCCAACAGGCTAGCGAGCGTCAAACGTGGATTAAGCGTACATCTTGCTCCGCAGCTTAGGTAAGACGGGTGTATTATGTTCCTGATTATGTTCCAGCAATAGTCGCCTCTGAATCTCGATTCGACGGAATGTATCACGAATTGCGAATTTGAATATGCACGGTTATATCAGCCGTTACGAATCGCGTCAAAGGATCGAGACGTTCGGTTGAAATTACTCGAGCCTGTTCCAGCCTGCAATCGTTGCCATGGTCTCTCGCGTGTTTCTCTATGAAAATTTAATCGAAAGTTCCTATGGGTTGGGAAATGAAAGTTGAACATAAATGAGATAAGAGAGGAAAGAGAGCATGAGGGCGAGAAAGAAAAAGGAGACACACGACACGGGGAACGTGTTTCGTCGAGAAAGGAATGAAACTTGTAAGTTCGCGGATCTCGAAGGACGGAAAACGATTTACCAGTTGTAAGTGCGCGAGACTTTCCAAGTTGCGCCGAGATTTTTCGAAATTTTCCGTCTCCGAACTGACTCCAGATTATATAAAATTTTTCTCCATAACTGGAAACTCTCCCACAGTTTCCATTCTCTCTCTCTCTCTCTCTCTCTCTCTCTCTCTCTCTCTGTTCGAGAGTGTCAGAGTTAGGGAAAAAACGCTTACCAAGCAAATTCGTACGAGTTAAAGTCCTCTTTTCTCTCGTATTTTTTTGCCATACTAAAATTCTATCTGATAACCGGAAAGTTTTTTTTCTCTCGTTTCTCTTTTTCTCTCATTCCCTTTGTGTTTTTTATCCTCTCTTTTTCTTTTCCCCTTTTTTCTCCGCTTTATAATTTTGTCCATGAAAGATGATACAGGGACTTTCGCACGAGCACAGCCGCGCAGCTTGAAACAATAAATATAACGGTTGGATTTCGCTCCAGTTACGATTATTAAACGTAATATCTGTTTTGAAAATAACGAAGCTCGTTGTAATATAAAATCGTTAATTGAATATCGAAATGATTGTAAATTGAAAACTGTTTTAGTTGGGCGGAGGGAGGGTATTCGGTTCGAGGATAAAATTCGTAATTCGGTCACGTTGTAGAGAGACATTTTAATCAGTCTGACTGAATGCCCGCGATTCGTAAAACAGGACGGGCGTACAAGGACGCAGTCTCTCCTCTTTCTTTCGGCTCTCTCTTCTTTCTGAATTATCTTGCGGTTCCTCGCTCGCGGGGACCACAGATTTTCATTTCAGATCTGGCTCCGGTACAGTGCAGGAGGAGAAAATAGAAGTCGGTTGATTTCAATCTGTTTGACGGTCCTCTCCTCGCTTTTTCTCGCTTCTCGGAGAGCTGCGCGGTGCCGGATGTCGGCGCACCGCGTCGCTGCCCGAAGACAACGAGACAAGATCCGCGACGCGAGGCATCCGTTATCGTTCCACGGCATCTCTCCGACTATTTCGTGCTCCCGTTTCTTTCCTCTCGTTCCAACTGTTCTCTCTCTCTCTCTCTCTCTCTTTCTCTATCTCTCCATCTCTCTATCTATCTTTCTTTCTTTCTCCGCTCGGGACTTATTGGCGAGGAGATGTTCCCCCTCGAAGGACATTGACGCGCAATTACGAGAAAGTTCGCCGTCACGGTCGTGTAAACTCGAAAATCTCCCCCTGAAAATGGCTCGTTCTCTTTTATAGCTATGTAAATCGGATGGATAGGACAATAGCGAGTTCATTGTTTGGGGGAACCTTTTATTATGACACGGGGTGGAGGTTTGTCTTAATTGGAGGAGCGAGGGAACGCGAATACAAGCGTAAAATTTTCCAGTTATATGTGTGTACCGGTGGGTCCGGTAATTAAAGGGGGTACGAAATAGATACAATTCGATAATGATGTTTATCTTCGGACTGCATACAAGACGCGTTCAAACGAAACAAGTTTGGAGCGTGTAACGAGAGATACACGATATTCCAATTAAGTCTATGAACGTTTGATGTAAATGCGCCAAGTTAATTCCATCAACGGAAGTCATTACCACGTACTGCCAGAATGTTTTAACGGTATTAGGTTATTCCGGCGTGAAAAGGTTACTCTATACACCGTGCGATAAGGTTTATCGTTATCCTCCCTCGAAAACTTTCATCGACGCGTTCGACGCTTTTTCGAGCAACGTACGAAGAAGCGAGGAAGGAAGGGTTAAAGGAAAGTGGATTCGACTCTTTTTTTTTTTTTTTACCTTCAACGTTTCGTCTTATCCCTTTTTTCTTCGCGGAGTCTACGCCCAACTATCTAACTACCAATACCAATATCAATATTAGCCGGAATAGCTTCGATATCGTGAGAGAACATTTCGTACAAAGCAGTGGTACGTTCCTCTGGATGGGGTTTAATGCACACAGATTCACTCCCCTGAGTTTTCGATCGCAGCTGAACCTAGAGGATCGACTGGTATCTCTCTCTCTCTCTCTCTCCCTCTCCCTTCGCCCTTCATCTTCCCTCCGCGTACCATCAGGTAGGCGTCTCTCGAAAAGCGCTTAATCCTCCGACCAGTCGAAAGCCCCTCTGCCGGTATTACGGCAAACGCTGATTTGTGGTCGCGGCAGCGACATTATTTATAATTTGTGGGTATTAATAGCTGACTCACACGTGTGTACCTACGAGGATATATATTGTACGGGAGCCTTTTCGGGGGCCTCATCGATCTCCCCTATCGTCGATAAATTTCCTTCTCGTTCCAATGCTCCAAACTTTTGGCTCACCCTCTATTTGTGCCTCTATTTCGACCGCTTTCCTTCCGTCATTCGACATTCTGACGCGCAGCGTACAAACTCTCGCTTATCTCTCTCCGATCGGGGTCGCGATTTCAATCTTCCCTCCTTTTCTCTTCCTTCCTTTCCTCTTTTTCTTTCTTTTCTTTTCTTCAGCCCACAAAGCTACGGATTCCTGGGAGTAATTATTAATCCCTTCGTTCGACCGGGCATAGCCGCGGGGGAACGATAAACGCGGTTTTAATTTTTGAGGATACGTAGGCACGTGGACAGGAAGGGTATATACACGCTGTACTCCTTGTTACTCCCCTTGCCTTCGGCGTGTTTCACGATCACGGAAAAAGGGGAGGGGAGGAGAGAAGGGTGGTGAAAGGCGAAGGAAGACGGACGTGTTGGAGGACGTTGAAAGGCCCGAACCACGACGGGAATGCGCTATTTCTTCGGACTGTTATTTCGCCGCACTGGAATTCACACAGACAGGAGCGGAGGACGAGATAACGGAATCGGATGGCCTCCTCTGCCATCTCTTACCGCGGAATGATACCTTACGGGGATATAACTCACCCGACCGACCAACAGTTTCCAGACCGATACTTTTACGGGTGAGAGGCACGCACGAGATCCGATTCCGTTCTTATTCTTCTTCGTTATTTTTCCTCGAAGAAACGGGCGAACAATGTCTCAGCGCCAAATGTCCGCGCCGATACCTCATTCTCGAAATTGTCGGTCGGGGCGCAATAAACCACCGTTCCGAGACACGATCAATCAGCCGATAGAACTCTAATCTCGCGCGGTGATTGGCGCGGTGGTCGCCATATTTTTCTCTCCCCCCACCTTTCCGTTTCGCCAGAAAAAACAGGATTACGTTCGCGAATATCGAGAAAGGCGAGAAGTTGTTCCACGTAAAAAGAGGGGGTCGCCGTCGAGTCGTCGGTTTTTCGCGAATCCAATCTAACTTGGCGCGATCACGAGGAAAGAGGTATGGCTGGACCTGGAGGGGGAGCGAAGAAGAGTGACTGTGTACTCCACACTACCGGTTGCACTCCCTATTACTTCATTTTCTCGTTAGGGAAAGGTGTACAATTATCGAGGATCGCGAGAGCAATTAAACCGTGTCTCCATACCCTTTGAAAATCTATTGTATCGTCGGATCTCACCGTGACAATTCCTCCTTCTTCCCCCTCGATCGCTCGCCACGATCGCTCGATGCGCTAATTGTTTGCCGACTAATCATCCGGAAACGAACCAACCAACGTCCGCGTAAATGTGATTTCCTGCAGGCTGGGAGGGGAGGGGATTGGTAGATGGAAATTACGACGCGCGTGCACGCGAGCTAGAGGGAGAGGGAAAGGGAGAGGATCGAAGATGTTTACTGGATTCGACTGCGGTCCGCGATGAATCAGGCCACGAATTCGAATTTCCCACCTAATAAATCACCGTTCTATATATATATATATATCTCTGCGTCCGTGCACCTAGGCAGACACGGCTATTCTATATTTATATATATACATATATATATATATTTATGCATCCATACCATGAAGCGGTATAGCTTCATCGTTGGTTGGTTCGCTGTCCAGGAAAGGGAACATTGTTTCGTGTGTGACCGTAGAACCGATTACACCGGAACGATCGAGCGGATAACGAAACATGCGCGGCGCAGGTAGACAGCTGGGATCTGAAAGCGGGTCGGATCGATCCCGGGGATCGATACACTTTCACCGCAGCTAGAGATTCGCGAGGGTGTACGAGCGTGATGGTTATCGACGTTCCACCGTTTATTCGCGGCTTAGATTCTCATTGATAAACAAGAGTCGATCGAATAGCATAGTCGGAGCTATTATGGGAATAAGGTCAATCTGTTCTTTTTTTTTTCGTTTCACCTACGCTTTGCCCTTGTTCCCTCTCTTTTTTTTCCCTCCCCCTTCCACTACTTTCGCGATACACCCGGTAAAACGTTAAGAATATCCAGCCTCGTTTATTCCGATGAAACTACCTACGCGTTCGAGTTTGGGTTTTAATATCGCTGAGAGCAGCGCACGTTGACAAAAAGGGTAGGGAGTTTTTATTAAAACTTCCCCTCCTCCGCACGCTACTACTTGTTCTTCCCCGGCGCATTGATTTTCTATGTAATTTTACAAATTTATGGACCATTTGCATCAGCATGGATGGTACCGATATCGTCGTGTTTAATAATTTTTTTTTCACTCCTCTCTTTCTTCTTTTTTCCTCCCTCGTTCTTCTCCATTTTCTTCCCTCTCTTCTTCTCCTTTTTTTATCCAGCCGAATGGATTTCGCGTTCCATCGGCTATGTTGTCCCCGCGAAATAGCTAACCGGTTATCTCCTTCCTGTTTCAGAACATTTTTCAAGGCCTATCCAGCCGCAGTATCGCATTTCGGATACGTCGCGAGAACGCTATAAACTACGGGAACGGAACGATCGCGCCCCTGTTTCCCTCTTCTTTGTCACCGCCATCCCTGCAATCGACGAATACCCCCTTGTCGCCGACATCCGGATTCCCCGTTAAACACGCTCTCGACTTATCTTAATGGACATCTGGCTGGTTCCCCCGATCTTGGGACACGGCCCGAGCCTTCCCTTCGACTTTCGTTCGCGGATAATCGATGACCGTCCAAACTTGGTCGAAACGGTGAGTTTCTTTTCTTTCCCTCTCACGTCATTTCGCTCTCACGCTTCGCCCCCACCTTTCTCGATCGTGCGATGACGAGAAAACGTACTCGATCGACGCATCTCCGTGGCGCATTTCAATTCACGAGCCCTCGGCTGCACAACAGTCCGTTTGCCCCTTTCACGTTTCGAGAGGAGCGTCCCCCGGTCCCGTAAAAACTTCACCGACCATCGAGATATTTTTCACCGGCGATAAACGCCCGCGGGAATTGGCGGGTGGGAAAAATGCCGAGGGCGAGGGTGGGGGGGGAGGGAAAAAGGGAAAGGAAAAACGGCAAGGAGGATTCGTGCTGTTCGGTTACGGGCAATTTGCCGGTTATTTCCGCGGTTGGGTGTCGATGACGGTACAGAGGTCGGTGATTTTCATCCCTCCGCCCTGCTCTACACCTTTTATCCGCTATGCAGAGCGGCCGTATTAAAATGTAAATGCGCGGTAGCTAGTTATTATGCGAAGCGGCCGATGCGATCTCTCCGCCCGATGCGGTGCCCTCGTGTGTGCGCGCCTTCTCCTCCTCCTCCTCCTTCGTCCCCGTAAACACTCGATAATGGGGAAACCGTGTACCTCGCCGTCCGCCCCTGTACACCCACGACAAGTGCGAGGAAAGGACGAGAGTAGCAGAGAGAGGGACAGATCCGATTTCCCTCGGATCAAAACTCGCTCGGACATCCGATATACCCTTCTCCCTCCCCCTTTATCCCGCGGATAATCTCGAGGAAGGACTCCGGTCCGGGCGACTCGTCAAACTTTTACATTCCGCGTAATAAACCTCCCCCCCTTCTCTGCTATTAACCGTACGATTTCGATTAAGATATCTCGTTACAACGGTGTATAAAAGCGGTTGCTCTCTCCCTCTCTTTCCCTTCGTTTCAACGGTCGCAAATTGGTGGAAGGGACGAGGGAGAGCGAGATTCGAGCACGGACGTGTTTTTCACGCGATACGTGCCTCCGCGATGGAAAATATTTGTCGCTTTTGCCAAGTTGCACGGTATAACTGGGAAGGTACAGCGAGCGATCCTACGGGCGGAAAGGCACGTTTTCTTCTCCTCCTCGTCACAACCTGCTCCCCCTCCTCCTTGTCATCGTGTTCGCGATGTTATCACTGCCGCCTGTTTTGCGGCTTTTCGTATTATTTGTGCATTTCCACGGTTATATCCGCGCGCGGGTCGTATCCACCCGCGTATAATAAAATCCCTCTCACCAGACTGTCCTCCTCCTCCTCCTTCTCTTCCTTCTACTGCTATTCCTGCTCACCCTTCCCTTGGATACCATCCCTCGGCACACAGTTGCTGCAACCATCCGTTGCTTGCAACGCGTGGTGCATTCTTGGTGTGTGCGATGGTTTGGATAGCGGGGAGGGGGAAGACGTAGGGAGAGCTTGAGTAACAGCAAACAACAAATACCACCAGGTACCACCGGTGTGGTGTGCGTTCCACCACACGTGTATATATATGTGTGAGTGTGTATATACGAAGACCGTGAAATCCAGTGCGGAGAAACCGTCGTTTAATGCCGTCGAAGTACACGACACTCCCCTCCCTTCCTACTATTTGTCGATCGTTCCCAACAGAAGACGATGTATAGAGATGGCCGTGTAAGCGTAAGCTAATCGAGGAGGAGGAGCAGGTTGCAGCTCCCTCTTTACTTTAAAGGTAGCGAGAAACTTTGTACACTTTGGTCGGTCGGCGAACTAATGAACCTGGGTCACCTTGATCTAGCGAAAAGCGTCTGGGGAGGGGAAAGATAGGGATACACGGGTCGAGTGGTGTGGTAGGGTGGTGCGATCGACCACGTTGGATGATAGATAGAGAGAGAGAGGGGGAGACGGCGACAACAGGTTACAAAGTCGGCTGGTTAAAGTGGCCGCAGGTCAAGTTTCCTCTCCTCGTGCAAAGGTCAAAGGGCATTCCCCTGGAGGCGGAAGTTAATGACATTTTTGCGGGATGGGGATGTAAGGGCTCTGGAAGGCCATCGCGGGATACCTGCGGTCAATTCTTTCCACCCTTTTTTCCGGGGAAAAAAGAATGGAACGAGAATATCGTCTTCGATGCGCTAATCGAGGCAACGACACACGGTTGTCGATGAGAAGAAGCGGGAAGAAAGAAGCCCTTTGAACATTGAAACAGATCGAAGTAGAAGTAGAAATGTTAAATACGAGTTCTCTGATGATCGTAGTCGCGCGAGTAATTGATTAGCCTATGGATGATAAACGAGCAGCGCACAATGGGAAAGCTTCTGTGTACGCAACGTCGATAGCGCGCTTATCCGTTGGATAAGGTGTTGCCAGCCGGTGCAAACAGAAAGAGAGGGAGGGAGAAACACGTACGTAGAGAGAAAATTTGGTGGGTGAAAAGCGTCCGCCTAAACGGCGTGTTCTATTGGAGCGGAAAATTCGAAGGCCGAGAAGGATCGATATAAGGTACAGGTTGCAACGGTCCACTTGGCGGGCGAATGGAGGTCAGTCTCGCTTCTTCCTTTGTCGTTGTTGCTGTTCCTCTCCGTTTACGGCGGAGAAGATCCGAGAAAAGTGAAATTATCGACGTCTCTCGCTTCTCCGCGAAAGAGGAAGCTTATGGGGGGGAGGAGGTGTTTGGAAGGAAATCGCGAACGAGGTATGTAAATCCAGGACGACTGTTTGAAATTATAATGGCTGGTCGTGGTTCCGCGGCGCGAGATAATGAGCATGGTCGGGGCCGAGGATCGAGCGATTTGCATTCCACCGATCGTTCCACCGATCGATAAATTTCCCTCTAATTGCTTCGACAAAGCCTCGACCCGATCCCCGTAAAAGCGAGAGCGTTGGGATAGGTAAGTCGGATGGGATTGGATCGGTGGTAGGTACTCGTACCCGCGGATCCTTTCGTCATGTATTCGGAATGAGGGTGGTGAAGGAAGGATATCGCGGCACCGCTAAATATTCGAATCGCCGTTCGCGATACAAGAGATTATTAAAATATTTAAACGAGCCCGTCGACCGGTCGTTACCGGGGACCTCGAGTCCTCTCCTCGCGAGGTTCTCAATTAAATGCTAACGAGCGAAGAGCTCTTTCCACCTGAATACTGCTTCGTTGGAAGGTGCAGCAGCCACCTAGCCCCTTTCCTTCCACCGCCCCTGCATCACCCCCACAGCCTTCTTCTCTCTCTTCCTCCCCGACGACATTGTTTTAACGAGACTGGGAAGTGCAATTTGTTCGTCCTGCCCTCGCCCCGTCGCAAAAGGGGTTACCCACGGTTCTTTCTCCTCTCTTTGCAATACCCTTTTCCGCGCTTTTCTCCGCCCGAAGCCCCTGCTCGTCTTGTCTCCCCGTGTCACGCCTCTCTGTCGCGCCGCCGCTCCGTCCCTCTTTCACTCACCAACCTCGCCGAGAATCGCTCGCGGCAATTTTCAAATCATTTTTACGCCGCCCCTCCCCCGCGGAGATTCCTCCGACTCGTCGAGTGGCGTACATCGATAACAATGGGGGATATACGTAGAAGAGACCCGTGTCGGCCTCGTTACTCCTTCGGTTCAGGTGTACGTTCCAAACGAGTAAAAAAAAGTAAAACGTATACCCATTATCCTTGGCCAACTAAATCCATCCGTTGTTTGCGGTTCGATGCCGTTGTTATCGCCCAGATATTCGTAATGGGCAGATTTATTCGAGACGCGCTCCTATAAATATACCTATACATATATATATATATATACACACACAGGTGCTTCTACAATTTCGTAAATCCTCGTTGCTCCCGGTCGAGATTACGTTTCGAGACGCAATCTCTTTTCGAAGAAGAGAAGTATCTTCTTTTCCTTCCCTCGTGGTATACGATACGCCTTACTTCTTTTCTGACCGCCTCGTAAAAATGATCCAAGATCTCGAACGTCTTCGATCCCGACCTCCTATAACTTTCAGCGACCTCCGTTTCTTTTTTAAATCTACTCCCGTAAAGTTTCCCTCTCTCTATCTCTTTCCCTCTTTTTTCCCCCTCCTCTCTCGGCTCGCGCACACACACATTAGAGTGGAGAAACGAGAAAGTACGGAGAAACGCGAGCGGAGAGGAGGTGATGGTGGTGGGTACCCTCGAGTTAAATTTTAATTTGCAACTAGTTAAAAAGTTAGCGGTACCCGCGAGCGCAAGAACCGACTCGCGGCTCCCGCCGCTGCGACGATAATGTAAAGGGGGAGAAGTTTCGTTCGGTTGGCTCAAGACACGAAGGAGAAGGAGAAGGAGAAGGAAAAAGCAGAGCTACCGTATAGCTACCGCGAGAGAGGAGTGGGGAGAGAAGAATCGCGCGACGAACATTGGTGCGCGAAATTCGAGAAGTGCGAACTCGTTAACCCGTAAATCGTCGTTACGAGTAGTGGGGAGGGAGGGGGGAGCTGTTGGTCGAGACACTCGGTAGAGCTGCGTCGAGTCGCGATTAAAGCGAGCATCCAGCTGTCGCGCGAGCTCGGGCGTTCAATTACAGAGAGGAGACGCGTGCCGGTCCCGTTCTCTTTATCGTTTGTCTTTCTTCGTCGAGGCAATTATCTGCGGCGGCAACGTCGCGTCTCTTTCCCCGTCAAAGGGAAAACGAATAATTAATAATAAGACGTCGCTCGAGACTACTGCGGTTTTTCCTCCCTTCTCCTTTGCTCGCGTGCGAATTCTTCCTGCCTCGGGTCCCGAAAAAAATCGAGTCATGATTTGAGATTGTATTTCTCGGTCGATCGAGGATTCGGCGGAGTTGGGAAGCACGTAAACATAGGAGTCGACGGCCAACGTGGTTTAACTGCAACCGATCGAAGGAAACGGGGAAAGTTTGGCTTGGTTTGGTTCGAAGTCGGTCGGGTTTTTCCACGGGACGTTTCCCCTCCCTTCCTTTTCCTTTCCCCCTCTTTCTCTCTCTCTTACCGAGTTTTCGAGGATTAAGTCCGCACGAGCGCGATCGGATGACTCGGTTGTTGTTCCGCGGATCGATGCTCGGATTTATCAATCGTTCCGTGCCTCGAGCGAATCGGCTTCCAGAGACGTTTATACGACAAATCGTTCAATTTTGGGCGGCGGAGGGGGGAGTGAATATCGGGACCGTTTCTGTCCTGGTGCCAAGGAAGGGAAAGAATAGGATTGTCTCGGATGATAGCTGAGAAATACACACGCGCGTATATACATACGTACGTACGTACGTACACACAGGTGGAGAGGGAGACGAAAAGATTGCGAGAAGAAGGGAAACGTGGCGAGCATAGGGAAGAGGGGAGGGAGGATCCGTACGAATCCCTTGGAATAGAATAAAGAACCGGCGTATCGGCGAAACTACATAACCGTAACGATATTACCGTCGCAAAAGGAGTTATTTGCCGCTGTAAATAAGAAGGCGGGGAGTTGGAGGGAGGGAAAAGAGTGGGCGGGTAACGAAAAACGAGAGGGAGAGGAGGAATAAAAAGGGGCCGCCGCGCTTCGTGAGAAGATGAAATTTCCTTTTCCGGGTCGATCGTTAAGCCGCGTACAATCGTTCCGACGACGGAAATATCGGTTTTTGTGGGGACCAGAGATCCCATTGTCTTTGCGGATTTCTCTTGGTGGGGAGGGGGCGAGGGAAGAAGCGGAGGAAAGAAGGGTAAGGGGAGGAGGGCAAGAAGAGGAGGGAAGAGGAGCAAAAAAACGGGGATAGTTGGTTCGAAAGCTTCGTTATCGAATGGTTTCTGCTTCTCGTGCATTATCGTCTCGCCGCGGGACTCCCGATGCGTCCCGATTAAATGCAGTTCCGTTTCGAAAATCGAGGGGGGAAACTCCTCGTTCGGAATAATCGAAAAAAATTGTCTTTGTCGCGGGGTGATACACGGTGATCACGGCGATTCAAACTCGTGGCCCCACCGTGGCAAACGAGTTTGTTACCAGCTCGGTAATTGCATCTTCCGCGTTTCAACCGTTCCGCGCCGAACGTAAATCGCGGGGATAATCCTCGTACAAAGAGAGAGAGAGAGAGGGGAGGAAGACCGGTGAAGTCTGCCTTCTCGGAAACAATCGGCAATCTTGCGATTCCAATTAACCGATAACGAGCAAAAGTAATATCTCGCATTCTTTCTCTCTTCCTCTTTCTGCTCTTCCTGCCTTACATACTACATGTATATATATATTTGCGTTCCTTCTCCTCGTTTCTCGAGAAAAATCGATCGCATCACCGCCTACGCGCCAGCCTCGGTGGCTGCGTATAAAAATAGAAATAAGAAAAAAGGGAGATTGGATCGCGCGTACAGAGCGAAGAGAAAACGCGATGCTAGGAAAAAAGGGATGGAAGCCAGGATCAGTTTTACAGAAGATCGCTCGATCCAACGAATCTTTCCTCTTAATCGAGTTAATTACGATTTCCCTCCCCGATTTCGTTCCCCCATATTTTCGAGAGAAACATTGGAAATGGAACGGCCCGTTGCGCGGTCAATCAGCACCGATCGGGTAATCGGATTGAAAAAAAAATCGGGCGAAATTAGTCATCGATCATCGCTTCTTCCCTTTTTCTTTCTCCTTTTTCGAAGAATTGCGGCAAGGTAAACGGTTGTCTCGACCGTGGGAGCACGGTGTCCAGCGTTTCAATTAATTAACGAGACGAAGAGGGCGGGTGTAGAGAGCAGGGGAGGGGGAATGGAAAATCAGGAGCGCGCCGCGGTGATTCTTGGGTGAATAATAACCACGTTGGGCGCGGAGAATATCATTTACAGGATACGCGGATACGTCCTCGGTGTACAATTTTCGTGCACCGGTCGGAACGTCTTCTCCCGTGGGAGCACGAGCCGCAACTCGCATGTGCGGCAAATATTCATGGAAATGGAATACGGGGATGGTGATACGATGTATCGCGTCCCGACACGAGGATACGCCAATAAGAAGCCAATAATCCAGAGGGGAGGGGATGATCGAATCATCGCGTGAAAAAATTACGCGAAAAGAATGCGAGCAGTTTTCCAATGGGTGTACGTATTCGAGATGTCCGTAACGGTGCTCGTTATACGACGGCACGCGATATAAAGTGGTCCTTTATCCAGCCTCGATTGGTAAAACGATGCGACGCGGTAATAACAAGAACTGCATAATAACGGACAATTTCTACCGCTCGCTCGAATTTGGAATTTTTTTTCAATCGACTACTGCCGATCGTTCCGCCGATAATTGGACGGCCGTGGAATACGCCCGTCCAACCGTGTAATTATCGTTCGTCAGGTATCTCGCGACCGATCCTATTACGCGCGTAATAAAGGAGCGTGCACGCCACGAGAGGAGAAGGAGGAGGAGGAGGAGGTTTATTTTCAGCCTGGGGAAGAAAGAATGGGTCGCTTTCATCCGCCCACGAAGACAAATCCGCTGTGTTAACCGGACGTGTAACGAAAACACGCGTCACCGGATAATTTATAAGAATCGGGCCGCGCTTCCCGTAGATATTGCGGCATCCGTTATCCGCGGGTGACCAGGTGTCGCGTCTGATTTCGTTCAGTGAGAAACCTTCGCTCGACCAGGTCGTATCGTGAAAGCTGTACCGCTTTACAGGTCCCGCAGGGGTAGTTACCCGAAATACCCCGCATCGTGGTCGGCGAAACGAAATAAAACCCCGACTTTTCGGGAAGCAGAAGCGCGTCGTCATTACGATTCGAGTCGTAATTCGAATGATGATTCTCGCTCACCTGGAATGATATACGAAGATCGCTCGTCCGACGATATTTGATCGATAGACGGATTCCCTCTTCCTGGTTGGACGATTAATTGAGAAGAAAGGGAGGATCTTTAATCCCCGGTGGCATGCGGGCGGCAATGTCGAACCGGGCGCGGAAAGCACGGTCAATTCGTGGAAAGCTGGTCGAAAGACGCGGAGGAGGCTTGTCAGCCACTTCCTGACTAATTGCCGGTGGGTTCGCCCGTTCCTCGGAAGTCCGTGGAAATATTGCTTCCGCAGAACCTAGCCAAGACTCTCGGGCCTATTTCAGCTGCTCGGAATCGAGGTCGTAGATCCTTCTCGAGCGTCCTCCTCTCCTCTCCTCGCCGCTCCACCTTCGTTCCCCGGAACGGATACAGGACCCCTTCTTCGAGTGGTTTCAAAACTACGACGCTGAATTTCGTTGTTTAATTGGGAATTAAACAGCGGTGGGCTTTTCTTTTTATAAATCTCGTCGGATAACGAACTGTCAACCAATTCTCGCATCGCCGCGAAAATTTTTCTTAAAAGGGATTGCTCCCTCGTTCCAAGGACTTTGGCCGGCGTTGGAGGAAGAAAGAAGGGTTTGGTCGGCGCGGACGTGTTACCGTGTCCCATTGGGACGTCGCGTAATCGTAATTAACGAGGCAAAAATGGTATGTTTGCGTGTTTGTGTGGGTGTTCCACGGAACGGTGAAGTGAAAACTCATATTTACCGGTTAGCGAGCTCAGACATCCGCAGTAATGGCGCGGTATTACGCGATACGTCCTGAATACAGAGTTTGTGGGCGAAACAAGCCGGACCGGCTTCACACGTCGTGGAAACAAACGAGAGGGGATTTCGATAGGAGAAAGAATCGCATTTTTCTCGTTAATGATATATATATGTGGAGGAAGATGCGAAATTCCTCGTCATTTGCGAATTAATCGAGATTAAAGGCGAGGGGACAGAGAGATCGCATCGGGCCGGTTTTTTCCAGACAGTTTGTTTGTTCCGGCTATTCGCGAATCATTATTAATATGATGCGTTTTTACTTTTTTTTTTTTATATTTTTTTTTTACGCTGGAAATACGGCGATGATTGGCAACGATGATAACCCAATAGTGTCAAGCGAGGAGGGCACGGGGAATGATTAATTGCGCCCGGTTTGTCATGTAATTTTTTCCCCACCCATTATTGCCGCGTGTAGTTTAACGTTTATCGCGATGCACACTGTCCTTCCCTAATGGCAATACTTAATTTTACCCTTAATTGGCTTCCCCTATTAGCTTAAAGAGTCGGCTCGTAATACGACTCGCCCTTTTTTCCTGCCCCTCCTCCCCTTCCCAACCTATAAAATTACTTTTATTATCGTATCGCAGGTCGGCTTCACTTTTCTTTCTTACTCATCGATTGCTCCGTCGCTTGAAAATATATTTCGATGTATACGTATTCTTCTTTTTCGCGCATTTATACCAATTCGCCTCTCGGTTTTTTCCACCCGCGGACGGTCCGTCTTTTCGAGACGTTTCACTCCCGCGCGGAATATTCGATAAAGTTTTTTCCACTCGGGGAGTGGAAGAGAAGAAGCTGATCGCTTAGGGGGCGATATTTAGAAGCGCTTTCGAACGGTTCCTTTCGTAACGGAAAAGTAACGCGATATTTTGAGCGCGCGCGTGGGAGGGGCGAGCGCGTGGACAATTAAAAGCTCGCAGCGGTGGGTGAGAATAATTGCTCTTCGTTTTCGACGCGAAAGCCGGAATTCTGGCGGCGCTGACAATAAAGCTGACCCGGTAGCCGTGCGCGCGACAACAGGAGGATGCGATTGTACCGAGTGACAACCCAGTATGTCGAACGACCAAATGGATTTTACGTGTACACGAAAAATACAGCCCCGCCAGTGCTATTGTGTTCGATGTTCGAGCCAGAGTCACGCATCCACCCATGGGTTTTACATGCACGCGTTACACCTACGTTTACCGTCCCATAATCCGGCGGCGTTTGTTCGGCAAACCAAGGGGAACAAATTAATTTCACTTTTTCCTCTTCCCTTCTTTCCTCCAAATTATCGTCGAGCCCTGTCCAAGGCAGGATTTCAGTCTCGAGATCGACGAGAAATCGTAATAACGAAGGATTTTTCAATGCGGATGATTCAATCGGATGGATTGAAAAAAAAGAATGGGGAAGCGCCCCATTTTTGGAACCCGCCTCGCAGTGTTTATCGCTTTCTGACGAGCGTTAACTCGATTTATCGCCTCGATTCGATTCGACACGGTGCACGGGGCCCCGTGCTGAAAATCGTTATCGCATCCTCCCGTTATCATACACCGCCGCGTTACACGTCGCGTTAACAGGCCGCTGTTTCGTTGATTCCGAACTCTTCGATCTCCCTTTCTCTCCTCGTCGCTCCTACGCTCCTGCAGATCGTTACAATTATTACGATTGATCAACGGCCAGGGATCGACGTTCAGTCTCGCAGGTTTTCGTTCGAAAAAACGAGGCATTTATGTTATTTCGGGAAGGAGATACGCTAAACAAATCGGCGTCACGTCATAATGGTGTCGTTCGAAATCAAATAAATATTTGTCGCGACACGATAACCGTGAAATTTAATACGCGTCACCGCCCGCGCGGAGCGCGCGTCCAATGTAAATTTCACGCGTCCCGCGGAAATGCCGCCCAATAATTTCCCGTTTTTTCGCGCCTCGCTCCATATTTGACGGACAACCGGCGATTTCGAAAACTATTTCTCCCCTCCTTTCTTTTCCCCCGCCCTTCGATAGCAGTTGGGGGGGCGGAAGCCGGGGTCTATGGAGCTGCACACGGTCGAAATGCGAACACATCGAAACGAAAACGCGTCAGTTTTAATTACGCGCTTGCTCCGCGTATCCGAAGGGGAGGAGGAGAGACGAGGGGGATATCGACTGCGAATGCAGCCACGTACATCCGGCCCGTAGACACGTTGCGCGATCGTCTATCGCATCCCTCAGGCTTTCGCCCTAATCTGTCCACGTAATCTGGAAATATTAGCCGCCAATGATTGAACCAAACACGGCGGCCACCGTGCTATTTGCGCGGTTTCCGATCCGAAATTGATCCACGAATTTCCCTTAATCGATCCTCCTCCTTCTCCTCCTTACTTAACCCGATCCACGTCGCACATTTTTGTTCCCGACCGTGGTATTTGCGACGCGTATCGACCGGCAATTGAACGACGAATACGAATATCCAGTGGTGGGGAAAATTTAATAGTTGAAGTTGCTTGTAACGTAGCTACGAACAAATGCCATTTAAGCATATTTTAATAAGTAATTACCTTTTTGAAATAACTTTGTTTTAACTTTTAGTTGAGATATTCTAACGTATCGATGTGTACAAATTTTTTATATTACGACTCGTAACTGTTCAAATAAGTCAGCCAGATGATTCGAAAATATTTCAGCTTCCATTCTTAGATTATACCACGACAAATGAGAACCATCTTCCGATATTCGAATATACCTTTTCTATCACTCGGAGTCCGAGCAAAGCGTCCGAGGTGGAGACAGGTTTGGGACCCTTTCGCGATTCCTGTCCTCGGATCCGAAGCAAACGGGGGGTTAAGATCGAAACCACGTACGGCCGCCCTCGCGCGTTTACATTCCGGCCCGGTTTTCGTCGACGCTTTCGTTGTGCTTGTCTGCTTTTCAATTACCCGGGGATGCGATTCCTTGCGTTATCGGCGCCGGCTGATCCAGACGTAGACCCGCCCCGGGCGAGTTTGCAGCGTATCCGCTTTTGCCCGTTCCTCCGCTTTTCCAACTGTACGGAAACTGACGTGCCTCCGAGGAATTTTACGGCGATCGAACATCGGCAGAGGGCCACGGAGCGGGCGGGGGATCCCCTTTGCCGCGACTTTTTTATGCACGGTCAACGCGCACGTATGGAAAAAGCGCAAAGGCGATTCATCAGGTTTCTCGCTCTCCCCCCCCTTTGTATCCCTAGCGAAATGAAAATTTCTACTTTATTACGCGCCCTTGGGCGTGTTTCCCGGCCCCCTAGTATTTTTCGTAATGCACGCCTATTATACACACGGTACGTAACGAGATTGTTTAAATTAAAGCCCGTTCCAACGAGCTTATTAATAAGTCCTCACCCACGCACAATTTGAATTTTAAATCGCGTTTCCATTTATATTAACTCGCGATTTCTGATCGATAATAATAGTGGATATACAGGATAAAATTTATATATATATTTTTAACGAGCAGTGGTATCGAAGCGTGAATGTACGTTGTGTATATCGGTGGAGGGGAGAGGGAGGGCGTTCATCGAGGTGCTGTTCCAGGTTAAGCATCTCCCTCGTTGAGATTCACGGAAGGATGGACGGGCGCGCGTTCTCTTTTTCTTTTTCTTTCACGAGCGCTTCTAATCCAATTCCTTCGAAATTACAGGGATGTCAAAGTATCTCGAGTTTCGTCCTATTAACTTCCACCCTCTCGAATTGGGCCGGCAATCGAGGGCATCCCCCCTCTCCTCCACTTTCTCCCCGGCAAATTATTCCGGAGGTAAACTCCGACCGACCTCTGAAAATTTATGAGGGATCCTCTCTTTCTCCATTTGTTATTATTTTCGCCGACAATCTCGTCGTTGGATCGATGGCGAAAAATAATATTGTCGCAACGACGTTTTCCTCGCGCTCGTTATAAATTCTTCCGTGACGGAATTGAACGAAAGTATCCGCGTAATCGAACGAGTTGCGGGAGAACGGAGATCGAGAGGGCAACTTCAGGGATGCGAAAAAATAGGAAGCGCGAAGGGGGAGTAGTCGCAAGTGAACGAATGCAATTTTTCTGTTTGCCGAAAAGAAAAAAAAGAAAAAATAGAGAAAGAAAGAGAAATTTCGCCAATAAATGGCGAAGATTTAAACGAGGATTTGCGGCGATAATATTTTCATTTTCCTTGAATTCTGGACCGAAGTGGTTTCGAAGATAGATATCAACTATTCCCACCCCTCCCCCCAGAGAGTACTTGTCAAGGGCGGTGTCAGCCTGTGGTTAGCCAACGATCGCTTCGTGACTCGTACCGCCACTGCTCTGGACATTTCCTTCCAATTTCTACTACTTTCGTGGACACTGTCCAACCTAGATCGACCTAGATGGAGAATGATCGATTTAACTCGATCGATTCTGACTCGGTCGGTTTTGACGACTCGATGGAAGGGAAAGAGGGCGGTCAACTTGGTCGAATCGTCAGGAAGATTCGAATGAAACGGCGGAGACGTGGGTCGTGGATAAGCAACGAGCCTTTGGAACCGGCCCTCCCCTCCCCTCCTCGAATACGTCCGGTAATTGCGTTCGTGTGTAGCCAGCAAGTTTTATTCGGCTGGCATTTATTCGGCAACGAAGAGACAGCGGCCCACTTAGAAGGAGAGACAAATGTATTTACGTCGTGAATCTGCCAGGAAACCCGCATCCACCTTTCAAGCTTACCCCGTTTATCCAGGGATTCTCGTAAAATTACGGGGAAGCTTTTGCGACTGGTAAATTTCGACCGTAAAAAAAAAAAAGAAAAAAGAAAGAAAGAAATAAAAAAGAAGGGAACAAAAAGGCAAAATAGGAGTAGATGTGCACGGGGTTAGCCCGTGACTCGAGTCTTTTTCCTCCTCTCGTCTTCGAATCCGTGTTCGAATCCGCGGGGGACAACTTGGGACGAGGTAGGAGCGGTAAGATCGATCATTAGGTCGGTCGACGGAAGCCTTGGTCGCGATCGATCGCAGGTATTGTTCCTTCCTCGATCCCCGAGAAGAGGATCCTCTGCGACGCCTCTCGCGAACGAGTTGACACCGCGATCACAACGGGGTTGGATCGTGGACGGGTATGACAGGGGGTGGGGGCGGGCGGCATGCCGCGTAAACGAACATGTACGTGTAAACGTTGCCTCGATAATAGATTCCCCATTTGGAGTTGGGAGAGTTGTACGGTGAATCTGTAACTCCGGCGATCAAACTGCTTGCAAAGTTTGTCGCTCGAATCGAATGGGAGTTTGGGTAACTCGTACCTAGCCTGCCTCTTCAACGCGGCTATGTACGTACATGCCGCGTATGTACACGTGTGCCTTTATTCTCTCTCTCTCTCTCTCTCTCTTCTTTTCCACCACGGTTCACCGTCTCCTCTTCGTCGCGTCGCGTGTGTGTATATACACGTCTCGCTCCAGTCGAGTCGACTGCTCTGCGCGCTCTCCTTCTCTTCCTCCTCGCGCATTGTCGATGCCACGATAATGCAAAGTATACTTTTTTTCTTCTCCTTCCGACTCGAGTCTCCACTCGTTTCCGGTCTCGGTCGTCGCTGGCTGCGTGTAACGTTGGAACCTCTCTCCCCCCTCCTCCCCTTCTCTCCCCTCGTATGTATCATAAGCACGGTATACGCGAGCAACGCTGTGTTTCGTCGACGAACGAGCGCTTTCTCTTCGAGAAGAGAATTCTTCTTTTTCTTCTTCTTCTTCTTCTTTTTTTCCGCGGTACGGGCGAATCGCGATAATATAGAGGAAACGTGGCAAGGAAATCGCTGTTATACGCTGCTTGTTCGACCACTTTGTCGCGTGGATATTTTTTTTCTTTTTAACCTGCGATAATTTTTCGTTCGCC
This sequence comes from Apis cerana, assembly GCF_029169275.1. Lineage (NCBI taxonomy): Eukaryota > Metazoa > Arthropoda > Insecta > Hymenoptera > Apidae > Apis > Apis cerana. The sequence goes on along the minus strand of NC_083855.1, from coordinate 11,620,941 downwards.
GGGTTGGGAAGATCGAGTTGGGTATCCTCTTTTAAAGCGCGGTCTCTGTCTCTCTCTTTCTCTCGGGACGGCCGCGTTTAAAGGGACATCGTTGCCGCGACAAAAAACGTAACGTTGGGAGTTAACGTTGGGGAAACACTTATGAACTGTGCGGAGAAAAACTGTGCGAATAATAAGTATCTTTCGAACGCGTTTTCGTGCCTTTCGACGGATATCGCGAGAATTTTTCCAAATATTTTTCAACATCGTAGATAAAAAGAAAATTTGCAACGAAATTCCGTTCCGTTCGTTGCCGGGTACACCGCAACAACTCGATGTATCCTACGGCGATTTTGCGCTTTGCGCGTGTATAAAAATAACGTAACGATTCCTTTTTTTTTTGTGTGTTTTTTTCACATTCTCTTTTTTCCACCGCCTTTTTTTTCCTCTTCTCTTCTTTCATCTTGCAGGAATGATAAAAAGCATCACGATTCGACCACTGTTGATTCTATCCGTCTAAAAATTTTTCCTCGTTCAACTCGTTTAATCGTATTATACCGTCGAATTGTTTCGCTTATTGTTGCTTTTTTGTCAACCGACGATAGCCGGTTATCGAATTATAATCCGATAGACCGGAGACCGATTTATCCGATAAAACTTTATCGCTCGAAAAATATATTTCATCAATTCGTTTCATAATAAATTTGCCGAATTTATTTTCCAAATTTATTCTTTTATCTCTTATTGTCCCGCGGTGTTGCGGGTATGGGGGGGAGCGGGCAGAAGAAGGGGATTGGTTTGCCGTACAACCTGCCTGTATACACACGACTTTGGGGGGATGACTTTGATACCGAGCGATGCAGCAGGAAAAGCGATCAACCGTGAAAGTATTTTCGAGCTGTTGCCCCGGCATCCGTTGCCGAGCGAGACCATTGCTTCCTGGCGCAACGAATATTTTAACACCTGCGAGCGGATTTCATCCCCGCATCATCTCTCCCCCCCTCCCTTGCCGTATATATATATATATATATATATATATATATATATATACCAGCTTTTCCCTACGGATTTAACACTGAAGAGCACTTATCGCTCTCTTGCACTCTCCACTCCTCCTCAGTCGCGCAACTAAATCGTCCCGCTCGAGTTCGACTTCTGGTGAGGTGTATGACCCCTCGCCCCCCCTCCACTGTTTCCCTTCCTCCCTCATGACTCTCTCGCCTCCGATCTCTTGCCTCCGAGGATCTGGAGGGTTCGCCTCGCTCGAGGATCGTCTAACGGACCGTGGCGCGGACGGGGAAATGCGGTTCGAATTCCAGCGAGGATGGAAGCGCGCAGTAGTAGCACGATAATAACCGATAGCAAAGTCCATTATGACGCGTTTAAGGATTTAGGCGGAGGGGGGATTATCGATGGTGGAGGAAAAACGATGGAACGTATCGAATGCTCCGTCGCCTCCCCATCCTGAGAGGGGCCTCCTCTCTTCGATTCACCGTCCCCATCCCCACCACCACCCCTTATTCTCCAATCTCACCGTGCTCCCGGTGAAGGATTCAAAAGAGATTGAAAAAGATTTGCGCTCCCACCGCTAAGAAGGTGCGTCGGGTGGGTGGAGAGGGAAGGAGGGGAGGATCGAAGGAGGAAGTAACGAAGGGTGGCGGAGGTTAAGAGCCTCGCAGAAGATCTCGCAAAGGTACTTTTCGCGTTTTGCTTTCCCTAAAGATGGAATAAGTTTAAACGTTAAAGTGGTAGGGAGGATTAATTTCGAGGGATGGAGGACATCTTACAGGTAGGGGGAGGAAGAAAGAAAAAAGAAACTAGTCGCTCGCAAGGACTTATCCCGATAGGAGCGTCGGACGTTGTTCCAGAATAACCCGGCTAATCTGCATTATAAAACACTTGTTGGCGTGGCGCGTCTAAAAACGTAAATACAGGGCGCAGTTGGGGCGCGTGGCGCGCATTTTCCGCAGTTCTTTAAATAAGAATCGTACCGCAACGGGAGACACCGAGTTTTAATTAAGGAACAGCGGATCCGTTTCCTTGCTCTCGATACATTTTTCTCTCGAAAGATTGCTTTTTCGAAAAATCGAATCGAGGCAAAAAGAAAAAAGAACGTGCAGAGAGAAAACTGGACGATCGAACGATTCGCTCGATTCGTTCACGGAATTAATTTGGAAAAATGGGTGGACGTGTATATGATAATCTGGACAGATTCGGGGCGATCGAGTGCCACCATCTACCCGCGATATTTGGCGGGGCGTCGAGTATCGGGGATATCGAAAAATCGATATTTAGCGGGCCATCGGTGCGTAACATCCGCCGCCTCATAAATCACGCGAATTCGCACGCACTCCCCGAAATATCGCCTCGTCTTCGTCTTCCTTCCTCCCATCTGCGGTGACTCGATCGAACCTGCCAACGATTCCGTCCACGATCTCGGTGTCTTCCCGCGAACGTCGAGCGACCACGCTGCGTAGACGACACGACGCTTCCCCCGGAACGGCAGATTCCAATTTAGATCGGTCGGTATCGGGTAAGATGTGGCTCGACTGGTGGTCGGCCAGCCATGACCAGTGTCATCGGAAAAGTGGAAAGGTGGGAAAGGGGGGAGGGCCGGCGGTATATACAAATAAGCTGGCGGAAATTAAGGATCACCGGCGTCAGAAAACGCAGCGTCAGAACCCGACGCGGAGAAGTAAGAGGAATAAAATATCCGGGGGGGGGCCCCGTCTTTTCCAGCGACAGCGCGCTACACTCGCGTCGCGTTTCTCGCTTCGTTCGTCCGTCCGTACGTCGCTGGATTATTCCATCAAAGAAGATGAAAAATTTTCAGGAACGCGTTACGAGGCGGGACGTGTTGTTTCACGGGAACACGGGGGAGGGAGAATTATTATCGAGCGAGCGAGAGGCCGAAGGTAATTTGAGAGAAAGCATTTCACCCGGCCAATCCTATCGCGCGTACGTCTCATCAGTCTGTTTATGGCGCGGGATGCGCAATATATCTTCCGGTTTAATCTCCCGCCTTTCTTGCATATCCTTTCCCCCTTTCGCCCTCCCCTCTCGCTCTCTGCCGGGGATTAATCTTTTTTCTTCTCCGTCGCAACGATCGTGACCGGGGCCGAGACGAAACGAAATGACAGCACGAAACGTGCTCGTCTCTCTCTCTCTCTCTCGCTTAGCTCGCGTTATTATCGTTCGAGCGAGGGGGCGAATAGGTATAAATCGAAACGAATTACGCGTAATAAAATGACGATCGTTAAAAATAATGAAAGGAGGCGCGGATGAAATATGGTGCGGCGATGTACGTGGAGAAGGGAAGATCTGGGGAGAGAGAGAGGGAGGGAGGAATCACGGGGAAAAAAATTCGGGCATCGACGAATAGAGGGGTGTGTACGCCGTGAAAGAGAGGAAGGGGAGGAGGAGGGAGGAGGAAGAATGGACGATAGGACGCGCGATGGGAACGTAGAGAGGGCTCGGACAGGTGCGGGTGTGGGGCATAGCCGCGATATATCGTGGCTGAGCCTTTATTAAAACTGCTTTCGGTATTATTGCTTTCCGGGAACGTCGAGTCTCGAAAATGGCATTTCCGCGAGATAGGCCGTGGTCGTGTGCGCAACCCAATATATATATATATATATATATATGTGTGTGTGTGTGTGTGTATATATATATATCGTGTCCCTAGTCGCCGCGAGACCTCGTCGTCGTCTCTTCGGGCCACCGTCGCAGCCTGGCCCCCCGCTATCACCCGCAATAAATATGCTCTTCACTTTGTACAAGTCGCTCGCGTGCTCTTATATTGCTCTCGCCTGGTTATTGCTTGCCGACCGAAAACTGACTCGCCGCCCACTTTCGCCCCCTCCCCTCCTGTATCCACCGCCACGGATCATCCGCCAAATCTGCATGTTCCTCCTCCTCCTCTTTCTCCCTCCTCGTCATCTCTCTATTTTTCCACCACCCACGCGAAATCGAATAATCATCCCTTACCCGACGTATTTTTCACGCGTTACGTACGATAATATTTAAAGAGCTGTTCTCCCTTAACTTTTGCACCGACCACTTTGTCCCTCCTCCGTTCCTCGATTCGAAAATACGCGCAAACCCGCGCGAGTACGATTCTCTCGCGTTTTTATTATACTTTTCAGCGTAAGGACGGTTTCTGAACGTACGGGTATGCGGGAGGAGGGCGATTTTTAGATAAGAGCGTCGAAACGGTCGATTCTCGGTCGATTCGTTCGATCCTTGCTTGAGCGAATCTCCCAACTTGACCCAGATTCGAGAGATTGCCGCTCGTCGAGGATATCTGTTCGCTCGTTGTCGGCTCCTCGTCTCTCTCTCTGGCCCCCTGCCCCACCCAGCGTCGAGGAACCGCCAGAAATTCTGTCGACGTGGAACTTGTGTGCCGCCGAACGAAATCTTTCATATCCGATTATACGTGCGGGTATTTGTCGAGACAAAGTGGTCGGGTCTTCTCTCTCTCTCTCTCTCTCTCAAGTTGTCTCGGGAAGAGCAAGCCGCGTCGGGACGATGCTTGGGGAGAAACCCTTGGACCGTATGGAAAGCACCGGAACGACGATAGTAATAAAGGCGTCATGACAATAATGGATGGTATTGACAACTCCTCTCCTTGTCCCTCTCCCCCTCCTAAGCAGTTCTAACTCGAGGAATCTTCGTCTCTCCTTCCCTCTCCTTCTCCCCCTCCCCCCATCCGTGTTAGAAAGCTTGGTAACAGCGACCAAGCGGCGAATAGTTTCCTCCTCCCCCCTCTGGATCGTCTCGAACAATGCAAATTGATGCGGAATCGATACTAAGCTGGTAGCTGGGAGTTTCTAATAAGATTCTCTCTCGCTCGCTTCGACGCGCCCCTCACGGATAACCGATCCCCGTTTCTCCGTCTGACGAATGACGTCTCTCCCCCCCTCTTCCCCGCTTGTTTCGACGGCCGATCGAGGTTGTCGCCTCCTTGCGCCGAGCACCGAGCGTGGCGTGCCGCGTGTATTATACAGGGGAAACTCGATGAACCGTAGTTACGCGGCGAACGACCGTTATCTACGCCCGACACTCCGCGTACGGGTAATTCCCGTAAGGAGTGAAGGAGAGAGAGAGAGAGAGAAAGGAAGAAACAACAACGGGTGCACACGCTTTTCCGGGTAATAAGCTCTTGTTCTTCCGTGACGTTAGGTTTTACTGCATACCGAATAAGAGGAATGGAACACGGGGTATTAAAAAACCCCGGTACGTTTTCTCTTCGACCCGGTTCCCGGCTGTTTCCCCCGTTACATCGGTATCGGTGTCAAGTGGAATTCCAGTTTTTCACGTTAAATCGGCCGGAACGGGGAGTGACGGACGTTTAAAAAAACTGGAGAGAGAGAGAAGGACATCGTCTCGTCCGGAGGGGTATTCGCGAATTGACAGACGTCTCGCTTTCCATTTATAGGAGAATGCGACTGGCAGCGGATGCACCGCCCTTCCACGGTTTCGCGAGAAACACTTTCCTCCTCTCTGTCGTACTCGGGATTATTTGTAAAACGTACGTACGTTCGATTTCACGCGAGGAGGATAGGCACGGAATAATTTATAAGCGCATTTCATGGTTGATCACGTCCCGTCCCCGTACGTTCACGATCTGTCGGTTAGCTGCGTATCGGGCGGCCACCATCTAGGCGCGGAGAGGGAGGGAACTGGCCGGGTTCCACTAGCGTCCTCATTATTCGTAAATTATTTGCCGGCCGTCACGTTGGCCCGAGCAGGGAATTGGAATTGGTTGCCTCGCGAGCGTGTAGGGATCGTAATAACATAGCAGACGTGTACTCGAGCGAACAGTTGAACTCGTCTTTCTTTTCGAGAAAGAAATCGTGGTTAATAGGGGATCTCCGTTTCGTCTTATCGTCCCCTCCTGGATCGCGCGTTCGTTTCGTTTCAACGCGCGTCTGAATTATCGAGCCAATAGAACGGCGGGCTTCGTGTCGGAGTCGCCTCCCTTCCGAAACACTCGGAAAAATGGAAGGATCTTCGACACAGATCTCGACATCCAACCGGAAGAAAAAGTTTCTTCGGAAACTGTCGTCGCGCCCCGGAACAGGGCAAGTTCTCCTATCGTTCGCGAATCCACGTTGTTACGCCACGTTGGCCTCTCCTCTCCTCTCCTCTCCTCGCGAGTTGTTTATTCGCGGACTCGAAATAACAGCGACATCCAACCTTCTCTCCGTCCGACGAGAGGAGGGAGGAGGGGAGCGACGATTCGATTCCGTGCATTAAAAATAACAACGTGACGCGTCACCGGAGAAGTTGGCCGGGATTAATGGGATTAAATCAACCCCTCTTTTTTCCACCGTCCCTCCCGCCCCCCCATTGTGCTCCACCGTACGCGGCAATCAATTCGCGACTTTTGCTCGGCCGCGCATAGCCCCCCCAATAATAAAGATAACGAACCGATAGGGGAATAATAAAGATAATGAAGGGGATACCGTATACGAGAGAAACGCGCACGTACATAGAAAGTCCATACGGGGAATGGATCGCGCAACAGTGGACACTGTTTGACTGCAGCAGAATTAATGACCTGCTACGCGCGTATATACATCTATCTATATATATATATATTCACGTAGTAGATATAGAGACAAAGCAGGTTCGGGATCGACGATAGAGCCTGGCTAATTACCTGGCCCACTCTCTCCACGGGGAAAGAGATTGCTTGGCCGACAGTGGCCGCACAACCGGACGACGACCGGTGTCCGTTGCCCGTCTCTGATGGTGTGCGCGGCTGTTTAATACTCGGTATGCGCGCGTCACAGCCGCACACGTACGCGTGTGTACGGCCGGCAATAATCGACGGGTGTTATATTTCAGTCGGTTGAATTGGATTCAACGAGTCGCACGCATCGTACCGAATTTGCAACCTATACTCCCGCTCCTCCCCCCTCTATTCTCCTTCCCTACCAGTGTCGCGCTACCTCGTGTAATTATACTCGACATCCGTGGGAGTCGTGCGAAGTTACCCACGTACGTGGCGCGCGTGTGTAGCGGAACACGGGCGCAGAATCGAGCGTTAGCAGCTCGCAGGACGCGGCCGTTTCAGCTGGCTAGGCTTATTTCGCGGTCGTCCCAACCGGACGATGATGAATAGGTTAATTAAGCGTTTCTCTGCTTGGTCACCGGATATACAGACGTGCCGCGTCGTCACCAAGAGTTCGTTAAATTTTACTCCCTCCAAGCTAACAGCGTTGCAAACGACGCTGTCTAATTGTACGCCTTCGAATCGGCAGGGAATCGAATCAGCGTCGATTCAGCGCCGCGCCTCCTCCTCATCCTGCCCGCGCGTTCTTCGCTTTGGACGAGATAGAATCTTCACAGCCATTATCGCCCGTGAGAAGAAAATAAACGCAGAGAAAAAAAGGAAAGGGGTTAAAGCCGCGTAACGGCTGTTAAAAGAGACCGCGGAATATCGTAATAAGCTTCCACTTTTGTCGCACGCTTTTAACAATAACGCGGCAGAAAGTAGCATGCGTCGAGCGACACAAGTTTTATAACGGGTTACGCAAGATCAAAGGAAGAAAAAGAGAGGGAGAGAGATGCGCTTTCCCGAACAAATACCCTTCGAATTAATTAAAGCCACGGTATTCGGTATTCAAATATTCAATACACGATTTTCTTCCGAAAAAAGAGAAAACAGCCGATGTCACGGTTTCGATATATATATATATATAATAAATCGGAGCAGCTCGAAATATCCGTTCGAAAGAACACGTCCGATTTTCAAGGGTCGACGAGAGAGCGGAAGTGTTTGGTCGGGGAATCGGTCGGCTTAAGTAGCGCCTAGTTATCGCAGCTCAAAGGGAATATCGGAGGGGACGAATTTCAGGTCGCTTAGAGGGACTGTTTAAAGGGGGGGAGATTGGAAACCGGTCGAGTTCAAAGAGAAATTTGACCGACGCCGCCATTATTGCGGGCATAATGCCTGCCCGCTTCCCATCCCTCTCGGTTTCAACCCTGCCGAGGTTGAAATTAAGACGCTCGGAGCAACCATAATCGCCACGTCTCGGGATCCCGGGTCACGTAGAGAAATCCGGGTAGCTAATTAGCCTTCACCCTGTTCCAGGATTCGCCCTGGTCAATCAACGCCGGAGATTCGGTCTTGATTCGATCCTCGGAGCCTCGTTAGCACGGTCCTTCTCCCTTTCTGCCTTCTCCCCTCGCCTTTGTACCAGCCAAGTGTACACACACACGTATATATACCTGTGCATGTATACGCAGATATATATATATACATACGTACGCTGCGCTCGTGTTCCGCGGTTCCGTTCCACGTCATTTAATTGCGCTACGTGAGAACTGCGAGAACATCTCGCAACAGCGGAATTCTTTTTTACCTCGAGAGAGGCACCGAATGTGTCGTAATTGCGAGCTTCCACGGATAGGAGAGGGAGGGAGGAGGGAAGGACAGGTGCGTAGAGAGTCCGTTTTTAAAATGCATCCCCTTCTTTTCGAGTATTAAGACAATCGCGTCGTCCCGCGTTAATTCTCTTGCGGCCGTGAATTCTTTTGAAAATTACGTTGGAAGGGAAAGAAGAGAGAGAGAGAGAGAGAGAGAGAGAGAGAAAGAAAAAGGAAAGCGATCAACTTTCGTAGGAGAAGATATCATCGCGCAAGTTCCTTTCTGCTGATCCGTGATTAGAGAGGAGGGTCGGTCGTGATGAGATTCGAGGGCGAGCGTATTTTCGGCGAGCAGGTGCGAGCGTTGGCTGGCGACCGCGTGGCATCGTTCCGCGACGCTTAACGGGTAATCCATTAGCCGAATTAATATCTGAGGCAAATTGCGTTTGTCGCGGTAGGCATTCGGATAACGCGAGCAGGTGGAGGAAGAGGAGGAGGAGGAGGAGGAGGAGGGGAGGGACGGGGCCCGTTGTCGGCGCGCTATTACTAATTCAGAAGGCGGTGGCAGCGGCGCAACGTTATACGGTAGACGACGCATTCTGCATAGCGTATTCAACGGTACAATGGGCCGTGGATGCGAGTTTTGAAATATGAATATGAATACGAGAGCGCGAGTGCACGCCTCGTCGAATCGCGCCAACGAAGACAAGCAGGAGGGGGAGGGGTTGCCGATCGATGTCGTCGTCCCTTTCTCTTCTTCTCCGTCGCCCGTGTTCATCCTCTCTCTCCTCCCGTTTTGCGGAGAACACACGTTACGAGACGCGACTCGACCTGATTTATGCGTTTTTGTTGAAAGCGATAGGCGAAGAGAGAGACTCGCGATTCCGATGCTTTCAAGTTTTTCCCCGTGTTTTCCGTTCCGTGATGGAACGTGGAAACGGTGTTACGACCGGTGAAACGTAACGGCTTCGTATCGGTCCCTTGGCTATCGATCCCTTCCTTCCTTTCTTCCCTTTCTCTTTTCTCTTTTCCTTCTTTTCATCCGACGGCCAATGATTTTCGTATAAACGGCTCTCCTCTCTCCCGAGAAAATTCCAATGACGCACGTTCCATTGGTTTTTTTCGTTCATTGAATGTAATTTTACGGGGTGTGGATCGAAGCGGTGGTTCGCCCAGCCAGAGGCCGGGTGGCCGGTATCGGTGGCCGGTAAAAGGGCCGGCTATTTCCGATAATATGGATCGTCCTACTTTCGCGTGCGGCCATTAAATCTAATAAAAAAATCCCCCTCGTCGGGCGGAAGCAAGGTAAATTTCATGGAAGCTCCATTATGTTTGACCTACCATTTTTCGAAAAAGCCTCGACGTAATATCCCTCCCGATTACTCCTCCCGCCGGGAGGACCGAGAAAGAAAGAGAGAGAGAGAGATTCGAGGCGATTGCCAATTCGGCCAAAACTTGGACCGCTGGAAAATCGTTTGACGCGGAAAAATTCACTGGCTCCGCATCCCGCTTCTCCCCTCCCTGCTCTTTCGGAAACCGACTCTCGGTTAATTTGACGCGCGCGCATCGGTGCCGATTCGCGAACGCCCCACGGCACATTTGGCGTATCGTATCGGCAGCCCATCTCGCAGCCCCATCGCCGCCTTTCTTGGACGGTTCGAGGAGAGGAGGTGGCGGCCGCCCTCGGCAAGATGCTGCCGCCGGCAATAACCGGTAACGTATTACCACTTCTGCTCGGTTGAGCGCATTTAGATCGCCTATTTGGCAACGCGGCCGAATAACTTTGCTTTCCGCCGTGCAACGAATGTGCGGGCACGAATCAAGCGCGAATATCCGCGCCAACGGCGGCGAGTCACGCTGGGGGAGGGGGATAACGAGGGTGGCACACACACACGCGCTGACCAAGCCTGCGCGATAAAACTGGTGGCCCGTTCGCGCGTGAATTATTCCCGGCCGTGGAGCTTGCGACCCGCGACCGCCGACCGCAATTACGAATTACACGTGCGCGGTTGTTTCCATGGTCGGGGGACGGTATTCGGCCGAGAATGTTTTGGGCGATCGAGAGCGGTTTCCTTTCTTCTGGGCCCGCCAATTTTCCACCTGCTTCCCTCCTCGGAATAATAATCCCCCGGAAATACGACCGCCCGACTTTCCTCTCCTTCGCCGAGACAAGCGGTAAATAAACCGAACCGTTTATCTCTCCGTCCGTTCATCCGATATATATATATATATTTCTATAATTCCTCCTTTTCTCTCGTCCGAGAAGCGAAGTTTCTTCTTCCCCCCTCCTGAAACGTATCTCCCGAAAACTTAAATAAATTCGATGAAAGCGAGCGATGATTCCAGAACGAGGAGGAGAAGGAATCGTTCCATTTTCTATATATAATATATATAGGATATAATATGGCGAATTTCCTTCGTCCAATTTCGCATTATATTCCCATTTTCCGCGTAACGCGGCTGTGGTCGAGTGGCCCTCCCCTCCCGGGGGACGGAAAAATCCCATTTCAATATTTCACGGCTTACGCCCTATCGCTCGTCGCCGTGGCGCGGCGCGTCATTAATACTGGCGGGAAACAGGCGAGAGCGAAGCCACGATTCTCGTGGGATCTCGTGGCGCCTTTTCCTATCCGTTGGACAACGGGGGAGGGAGGAAACCGCAGATGCAAGCGTAGGCCTACTACGGATTACCAAACTGGTCGTGCCTCACCGCATGCCAAAAGTCCGTGTACCCGATACCGTTCGGCCCAATTACCCAGATGCCTCGCCATAATGGACCTATTACGAAGTTGCCTTGTCACCTCCGTAATGCGATTAATATTATTATTAACGGCCATCCTTACTCGATATCACCGTTCTGCACACGTGTTCTGCATTTTCTTTCCTCTCTCTCTCTCTCTTCAATTGGTCTACGGAGATCTAACGAAGGATCATCGATGGAAACAGTAACAGAATCATTATTGTACTCGAGAGTGGTAAAGATTCGCAGAGAGCGGACAGATCGAACTCGTCGTACGCAGTTTCGAGGTTAATTCGTCTTCGTGGCAGAAATGTATAGAGAGAGAGGAAGGACACAATCGGAGCAGGCAACAAGCTTTATCGAAGCAATCGTAGAGTGTTAACAGGGGGACGATATTCCCTCCCAATGCACGAGCTCGAATTATCCGCGTTCGAGGTATTCGACGTATTCGAGGCGCGCCACATCCCCACGTATGTCGTCGTATCGAGGGAGGAGCGGTCGCGTAACTCGTGATAAAGGCCGCGATTTTTCACGCGCCGGCTGTGTCGAGATGTCATCGTGCCCTCCCCCTCCGCTTCCGTATTCCGGCCAACGGTGGCCAATGACTCGAAACTTGCCCGATACTTGCCCGAAAGGGACAAAGGGAAAAATCGGAGGGGACAAGGAGAGGGAGAGTGGGTCGAGGGAGAGCGGCACGTACGAGGTACGTGGATCGGATACGTTAGCCGCGTGCGATCGAAGAATCCGTGGGAATAAGGGGAGGTACGCGCTTGTAGGGGCGCGTTACGGAACGTTACTTAAACTCGTGTTCGATTCCGGGCTGGAAACGGCCGGTGTTACACGCGTTACCGGTAAAAATCTCATCGATCTCTATCGAGCTGCTTTATCTCCCCTGTGCTTTCTCCCGTACAATTGCACTCTCTGAGAACCCGAGAGTTGTATCATACGTGGGCGGGAGTGGAGAAAAGTGTCGTCGTCGGTGCGTTGTTTCGCGCTCGCTCGGTTGCCGAGTGGAGGGAGGGACGCATCGCGACAGCACGCGAATATCGAGCTCGGTATTATCCAGACACGACAGCCTCATTTGCGCCGAGTGGCTCCGTATTGCGCCACTCGATCTTGGGATCGGTATGCATGGACGCTAATGGGGCGAAGGATCTCATGGTCCCTGACACGTACTCATTGGCACGTCGGGGTGGGGTGCAGAGGGATAGACGCGGGGAAAGAGGAAGGGGGCACGTTAAAGGGATAAATAGACGCAGTTTCCATCCCCGCCGATGTCAGTTGTACGGATGGACACGTGGCAAATGCGATGGAAAGGGAAACATTTACATAATTGTTAATTACGCTTGAAATTTCGAGGGAGGGCGATGATGATTTCCATTCAAATTTCACCGGCAGATTTACTTTTTTTTCTGTCCCCCCCCTCCTCCAATTTACCGCCTCACGTTTACAACTGTCCGTCCAATGACTCTCTTTCGGATAATTCTCTTCGTTCGCGAATTTTCCCCATAAAATCAGAGAATTTCTCTCTCTCTCTCTTTTCCTCGTCGTTAGACAAAGCGGGGGACGATCTTGAAACATTTTCGTCGCCTCTTACAACTCTACCAACGCCGGGAGAATATTTCGAATTTCGTCGATGCACGCGTCGATTGCTCGATCGATCCATAGCTCGGATTCCATAGCTTGGACGGAACTTTGGAAGAAAATAATTTGGTTAAATAAAAGTCAAGTCCGAGAGTTTCGATTGTTATTATCTCACGGCGGTGTGCGCGGAATGCAGGATTCGTCACGGTCTACTTTTTCACATCCGCGTCGTGGAAGGCACTCGATACTCGGATGTTGCTCGCGTTGCACACGTGCGGGCACGGCCGTGGAGATATGGAGAGCGGCGGTCTCGGAAAGGAGCGAGCGCAACTGGTTAACGAGCGAGCCGAGGGTAAGGTGAGTCGGCGTAATCGAATAGTAGTGGATTGAAATGACATCCGCCACTTACGGACGTAACTCGACGAGACTCGAGGCGTGCACAACGTGTAACGTAGCCTGGAACCGAGCGGCCGGACTATATCTGGAGCGCATAGAGCGATAGGCGTTACACGTACACCATTATCGGGCCACGTTGCACCTAAGAAATGGCTGCGGCGCAAGGAGGGAGGTATCGAATTTTCTAAGCGCGTTTCTCTACCAGAAACAGGATATCGCGTCGTTCGCCCGACGTTATGACGAATCTCTCTTTCTCTCTCCCGGCTCGATAGAGTTTCAGTGAAATCCGAACGCGCCCTTCTCCCCGCCCGTTTTCCGAAATCCCCGCACCACGAGAACGAAACAATTTCAATTTTCCACGCTGCTCGTGTTCGCCCGTACGTACGACGGGACTCGTTCCCAGCTATGTGGATCGCCGTTATCCGCGTTAATCGTGCAAAGATTCTTCCCAAGACGAGGGAGCAAGTTGATCGAAGGAAATCTATGTCCTTCGCCTGTTCATTGCGTTTATTTTCACTCTCGGTGGTCCGTTAAAATTGGTTGGACGACCAAGAGGAGTGATCGAGACGAGTTCGAATACAGAGCGGTTCCACGAGGGATGGACGGAATTTTTCACGAGCTGAAGCGAGCGTCAGCTGCTGTTGTTGGTTTACATTCTTTTTTCTTCTTTTTTCTTCCTTTAGCGCGAAACGAGTATTTTATCCGCGTCATTGTTTCACGGGGGAAACGTTAGAGAGCACGGAAGATATGACTTTTTACGACTGCGACAGGGATGGAAAGGCGGAGACACAACGACAGATGGTGCTCAACAAGTCGAGCCAGTGCATCCCCATCTCTTCTCATCGTTTCTCACCCTTCTTCGCCCGCCTTCAACCCCAGCCCTTACGGTCCATCGTGTCCTCCTTTCCTTCGTTTCGTCGCTCGTTTCGCTTCGGGAATATACGTAATAACACGCCGTGTTTATTCACTGGAATTTGTTACGTTTATTACGCAATTTCTCGCTTTTCAAATAAATTGTTTAATTAGAGCGACCACACACACACACGCACACACACACGTACACGTTCCTAGTAGTAGGGAGAGCTTCATTTCCCTTTTTCCCTTTTTCTTCGCACGGGGAAACGAAAGAATAATTTTCCTCCTTCTTTTTTTCTCTCCTTTTTTTACGTACCTACGGTATTACTCGTTAAACTCCCTTCCTCGAGAAGAGGAAGAAGCCCGCTGTTAATTTGCTGGGAAAAGCGTTGTCTTAGAAATTTAATCAAACGAGAACGGGTCCGTTGACCGCGAGTGTCCACGGTCGGAAGGGAATTGTCTTTGAGAGGTTTTTCGTTCGAACCTACCATTCTCCTCCCCAGCCAACTTTCGTATTAGTCGCCGCTTTTGGCCCACCGAGAAGAATGGGCCTGTGCACGAGGCAAGAAGAAAGCCACGGTTCTTCCTCCCCCACCCGTTGACAGACGGTTTTCCTTTGGCGGACACATTTGCATCCAACTTTGTTACGCTCGGTCGAACGACAAAGACACACACGAAGACAACCGGTCTCGCGGATGGCCGAAACTTTGCCTCGTAGATAGGACAAAGGAAGGCAGGAGGAGTGGAGCTGGGGAATGGTTTAATCGGCCACCTTCTCTCGCGACCCAACCCAACCCTATCACCCTTTGCTCCGCTTATCCGTCGTCGTCGGCCGGCGAACAATACCTCTCCTCTACTCTCCTCTCCCTTCTTCTTCTTCTTCTTTCTACTTTCTCTTTCTCGCTCCACGCGAGACGCGTGCACACGAATACTCGGAGAGAAGGGAGACGCACAACGGTCGATGCGCGAACGCAAAGTTTCCCCTCTTCGAGTACCACTTGCCAGGTCGACGAGAACGACGACGGGCCAGCTGATGCGAGGTCAGGAGAAGCGTTGGAATTTTCGACCGGCGATTACCGGGTGAATCGCTTTTGCAGCTATCGCGTTGGAGAAAATGGTTGTCCAGGAGGGTCGCAGCCTTCTCTGGTTGTATAATTGGAAAACTTTTCGAACGTTCGTTCGAGGAGCAGTTTTTCTTCCGCTTCTTTTCTTCCCTCGTTTGTTTCCTTCTTTTTTCGTATCTCGACCGATCACGAGTCGAAACGAAATTGCAAACGCGGAACACGATCGGCCGCTGAAACCGAATCGCTAATCGACGGACGCAATATCGTCGAAACAGCCAACATTGGCGGATGTTCGTGGCGGTTGGAAATAAATTTTCGCTCGTTCGATTAATTAAATTTCGCCAGGAAATTAATTAACCTTTTCGCCGGTAATGAAGCCGGTTTTGCTGGCCACAGGATACAGTCCTTTGATAACTCGATGAATTTTCAAAGGTATCGTGGATGGATTAGCCCTTCCGCAGCCAGGATCTCTCTGACTCATCGATGAAAAAGTACATTACCCTCTCCTATTAAGATTTAATCTTTATTAACGACCCCGTCTCGATATTTCGACGATTTTTCAACCGTTGACAACCGCCCCCCTCTCGAGAAAACGCTCGGGAGCGCTCTTCCTTCCCTCGCCCGCCTCCTACGAAATTTCACCCCCTCCTCCGTGGAAATCAAAGGGCCGCTCTCGCTCTGCGGTCTCATCGATTTCTGCTTTTGCCCCGTATTGCTTAATAGTCGGTGGAGCAAGGTCGGTGGACCGAGCGCGGTGGAAATATTTAATCCATCGTTGTGTTCCCGGGCGCACAAAGGTGATCGATAAGCGGCCTCCCCTATATCGGTCGGAATTCGAGAAAAGAAGAGGAAAGGAGAGGAAGGAGAGGGGGAGGAAAAAAATCCATCCAGTCATAGGCGAAAATAGGTCTCCGCGAATAACCCCTTTGATTCGCACTTTATTGTTCGCGTCCCACTTCTTACCATTGTTCTTGGCCGGCCTCCTTCGCTATTCGGTTACTCGGCCGGCTGCCGAGGAGGAATCGGATGAATCGCGCGCCGCCGGCCTTTTCAATAATTCTCGCCGAATTAATAATACAAACGAAACTGCTCGTTGATCGAAAAGTAATGTTTTATATATATATGAATACACCCTGTAATTGGGCAAAACGTTGCCTGTCAATTGGCCAGATTTTACCGCTCGTATCGCGTCCACCTCGACCGGGCTCCGTGCCAATAAATTATTACTTAATTATCGCCCAATTAACCGATATTATCCACGTTCGTTCTCCCTAACAAATTCGTCGTCGTCGTCGTCGTGGTCGTCGTGTTGTTGTTGTTGTTATTCGACGATAGGGCGCGTTTCGAGCCGATCGAATTATTAACTCGTGGAAAAGGGGACCTGTTGTCGGCTATCACGCTGCCGTTCCATCATGCTCGAAACACGCGAACGCTAATTGGAGACGCGAGGATCTCGTTACTTCCGTGATTGATACGTGGCGCGATCTCGAGAGGGAGCGAGTTTGGTTTTTTGGTGCGAGGGAAGGTTTTCGACCGCGTTTCCCTTCGATCTGATATACCCTTGACGATATCTCGCCGCACGTGGGTCTCGAATCGGTTGGTCGACTCGATTCAAACACAGGCGACGCGTACACGTTGGAGCGCGGCACATTTCTCGAAATCGAGTTTGGGCCTCTCGATTCGGAGCTGTTGCGGCGCGCGTGAAAACGCGCGGGCCCTCGTAGATTTCACCGCGCCGTGTTGAACCTGCTCTCGATACCAGTTGTTAACAACATTCGGCCTGTAGTTACAACGGCGTCCGAGCGTGTACACACAGGGGACGCCGAGGAACGTGGGTCGTGCGCTCGTTCCGGGAACACCGTGCTCGAATAATGCCGTTGAATTTTCCGCGCCGTTCGTGGAGCCCGCGGCACGGATATCGGAAAAATCTCGGCAACGCGGTAACGCGCCAGTTTCGATACCGAACGAGTTACGTGGAACCATTCCCTCGCCATTTCGCGACAACACGTCGAAAATGCGCGTGTCGATCGATAATCACTATCGTTGATACCGGTTATCGACCAATTTTTTTTCCACCCTCCCCGTCCATACCAATTCGCCGATTAAAACGCTGTCCGCGGACACCTATGTAATAGCATCAACCGGGGAGATATATGGATGCAGAGAGAGAGAGAGAGAGAGAGAGAGCTTGGGGGATTTGGAAAGCCTCGATCCGATCGTTTGCTCAAAGATGGGTATTTATCTGGAAGATCGAAATAATATTTACGAGCTCGTCCGCGTTATATCAAACCGTTATAGAATTTTATTCAGAAATCACGGTTTTTCTATTGTTCGCTGAAATTCGCTCGTCAAATTGTATTTCGACGCGCTTGGATTCCCGCTCCGTATTTCTCTCTGTCTCTGCTCTTGTTTTTCTCTCTCTCCCGATGCGACGTCCGAACGTCGTTCCGTCGACCGTGTACGCGTCCCACCTACCATTTTCCACGAATCACCACCCCCGTGATTCGCCGATCATCGAAAAATTGTTTCTAATTCGAACATTCGCGTTTCGTTACCCGCGTTCTGTCCGACGAAAATTCGTTAATCCCCCGGAAGCGGGAACGCCCCGCGATCCCGTCCCAGGATTCTACCGATTCCTTCGAGCCGAGTGCGATCCGAAGCCGTTACCAATTTCCCCCGTTTACGATATTTCGCGCGGCCGATCTGAAAAGAGCGTGCGGAACGAAGAGTAACAGGTAGGATTTTACAGTCGTCAAACCCGTCAGATCCATCGAGAACGCCCGTTTCTCTTCTTCTTTTTCACTATTATTTCCCTCTCCCCTCGTAGATGGAGCGTAACCCAGATATTTCAACGCGTGCGAACACCCCTTCCTCCTCGCATCGGAATTAATTTCCTTCCAATGAAATCGCGATGACGTTCAATTTCCAACGCGGGGCGCGACGGAGAAACCGGGATTCGTTCTTGATTGTCTCTCGCCATCATATCGATATTATCGCCGTGAACCGGAAACAAAGTTGCGTGTAAAAGTAGCGAGGGAGGAGAGGGAGAAATCTTTCCAACAACGTGACGGCCTTACTCGTGTCAATCTTCCCTTCGTCTAAGTGAAAACGCGTGTTCTTTTTTTTTTTCTCTCTCCTTCCCTCGCGATACGATTACCGTTTTCCCTTTCGGGGGGAAAGGAGGAATCGAAAGAAACGGATAGTTCGTGGCGGCTGCGTACAATTTTAATAACCAGAGCGACGTAATAAGAGCGAGAGACAAAAGTGTGTACGTGTATGTTTTTTTTTCCCTTCCCTTTCGTTAAGTTTTTTAATCTAAATCCGAGAACTGGCCGGGGAAAAAAGCTTTTTCTACCTCTAACAGTTTTTAAGCCAGCCGTTAGAGGCGTGAAACTCTCGAGGGCGGGTTTCATCTCCTGAACTCGAGCCCCCCCCGGTGGCCTCGGCAAAAACCTTTCTGTCCTTTAAACTTCGTCATCTCTCGCCACCGCCACCTACTTTCTCGTTCGAATCGAACGCTCGAACGAAAAGCGAGAAGAAAAACCGCTCGTTCATCTCTCTCTCTCTCTCTCTCTTCCCTCCGAAACGAATGCTCGACGACGGTGAAAACGATATCGATGTGCGTTTCGAAATCGTGGAGTAGTGAACGCGAAAGAAACGAGCGGATCACGGATATATATATATATATCCTCGTGTTGTACACCCCGTGGCGTGTAACAACGCAGGTGTGCGACGCTTCTCGCTCCGCAGAGCGAGAAGTTGGCTTCGATTCGAGGGCGCCTTCGAGACTCGAGTGCGCATGCCCGTTGATCACTTGGCACGATAATTTGCAACGAGGCGCGTTATAACTGGGAGCTTGTCCGGGAGGATCGCGTGGCCGCCGGTCATCGTATCTCTACTCCTCTCCCCCCTCCCCCCGCGCCGACACGGCGATGTCCAGCTGCCACCATCGGTCGCCGAGTACAACGCGCGCGGTGGGCCCGCATTAGCCCATTATCTTAATCTGCCCGCCGCGTGGGACAAATAACAGGGTATGCCTTGCCCCCGCACACGTCCACACGCTCGCCACACGTTTACATTACGGCCACCGGAAAGTAGTATTTTTTTTTCTCTCTCTCTCTCTTTTCTTTCAACCCAAGACAGTTTCTTCCTTTTCCTTTGTACACTAGGGGCGCGCTACGACGCATCGGCTATCGTTATTGCGTAATTGATCGTCGCGATCGAACGAGCGCCGATTACGAGGGAAACAGGGTTAAGATGCGACGATTCGAGCGCGTTATTCTCGCGAAAAATCGTGTATGTGGCGGTGGAGACTTGCTCGGGTTACATCCCGCCCGTGTTATCCCCTGGGCGAGCGGACGGAACGGAAGAAGGTGGACGAGGAAGGTCGTTTCGTTGGGTGGTGGTTCGAATGGTGTGCACGTGTGCAGCCATAATATACGTCGCCTCATAGACTCCCTCCCCTCCCCCGTATATAATCGTCCGGCGGTGGCCATTTCGTGCGCGGAATTGTTTACTCATGCTTCGTTCCGGAGCGCTCCCCCTCCTCTGCCGATTTTCGATCGACTGTGGCTCTTTATGCGACGTGGGGAGGCGGTTAAGTAGCTGAGAGGTTGGCGGCGGGCTGATTAGAGGTTCCGTCGTGATTGCGTTTTTCTTTTTCCCTCCTTTCTCCCTCTTTCTTTTCTCCTCCCCCTCGCCTCGTCGACACCCGTTTAATATTAATCGCAGATCGATTCGACGCTCGTGTTTAACGTTAATTTGTCCCGGGGTTATTTATTAAAAGCTGAAGGGGGAACAACGGATACGCGTGGTGGAACGGATCGTGCGATGAAAATTTCACGGAGAAGAGGGGAAAGAAGGGAGGCAATGAAATTATATCGCGTTTTTTGTTATGTATATTTTTAAACGAAGCGACGCGTTATTCTCCCTCTCCCTCTCGACCACGCGATACGTCGACGACACGTCCGTTTGGTTAATCGAAAATTCCGCGAGAATATATCCGCGGAGCAGATGGAAATACATACATATATATATATATATATATATATATATATATATGCAGAATCGCGTACACCGCGACTAAGCGTAGCATCACCGGATGCACCAACTGCCACTGTTGAAACAATACTCGTGACGAATATACGCTTCACGCAGCCCCTTGCGCGCAATTAATTATCCGCTATAGCGATTAATCGTGGCAATTGGAGCATTGAAACGAGAACGCCGAGAGCGGTTGTCGGGGGAGGGAGAGGGAGGGCTGGAACAACTCCGCTCGATTACGCGATCCTCTTGACTCGCCGCGAGAAGAAATCTTCGAATCCCTCCCTTTAACACCTGTTGTCCTCTCCCCTCCTCCCCATTATCCTCCCTTCGCCTCCTTTCACATATTTCACCACGCTCCGCGCTCTTATTATCACTCGTACGGGATAATCTCGAGCGGAAAGGGATCCACGTGGCGAGATCCGAGAGTTGCACGCGTTCGTTCTCGAAAGGGGTGGCGATCGGTCACCTGTAGTCGTCGGGGTTTGCGGTTAATCCAGTCCGTTCGGTCGCGGTCGCGATCGCGGTCGGAATCGCGCTCGCGGCCGGTCGTAGGCGAGGGAGGGGAGGAAGGCAAGCTCGCTCGAAAGCGCGCGGAGAGGAGAGGAGAGGAGAGGGAGAGAGAGAGAGAGAAAGGGAGAGGCGAAGAAGGACCAGGAAGCATATCGGAGGAGGTGGAGGAGGAGGAGAGCCGGAGAAGCGGGCAAGCGCAAGCGCCCGTCCGATCGATGCCCGTCTCCCGCTCGTATAAAGCTCTCGTCCTCGGGGGGCGCGCGACAGTTGGCGTTCCGCATTCGGAACATGCGCCGCGTCGCGAGTCCCTCGTTTCCCGGAACAAACGTTTCGTTGGCGTATCGTCGCTCGAGGATAAACGGTCGGCCGGTTTCGAAACGCGACCGATCCGCCGCGCCTTGACCGCCTTCGCTGCTGCTCTTCCACCACCACCTCCTCCTCCTCCTCTTCCTCCTCCTCCTCCTCCTCCTTCTCCTCCTCCTCCTCCTCGCTTCGGTTCGGTCGCGCGCGGAGGAAGGAACGCGTGTGTCTCCCGTTTCCACGCACGATAACGTTACTCTTGCTCCCTCTCTCTTAGGAGGAAGAGGTAGTCGCGAGAGAGAAAGATCGGTAGATCTTGTTTTCGACGAGTGTTGGAGTTGGCGCAGTGTTGAACCGCGAGTGGAAGGAATCGGTGAATGGAGCAAGTGTTTGATCGTCGGGGGAGTTAATAAAAGGAGAGTGCCGCGGTGGAAGAGGGAAGGGAGGTCCGCGCGCGGGACGACAAAGGCGATCCCTCCGCGTGTTCGCGTTCCCCGGATGTCCAGGCTCCGTGGACCGTTTGACGTCACGGAACACGAGTCGGCGGCGGGCCGGCGGGAGAGGAAGGACCGGTCGGAGGAAGGAATCGAGGCTGGTGCGGCTTGATCGCTGGCTCCCTTCTCGCGACGTGTCACCGACATTCGTCCCGGGCGAGATACATCCGGGCAGGCGTCAGAGCGGCGGTCGCTGGACCGTCCGGCGGACGTCTCGACCGCCGTACGGCGAGCCGGTGGAGCCAGGAGGTGGAGGAGGAGGGGCTGCGGAGGTGGAGGTGGAGGAGGAAGGCCCGCGGACGTGCAACAAGTTAAGAGGCCGCCGCCGCTACCGTCGACATCGCTGCCGTCGCCACCGTCCTCGCCACGATGTGACATGGATATCCTAGCCGTAGCCTGCGCCCTCGTCGCCACGGCCCTCTATTGCAACACCCTGCAAGCGGGTTTCGTCTACGATGATCGGTGAGCCGTGATATTATTCCGCCTTCCTTTTTTCCCACCCTTTCCTCCTCTTTTCCCCATTTCGTTTCGTTCGTTCGTTTATTTTTTTCTTTTTTTCGTGGAATTAAACGAAGGATGAAAAGTAGTTTCACGTACGTACGTACGTTGTACTCGCGATTGGAGGTGTTTCTTCGCGACGCGTTAATTAAAGGAGCTCGTGCTCAATTTCGCGGAAATTGAACGGGAATATAAACGCAGCATCGGGCTGCGTTAATATATATATATGTGTGTATGTATGTACGTACCAAAGTTACGAAAGAGTGATTTCGAGTAGGCGATTTGCAAATTGATCATCGGTAATATCGCGCTGGTAGGCTGGTTAATGGGAACGATAATGATACGATATTTATCGGCACAGAGGCAATAGACGGTAAATGTAGAGTGTAACTGCAAATAAGCTCAAATACGATGAATAAAGGACAAGTTGCAGCTGGATAAGCTGATTTACGAGCTACCGCGATTCGCGTTCCGATTTCATTTAATCCGATTCCATTCCGGTTTAGTTAATCAGATATTACTAATTACGCTAACGATGGCTAGCAAATCATCGACACCGGTCCATCCATGCTTTTCGTCGTTCGTCTTCCTCTCTTCTTTCCTTTCCCTTCCTTCTTTCTCGTATCCGAAAGATTTTTACGCCGCCCAAACGATGAAATAATTGGGAAGGCATATTTTCGCGAATCGTGGGCCGAACAGATAGGATTCCGCGCGCGGAACGCACGACGGTCTATAATCCAAAGTTACTCCCGCGATAAGCGTCCTTAATCCGAAGCTCTCGAATTCTATGATACCGAATCCCTTAATTGAGTATCCGGTAATCTCCGGAACATCGTAGTTGCGGGTCGATCAGCTGCGAGGTTGGTGTGCTCACCGAACCGACCCCGATTACGTGCTACGTACTTCTGCCATCATCGATGGGAATCTGTTGCATCGTTATCGCGCGGCCGCCCCTTTCGTGAACGTTGCGCGCACGGGGTGCAGCCGATAACCCCTTCCCTCCGCCTCTATCGACGGTGTGCGCGCCGATAACGCGCCGATTTATTCGCCCTCGCGATAATTCCTCGAGAGCGTAAGAACAGCGGTTTTCGTTCTTCTCGAAACTGCTTTTAATCGTCCCGGAAAAAGAAGGTTGTTTTCTTCTTTTATTCCCTCTCCAGCCGACGAGAAAGGAGAGGGCACGTTCGTGTGTTCGGTTGCAACCGAAATAGGCGTATAATCGCGTTCTCGTCAAATCGTGGTATTTCTCGATATATCGGATCCACCGCCGATCCTTGCCATAAATAATTGAACCCGGTGTAATGGAATAACGCGACTACGGGGTAATCGTATGAATCAGTTTATTCCGGGGGTCGCGTTAGAAATCAACCGTGCACAGCCCTGTTCTAATGGAATTGCGTGTGCCACCGGTTGGTCCGCCGATCAAACGTTTAATCGTCGAATAAATTTCCACTCGATCAGCCTACGTGTGGGAGCAAAGGTAGCCTTCTCTCCCCTCCTCCCTCCTCTCCCTCTCAACTGTCGTGTTCGCGCTCAAAGCCGACCGCCTCCTCTCCCCTTAGAACCCCGGCTAATAACGAAAAAACGAACGCGGGAGAGCAATTAAGCCGAGATAATTTTTCGCCCGTATCCTCGCTCATTACCGACCACTTTCTTTCCTTCCCGATCCTTTCTTTTTGCCAGTCTCAAAAGAATCCCGAAAGCCGCCGATCTCTGTCGCACCGAGACGTGGAATTCTTGCCGAAGTTGCTCTCAGCGAAGTTGATATGGATAAAACAGATTTTTTCCAACTTTCGAGCGTCGAGGGAGGGGGTCGCGACTTCGGGCCGCGGCAAACGCATCGTTTCTCGTCGGCTGGATGGTAAAAAATGAAGAAAAGTTCGTATGATAAATAGCAGACACGAGATCCGAAGATCTCTGGCCTGGTTTAGTCCAAGTGCAAGGGTTTTACTCCCCTCCCCGCAGCCTCGAGAGTTTATTCCGGCCGCGTTGCGCCATGCTAAAACTCATAGGATAATAAAAGCGTCGTATTTTATCGCGTCGCGCCGACCACAATGCCTCGGCGAAGAATACGGACTACTACGGCTATATTTATTTCGCTGCCTAGCTGGGTTTTTCGTTTTCTCTCCCGCCTCGTCCGAGGGGCAACGTATAACCGCGGCAAAAAGGAAGAGAGAAAGGAAGGAAGGAGAGGAGAAGGAGAGGTGACCATGGAAGAAGAGACGAAATTCGGGGAAAAAAAGTTTCTCTTACTTCCCTTGTCCTCTCGCGTCTGCTCGACCTAATCCCGTAAACCGACGCGTTTCCGGATAGTGCGCGGATAGCCGACGAGCAACGGAATAAGAAAAGTTGGCGGCACGAGACTTTTACGGTGGCGGCCGTTGAATAATACGGCGGCGCCAAGATTCCCAGCTCCCTTCAAACGTAAACCACACCGCGTTATCTCGTCTCAACTTCGCGCCATCAAGAGAGAGAGAGAGTTTTTTCAGCGTACGCGCCTTTCCACCGAGCCGTGTAAATAATCGACGAGTCGTCAAGGGGGATCTTTGGGGAGGGGGGAGCGAAACGCGTGCCCCTCTCCTTCCCCATCCTCCTCGTTGTAATCTCGCCGGTATAAATAATCGAAATCGATTACCGAACCGGTTGTTTTCCAAGCGTTTTTTTGTTCCCGTCCCGGGGTAGTTGGTAATAGGGGGGAGGGGGACTCTGCACGCGGATCGAGTGGATAGCGCGAGGAATACACACGCGAGCTGTTTAAACACCGTTTCGCACACACGGCGAAGGGAAATAACGCGCGGCCGGTCGCGTAGATCCGCGCGCGCGTCCGTGTTTATGTTTTCGTTAAATAATGGAATTAAGCCCTCTTTTAAAGCTCTTTCTTTTTCCCTCTTTTATTATTTTTTTTTCTCGCGCAGTCTGTTATTTCACGGTACATTCGTTTTACACACGCCCGTTTCCCGTTTGGCCGTGGTGGAGACTCGACGCGTCGCACCACCCACTCACACACACACGCACAACCGCGTATAATTTCTCACCCGCGTTGTCGACATTACGGAAAAATTGTCCGTTTTTTATCAATCGGGCGCAATCGTTTCGCCGTTTTCGACCGACAACCATCCATAACCGTTACCGTTCGTCCCTTGCCATTTCGCGAAAATGACGACCTCCCCTCTCCCTTCCCCCCCGTATCCGCTGTAATCGATAATTCCCGATAATCAATTACGCGTGGCGCAATATCGGGAATTAGCACGGTTCTTTCGAGAGAGGAGGACCGTTACTTCGCCACCCCCTTCCCTGCTCTTCCCTCCAACGTTGCGGGCCGGGCATCCGGGAGCGTGGAAAAAATTGCATCGTCTGGCGCGGTTGCGGCGCGCGTAACGGCGCTGCAATGGAACGAGGATTTCCACTCAAATTAACCCCCGCGCGCGCAGCTCGCGGATCGAATCCGGGGGTCTGAAAACGCGGGGAAAACGCGGGGGGAGAGGGAGGAAAAAATGGGGGATGGCGGTTCGGGAGCGCGTAATAGATCTTGGAATCGCATGCAAATCTGCTCGTTGTTCCGCTCGCGTTGTCAGCTGCGACTGACAATGCGGGATGAGCGCGGCCGCGCGCGGGCGCGCTCTCAGGACCAGGTTGGCGGAAAGAGGAGTCGGCGGCGTGCAGTTGAGTGACGGGAGAGAATTCGAAAAGCCGGCTCAATGTCCTGGTATTTTAATATCGCTTTTTCGAGGTCGAGTCGGATTTAATTTCGCGCCACCGATTTTTTTCTCCCTCCCTCTCGACACGCGGCCTTAAATCACGCGCATAGAGAGAATCGCGTTCTTACAGCTGCCAAGGGAGGGAGGGAGAGGGAGAGAGGAGTCGATCGATCGAATCCGCACACCTGACGCTTTTTCTCTCGTTGACAAATTCGCGACTATTCGTCACGCGGCTATTGTTTTTTTAGCGTGCCGCTATTAAGAGAAATCAATCGGTTTTTATCGCTCATTCTCGTTCATACGCTCGTCCATCCCGGCGCGCCGCCGATATAACATCTCTCATTCGGCAAATTCGTTTCGAACTCTGTCTCTCTGCACGACCACCACCTGGTGCACACCCTTTGTCATGTTAATTCTTCATTCCTCCATTCCGCAATCGGTCCGCGTGGCCGCGATCGCCGCGGGATTGGAAGCAATTGGAAGGAGTGCGGGAACGAAAGAGCGCTCCGTTCGTCGAGCACAGCGCTTCGTTTCGCCCGAATTCTTCCGATCCCGTCCCTGAAATATCGGTTTTCTTTACTCGCGCCGTGCGCCGCGAGCCAGCTTACGTATGCGCGCGGAGTGCGTGGAGCGAATAACGTCCCTTCGTTGCAGGATGGAGGGTCGAAGCTCGATCCCGGCTACCTGCATTTATCCTGCGCGAGAGAACGGTCGCCGCGGATCGATGCGTTTTATCGCGGCGGAAAGAGCGCGCGACGAGCGAGGCGGATTATTTATCGAGATCCACATCCTGCGAACGATATATATATATATATTTATATCGGGTCTATAAAAAGAGGAGAGGCCTGTTTCGAGGTCGAATTCGAGGTCGGACGAGAAGAAAGTACCCTTTGAAACGAAAGTTTCCAAGGCGGTGGAAACTTTAGGATCGATGTATTTATCAAAGTTAACGGAGATTAGAAAAGAAGGAGGGAGGAGGGAAGCGAAGGGTGAAAGGAATTCGTATCGATACGGTTTGTTCGGATCCCTGTGAAGTCGCGAAAAATGGCTGAAAATACCTCCCTCTCTCTCTCTTTCTTATTCGTCGTTGGCCGGCAAAGACGATGAATACGGGTCCAGGTGGATGCTCGAAAAGAGCGAGCCGCGCAAGAAGCTCAACCCCTTCTTTGTATTTCGCCCTTTCAGATCGCGCCACGCACCGTCGTGCATTCATCGGCCAAGCCAATATCGCTAAGAGATTTCTATCCAACGGGCGGATTCCTTTCGGGACAAACGATGATCCGGTGAAACGTATCCGTATCGGCCATTGAATACGAGCCCCGACTTCTCGCTCTTTCCGCGCTGCTGCCTCTCCCGTACTGCGCTCGAGTTATCCGCCTCGAATAAGCGACGCGTGCAACGTTTTAATCGAACGACCGACGAGCAAGCGCGCTTTGTTTCCTCTCTCTCTCTCTCTCTCTCCTTCTCTCTCCGCGCGCGAAATCCGCGTGACTGGTAAACTGATGCGGGGACAGGGTTGCAATTACACCGCGTGCATCGCCAGAAACTAATTAGCGCACGGTTAATTTGTGCGCCATTACCGTGCGACGGTAAGACTGCGTACCGAGCTCGAGAGACGGAAGGAGTTAGGGAGTTGCGGGTAGGGAGGGGGAAGAAGGAGGAGGGATTCGATCTCCACGGTTTAAATTTTGATTCTGAACCGATCCACGGATTAATAGACAGTTCTCCCCGGCCGAGACATCTACGTCGGGAAATGTTCATTCTTTTTTTTTCCCGCCAGTCAGCCATTCGCTTATAATGCATATTTTAAGAGGAGAGGAAAAAAAAAGGGGGTATGAATAAAAAATATCGCTGCACCGCTTTTAAAATTTTCAGAAAATGCACTCAAGTATTGTATAAATTTATTAATCGAATACCCGACGAGGTGTGTGTAAAAGGGTTTCATCTTAATGTTTAACGTTATATGTACGTAACCTATTACGCGCTTTATCAATCTCTCTCTCTCTCTCTCTCTCTGTGACGCGTAATATTTAATTACGAAACGCGGAGAGGAAAAAACGATGGAAAGTATCGAATTTTCTTCGCTCGGCGAGTAGTAAAAAAATCAAATATTTTTTCCTTTTTTTTTTTTTTTTCGAAAAATTTTGCTCGCACGAAACGATGATATAATCGAATCGATTGACCGATGCCAGCTGGTATCTCCCTCTCTCTTTCGTTTTTGTTTTTTTCCTCCACTTCGACTATTTCTCTCGTTCTATCGCCCCGTGAAATCGGCAGTCGGTCGAATTGGAACGAATCGACGAGAGACACGCACCCCGCCATTTTTATGCTCGTTTTCTGCCTCGGTCGACCCGCCACCGCGAAAACAGTATCAGCTCGGAGCAATTTTTGGACAGGGGCGCGCCGCGGCCCCCACCCATCCCCCGCTAATGAATGCACTCGTGCGATTTATTAATCTATAAATCCGGCCCGATCGGTCAAAAGCCTACTGCGGGGAAGAGGGGGGAAGGAAATCGCATTTTCCCCGTTTTATCGTTCCACCGCCGAAAAGTTCACTTTTATTATCGCGGAGCGGAGAGGGGATAGGTAAAAAGTAATCTTGCCCAAATAAATTAACACCGAATGTACGAATGATGAATCGACATCAAACGCGTTTTAATTATCATTTTCGCGCTCCCTTTATTTCCTTTTTCTCGTTTAAAATTCTCGCCCGATGGATTTATCAAAAGTCCAAAAGTCGAGTCGAAAATATTTTTCTACTCGACGCGTTCTGCGCAATTTTTTCGGGAGAAAGGGGATTTTTCCCTTTCTTTTTTCTTTTTCCTTCTCTTTCTTTTTTTTTTTTTTTGCAATTTTTATCAAGGGAATAATAGAAATTTAAATAGAATTTCCGGCGAGGAGAGAATTTAACTGAAGCTGGGGGGGGGGGACGTGGAATTTGGGTATCGGGAAAGAGTCGCGGGACAATAAGATAGGAACGGGAGCTATAGCAAATAGAAGCGGGAATTCCACGAATTAAAAGAAAATAGGAAGAAGAATAATATTTGCACGAGACGAGGATGAGCTAGATTTCCCTGAAAAAAAAAGAAAAGAAAAGAAAGGAAAAAAGTACAGGCGAGAAACATAGTGCTAGTAGTACGGTTCAGATAGGATGGTATATTAAAAAGATTTGTGGTTTCGCGAATGGTTGATGGCGGTAGCCTCTATCGGCTGCCTCTGCGTGTAGCTTTCTATCCGTACCGTTATCGCTCCCAAAGAATTTACAAGCTTCGTGAACAAAGGTCGGTTCCAAATTCGAGATGTCGGCTATCCTTCTCTCCCCTCCCTCGAATCGCACGGTTTTCTTTTTCCCTTCCTCGGATAAAGATTCGAGGAAACGGGATGCAAAATTATTTCCCCCAGCAAGGGATTTTGCAAGCTAGCCGGACGCCTACCTACGGGATAGAGAGCGCCAATTCTTTCTTATCATCGCGCGGCAGCGAGTTCCCTCCTCCTTCTCGACGTTTCGTTGTTCACTTGGGGCAACAACGAAACCGTTACCTCTCTCTCGCTGCTCTCCGTCACTCGTTAAACCATCCTCGCCGTTGATCCTCCACTCTTCCTCTTATCCCTCTCTCTCGACAATTGTTTCTCCCCTGGAAAACTGGAGTACAGTCGAGTTACAGTTTTCGGGACAACGAAAATGGCGGTAATAGTTCGAACAGCGTGTGCGTCTGTGTGAAAGGAAAGCGAGGGAGGGAAGGAGGAGGGAGAAGGAAGTCAAGCGAAATAGCAAATCCTCGAGCAAACGGTAAAGTCTTTGCGAATCGAGCGTGCTTAGCACTGGATTATCTTCGCCGGATATATATATATATATATATATAGTTTGACGTGGAGGTTGGCCGGATGTTCGATACTTGAAAATCGTATTCGTACGCCGCTCCACGAGCCTCGCTCCATCGAGAGGGATGTAAACCTTGGATTCCACGCGCTTCCTCCGGGGAGGATTCGCGGTTTCGAACGAGACACGCGTGAACTCTTGCAGCTCTATCGGATAGGGAGGGGAAGGTTTGGAAAGTTTACCTTCTCCTTCTTCTCGATCGAGGAAACGTTCGCCCCGAATTTTCTTCCCCCTTCTTCGACACGGGGTTGAAACTGTTCCCGGATGTCGGACGGGAAAAAGTCTATTTGGCCGGCTCGATTTATCCGGGGGAGGAGGAGGAGGGGGAGGGAGGATACTTTTCTTTACTCTCATAAGCGAACTTTTGTTTCCGGGAGGGGAGAGACTTTCTGGGGGAAGAAAAATGGCTAGGCTCGAAGTCGAACGGAAACTCGTTTGTTAGGAGGAACTACTTGGCGGGTAAGCTGCCTAATCTGTTGATAGATTACCTTACCGTGGAGCTTAATACTCTCAAACAGGGCTGATATTTATAGTTTGGGAAAACCATTGGTCGAGTGGATAACATTTTGTTCTCGCTCGTCTATGAACTCGTTCTGTTACCTACCGCTTCAACTTTCGCGGTTGGTGGAAGGGGGAAAAAAAGAAGCTTCGTTCACTCTTCGAAGATGATCATCCGAGTTGGCGAATAATTTCTAATAATTATCAGATCCCCTTATAAGATCCCACCCTTACACTTTTCAACTCCGTAAATATCCGCGATATGCATTTTAAACGCGAGGGGATCCCGATTTTCGGGGGAAAAGCACAAAACGAAACGGAACCCGACACAAGGGTATTCGCCGGGCGAAATCCACGGAGCTTTGCCGATTTTGTTTCGATCGAAAAAAAAAAAAAAAAAAACACCGAATCGGAAAAACAGGGCTGGGATCGCGTGAAACTTTAAATCGCGGGCGTGCGTCGAATTGATCGTTCGGGTAACCGATGGTTGACAGAGGCGACGGGAATTGGAATCGGGCCTCTATGAATAACGAAACGGGAAACCGATGTTTATAGCACCTTTACCGATTAATAGTAAACCGTCACCCCACAAATTCGTTCCATGTAAAGAGACGAATCGGAGGACCGGGATGAGATGGCCGGAAAAATGACATCCATTTGGTCGAGGCGCTACCACTTGTTCGCAAATGACAAGCTGGTGAGACAATCTGGGTGCAGAGAGAGAGAGAGACCATCGGCGGAGGTGAAACGAGAAACGAGTTCTCTCGGGCTCGTTTCAGATTCGATCGAAGGACGATAACAGGCGAAAAGTTTTTCGCGATGATAAATATACTCTGACACGCGATTGCGCGCGTGTGTGCGTTTGGTAAACGAACGAAATCGGTGGCCGATGAATCAACTTGAACGAGCGAAAGGTAATCGATCGGAGTCGTGTATTGATAAACTTTAATATTTACATATTAATGATACATTTTATACCCTCCCATTTTATTTCCCCTCGTTATTTCCCCTCCCCGCTCACGAACAGCGGTTTTTCCTGCGTTGTTACGATTAACAAAGGGTGGGGGACAGCGATCACCGATTCTCCCTCCCAAATGGAAGGGAATTAAATTGAAAACGCGTGGCGAGAAAGCGACAACGCGCAGACGACGTTGCATTCCGTCGTAGGCAGGGAAGGTCGCGGGGCACGACTGCAGGCAAATTACACGGAATTAACACAGAGGATTGTTTGTAATAAAGATTAATAGCCGGCTTTGTAACGACTACGTTTGATACCCGCCCGCTCGCAGTTCTCATCCCTTACTTTCCCTCCCCCGCACTCTTTCACCCTCACCTTTCGCGCGGCGACGAATGTTGTTTGTGTAATCAACGGAACGAACAGAAGCATCTCTCTGCCGCCACTGGGAGGTACCCTAGCGCTTCTGTACCGTGTAATTTGTAATTCTGCACGCTGCATTATTTTCCGCTCTACCGCTTCCCACTTTCCACCCTCTCTCCTACTGTCAACCCCTTCTCTGTCTACTCCGTCTCCCTCTCCCTCTCCCTCTCGCGTCCCGTCACGAGCTGATCCTTCCCTTCCCGCGCCACCTCGTTCCTTCCCTCGCGCAAATTATACCTCGATTCGGATCCCGACAAATCGCGGAAATCGGATCGGCTAAGCGCCGATACGCGTGTCCAAACTCTCGTTGCTCCGCGTAATACCCCTTATTACCCCGGTATCCGCGGATTTGCGCAAATTTGGAACGGCGAAATCGTCTCCCAAAAAATGTTTTCGCTCGAGATATCGGATCCTTGCACGAGGCTGTTCGTCCTAACCTTCTCGGTTATTCGTGGAGAGTTTTTTTTTTTCAAAGATCGGAAATATCTCGGTTGCGATCCGGATTGCACAATTGGTAGGGCGTCCTAAAAAGGTCGAATCCCGCCGCTGGTCTTATCTGATCAATTCTTTATCGCCGGCGCTGTTTCGAGCGACGCCGCCCGATATTCCCTCGCCGGTTGCTCGCGGTTTTATTTATTCACGCTCGTATGTCGTCCGCCTCGATCGAATCGCGTGGAATGGCCTCCCCCCCTCCCTCTCTCTCCAACCACGCGCTTCGCAATCCTCCCTCGCCCATTTCGAATTCTCCACGTGCGCTCGCGTGCACCCTCCATACATACATTTAAATAGTCGCGTCTCGCAAAAACTCGTCGTCGGCCGTCGTCGTCGTCGTCGTCGTCGGCCGCCCCGACCTATTCCCTCGATATTAATAATGTAATCGGGTGGGAAGATCGGGAGGGGAATTGGAAACGGTGTCACGTCGCGGGGGCAAAAGGGTAAGCCACGGGTAGGGACATGGCGTCTTCCTGGTCGTGGTAGTTTCCTTCCCACGAAGGCGAACGGGCGAGGGCGAAGAGATAATTAAACCACGAAGCTCCGGTGGCTTGGTTGTCTCGGCGCCACTGTCTCGGTTACCTGGCCGTTATCGTGCCCGGAATGAGAATCTTAAATGGGATGGCAGGTGGAGGGTGGCGCGTAGGCGTGGGAGGACGACGTTGATAATAACGTCAAAATCCATCTGGCGGCGGTGCCATATACAGAGCGGCGTAAATAATCGATCGACGTTGGCCACGCTGTAATTTAATTACCAATTTAATTACCTTTCCCACGATGGATCAGTTGCGATGACTTCTCGCGGATATTGCTACCTTTTCCTGTCGCGAGGGGACAGATTTCTCGCGAACGATTTCACGGTGGAAAAGGAGGAAGGTATTTGATAAGGGAGATAAACTAGCTGTTCTCGATCGAAAGGGACGGATGATTGGGCGTAAATTGCGAATGGACGGGGAGAAGAGGGGAGGACGTCGACTCGCGAAAGCCGGGTAATTGGGCTCGGACGAGAGGAGCGCGCGATTATCAAGTGGATGGACGTTAAGCATCGGACTATATAAAATTACGCGTTAGCTCGGGGAGCGGCCGCGGTAATTTCGAGAAAACGATGCCATTATCATTAATGTTTTACCACGATCACCGTTGTTCACCGCAAAGTGCTCGTTCCTGTAATAATTATTATCATCCCATTTGCGACATTACGGCCACGACGATGCGGAAACCGGCACCCTCCTCTCCCGTCCATCTCCCCCCGAAAAACCGAACCGCCGCAATTTCTCCCCCGCGCTCCTTTCTTCCCCCGGCCCCTATTTACGAGCCGCTTATGGAAATTAACAATCGCGAAATTCCCGCGCGAGCCTGCCAATTGAATCGCGGCCGATGCGCGTGCACTAAAACGCTTATGTCGCTTGCGACGCGAAAAATGGGCGGCCGAATCCGCCGAGTACTTTAAACGCGGGAATCGACCATCCTGCCGTTATTCTTCCCCCCCTTGACTATTATTATTATTATTATTGTTATTGTTATTATTATTATTATTATTATTATTGTTATCGTTGTTATTATTATTAGCGCGATTATTATTAATAAGTTGGGAGCTCGTAATAAGGCTAACTGAATGTACATATATATATATATATATGTATGGGAGCGAAGTATAAAATTATATAGAATAGTTTGGCAAACACGGTACACTGGAAGCGGCGTCATTATCATTTTAGCGTAATTACCATTTGGTAATTAGCGGCCGTATTCATCACGGAACACCACGATGTTTATACCGTCACACGTACTGCGCTAGTTAGCCTCGTCACGTGTGCGCTCACGTCCCGACCTTTCCATCCCCGATACCCGACCTCCATTTCCATCCGAGACCTAAAAACCGCCCCCCTCCTCGTCTTCCAGAGACGCGTTCCGTTGCCCCTCTGTCGATTAGAGAATCGTGTCGAAAGCGCTGGCCCGTTCGTTCGTTATTCCTTCCCTTTTCGAAATCGAGGGGAAACGTATATCGAATTCGAAGGAAGGAGGAAAGTTCGATAACAATTCGTAATATCGAGTCGTCCTCCCAGGAGACGCGAGATGTATTTCCAGCGGCCGTTTCTTCTTCTTCTTCTTCTTCTTCTTCGTCTCGACCGATGCAGATTCGAGGCCTCGATTCCGGCCAAACCCGCTTCGAAATTACGTCACGCGAAATACCGCCAGTTCCTCAGGGTAAAGGTAGGCTTTCGCGGATTCGAGGCAGTAGACGGAACGAACGCGCGCGCCAACTGACAGACGTGAGCCGCGACGTGAGAAGGATGTGGGCGGAGCGATTTATAGCGCCTTAAGACTGCCGCTACTTTATGACGACCTTAATGTTTGCACCGTAAATTGGCTGGCTTAGGGCAGAGCTCCGGAACTTCGAAAACGGTAAAGTGGAGATCCCCCACGCCGTGACTAGTACGTGTATATATGTATCGCGGGAATAAAATAAGAATCGAAGATATAAAAGGAGGGAAAAGAATCCCGCTTCACTTGAAACGTTCCAATTAAAAATCTCGTGGGACGATGACGAATTCATACGGGAGTCGGAAGTGGCTTCTTTCTTTCGAAGCGATGACGAGTTGGAAGAGAAGGTGAAAGGTGGCGGGGGTAAAACTGGTGCGGATAAATGGTTCCCTTTCCCCGGCAAATTGTTATGACGCGAAAACTTGGCGTCACTGATGAGAACCATTACCGTCAAAGAGACAAACGGCAAACTATATTTTACGAGAGCGCTTTAATTCGGGACGAGGATTACGCGGCAACAGGGAGGGGAGAGAGAAATAAATTGAAAAACCGTTTCAACCGTGAATCGAGTTACTTGAATACGTTGCGACCTCTGCAAGTGTAATTGCTGATTTCCCTGATCAGGAAACCAGATTCTACGATTATGCCCGGAGACAAAATTGCAGTTGTAGTTGTACGTATGTAAAACTGTTTAAGCGATCCTTGGCTTCGTTTACTGGAGGAGAGGAGAGCACGCGAACGCGCGAGGAAAAACGCGCGATTTGGGATCCAGGATCGAGTGATCGAGGCAACGAGTCTTCGAGTTGTCCCCTCCGCTCGGACGACGAAATTCTTCTCCAAGCGTCTTGACTTATTATTTTCATCCTTTAACGCTGAGCAAACGTTTGCGTAGCAGCGGCGCGAGTCTCGACTCGATGGGGCGGAAAGAGCAAGAGGGAGACGAAAGGATATACTAAAGGGCGACAAAGTTGGAACGAATCAGACCTCTTTTCGAAATTAACACGATCGAGGAAGAAGGGGGAGGAGCGAGACGGAAGTTGGAGGCAGAAACGTTTTTCACGTTATATATTATATTTCTAAAGAATCGCGTCCTATCTAACGAAATTCGCGCGGATGATTTATAACGGTGTGTCTCGCTATAAAAAAAGAAAAGGAGGAGGAGGAGGTGAAATTGCTCGTCGCTTCTCCTCCCACGTCGTTTTTAATACTTGTTTCGAGGGAATACGATATTAGAGTACGGTTCGACGTACAAAAATCGTCGGAGCGGAGTACAAAGAAGTTGGGGGAGGGAAGAAGGTCGTTAAGGTAATACAAGAGCGTGGCATAAAATTGTCGGGCAAAAATTTGCGACGTCAAGATAACACGAGGAGCCGATGTTGGATTTGCAATTTGACGCGAATCGGGAATCTCTCTCTCTCTCCGCGCGAGAATTCGAAAGTCAAAGGGGCCACCGCCTCGTGTTTGCCATGTAAATTTCGGCGATTCGGTAAACAAAGGTGTCGCGGCAAAATGTAATCAGATTCGATATGAAACAGACGTGCGTATAAATATTCCCTTCCGTCGGCGCGAAGAAATGTTCCCGCCGGGAAGGGGAAATGGATAGATCGATAGAAATCCCCCCAGTTCGAGTTTCCCAATTATTTTCCCGCCGGAGATTTTTCCCGAATTCGAATTCCATTCCCAAGAAAATCGTCCCTAATTAAATTCCATTCCGACGATTTCGCCACTTATTTTCCCTCGAATTACATTAAAATCGATTTCGCTGTCAATTCGTACGATCGCCATTTCGAACACCGACGTGTCGATTCGAGTTTTCGAACGACGCTTTTTTCGACAACTGTAACTTTTATTAACTTTATTAACGGATCGAGAACGGTTTGCGCGATAAATACGCGACTCGAGGAATAGGAAGTAGAAAAAGGGAAACTGAGTGCCTTATAAATGGAAAAAAAAATCCAAGACGATATCAATTTAATGTCTAATTTAATCGAATGACTTGTCCCCCTTTTCTAGTGACGCTTTTCTCTGCTGCTGGCAGACACTTTTCTTACGCCGCTCGCTCGGACGGTTACGTATCAGGGTTACGAAACTCGGCCAGTAATAAACGAGCGCGCGTTTAGAGAGGAAAGGGAGAAAGAGGAATCTAATCGAACACGCGTCGAGCGTTCCCCTCTTCGGAATTCCACACAACCCCGTCGTTGCTCGAGTTAAGGGAGCACGTAACCGGTTTCACGTGGAAGAACGTGCTAAGTATATTACAATAGCTCGCCGTTCCGCGAATACGCAATTTCCATTCCGCGCGAAGAGACGTACACGCGTCTATCGAGTAGCAGTGGTAGTGGCAGTGGTAGTAGTGGTGGTATAAACACTCGAGCCGCTCCTTTCCCCGCGCCAGCGCGACGGATTAACCCGTTTATTTCGATGAATAGAGAAGATAGGGAGGGAGGAAGGAGTGTAAGGGGGTGACGGCATGGGTTGTCGATATTCCATCCGGTGGAAAGCCGGCTGATTATATGGCTGCCGATCGGTTTTTACGATTTCCTCGGATCCTCGGATAAAGGAAGCCGATTGTGGCCGCGTGTTCGACGGATAAAAGGTGGTGGAAAGCACTCGAGGAGCCCTTTAACGAGCCATAGACGGAGAGAGGAAGGTGTTTCAAAGGACAAATGACGTTTACACAGCGTAGGAAAATCGTAGGAGGGGAGGCGCGATTGAGGGTAACGCGAGTGCACACGCTCTCTCTCTCTCTCGCGCGCACGTCCTTTGTGGAATCTCTTATGAGCGGTGGAACAGAGAGACGCCAATGCGAAACGTGTTGCGAAAATCGTCCCTTTTTTCTCTCTCTCTCTCTCCCGCGTTTTTCTTCTCGCTTTCACCTCCTCCTCCTCTTTCGTTTCTTTTCACAACTTCGTTTCTTCGAACGCGCGGCAAATCACGGCTGCAACTTTTTTGTCGCGCCCGTGGGGAACGTTACCTACGTTACGATATTACAATGAAACACGGTCGCGAATAAGGAAAATGTATCCGAACTTTTGCCGCTGCACGTTCTCTTTCTCTCTTCCCTTTTTCCATGAATTCGGCTGGCTACGGCATATTTCTGGCTTCTCCGCTTCTTTCTTTATCCGCGCTAATTTTACATCATCCAGCCAGGATATCGGCGGTTAATAAAGGGATGTAAAAAGAGGGAGGTAGGTGGCTGGTTGAAAAGGAGGGGTTGGTAAAAATTCGTTCGGTTTCGGGGACTTGTTCGGATAGGGAGATGGGAAGATGGGATCAAAGGGAAAAAGGGGATAGGGATATTTGCCTAGACGAAGAAGAAGAGGGTATTGGGAACGAGGAGGAGCGTAGAACATTTGCCCAGGATCTACTTTACGGTCTCTGTAAAAACCATCAAACGGGAACCGCCGATAAATCGTGCATCCCCTCGCGACTACGAATGTTTACATTTGCCGAGGCAAACGAGAGAAAGGAGAGAAAGGAGAGCTTTCCTGGAACGAAAGAATTTGGAATACGACAGGTTTTTCTGGAAAGCAAAAAGTCGTTTTGGAAATGTTTCCAAGAATTTTCACGCGAAATTTCGCGCGCCTGCGTGCGTACGTACGTTGTGCACGACGCGCGAGGGGGGATCTCGTCCACGAAGGAGGAGATCCACGGCTCCCCGCACATGTTTTACCAGGGCACACTTTGGTATCGACGCCGGTTCAAAGGGGATAGTACAATGTTTACGGAGTGCAGGGAACCGAGACGGATAGACGGTGGAAGGGAAAGAAGAGCGAAACGGTGTATCGAGGCATGCATGCCACTTGTAGGTCTCTCGTGCAAACCCCTTTCCTCGAACCCGCGCTACTTCGCTACTCCACCCTACTCTATATTCCGTTCGACGAGCATTCCCGTTACCTCGCCACCTGTAACCACACCACCGTGCACACCGTTTCCGCCTTTTCTTCGCGCCTCCTCCTCCTCCCACTCTCGCCCCTGTAATCGCTTCTTCGCGCATCTCGCGTATCACGTAGCTCCCGTCTCGAAACGGGATTTTCCTCGATGCACGGGGAGAACGACGAGAGATTCGTTAGAGATCCCCGTTAAAGGGGATTTATTTGGAAGGGAAGAGAGTAGTAGCTTCCTTCCTGGTGGAATCAAACGAATTTTCCGAATTTTCGATTCGACGAGGCAAAGGGGAAGCGGAATGGATAAGGTGGATTCGTACGAATGACCCGCGCCACGTTTTTAATTCCATTTGTCGCTACGTAAATGAAGTGTGTACGTCGCTCGAAAGCCTTTGCTCTTATTACGCTTTGCCGCGGCAAAGCAACCTTCGTAATCCTTCGCAATCCTCCGCCATTCCTCTGTGCACGCTACATTTTCCTCGTTGCACGACCCTCTTAATTTTTTAACCCCCGCGATCGTGCAATTTCTCCTCCAGACTCCTCCCCTTCTTCGATATATCCGAACGCATCCTCGTTCAGCTTCACGAACCGAATTCGCTCGCGGGAGGGCGGCCGCAAATCTTGTTGCGAACGACCTGCAAATGTCCAGGGATGTTCAAGCCGCGTCGTTTGTTCCCCCTTTCCACCGAGATACGAACGCCTCGAGGGATGGATTTTCGAGGGAAGAAGCGGCGACCTCCGCGCATTCGTCTCGGCTGGCCGCGTAATTTTAAAGTTTTCCACGAATGCGTATCACGCTGCGGTGAAAGTTACACCGAGGTTAACTCAACGGGCGGTGGTAGTAGTGGTGGTGGTGGTCAAGCTTTGCATTCGCGCCGTGTTTGCGCTCTCCTTTTTCCCCCCCTTCTTCTTTTTTCCTTTTCCTTTTTCTTTGAACCTCCCACTTTTGCCACGCGCACTCCCTTTGCCCGACCTCGCGTCCCTTTACCCGGTGAAAAATGTGCACGAGTATTTAACTTTTCAGCGCGCGAACATTCAAAGAAGATATTCAAATTTCACGTGAAACGATGCGGCCGTTAAAAGGTCCCTCCGACCAAACCTCGTCGCTCTCCCTCCCCCTTTTCTCCTTTCGCGCGCAACTAATTTCGTTGGCGATCCTTGAGAAATCCTTGGCGACTAAACGTGAAATTCTCCACCACTTAAATTACTTGATTCCGATTAGAATACGCGTATTCTATATCGTATAAATTATGCAATTAGGTGTCGCCGCTCGCGGCCCCGCTTCCTCGAATCGAGCCTAATTCGAACATCCACCGGCCCGGGGCAGCGAATTACATATTCATAGGTTCAAAGCGGTTTCGCGCGTCTATCGTTTAACGCTCGCTCGTCCACGATTTCAGCCAGTTTCCGTCTCCGGGATGCTACGTTTATCCGATTGCCTCGCCTCGAGACGATTAACGTATCGTGCACGAGCCCGATAATTTATTCCGCGAATCCATTACACTCCCGCACTCCTAATTCCATCCGATAAATTATGCAGTTATTTGTCCAAGGGATATATTTTTTCCTCTTCTTAATTACGTTCTTTTCGAACGCGACGGCTCACCATTCATCTTCCGGATTAAAAATTACCTTCTTCCCTTTGGGCGAAGGATTTATCATCCATGGGATCGCTGATAGCGGATCGAAGACGGGAAAGAAAGCCTGCTTTTATTTCTTATTTCGAGAATCGATTAGGCTAGCTAGGGACAAATTGTACGGTTAGACGAGCTAATTTGTACGTTGTAATTCCGCCAAGACCTAGTCTCGACTTTTCGGAAACGAGAGCTTTCATTAACAGAGATTCTAAAGAGTTTCTTCTTCCTTTTCATCGACGCATTTCCACATTTTGTTCCAAGCCGCTGGAGGAAATTTCGATCATCGCCACCGAATCCCCGGGGATCGACTTTTGACCGAGGCCCAGAGTTAGAAAGAAGGAAAGGAGGAACAACACCGGCTGCTTGCCTCTGCGTTTCGAGCGTTAACACCGTTCCGCGATTCCGCAATTCTCTAATCCCGGCGGGGACAAAGTTCCCTCTTAGTCGAAGCGTAATTAACGTTGGTGCTACGTGACCGGCCAATCGGCCACTCTCACGAGTCCATACCCCTCTGTCGTTGTCCTGAATGGTCGCGCGGGGGAGGGGAGAAATTTGCATCGCGGTGAATCGCTGTGGAACGATTGCGCGTCTCGAGACAATCGTTCGATTGGGCGAGGAGCGAATTCTACGTATGAATCGATCTCTGCGTCGAATCGAATGTGCTTCGACACGCGGTTGGGATTTTACTTAGCGCTGTAAGTAAACTACGTGTCTCGCACGAACGAACGTTAAGGATTATCTCGGGGAAATCTATCCGTCGAAGTTTGACGAGCGTGGCCCGAATACACGCTCCGCCGTATCGAAATTTCCAACGTGATATGACGTGTACGAGGTGTAAACGTACGTTGAATGGGCGTTTAAAGGGGATCGGTGTTGTAGCGGAGAAATTTCGGAGGGAAGGGGTTTTTGTTAACAGTTTTATTTAAAAAAGGGAAAAAGAAAGAGTGAAAAAGCCGTTTACCTTGGAAAGATACATCGTCGTTCGAGATTTAAGATTTTCGTTCTTCTTCTCCCGCGGCTCCCATTATCGGGAGGGAAGAAGATGGAGATGGCTCCGTTCGATCTTATGCGAGAGAGAGAAAGGGGGTGGCAACCAGAACCAAATCACGATGCGTCGTCGTTGCGAACAGGGATAAAGTTTGACAGGGATGGGGATGGGCTCGGGGAAAGGTGTATCGTTTTTACCGGGAGTTTACGGGACTCGGGAAGAATGATAGTTCCCGGTGGATTCGAGGGGGCGAAAGGTTCATTCGGCGAATGCACGGGCATAAATCTCGACGTTCGTTGGTTCGTTCAGGGAGGGGAGGGAGTATCGTTCCGTTGCATCCGTTCGATTCGCGACCGTGGAACGATCGCCCCTGTTTTTCCCGTGAAAATGCAAGAGCTTTCGCTCTCTGCACGCATGCACGCTTCGTCCAACCCTCGCTCAACGCGACGAGGGTGGGAAGAGGGTCGAATAGACGCGCCCGAGTGCGATCGACGACTCGTCGCGTGCTAGATATCGAGGCAAAGGAGGAGAGAGAGAGAGAGAGGAAACGAGAGCACGCAGCCGCTGAATCCAACTTCATCGCGACCATCCGGATCCTCCGCCTTCGTTCCTTCTATTCCGGCGGAATATCGTTGAACGCCTTTAGAAATCTGGAACGCACCCACCCACCCACAACCCCTCTTTCAACTCTCTCTCCTCTCGGTCGCGGTCCCTTTTCTCCTCCTCGATGAAAATGCTCGAGCTCGCTCCGTTTGTCCTCTTCCTCCTCGACCCCCTCCCCTTTTTTTGCCGCGCACAACCACGGCTCTGTCGTGACGCGGCGCGGGATCACCTCGACGGAGGGAGGGGGAAAACCTCGAGCTCAAGGAACAAGGGGTGACGCGCTAACCGCGTTTAAGGAACCCCCTCCTTTCTCCGGAGGGAGGAGGGAAGCTTCCGTTTATTCATAGCGGCGAGTTTTTTCCATCCCTCCTCCTCGTCGTTTTCGCGGTGGAAGAGGGAGGAAATTAAAAAGGGAGAGAGAGAGGGAGACGAAGGAAAGGGGGACGGTGTTTAAAGCATCGTCGCATAAAAATCCGGCTGTCCCAGATTCTTCTTCCTTTCTCGTCTCTCGGATCCATTGATGAGAGGGGAGGACGCGCGCTACGTTGACAACAACGGCGACGACGACCAGGCAAATACGAGATTACGCGGCTCCTTTTTTTTCTCTCTTTTCCCTTCTCCCCCTTAGTCGCGTTACCCTCCTCGTTACCGTGCGCCTCTTTTGCGCGAATTTCCTTTTCTCCCCACCCCTCCCCCTTTTTTCTTCCTCTTTTTTTTAGAAAAAAACATCTCCTTCAACTGCACGGCCGGTTCTCAAAAGGGTGGCCCGATTTTATCCCATCCAGGTGTGCACCGAGCGGCTGAGCCCCGCTCGAAAAAACGTTAAACACCCTTTTACGAGCGTCACGAGTCCCGGGTGCCGCGTTTCTTTCCCGTTTGTTTCTTTCACCCTCCCGCGGGATCCCGTGTATCTTTCCGTATCCAAGGATACGGCGGGATACGCCGTCACCACCGTGCAAACGAAAAGGTTCCGTGAAAGGAGTCTTTCTCTCTCGCAAATCGTTGATCCAATGTTTACGAGCGTCGAGATTAAAGAGAGCTCGGGTGTAACTCGCTTTCTTCTCCCTCTCTTCCTTTTTCTCCCTATCTCGACCATCCCTAAGCGTGTATTTTCCTCCTTTCTCGTTCTTACCGATTCCAATCGGGTTCGAGAGAATAAACTGAGCGATACAGCAGAAAGGTAATACGTTGCCACGATTACTTGTTCTTTGAACTCTCTCTCTCTCTCTGGCAACCAGTTGCGACGCGTACACGCAAGGAGAGTCTCTCGAGACCCAACGCAGCCATGTATCGCCACGTTTCCTCATTAGGCTTGGATTACTCGAGGGTGAAAACGACGACCGAATTCTCGCGATTCTTTGTTCTAACCAAATTATTATTTCGTTAGATTTATGTCCTACTGAGCCTCGAGCCTTGATTCTCTGATGAGCTCTGCGGTTTTTAATCTTTGACACTACTTGG
The DNA here is from genome assembly GCF_029169275.1 of Apis cerana. Taxonomy (NCBI): domain Eukaryota; kingdom Metazoa; phylum Arthropoda; class Insecta; order Hymenoptera; family Apidae; genus Apis; species Apis cerana. The sequence goes on along the minus strand of NC_083855.1, from coordinate 11,578,312 downwards.
CTTCTTTTTTTCTCTCTTTTTTTTTGTATGGATTTATTTGGCGCTTTTTCTTTAGATTTCTTCGATATACCTGGGTCTCCTACACAAAGTTCATACATGACATTAACTTGGAACAATGTAAATTATTTGGAAAAGAAATTTGAAAGGTAGGAAAGGATACGTGTCAAGATGAAATGTGAGAAGATCATATAGATGCGTTCTTGTTTCGTTTTTAAATTGGTAGAATAAAATATTTATTAATCATAATTTGTAGCGTAAAATTTATCAATTTTATGGAATCTATGTGCTTGCGATGATCAATCTTGGAAAGCTCGATAAGTCAATTGAATTGTTGGTGGAGGAGGACAATTTGAACATTAATAATAAACAAATAATGAACTGGTATATTTCTCGATATAGATGGGAAATTTCGATCGACCTGTTTCTTTTCGGGGAAATTGGATCGATACTTTCCCCCCATCCCGAATTTATTTCCAGCCTAATAGAGATACAATCGACGTGGAGGATCAATTTTCTCTGAAATCTCTGTTCAATCCATGCAGGATCCATGCAGTTTTTTACTAAAATTTATAAATAATAATCGCATCGAATAATATTCGTTCCGATGGAAAGAAGCGCGGAGGAAGGAATAATTTTTGAAGGAAACGCCTATCTTCACGCGTCTATTTTTGTTTCTTAACCGTGGCACTAATCCGATTATGACAGAGAGAAAACGACGATCCAGTGAGAATTTAATAATTGAAGTTACTCGAATAATTTATTATTCGAAACGTAATAATAATTGCGAATAATTTGTAACTATAAGAGCTAGGAATAAATGTTATTTAAGCATATTTCAGTGAATAACTACTTAAAGTAATTATTCCAAATTTTTAACCGGTTACCTTCTCGAATGCTCAACTCTGTCTACATCTATAAACGTACATCGATGTAATGAAAACTATCTCAACTTCCACTCTTAAATGACCGATCCTAGTAAAAATCTCGCAAATGAGAATAATTTTTGAATATTCGAATTATAATTTTTCCACTACCGCGTGATAACACGTAGCATAATTGTCAGCAAAGTTTCTGGAGGTGCCACTTCTTTCCACGATGCTCGAACGGAACAGCGTGCCGTTTATCGCGTGAGAAAACAGGCGAAATTTCTATTCAAATTACTGCGAAAACAGTGTCGGGGTTTCGATCTCTCTTAAAAATACCCGATCGTTAACGCGCAATTTTCTTTATCTCCAGCAGAGGCGGACGGGAAACAAAGCTGTTGTAGGAGAGGAGAACGGTCGATGGGCGAGCTGAAATACAGAGAGAGAGAGAGAGAAAGAGAGTGGACCCGGTTCGGACGGTATTTTGATAAGCTCGAGGTATCGACCGGCCTCCCCCCGCAGTTTTCGCAGTTGTTGTCTTCGAGGGAAGAATCGAAGAACCGGCGCCTGTAGCTTCTTTAACGGAAAAATTTCAAAGATTCTCGAGAAGCTTCGAATGGTTCTTTGAAGTTGCCTTGCCTCCTATTCGTTCCTTCTTCCTTTTCCTCCCTCCCCCTCTCCTCTCTCCTCCTTTCGAGCTTTGACCATCCGTGCCCCTCTGGGGGTCCCCGCCTCTGTGTGTATATATGTGTGTATGCGCGCAAAAGTTTCCAAGCTACGAGGCTTCCCTTCGCGCGGGGGAGGGAGAGGACGAGGACTCCATTGGGGAACTTGGCGGATAAAGCTCGCTAATAAACCTCCCTTCGTCAAAGCGACGAAACTCTTTATCGATGAAAAGACGAAGAGCAGGAGGGAGGGGAGCGACGTAACGAAGGAACGTAAACGCGGCGGTAATCAAAGGGATATGATAAGCGAGATCGATCCTGGTGGCGAGAAAAATTAGGTGGGGGGGAGGGAAAAGAAGAGTATCGATCGAAGGAAGAAGAAAAAGAGGAGGAAGAGGACGATTGAAAGAAGAGTAAAGGAACGATGCGTCCAACCTCTCCTTGAATTTATTAACCCGAGAAGAAAGAAACAGGAGGTCGAGAATCGTGGAACAAAGTTTCGTCCCGAAAGGAAAATCTTCTCGAACTCTCGTTATATTTTGATCTGACGACGCGACGAAGTTTGCAGCGCAAGGCAGGAGGAGGGGGACGACGCGGTATTACGCGGTCCGAGTACGGTCGGTCGAGCGATCGAGCTCGGTTAATTCCAAACTAGGAGAGTTGCGCGAACGTTAATTTCGGCCGGGCCGAATAATGCGGCGTTGCATACCTGCGGGGTATGCAGGTACAGCTTTGTGCGGTCCTCGGTCCGTGGAGCAGGTAGGAGCAGGCCGCACAATGCTCGATTTCACCTCCCCGTTCAACTCCGTCCCGAAACTCGATTGTCCGTGCAATCCACCGTCTCGCTGGCTCTTCCTCCCTCTCGAGGTCGCTCTCGCGGGGGAGGCGCAAGGAAGAGGAGAGGGGGAAGTTTGGAAGGTGGAAGGTGGCGCGTTTTTGCCGCGTAATTACGCCGGTCGTTAGGGACGAGGCATCAGCAGGCGTCCCAAGAGGTGTCTAGAACGCTCGGGCACGAATCTCTTCCCTCGCAAAATTTCGGCCAAACTCGTGGAATTTGGTGGCGCGCGACCCGTTTCGCGCCACTGTCCCTCCGTGATCCCGTGGTAGTTAAAAAGCAATTTCAACGTCACCGCCGGCAATCTGGCAAACACCGCCGCTAACTTTCGCGAGAGCAAATCACCCCGTGTCGACGAACACGGCTCCGGTTCTGGAACGGAAGAGAGAGAGAGAGAGAGAGAGCTTCTCGTCGAGTTGCTCCCCTTCGACCCTCCCGTAATATCGCGTCGGTTACGGAAACTTTGTTCGGCGATCGTGATTCTCGAAACTCTTGGCCTTTGGTCGTTCGCCGGGCCATTGGTGTCTTCGTTGCGTCGCTTTCGTCCTCGGTGCAAGCGGGGACGATGCGAAATTCGTATCGTGAAAAAGAAAAAGTATGCAAAGATGGAGCGTTAATTTGATAGGATCGGTTTTGTCGCTGGTTGGAAGGAGAGGGGGAAACGGAGATGGAGAAAACACAACTGTCTGTCAGATTTCCGCGAAGCTTTTATCCGAAAGCAATTGCTCCGTTACTCCGTGTTTCAGTTTCGTTGAACGTGGGACGAGGAAGAGGGGCGGGAGGAGGATCGCGGAGAGGGGGTGTTGGTATCGTGACTGGAAGTTACTTCAACTCCCGTAGGACGTTCTCTTCTCGGATGAAATATCAAATTTACAGGAGTTTGAGACGCAGCGAAACGGGTATGAGCGATATTGAGAAGTTGGCATCGAGATAGAGGGATACGAGCGATACGAGCCGCGAAACGGGTCAAAAGTTTATGGCCGGATAAATAATTTATATTAAATGGAATTGAAGCGAGCGAACGGCTCGATAGATATCGTTATCCGTCGTGGAAAGATTTATCCCGCGATGTTACTCGCTTCATCGGCCACTCTATTCCAAAGAAATTTTCACTTTATTATGTTTCCCCCCTCTTTCCTCCTCTCGTTTTTCCCCCCCTCTCTCTCTCTCTATATATATATATATATCCTTCTATTTTTCCATCATCCGTCCGATCGAGCCTGTATTCGTGGACAGCTAGACGAATGGACGATCAGTTCCCTTGCTCGACGAGTCTTGCCACATCGTTTAACGCTCTTCCACGGAACGAAAAGAAGATATACGTGACGTATAATTGGTATCGTCGTTCTCCTCTCTGGTTGGAAAAACTTTCCAGCGATACCGCGTTCCCTTTCGAGATTCGACGCAACTATAATTATAAGAGAGCGTTGGATCGATCTTTCTCTCTCTCTCTCTCTCTGCCTGTCTCTCTCCCCCTCCCCTTTTATTTCGACATTCACTCGGTGTAAAGAACAAATAGACAGATGGATATTGAATTTACTTAGGATTCCGTGGTCGAGGCTGGCGCAGCTGGAACGTCAAATTTATATAAGGGAAGCTCGCAAAAAGTAAAATATTCCTGGGCGCGGTGGCGATGTTATTGGTATCGGGAAGGTGGAAGCCGAAGCGGAAACGTCGGCAGATCGATAGAGAAACGAACGAGTAAACTTTAAATTAGAGCGCATTAGACTCGATTCTTCCCGAGGAGAAGAACCCGCGAAAAGTTTTGGCGCGATCGTCCAATCTCCACCCCGTGCCGTGTCTTACGTTTCCATTTACGTTGGCTGAGAAACGAAATTCTTCCCTTTCCTCTCCTTTTTTTTCGCGCCGATGCGAAAGATCGGCGAGGAGGAGAACTCGAGGAAGAGACTCGAGGAGAAGGAGGGAAAGACCGATTCCGATTTCCAACAGGGATGTATCGATTGTATCGGCAAACGTCGCGCCGACACGTTGAGAATAGATCAAACAAGTATCGTTGGAATACCGCGGACAAAATTGACGCGGGAATACGGATCGAACGAATCACGAAGGAGTTTGAGTTTGTCTTTTTCCCATCTCTCTCTTTCCCTCTCTCTTTCAGAAACGCGAGTAATTTTCATAACTCGTGTGGAAGCTGGCACGAATCGATACGAGAGCGGGGAACGAGCGAGCGTTTCATCGGGGAAAATAGTTTGTTTTAGCAGCGAGCGATAATCATCGAACCGAGAGAGAGAGAGAGAGAGATAAAGGTAAAGAGAGTAGAACGAACCCCCTCCCGTATGAAGGCAACGTGGCGATAACAATGGACAGGAAGGCCCGTTTTAGTAACACTCCTATTGTCTCATCGACCAATTTCCTATTATACGCCACGGAACGAAAATAAAAGCCTCCTCCATTACCCGTATATTCGTTAAACATTTCCTGCACGTTCCTCCATTTTCATACGAATTTTCCACGTAGGAAGTTGCGGGGAAAGTTGGTACGGTATGGGGAGAGGGGCAAACTACTCTTCGAAAAAGTATCGCGAATAATTTTTCGTCTCGAACTTTCTCGGACGTTCTCCACTCTTCCCCCTTTTTTCCCCTTCTGTCGAGTCGTACCTCGTTAATCGTTCCGCTCGCTCGTCCTCCTCTCCCCTCCTCTCTGCAAGAAACGAGAAATTAAAGACGCGCGTGCCTCGGGCGCGAAACGTGTTTTCGCCGCACGAGGGTGGAGTTGGAGAGGAAATTCCGCGAGAGTGCGTGTATCCGGACGAAATGGGATTTGGGCGCAAGTCGATACGGTTAGAGGAGTGGACGGTTGCCGCGACGAATGCGCAACTTTCCAAACTGAGTTTCCAAGATCTCGAGGGGGCGCGCAAGGGGCGGGTGTCGCCCCGAGTGGTCCAGGCAAGGTGGCGAGGAACTCGCGCGCTATCTCGATCGGGCAGAACGTCGGGTAATGCGATACCGGTGGCGACGAGGGGACAACCCCACGAGGTGCTAATGTCTGCCGGCTTAAATCAACCCCGTCCCACTCCTCCCGTCGTCTCGCCGTCGTCACGCCACCGGCTCCTCGCCTCCGGCCGTTGGAAAAAGTTTTCTCGGCTTTTCTGCATCCCGCGCGCTCCGATTTTTTTCCCCTCCCTCATTCCCTTTTCTCCCCTTTTCTTCCCCTCCGCTTTCTTCAAGAAGTTGTGGCGGTTATAATTCGACGGGGGGAAGGGATCGTCGTCGCGTGAAACAGAGGGTGGAAACAGAGTTCTCGTTGTCGGCGGGGGTGTTGCGTTTATTCCGTTTCAGGAGGGAGGGTGGGATGACTGCATAATTTATTAATTTGCGGCGTATAAAATCTATCGCGATCAATTTGCGCGAGGAATCGATGTTGGAATACGAAATTGGAGGAGCGAGGGATGGCTGGTTAAATCGAATGAATTTTTTGTCGCCTCTCGATGAATGGGAATTCCTCGAGAAACGAGAACCTCCTCTATCTCTCTCTCTCCCTCTCCCTCCCTCAAATGGGATCGAAGTCGCGATTACTCGAGTGGGGTTCGAGTGTATCCATTAATTTCGATAAACCGTGCGTTGAATTCGAATCGACTCGGTTGTCGAGCACGATGCGCGTGAAAAATAACCGCGACGAATTGGCGAATGAAATATATATATATATATATACATCCATGGATGGAAGACACGTAGCGTGTACGTACACAGAGGATCCGTGTATCGAGGCCGGTGGATTTTTCCTTTTCGCGGACTGACTGCACGACCGATGGACTATTTATCTTCGCTTTACCAACCTCGACAGGAAAAATGGCGCAGCTTTGTATCCGGCGGAAGGACGTCGGCGAATCGGGGCAATTTCGTCGCGCCCCGGTCTAACGACGCTCACGTCCCCCTTTCCCCTTTCCAGAGGGGGAAACTGGGTCCGCAGTGGCAAAGTAGCTTGATCCCGCTTACTCGATTCGCCCGTTGTATCCCTTGTATCGAGGATACGACGTAACGTCGTTCCTCTTCCAGCATTTTGCGCGACAGTAATTTGAATCCCTCCTAAAAATTCTCTCTCCCTCTCTTCGTAGTTCGACGTACATACGCTTTTCTCCACCGAGAAACCGAAAAGGTTGCAAAAGGAAGTCAATTTCTCGTTATGGGGGGTTTCTTCAGATCCCAAGGGGATTCGAAGAAAGGGGAGCACGCGACATTAAGATGTATTATACGCGCGTCGTTAACGCGTCTTGGACGTATCCAAGATATCGAAGGAGGTGGAGCACAATCGGAGGATAATCGCACAATGGGGTTCGATTGGCTGCTCGACGACGTAACAGGACGGGTCCGGTGTTGGCAGAAAGATCCGTATAAAGAGGAGAATGGATGGTGAGGGAAAGGAAAGTAGAAGAAAAGGAGGTGAAAATTAACGAGAAAGAAGGAGGAGGAGGAGGAAGTCGTTTTGCACACGTGAGGGGGTCGCGACTCGGTATCGATTCGAACGAAATCGGATACGCGGAATGCTAATTATCGAGGGGAACGGAGAGACCCATGAATATTGCCTTTTTTTTTCTTTTTCTGCGATCACGAGTACCGTGCGCGGGATGCTTCTAATGAGAACGGATCCGTATTATCAGAGTGGGAGGCGGGGGAGGTAGTTTCCGACAAGGGGCTTCCGCGTTTTATAAATTCCCCGAGCCGTCGATCCCGGAACGTTGGAGTAATAACCGATTGGCGAACGTTAATCGAGAACAAGGCGAGAGGGGTGAAAGTCCCTTGAAAATATTCGCTCGTCGTTCCCTCCCTCCCTCGTTTTATCGTTCATCGATCGATCAACCTTTTCCAACATTCGTCGAGAGGGAAGGGGAATCCTTCCCGAGAGGCGCAACTTTACCTCCGATTTCTCGTCCGATCGGGATATACGCGAGTAGAGATTTTTCCAACTTTCCTTTCCAAAATTAACCCTTCTTCCTTAACTGACTTTTTACTTCATCGGAGGTAATTTTACTCTTCTCCTTCCTTCGCCAAATTTTGAATATATATCCGCGAGAAACGTTCACTTATGGGAAAACCTGCCTTCGCCTTCTCCTCCTCCTACGTTTTCGTCCTTTTATATTTCCACGAAAAGCCCCCAAATTCCAGCCGCGATTTAAAAGAACGTTCTTTTTTTAAGCTCGCTTTCTAATTCGATCGCACGATTTCCAAAAAAGAAGTTTACTCATTATCGGTGAAAGATCAAAGAGGAGGAGAGGGTCTCCGTTCGATCTTTTACTTACTTCTTACATCCCTCGTTCCATTCCCCGAGCCAAACTTTCCACCGCGGTTGATATATCGCGTTACGAATGGGCTGCCACGCCAACTATATTCCCGAGTAGCTGTTACGCCGTTAGCTTCTTCGACGGCTCGCCCGCCCACGCGATTTATCTTTCGAGAGAGGGAGAGGGAGAGGAGCCAACGTCCAAGTGATCGGTCCGCGTCGCTCAATCCTCCTCCTCCTCGTGCGCGAGAGGATGGAAGAGGATCCTGGGGTACATTTTCAAGCGTGGAGCTGGGAAGAATCGGTTCCGGAAACGGTCCGCTCAATTTACGAGAGGCCGAGGGCCGTTTTCGCATCCACGGATTATTCCTCGAATCGTGCATCAACTCGACGTTCGTCGAGCGAGGTCACATTAGCGAGATCGTACGTTCCGGGAGATTATCTCGAGCAGACACACGGCACACGAAGAGAGGGAGGAAGAGAGAGGAGGAAAGTGGGTTCTCCTTGTTCCTTCCCCTCTGTTCGATACTCTGTTCTTCTTTTATTCGTACTCGTCGAAACCATTCGACGTCGTTGGCCGAATATCGAATATCGGAAACTATCGCGCGAAGCGTCGGAAAAATTACCCCAATTAACCGTTGTTTTCTCCCAACGATGCAATTACGGCGAGAGGAGAATTGAATGGGGGATAGATGGAGGAAAAATTTGTCGATGCGCTCGATCGAACGACTAGCGATAGGATGATACGAGCGATGCGACGTGGATGCGTTGCGACGGATGGCGTGGAACCTGGAGCGTTGACGTCACGACCGTGGTGGAAAAGCTATCGGGTGTCTGAAGCCATTACCACGTCGACCATTAGTAATGCGATAACCCGAGGAAAGGAGAGCGCGTCGAAGCGGTAACTGGTCCCCCCAAGGCTTCGGTATCGTTGTACAGAGATCCTTGGTGCGCGTAACATCGTGTACCGTGCGCCAAGAATATATATATATATATATATATATCGGGAGATGATGGGATGACGTTACTCGAGGCGCCACGGCTCCCAAACTTTCCCGCTGACTTGACGCAATCGCGGGAAACTCGAGAGCCTGCCACTGCCCTTCCTCTCCTCTCCTCCTTTCCATCCCTCCGTTTTCTCCTCCTGCTCTCTTATTACCGGTGTAATAATTAGATCGATACAGGTTAATGCTGCCCCCTCCCCGCTTCTTCGTTCCTTCGTTCGAGCGAGGATCATCGCGGACGGTGTATCAGGAAGGTGTACCTTCGAATTATCGATTAGACCGGGAGAGACGACCACTCTTCCATCGAAGGAAATTTCCTTCCCTCGATGACATTCTTAATTAACCGTCTAGCAGCCGCCACCGATCGACCGAAAAACTTGGTTGCCGTTAATCGAATTTACGGGAGGGCGCGTTTAATGAACCGAGGGAATATTCGATACCGCGAATTTTCCTGCCTCCCCGGACTCGAGAGCAAATTAATCGAATAACAAGGATCTCGTCACCTCTTGGAATCGTTCTCGGCTGGGTTGTGTTCCCTTCTACTCGCTGATCCGACGAAAATGTTCGCAAGAAAATGGACGAAAACGCATCGAGGCGAAGCAACGATCACGATACGGTTACGGGTGGCATTATTTCTTCGGTGTCCCCTGGATCGAACGGTGAGCCCGAGCCGATAAAAATAGTTGGCACGCGTCCAACTCCGTTTATTGCACGAATTTTCTTCCTTCGTTGCACGAACGCTGTTACTCGTCGTCGTTCCTTCGTCCTCTCCTTTCCCATTTCGTCTTTCGTAATTTCCAGATGTCCTATCGATCCCGACACGCTCGAATTTCCGAATATTACCCCCCCCCCCTCCATAACATCGGAACGAACAAAAAGCATAAACATTTTATTTTCCATCGCCGAGGTTTGTTCCCGCTTCTTTTCGAACGCTGCACGATGTCGATGTACGAAAAAATGACAACTTTCTCCTCCCTCTCTGCCTCCCTTCCTCTGTTTTTATTCGGAACGTAACGGAGAGGCAAATAACAGAGAGAGCTATATATATATATATATATGTGGAGTCGGGGATACATATATACAGGCCAGGCATTTACGTAATCACGTCAGCGTGCCGCTTTTGCGGTCGCATGCCTGTTCCTCTCCCCAATTTCCCCGAGCCTCGATAGAGAAACGTTTTCATGGAGCGATGCTGGCGATCCTAGCTTCCATCGACATCCCGTTCCATCCTCTCGTCTCTCGCTCTTTCCAACCCTTTCGAGAATATTTAAATCGGGGAGACGAGAACGAATTTTCCATCTCGTAATAGATGGCCAATTTCATATGGATATATATATATATATAAAAGGAAAGGGGAAATAGATATTTTATTTCGAGCTATATACCAGATTCCCGGATTAAATTTGCCACACTCTCCTCTGTTGGAAAAATAGCGGTGGAAAAGTTATCGGATTCGGGGCGTTTGGTCCGCGTAAGGGTATTAGACAAACACAAAAGGCAATCTGGTCAGGCATTGGCCAGCTGTCCGGAATTACCCCAACGAATTCCCCCCTATTTGTCCAGACGGTATTCCAGAAGCTGACCCTCGCTCCACTCGGCTTCGTGCAGGTCATCGAAAAAGCTCGCGTGGCCGATGGTATCGCGGGAGAGCAGCTGCGGTCGTGGTCGTCGTGCGCAGGACAGGCTTCTTCCTCCTCCTCCTCCCCCTCTTCTCACCCTCCGTGCTCCACCTCGGATCGGTAAGTCGGCCGTTGGAGGGGAAAGGAGATACGGGAATTTGAACGAGCCGCTCAGTAATTCGTTCGGCTGCTTATATTCGCGGAATTTATCGTCGCTCGCTCGTTGGCCGCCAACAACAGGCTTGTTTGCGACGTCGAGTGCCCCCCCTCGGGATAGTTGAAGAGATCCGTTGCGAGCCTCTTCCACCGCTCTCCGCCGTTTTCTCCGCCACTCGTCCATGCGTGTATCGCTACCCTTCCATCCCGATCTCCTCCGAGCTTGGCGAGAAATTCGAATCTTTCAAAAATCGAATCTTTTCGGCGGCCAGTCTTCCTGTCGACGGATTTACGGGAGCCACGAATTGGCCCGTCTTGGAAGCGAAAATAATTAGTTGCTTCGACACCCTATCCCCTGGTTATTTAATCTGACCGGGCGGTCGAATGGATACACTCGTCGTAATACGGTAGCGGAGGCGACGAGATCGGGGGAGCGTGAAATTCGATCAACCGCGAGCAGTCGTCCAGAATTTCTTATCCCGGCAGCCGAGATTTATGTGTTCCGTTCGACGAGGACGGAAAACACTTTCCGGGACATCCTCTCCCCGCGACTTTTCTCCCTCCCCCCTCTGCCCTCGGATATGCTCCTTCCCTTCTCGCAATTCTCGAAAGCTGGCAGCGTTGAACGGTCGGGGAGAATCTAAATTGAATTCTTCCGTTTCATTTGACGATAAACCGAACGGCGCATCGTGTTAAACGAGCGTCGACCACCGCGTCGAGGGAAGGGAGGGGGAATGGTCGACTCGAACAATCCGGGAACAGCCCGACTTGGCGATTCAAGCTCGGCCAAGCGCGTCATCCTACCCTCGGTTACGTCGCTTCCTTCCAGTTATGAAGATTTCTTCACCCTTTCTTCCACTTCGAATTCCACGTCTTCCTTTTTCTTTCGCTTTCTTTCCAGATTTATCATATCCGAAGTTATCGAGCCGCGGTGGATATTCCGACACGAATTAAATAATGTCGACGAATTTCGAAAAGCAATCCAATTAATCGCCCTTCAAAGTATTTCGTTCGCGAGCACTACTTCCCTCCTCTCCCTTACCTTGATCAGAAGGAGAGAAAAGTCGGGCGGGAGAGGAAACGGAGAGGAGATTCCTCCATTGCCGAGGAGAAGAGAAATCGAACGTAACGTAACGGGCAATTACACTTGTCCAGGGGAAGAGGGATTATCGTGGATATTAACATGACCGTTACATACATCATGCGAGTGTCACGTGCGCATTGTACCAGTCAGTCTTGGATAATTATTACGAGAGGTCGATCAACATCAGCCGTGGCCCGGGCATCGATCAATGCTATCAAGGTAACTCTATTGCCAACAGAACAGGTTACCGGATGATTATCGATACCGGTATTGGTAGCGCCTGATCGGGCATTGTACAAGCGGCCGGCGGTGCCCGCGTGCCGCTAATTATCGTTTCGTGGACAATTATCTAGTCGATCGATCGCGAGTTACGCAACGCCTTATGCAAACTTTCCCCTCTTCCCGCTATTCTCTATTATCCATCCGAAAGGTACGAAATTTCCCCCGGGAAAGGGGGGCGAATTATGATGCGCCCTCCACCGACCGCCTTACAAGCGCTACATTCGAGAATCTTTGCCCGGCAAACACGCGCCACTCCCCTCCTGATTACACTCGAAGCGCGGCAAACACGAGGATGCTTTGAGCCGAATGTTTGAAGACGATATATATATACCCTGGGATAGGGAATTTGTACGCCATGAAATCTAAAGTCAATCTTTTAATTGCTACTACCATTCTACTCTAATTCCATCGAATATCCGTCCATTATCGATCGTCTTTGACAATTTTTCTCACTTTTTCTCCCGCGGTTGTATCATTACACGCATTGCATATATATATATATATATACGCGTAACACGTTTTCATCATCCCGATGAATTACGCTTGGGAGGAGAGGGGGTAGTATATCGCGATAGAGAGATGATCGAGCGAGGATAATTGGGCCCTGGTAATATCGTTGGAAGCATCGCCATCGGGACAAAAGCCTCCGGTCCCCTGATATGTATATATATAAATTTGCCCTCGTGTAATTTCATCCTTCCCCTTCCCTCCTTTCTTTTTAACATCCCCCTAATAAAGTTACATCTTTTGTTCACTTTGTGTCATCGAGCTCCGTTGTCAACTAATAATCATCATCAGAACGTAACGGATATCTTCTTTTAATTAAACAAGGTTGAAAACTGCTTGCGCCCTTCATCCTTCTTTTTATTACATTCTCTTAACAGCAGGTGTATACCTTTTGTTCGCTATCATCGAGCTCGGTTGTCGACTAATAATCGTCACTATAACGGATATCTTCTTATGAATTAACGGGGGTTGAAAACTGCGTGCGTGCGTTGGCGGATCGTGCCTCGATAACGATCGGCCTCTTCCCCCTCTTTCTTCGCCCTTCTTTACCCCCTTCTCGCCTCAGCCCTCCTCTCGGACGGTGAATTGCGGCGGAAATAATTCGGCGGAGGAAGACGGCTACGATTATCCGGCTCGGTTCCGCTCGCCGCCTTCGGATTTTCATAATCCTTCTCCGGGGAGGGGGGAGGAGAAGGCAGGAGAAAGTGGCGGCGAGGTTGGGGGACGTGACGAGTACGAAATGAGATCCGAATCGAGTCGTCGAGGATCCGGAGCGGGAGGAGAGATGAGAGGGGAAGGGTGGGAAGGGATCGAAGATCTTTTATCTCTTTCTCTCTTCCCTCTTCTTCCCTCCCTTTTTTCCTTTGGCCTAATCGCGATTCGATCTTTGCGTGGGCGTGCGACGAGATTCCTAAGCAGGGAGAAGGGATTTGTTTGTTTGGATGGGATTGAATTTGTTCGGGATACGGAGTGATAATTCGATTCGAGTGGCACGAGGTGGATAAAAAGAACGAGTCCAAGTTTGGTCTTGCAAAGCTGATCTCGCGAGATAGTTGGATAATAGATTGGTAAGTTGTTCTTAAGAGGCGATCGACCGATGACTCGAAAGTTGGACGAGAAGTTGTACAGGAGACTTGTACAATCGCCGGGTTGTTACATAAGTCGAATAATTGCGCGTAATTACGAGAAAATTTATGTGCAAAGACGCGACCGATTGGCCCGCTCTCAAGATCCGGATTTGAATTTGTTATAATATTCGCGGAAAGTAAAATATTTGCGTTGGACCCGTTGGGAATTCATTAAGTTTCCTCGAGTAGAGAGAGAGAGAGAGAGGGACGAGTCGCCTCTCTTCTTTAGAGGCTTTCAACAACGAGGGGAGGGGATAGTTCGAGCCTGTTATTTTCTCGATCGATGGTATCTCTCGATGGTGTTTGAAATTCAGCCCAACGAGCGAGACGAGATACACTCGTGTTATTCCACTCGCTCGCGTATTTATCGTCCCGATGAATAATTGAATTAACCATGAAACTTTCATTTCGCCGAAGAAGGGAAATATCCGTCTCTTATTTATGCGAATGTTTAAAGATTCATCCGAGGAACGTTTAACCGCGAAACCGTGGTTAAGCCGCGAAACAAGGAAATTTCGATTCGCGATCTCGCCCTCCTCCCTTCCACTCGAGGAGTAAGACGAGGGTGGAAGGGGTTAACGAGAGTTCAACAAAACAATTAGGGGGATGAGATGGGAGAGGGATAATTGTGATTCATGAACGGGACGTCTCGACTGCGAAATTACGATGATTTTCTTCGTATTATTGAAATACGGCGAGCGGCCGAATTACTTTTCGAGGACGTCGGCCATGAAGGGGACGGGGATGGGGATGGGGGCGAAGGAACGAGTGGCGGAGTGGAGGAGAGGGATAAGTTGGAACTGCTAATAACAGGAGAAGATGGCGATCCCCATTTGGAGGAGTTAAAAGTGGAGAAGGACGGATCCGAGGCGAGGCGAAAAGAAAACCGGTGGAAGCGGGGGGAGGATGACTTTATTATCTTTCGCGAGCAGACGCTCGTACGGAGAGAAAAAGGGATATTATTAAAAAAGATATCGCAGATTGCAGCTTCGATCGCGGTCCGTCGTTACCCGAATAAAATTTCTCTCTTCGCGATGACTCGTGAAACTCGATCGTTGGTTGAATGAAACTATCAGCCCCCTCCTCCCAACTCCCTCCAAAAAAGAAAAAAGAAAAGAAGATGAAAAAAAAATGGAGCAGAAGTAAGATTTCCGATCTTTTTCTTCCTTTTTTTTTAATCAAAAGACGTGTTCCAATCTCGGGAATCGTTGGTCGGTGATATAACGACCGCGATAAAAATATTCACCGCCGGGGGAGAACTTAATCTAAACTCGCGACGAAACGTTCGAGTTGTCGCGGTTAAGCGACGAATGAAATTAAATTCCCCGTATAACCGCGACAAAGTTTCATTATTCCTTCGTTTCGCCTCCGTTTCCATCCGCGTTCGAGTAACCTTGGTCTCCTCCCTGTTGCCTGGACGAGTTAAAAACGATAAATAATAGACACGTCTTCCGGAATTCTCGACGACCGCTCCGCTACTTCGCCGTCGGCCGCCTCTCCACCGTTTGATTCGATTACGATCGACGGAGGAACGGCCAACCTGTTTCCCGATATCAATAACCGAGAATCCTCTTGGCACGGTCTCTCTCTCTCTCTCTCGTCGAGGTGGTTGTGTAAAGCAGATGTGACTGAAACCAGATATATCCTTGGCGGCCGCGTTATCGACTCGCTCCGGAATCCGATCCACGCTCCCGCCAATTAAGCGGAATCGATGGACGAACGTGTACACACACACACCGGATCCGATCCCTCTGCCTCCCTCCGTTTCCGCGTGCTGGAATTGGCTGGAAAAATTCGACGACGTTCGAATCGATCGCGAATGGAATCCGATTCCACGGACGTGTCGCCCTCGTTCGAGGAACCTTACCGACTCTCCCCTTTATCTTTAAATGGGAGGGTGCTGTGCGAAGCGGCACCAATTAGCGGTTGTCGGAGTATTGGAAATAAGTGGGTATCACGGGCAGCCTTCTCGAGGCTCGCGTTTGTCTCGCAAGTGGAAGGATAAGGAGAGAAAGAGAGAGAGAGAGTGACTTCTCTAACTGACTAGGGCACGCGAGCCATATTTCACGCCTCTAATGGCCGACTTAGCATAATGTATGCCTCAGACGCTATCCTCTCCTCCCCTCCAAATAGCCATTCCTGTTAGCGGCCAAACTTTCGACTCTGAAACCGCGAGACCCTGTTTTATTTACCCGCCCCCTTTCGAGAGCTCGCGATGATTCGAAAAGGGGGAGAAATCGCGCGTCCTACTCAAAGTTCCCTCCCCGCGAGTAAGGATGCGGGCTTTGGAGAAGCCCGTGGCTAGATCTTGTTTGCGGACTTTCGTCGAAACTTAAGTTCGACAACGTTAGATTCGCATACACGAGCATGCTAGGCCGTTTACGCGTACGACGACTGGGAGGAACGAGTGGAATTAGCAGGTGGAAGGATCGATGGTAGGGGGCGTTGTTGGTTAATTGCACGGGATCGATGAAAAGCGAAGGGAGAAGATTCGGCGGGCGAAAGAGGGGGACGGATATCCGTTGAGGTAGATCCGATCGATCGGAGGGAGGCGGAGAAGCATGGACGGAATCCTCGGAATTGGCGTACCATCGGGACCGATTAATTTGTCGAGCAGCCAAGAGACTGGTCGTACGGCGTTGCCGTCGGGATTTAAACGGGCGGAGGGCAGGCCGCAAAAGGGAAATACCGGAGTGGCTATCCGAGCATCGGTCGTCCTTGCGTCTGTCCCTGCACTGTTTCGCGGGTATCCATCACGGCTCGAATGGATACCTGCCTCGCTTTCCATCTCTTGCTCTCCGACAACCTTGCCCCCAGACAAATTAATTAACGCCCATCTTCGTACCCGTTTCCCTCTTCTTCCCTTCGCTCGCGATACGTTCCGTAATTTCCATTCCCGACTCGTGGGCTTCCGAAATTCCTTTAAACTGTCGAGGCTCCTCGAGGCTCCCCCGCATTATCGGCGACGTCTCTTGCTCGCGAGACGAGGATACGGCTCGTGCATCGACCCCTTATCCTCGATTTCCTTTTACTCCGATACGATACTCGCCCAGCCAATGTAATCACACGATCGGCTGAACTTCCCAATCTCGAGTTAACGTCCCTCGACTCTTACGCGCGGATCTCGATCGTGGAGAGGCTTTCCACGATCCTGCAATCTTCCTTCTAGAGAGGAGAGGAGGGACTCCATTGTTTCTCCGATCTCTTTTCCTTCGATCTTTAATTCTCGTTTCAAAAGAAACGATCTTTTTTCGCCTCTTTTCCTTTCTCTTCTTCTCTTTTCCTTTTTTCTCCAGACCAATCGAATCGTAGGTTTAGCCTTCGTTCGAAGCGATCTCGACCCCGTTGGGGGATAATTCGATCCGATTAACGGCGGATTTCGGAGAGCAAAGTGGTCGCAATTAGAGCGGACCGGTGGAGGGGAAATCTTGCAGAGTGCTTGGGTGTATCGGGACGAGGGCACCCAAAGGTGTCGTTTACATTGCAAAAGCGACCGCGAATCCCGCCCTTCTTCCATTCTTTCGGAGGGGGGAAATAAAAGATTGGAGGAGAGATGTTGGAACACTTGGAACGAAAGATCTTTCCCCTCAAAATTTTCCTCCCGCAAGGAGCGGAGGAGGTCGAGAATCCTGCTGATTCGTGACACTCTCACATCCTCGAGAGTCCCGCGTCCGTCTCGAATCGAGCAAGATTGGAATGCAGCATATTACAAACACCGAATTATATCGATCCAAACTCTTCTGATTCGAGTTAATTTCAAAGATATTGCGACACTCGACTCTGGATATTCATTTCCCTGAAAGTGAAACACTTTACCTATCCTCCCCCCTCCGTAAAGGAAACACGGAGTCATCCTTTGTTGTTGGGTTTGGAGTTTCCATAGAATCGATCCCACGTGTTGGCGATACGATACGCGTATCAACAATGTTATCCCCTGCTCCTGGAGCAGAAAGGAAAGACGCCCTCCCCTCCTCCTCCTCCTCCTCCTCTTTTTCCTCCTCCGCCTCTCGGCCGTAATAAAAATGGAAGGGTATTAGAAAGCCCCGCGCGGGGGCCCTTTGTCCGAGCGACTTCATTGTACACCCCCCAGTGAAAATATTCTCCGGGGATGAAAATCCATCCGCTGCCCGTTGTCCGCGCCCTATCGCGCTCTACAAAGGGACCGATTAAGTTATGAATAATTTATGACCAGTTGGATTCATCGGTATTTTTATAAAACGAGTCCCACCCTGTAACGAAGTCGCTGGTCCGTGGAATTACCTTAGGAACGGGATTCATCTTAGCCGGGCGCGCGCGGTTTTATCACGATCCAAAGGGCGGTAGGGTAGTTTCGAAGGGAGGGGGAGAATTTTTCTTTTTTCCTCTCGAGTAACGAATATCGATTGCTTCGTATTACCCGAGGTTTCGCGACGAGAAAAGAAAAAGAAGAAGGAGAAAAATCTCGAGGCGAGAGCGCAATTCTCGTTAATGAAACGTACAATCGCGAGAGATTTCGGGGGGGGGGGGGATAGTTTTCTCCACCGAAAATTGGCTCGCGAAATTACGTGGCGCAATAGGAGTTAATCAAGCCGGCTTTAAATTACCCCCCAAATTTTCCAAATTTATTTTCCTGGATCAATGTTGCTCCCAGGCGAGATAAAGCCACGCACAGTCCTCCTAAATAGCGTTCGATCTATCTATACCCAGTTTCTCGACGAGCGGGATGAGCGGAGATTTATCGTCGAGAAGAATCCGAAACGTATCCATTATCTTCTGAAAAAAGATAAAAATAAGAGAGGGAGAAATTCTTAAGTAGCCGAAATTCTCGTCGTCATCGACGAGGATCGTTGAGATTGGCGAGTCGGTCGGTTGAAACTAGGCAGAGGTGGCGGAGAATAAACAGAGAAGGGGGATCGCCGCCTGTTTTTCACGGTAACTTTTCTCATTAGCATTCCAACAGCCGCCCGCTACCAACGTTCAATTTGCTCTTTATGCATAAGACATTACGCGGCCGGGCCGCGAAAAGGGAAAGAAAACGAGAGGAAGAGAGCGGCGGCGTCCTTTTCTCTCGCCGATTCTCGGGTTACCGCGTTTACCACCACCGTCTTTCCACCCCTCGCGCGGACCAAAGCCAGCCAGCCCATAAAGGAAGGATGGAATGGAAGCTCGCTTTCCTCGAGGAAATGGTTTCTCCAGGAGGCGCGATGCGGGGTGCCGCTCTCTCCCTCTCTCTCTCTCTCTTTCCGCGACACGGTGAAACGTGTCGAATAAAGAGGGCGACTTCCGTTAAGAAGTTTACGCCGCCGCTTTGTGTCTACGCGATCTTTTTAGCGCCTTCTCGGCTTACGTTTCCTCTTACGAAACGTAGCCTCGTTCCTTCGTTTTTCCTTTCGCCAGTTTCCCGGGGAAGGAGAATGGCTGCTGCTGCTGCGCCAACGCGTGACGTGCTACATTCGATCCCATTGTCGTTAAAGGTGGGTCTGGTAACGATGCGTAGCGAAAAAGGAAGAGAGAGAGAGAGAGAGATGTTATGGTGTATCGAATTCTCAAAGGGACGGGTCGCGATGAGTCGCGGAGAGAAATGTAATATATGCGTGGTTTTGGATAATTGTAACCGCGCGAGGGAGAATATTCTTTGACAAAAATCGTGCCACGTAGGGCTGTTTCGAGTAATAATGATCGCGAGGAATAGAATTTCTGTGTTGCGACACACGCGCTGTTTTTCCCCTAGGTTTAAACTTTGTCGATGCATGGTGCGCGCTGCGAACAACGCGTTCCATCTCGCAGTAGTCGAATCGATACTAATTTCAACAAATGCGAGCGTATGCGTTTCCTCCGTGCTTCGAAATTCGCAGCGAGCGAGGGAGAATTGGAGTTAAGGGTGAGATTTTAATTAGTTGCCCACTTTTCTCAGCTTTTGTCGGCGCATCTCTTGATCTATCGATGGGTTGAACGGAGAAAGCGTTCTCAAAGTCGGAGAAATTGCGACTTGTTCGTGCGAATCCGTCGTCCGTAGATCCTCGAACGTGGTCGCATGGCTGGTGGCATTTTTGCGTTTCCACGATTCCTCCCTACCGGGGAAGAGGAAGGAATGGGAGCAGGTCGGTACACGCGGCTGGTATTCCGAGAACGTAGTACCGATCTGAGGGGAGGGAGGGAGGGAATGAAAACCCTCGTCCTCGTTCCAACGTTAAAAATAGTTCGCGAAGCCTTCGTTTTCACGAACGGTCTCCACGTTTCTCCACCCTTCGACTCTTGCATCGCCGCGATTTAATTTCGTCTTGAACCGATCTTGAACCGAGCGTGTTCCATCCGAGTCTCGCAGGACTCAGAGATTTGAGGCGTCGGTCGCGGAAAACGGTCGGCGGACGGTGATAATCGATCGCAGGGGAAAATATACGCTTGGCTTCGTGTTCGACCCCTTGTATACACGGGCAATCGCGATGGAAACGATGGCTTCGCTCGCACGAGTCGTATCGGAAAAATATCGTAATATCCAATCGTCTTCCCGTCCCCCGGAAAATGATTTTCACGCCTGTCCCTGTTCCATATCGCGGTTTTCAAATCGCGTTGTTTACGGTTAACGGGGGAACGGAATGGAATGGGGATGGGGAGGGGGGAAAAAACTAGTCGCCGCCGTTGCATCTATTCCCAACGGAGGAAACGGCCGTTTAAACGGGGGATATCACGCCGCGTTTCGAGCGGAGAATATCGAAACAGCGGGGAGGCCATCGCTCGTTTGCATAGAGCGATGGCGTCGATCGCGATTTTGTCGTTCGATTCCCCCTCCCTCCGCTTTCCCCGGTAAATACCCTCGGAAACGATCGTCAACGCTCCGCTGTGGTGGAACGATTCGCATTTGTAGTCATCGGGGCGACGATAGCGATCATAGCCGGGTCCCTGGGAGGAAAAGACGGGTAGCCTCGATAACGATCCGAGAGGGAAGAGGAGACACGACGGTGTAGCACTTTGCGAATCGGACCCGAGCCGGAGGGGAATTTTTATTCTCGCGTCGAGGGATCTCTCGAACCGAGGGAAAGAGCTTCGACCACGGAATTAAAAATTCGCTCGTCTTCTCTCTCTCTCTTCCAAGAGTTGGCGCTATAAATTTCTATTGAAATTGCAGGAGGAGGAGGGTATTTCGACGAGATCGAAATCGAATCGAAGAATGCGACGAATATCCGGGATAGGGCAGAGGAGAAGACAGAGGAGAAGGGTTATCGATCGCGCTTCGTTCGCTCTGGGAGGAATTCAGAAATTTAGAATTCAGAGGCGTGCTTTTCAGAGAGGTGCGGATCGATCGCAGCGAGGGGGGAAAATTGGTCGGTCGACGCGGCGATGACGACGTGGCCGTCAACGCGGAGAAAGGCAGAGGGAACGCTCCATCTCCTCTCCCTCCGTTTGCCCTACGGTCCTCTTCCGCCTCTTCACTTTTACATCGCCTCTCTCTCTCTCTCTCTCTTCCCGACACGGCTTTTCCAAGGATTAATAACTCCGCGCAGCGTAACACCTCGCGTAAAACTCTCTTTAATCTGGACGAACGAGAACGCGTGTATATTACAGCCGCCGGTGCATACCCTTTTTCCACACGCGCCCCGCGCGAGTTACGCTCTCGATGAAACTCGTCCTCCGCGCAATAATAACTCAAACTTCCTTTCACCGAGGAATTCTCGCTCGACGCGTCCGCTCTTAATCACACGTACGTATGCACCTGCCTCCTCCCCGTACGTTATCCACTCCCTTTTTCCCCTCGCCCAAAATCGAAAGAAAATTTCCAATTCCGATCTTTCCGCCGCGCGATGAAAGGAGGGGAGGCGCGTTTAAACGCCACGAAAAATCTGGCCGCGATTGTTTGATCCCGTCTGCGGTCGTCCGCTCCATTTCATCGATTCCACCTTTGCCCAACCATCTCCCCGACTCTCGGCCCCTTTGCGCGCTCCAACGAATAGTGTCCTCTGCGAGCGGAGCGGAGGGCTATCGAGCGTTAGGAATACCGAGGCTGGATGGTGGATAGTGACGTTTCATTAAGACGACAAAGGGGCGTCTATACACGTTCCTCTCCTTTCTGGAGAGGAAGAGTCGGAACGGGATGCTTGGATTAATCGTTATTAATCTCAAAAGCGGTTTCGAGCCGCTGATTAGCGTTTAACCGTCGAAAGGATGTGTCGCTATTTTTGGAGCGACTCGAGATTCGAGAGATTCGAAAGAATAACCGTTGGAAATTTATTGTTCTCGGAGGTAGCAAGAGGGGGGAAAGTTTGCTATAATCTGAAAGTTTGCCCCGTCTGTCCGAGTCATCCGTCGGATGGATACCAAGTTTCTCTCCCTGCTCGCGCGAGAGAGCTCGGTAATCGAATCCCGGTGAATCGTAAGTATCGCTTGGTTTTGCGGCCGATTCTTCTTATTGCGAAGTTTCCAGCTCTTGGAGAGTGTTCGCCACTCTTCTGAGAATCGATCGCGTAAATTGATTCGAAGATCAAAGGAAGGGAGAGACCATCGCTCGGGACACAAGTATATTACGATGACGTCGATTCGAGCTTTCGTTTCGCCTATGATTCGATACGTCCCGTCACATCACCGCTTCTGGATAAATTGACGACGTGGATTCGAGGGGTTGGAAGTTGTTTAGATCGGTGGACGTATTTCCATCGGGCGAAACTTTATCGGTTCATAAATTTGGATGAGCCCGAGAGGGTCGCGATCGACTCAACTTTGAGATTCAAATTTATCTCGATCTTTATCTCTTATGCATACCATAATCGTAAACTCGGCCGTCCCAGCAGGAGGAAAGGCACCGTTCGTCGTTGGAAGCCGTAACGAAACCCGCCGCTCTTATTACCCCACCCGTGAAAAATAATCGGAGAGGAATCTCGGTATTTTTCCCCCCTTTAAAAGCGCGCGCGCGAGAGGATGGAAGGAAGCGTCGCGGCGAGGAACGATCGATCCTCCCCCGGTCGAGGATGACAAAACGACGCGCGGCACGACGCGCGAGACTTGACCCCGTTCCGTCCTATCAAACGCTCTCTGTCATATGCCGGAAATGAATCGTCAATGATCCTAATAATGGGGCACCGCTCGCCTCGCTCCAAGCCCTCGCCACGCTCGCCTCCTCCAGCACGAGCCCCATTAAATCGAGAATCGCTTCCCACTCCTATCCAGGTCAACGTTATTTTGCCCGAATAATGGGCCCTTGCCTGCCTCGCCTGTGTCACCCTCTCTCTCCCTCATTCTCTCTCACCCCTTTGGTTTGTCAGAAACTCGAGCCGTGATAATGCTCCGGTGATTTAACCGGAAATGGAGGAGTTGGAGTCGCGACCCCTGTTTCGATTCGGTTCATCGATAGGTATCGACCTGTTTCGAGATTACCTGTTTGGAAGGGAGAGGGAGGGGGATATTTTAGATCCATTTCGGAGCCATTAACGTTTCGGCAAAGGGGATCGTGTGTAGGTCGTCGCTTTGAGTCGGAGGTTGGATCCTTGAATTAGTTACCTCTCTCTCTCTCTCTTTGTCGGGTACGGTTAGATTTGATTACCGATTCCCCGACAATGCTCCCGGTTTCCGTTACCTTCGAAACTCTATTGCTCCCTAAATATACGTATACGTGTACTTTTGAAAGCACCGATTTATTTTTAATACGCGCCTCATCCTCCCATACGCCATAAGTACTTTCGTTATTTGCATCCCTTTGTGAATTCTTCCGACCAAGAACAAGAGCTTAGCTTCGCTCGGGCGAAATTAAAAAATAAAAGGATCGCGTGGAAAGACTTTATCTTGGTATCTTGGTAGAAAAAAGGAGAAAGACAGGAGGAGGGGTGGTGTATATAGCCGGGTAGAGAACAAAGAGTGTTAATGGCAGCTCGAAGGCTTTCCCCCCGAAGGATTGGAAGATGGAGCGTTTCCAAAATCCCTCGAGGCCCGTCCCCTTGCCGATAAATAATTTTCTCCATGGTCGCGATGGCCTCTGCTCTTTCGTCAGAAGCTTAGAGAGAGAGAGAGAGAATCCGTCGGCTCGAAGCTCGTCGACCGAGGCGAGTGACGCGGCTACGAGGGAAAAGGAGAAGGAGGAGAAAAAAATAGGGTATTTCACAGGCGGGTAAAAAAATCCGCCTTTGATCCTTTTTCTCGTTAGCTCGTGGCTAGACTCGTGCGGAGAAAATGATTTCGATACCCGAGTCGCGATACCCGTTTCGCGAACCTCGAATAAGAGACAAGAATCCTTCCCGGATTATCCTTTTTCTTCCTCTTTTTCTTTCCTTCCGACGTTCGCGGGAGGGAAAAATTTAATTTCTGGGGAGAGGGCGAGAAGGGGCCGGTAAATAGCCGGCTCGGTTTGCCGAAACCGAGAGGGAGGGAAATAAAGGGAGCCGCGGGAAAACGGGGCAGAAGTTAACCGAGTTCCGTTTTATTTCAAATCCCGCCCCGCTCCTCGTTCCACGGCTCGATCCACGGCTAATCCTTGCCGCCATAATTTTATTTGCTCGAGGCCGAGAGGATCCGCTCGTGGAGTCGTTGCTAAGTCTAGTTTAACCCTCCACTGGGTCGAGAATATAGGAGACAAGGAGGCAGGCAACGACCCCGACGTCGAATCCATCTCGAGGGCCAATATCGTAAAGAGAGGAGGCGACCCGTCCGCCTCCACTTGCACCGAGATTTTTCGCCGAGGCGGCCTTCACGGGTTTTAGGCCTCGTTCGCAACCTCCGCCCGCCTTTCCCCCGCGTGAATCTTATCTACGTGCCGCAGGCACATGCCCACCCTCCACCTCCTCCACCTTATTTCCCCAAGAGCGACGATCGACCTCGTTTTAGCCCGGCATCTCGCGTCTATCGGCTTCCACGTTTCATTTCGTCAAGTCGATCCGCTCGAGTCTGTGCTTTTCGCGCCACCCCTTCCGGAACACCGCGAATAACGCTGGAATATCGGCGAGGCGATCCTCCTTCTCGATTATTCTTCTCCAACGAATGGATTCGTCCCGACTCCGTCTGCTCCTCCACGTTTCTCGCCCTCGAGAATTGCCGAGTAATTCGATCGAGAAATACGAGGATGTTAGACGGAAACAATATGCAGGAGGAGGGGAAAAGGGGCGCCTCGAAAAGTCTTTTTCCCTCCTTTCATAACTCTTCTTTTCTTCGCTTCGCACATCCAACACCTTCCAGCTATTCGCTCCTTCACGCTCCCTGATCCTCGGTTTGCTCCAGCTTTCCACTCGACAATGGAACATGGAATCGAGGCTCGATCAACAATGCCTTACCTAGAGCCTTCACCCTGCGGATATATATATATATATATACATATACACACGTTATATTCCAATGGTTTTCTATGGAGACGGTAGGCGCTTCTATAGAAAAGGCGTTAGCATCGTTCTTGATTCCTACCGGATGCCTCTTCCTAGTCATCTCGCGCCAATCCAAAAAAAAAAGGAAAAAAAGGAAAGAAAAAAAGAGAGGGAGGAAGAAATGGAGAGCTTTGAGCAATCATATGCGACTCTGCCGCAGGATCTCGTTGGCAATTTAAGGCCCGCCGCAAGAGAAATAGGATTCGCCCGCTCTCTCCGTTTCTCCCTCTATCTCTCTCCGTCTATCTTCAGTCGTCCTCTCAACGAGATTGCCCAAAGCTTCGTCTCTCGTCTCCTGCCGGTGAGCGACCGCGTTTCCCCACGCTCTTTCATTTGTCACAGCGTGGCGGATCGTTTCGCGTGTCTCTCGATTTTCCACCCCTCTCTGCTTCATTGTCTTACCCTCCTGTCTCGGTACTCCAAGGCGGGAATCGATTCCGTGTAGAGAGGCGGCGCGCGCGGTCAATCGAAAGGAAATTTCTAGTTTCAGCCTTTGTCCTTTCTCTCTGCGCCTCCCCCCCTTCCATCCAACGTTTCCTCGGCTGCACGAGGGGAGAAGCACCAACCCCTCGTGGCGCCAGGGTGATTGGGAATATGGCGTTCGATATTTAGACAGGTTGGGTGAGGGATTTTGGACAGCTGCTGCGCGGCTTCGTCCCGCCGGGGTAGGTGTCTACCAGGAGCAGCCTTCGATAATTCGAAACCCTTGGATAAATCACCGTTATTAACGCAACCGTGTAACGCGATATCTTGGAACCTCTTAGCGACGTTAATCGAATCCACCTCCTTCCTAACCCCTGGAAACATCCGTGGTACCGACCGAGGCGACGTCGCGAAGATGAACCAGCGGTGATGGAAGGCGTAGGAGGAGGGAGATCCGACTCGTCGAACACGCTCCCCTTGTTCCGTCGAGTTTGACGGGGGAAGAGGGAGGGATCTGAAGAGCGGCGTTCTCAACGTCACGCGGCAACGCTTCGACTCTGTCGAAGCTCGAATACCGGATCGGTACGCATGTTCCACGTACGCTTGATTCAATGGACGTGTGCGCGTGTGCGCGGTGAAATAAAGCGTCCGCTTCCTCTCCGAGAGTCGATCGAAGCGAGTTTCGCCGATTCGCGTTACCGTCAATTAGATCGCGATTCCTCTCCACGTCGCGTCTATCCGGCTGGAATTTTCCACTCCATCGATGGACCCCTCGCTTTCGATATACGCGCGAATCGCTCCCATTTGTTGTGTATTCGCGGTTATTTCGCGAAGCGTGGCGGATTGGACGACTAGCGGCTACGAAGAAGCCTTTTCTGCGGGCGAAAAGGGGAGAAAAGACTCGGCTCGGGTATTTTTCATCGAGACCGAACCGATAAACCAAGTCGATGGATCGAATATCACGTTTTTCAAGCTTTCGAAATGCTTGCCATTCGGAACGAGCTTTTACGGAACCGGTGTTCGATGGATCGTTGTTGATCGAAATCTATTTGACGTAGCCGGGGGATCTCGAATATGGGCGCTAATAAAGGGCAGTGTAGGTGGGGGGAGGGGAGAGGGAGGGGTTTTTTACCGGGCAGAATTATCGCGAATTAGCGACGTATCGTTCGATTCGACGGGGTGGAACGGAGCGTTCGTTTAACGAGAGTTTGGAAAACGCGTAGGTTGTTACGCGTGCTTGCACGCACGGGGGATCGTTATAAATCGTTGAGTATCTCGCCCGCTCGTGGTCAGGAATTTTTTCGATAGAAATATTCGTTTGATTTAAAAAGTAAACAACAACCGTTTCGCAATTGTTGTGTTGCGAATTAATTCGAACGGCCTCCTTTGTGTGTGCCGTTCTCTTTTGTCCATTCATCCTCTCGAACGAGAGAGCGAACGCGCTCTCCTCGTTACGCGCAGTAATTTTTGC
Organism: Apis cerana; assembly: GCF_029169275.1. Lineage (NCBI taxonomy): Eukaryota > Metazoa > Arthropoda > Insecta > Hymenoptera > Apidae > Apis > Apis cerana. Next base: position 11,551,723 of record NC_083855.1, on the reverse strand, counting down.
CCATCGATTACTCGCCCACCGAGTATATATAGAGAGAGCTTGGGTTTCCGATTAACTGTCGCAATAAAGCTGACCACCGAGGATTCTTCCAAAGAGGATGGTCGTCCTCCTTGATCGGCGCAGCGGAAGGATCGCATCAAAGCTCGGTCGAAAATTCGAAGCCACGGATAACAAGGAGTGGTGGTGGAGAGGAGAAGACGAAGAATACCGGCCAATTTATTTCCTTTACCTACGTCGATGAACCTCCTCCCTCTTCCAGTACCTTACGAAACGTTCTCGATGAACTTGCACCCTCTGCCCCGATAAAAAACCCCGTTCAAATCGATATCCACGGGATCTCCGTGATTCTCGCGAGGAAGGTGTGAGGGTGAGTATAGAGGGAAGAAGGAAGGATACGACGAGGTGTTGTACGAGGCGCATCGTCGCGGGGTGAAAGCCGGACGGGCGTAGTTATTCAAACTATTCCGAGTAGGAAGGAATTTCCTGCTGCAGCCTGTTACTATCCCTCTGCCCCTTGGACGGGGCTGGAGAGGGTGGCGTGCACGCGTCTATACCCTCGCTTCGTCCCATAGTTTCCCGTTGTAACCGCGATCGAACGTCTCTCGCCACTCCTGCGGCGTTCCTCGCGCCAACCTAACCCTTCCCTCCCCCTCCTTGGAGAAGCATTGTGGCCCGTACAATTTGTCTTCGCGTCGATGAATGGAATTACGGTGGCCTCGAATCGGGCAGCCAGCACCGCGATTAAACGGCGGATTGACAACCTCTCTCTCTCTCTCTCTCTTTCCTTCATCCCTTGACCGCAACTTTATTCGCAGCGGAGACAAGGGCGCGTTTCCGAAATAGGAAGGGGGGCAATGTCTGTTCTCGTTGGGAAGAAGGGGCGTTGTAAAGGTATATTGGTCGTTAGGAGGCGGGATATCGGTCCCTAATGAAAAATTATAAGGCCGCCGCTGCGCCGTTTACACCGGCCTTGATCGTTCCATTGCTTTTTACGACCGTCCCATTGCATTTCTCGTTCCCGCGTTACGCGAACGCTCGATCGCCATTAGCGTTTACGAAATTCCAATTCACGAACCTGCTCTGCTTCCTAATTTTTCCCTCCTTCCTCCTCTAATATCTGTCTCTCCCTGGGAGGATCGCGCGTGGAAACGGCTTCATCCTCGCCAAACACGGTTAAGAGAGCAGCACACGGAATTCTAAACAACTCGAACATCAACTTGCGGTTTAATCCTTGGATCCGACTCGATTATCCTCCTCCCGCGATCAATCCATCATTCTTTCGTCCCTTCCTCCTTTCGCCGAGTCTCCGCGATATCCGAGTTACACAACAACCTCGATATCGACCCGTTACCCCGCTAGTATCTTCCCACCACGCGAGAACAGAGAGGGTATCGAACGTTTACCTTGAGAATTCGCGCCACGAAACTCGAGAACGTCGCGAAATTATTTCCACGCGGAGGGAAATAAGGGAAATGGATACCGATCGTTGGTTCGCCGCGGGCGAAAAATCCTTGCTCTCCGAGCTTCTTCCCCGCATTGCACAGCCAAAGTACGTAGTCGTCGTGGATATCGGGGGGCGGGAGCGACAGTCGTAAAAGATTCTCTCGATCGCGAGCGAAAATCCTCGGCCGTGATCGGAATAACCGAGAGCAGCGGGCTCTTTCTTGGGGGAGGGGCGCGCGTAAATGGGACCCGCGGGGCCGTGGAAAAACTTTCCAACGTGGCGGCGATCGGGCGCGACTCTTTTCCGCCCCGATGCCATCAATTTTATTATCCACCACCCGCCCCCTCTTCCTTCCCTCGCAAGCCGGCATTTCGCCTTTTCCGATCGACCAATTAAATTAAAATCGAGCATCCTTTAAAATCCCGCAACGGTGGATAATTCCGTGGACGTGTTTCGCGCGTATCTTGGGAGGACGTATCTTGGAATGAAAGTTGCTCGCTTGGATTTCGAATCGGGCGAATTTTCATTATTTACGCCCCGATTCTTGAAACGCTCGCAAATGGCCAGTTTAAATCCCGATTAAAATTTTAATCGAGCGCCGTGTCCCCATTCAACGGATATTTTCAGTTAAAATCGACGCGCTGATATTTCCCGGACAACCCTTTGTCCCCCTTTCGCATCTCGGCCGATCTCTCCTCTTATTCGGCCCTTGGTAATTGGATCACCGGTGTTATTCTCACCGGTTTCGTTTTGACCTCGCCGCGGATTCGTATGCAGATTGGCTTGCTCCAACGACAAGTTTCACGCGGATTATAAATTAATTGGCACCGTCTGTCGGGATTGAAGACAATTTTACCTCGAAGGATGAGGGGACAAGAGTCGATAGCGGATAAAATTCGCATCGATCCTTCGAAGCGGAGTGTTCGAAACGTGTTACGAAACGTGTTTCCTTGAACCGCCTCGTTCCGACGATCTCGCTCGATACAGGCACCGCGGAAGAAGGAGAGATTCCACGGAACTCGTGTTATTAGGGACGATTGATATGCGGCAATCGCGGGAGCGAGAATAGCAGTCACGTTATCCGGGTTAAACGTCCATCGTTCGCCGAGGGATTTTATTATTTTCTAGAAGGCCACCCCGTGGAGCGAGGAGGGCGGAGGAAGGAGGAGGATGTAATAACGCAAAGAGCATCCGCGAAGAAGTGGTCTTCAGGTGCTTCAAACTCCTCCTCCTTCTCCCTCTCCTTTCCTTTGAGCATTGATTTTCCTTGAACCTTGACGGGTTGATCCTTATTGCGACTCGAGCCCGTGAAATGGCGTACGACCACGCGTCGAATCGCTCCAACGACGCACTTTCTCCTCAACTTCCTCGATTCTTCTCTGTCTCGCGCATACATACACGTTACATTATCTCCTTATGGAGTCGATAATAGAGCGGCGAGAAGCGTGAATGGAACGGAGCCGAGGGGCGAAAGGAAGGGACGCGGCAACACCGCCACGGGCGCAAATGGACGCTCGTTCGCGAGGAATACGCCGAGAGAGAGAGAGAGAGAGGAAATGGAGGAAAATAGAAATGACCAGTCCTCTCGTTGTCGTCTTCTTGGATGGCAAACTGCCAGGGGGTGGGCGGATAAGAGAGGGGGAGCAGCGTATGGATAGGCGAAAACCTATGGGACAGGAGGGTGAAACTCGACGGGAGCGGGAAACGAGTGAAACGACACTGGCTACGGGCCATTCCCGATGCAAAATAAAGCATTACGCAGGGAAAAAACGACGACGGCCCGCGAGAGGGAGAAAGGGAGAGAGAATTTCCCTTTTACACCCCGTGTTCCGTGGGGATAATCGTGGCTTTGCCGTGTTAAACAGGAACACGCGAACCCACGATATTGAAACGCTCTCGATATCGTGAATTTGATATTTCCCGATAAGCCCGTTCCATTCGTTCGCGTTACCCGGGGATATTTCCGACACTCCTACGCCGTTTCTCTCGCCGGGTTTGTCTCCGTGAAGGGGCGAATTCAAGCGAGCGAGAAAGAAAAAAAAATTCCCTTAGTTTCGCAACTTTCTTCGATAGTTGATCATTCTCCCGGAACCGTTCGAGTTTCTCTTATTTAGAATGAAATAGCGTAGCAGATTTGGGAGCAGCCATCGCTCTATCGAGTCTGGTTGGTGGAATCGGTTATCATTCTCCGAGTATTTCCGGGTTTAAACCGAGGAAAGAGCGAGGATCTCCGTTGGAGGAGGATGAGAGAAGGGAGGGAGGGTTCGGTATGCGGAACGAGAGAGAGAGAGGGGGGCTCGATGACTTTGGAGGGAAGTGCGGTGCGCAGCTTATTCGGGAATGGAATAAGTCTAGATCGAAGCCGAGATTGAGCCGAGGGTGATCGATGAATGGAGGGCGGGTTGGCTTTTCGGGATCGACCGTTAGGAGATTGACCCCTGTCAGGGGTTTCTATTACGACGTTCTCGGATTCCACGGGTATAAAAGGTATATAGGCGCATCGTCTATCTATATAACGGCACCGTCCTTCCTTCTGATCCGCCCTCCTCTCCGCCCCGGGCTCGCTCTTTTATATCGGGCGAACCAAATGCCTGCTCGATTTTCACGCCTCTGTCGCGGAAAGTATTTGGATTTGAGTAACACGCGCCGCGAAACACTCGTACTCTTCTCGTTTTTCTCTTCCGTGTCTGTTCGGTGTCGACAAGCGAAACGATCGATCCAGTTGTTTCCTCTATCGTCGTTGAATTTTTTCCAAAATTTGGAGGAAAGGAAAAACGAAAGAACGAAGAAGAAGAAGGAAGTTGGTTGCGAGTTACATATCCGATAAAACTGCAGGGAAAAGTATATAAGCTCGCCGTTCGTCTCCGCGATGTTATTTCGAGAATCCGAATAATTGTATCGTCGGCGTTGCGAGCGATGGTGTATTTCTATCTCGAGACCTCTCCTTAATCCTTTTACCCGATTAAATTATTATCAATCCTTTTCTTCTCTCGTTTCGCTGAAGATGGATCAAATATGGATGAATCACGTTGAACGAATAACGGAGAAATTCCGTTCGTGAACGATGGAAGGAATCGATTCGTTCGCGAGATTCGCGATTCGAATATTTAATTGAAAAAAAAGAAAAAGAAAAAAGGAAGGAACGAGGGGAGCGGAAAAAATTCACCGACGTTTGTTCCCCCACACCCGTTGCCCCTTGACTTATACACTCGACTTAGCAACCGAAACTTGGTTCGGGCTAATAAATCCCGAATTCTGAAATTGGAACTTTATTTCCACGGCGAATAAAACAGTAGCGACGGCGGATGATTTACTCGGTGGCTCGGGCCGGATGCAGTTTTACCGAGCTCTCTGAATATTCTCGATGCGCGCAACGCTCCGGCCGAGGTGGAAGGGGGGGAGGGTTGGGATATATTTCCCTTTATCAACTTGGCGGTCCCGCTCTCCTCGAGATTGAATAACTTCCGTTATTTCATGCTACATGGAAAGTCTGCGGATCTTATCGCGTTCGATGATGCATATCGAATAGTTCTCGAACAAAAGGGGGAGGGGGGAAGAGATGGAAGTTGGCGACGACTCGTCCGCGTCTAATTAGGGGAGAAGAAGAAGGAGGAGGTGGAGGATCGTAAAACTCGTCGTCTATCAAATATTATCGCGCGCACGTGAGTCAGGGATTGCGCCCGCCTTATTGTTTCTCCATTCTTCCCCGACCCGAACAGTAGTTTTACGACGGCAACCAAGCCTCCAACTTTCCCAACCTTATATTATGTACCTCCTGATTACCTTCGCGCCTCACCCATTTCGCCCTATATACGTATATATACGTATATATACATATATATACATGTAGCGCGCTTAAAGATGTTCCAGGCGCTGGTAAAATATTCAATAAGCGAGATTACTCCTATCGTGTAACGATTTTACACGATATTCCCGAACCTCCTCGAGCAACGCGCGTTCGCACCTTCCGTTATTCACCGTTCTCGATAATTCGCGTTTCATCGTGCACGATACGTCGATGAGGGAGTATCGATCGTTTCGAACTTGATTCGCTCTTGCAATTAACGATAATATCGTCGAAGGGAGAGGGATTCGAAATTAAGAAACGGATTCAGGGAAGCGAAATAAATCGGTGCGTCGAGGTAATAAGGGACAGGAGGCGAGTCGATTCTCGATAGTTGGGCCGCGTTGGCCTTAGAAAATCTCTTCTTTCGGGGTTCATCGCGATTCTCGGCGGCGCGTGAGAAAGCGGTCGCATTTGCCTTCCTCCGGAAGGCACATCCCTTCTAGGATTCCAACCATCGTGGCGCGATCCATCCGTAACGCCGAGCCATCTTTCCTCGCCGTGCCTCGCCCCGATCGATCCATACTCGAGTCTAGATTCGACACCATCCGTTCCACGTAAATCCTAATCCTAAAAGAGGATGTTCGAAACGAGATACCAGCTTCGCCAACCTTCCTTCCTTTCTTTCTTCCCTTCCTTCTTTCTTCCTTCCTTCCCACCTTTCTTCGACGAAAGAAGGCCGAACGAGGAAGGGGAGGGGAAAAAGTTTAAGCGATCGCGTCTCTCTTTACGACTTAACTTACGACCGCCACTTTCTTCCCCCCCTCTCTCTCTCTCTCTTCCGTCACACCTAGCAGGCGAGTGACTTAAGCCTCACTTTGGAAATTGCACGAGGGGGATGGCGCCATGTGCCACCGGCCGAGCCTTCCTAAAACCCTTCCCGGGGATGGAATGAGTTTTCCGGGCGATTTACCCAGGTATTTATTTGCTCCACCCTCTCTTCGCGGTTCCTCTTTTATCCTTCTTTCGGACATCTTCGCTCCCCCCAAACCGTGACCCAACCCTTCCCTTCCTTCCTCGAGGCCCGCCGTTGATTCGTCCTCCCGGAGAGATGGAAAGAAGGGTGGCGACGCGGAGGAACGCGGTGCAAATTGCCGGCCTCGTCCCTATCATCCCTATCTTCTACCAACGCCGGCTTCTGGTGGGAGGGGGGAATGGAGGAAAATAGCGAATTTCTATCCCCCATCCGCGGGGAAGTCACGTAGCCGTGGCCCGTCAAATAGAAACAGAAATCGATCGTCGCACACGGGCGACGATTTACGTCGGCCGTATCCGAATTTGATCGGAGGAGGAGAGGGGGAAGGCCTCGGGGGAAAATTTCACGTGCAACACGGACGGCCGCGGTTGTTATCGAGTTTCGTCGCTTCGAAATATTATTTCGCCGTAAGGACGATAAAAGAAAGAAAGAAAGGAAGAAAAACGAAGCGTCGAATTGAACGCGCAGTCCCCTTTCGACCTTCCTTTCGTCGAATCCACCACCCATCCTATACGTACTCGAATCGTGTGTCCGCCAAATTACGCTTCGATTTTCAAGTAAAGAGAAGAAGGAGACGGAAAAAAGTAGCAAAATACAGCGGATCGTGGAAAATGCGAGGGGGAGCGCGGTTAGCAATCGATAGAGAACTCTCCCTCCCTCCCCTTTTTCTATATCGCGCGGTTTACCCTCCACCGCGAAGATTAATCATCGGTCGATTTTAATATCGGGTGTCTATATCGCGGGGGAGGGGTAGGCGGCGTAATTTATTAAAATTCGTTCGGGGGACGGCGTTAACGGCGGCCGAGCCGAGCGATAATTCTAATCCGAGCGGGCGGCGGCCGCCGCTAAACGGTTTCCGATTGGGCGAAGAAGTAAGGGGGAGGCAAAATTGAATCGGCGTCCCGCGGCTTGCTGTAAGTCGAGCAGCCGGGCTTAAAGGGGTTGGACCCGGGTATTATGGCCTGGAACTCGGGAGGGGGAGGGAGCAGCGGTGCTGCACACGTACACACACCCTCTCCGCCGCGTGCAGTCACGTCCCGAGTTGCTCCGTTAGACTCGGGGACCGAGTTTCATTAACGTCACGTGTACTGTCAGAAATAGTCCCCGGGGAATACCGCGAACGTGTACACACGAACGGGCAACTCGGCTCGAGAGAGGGAGAAAGAGGGAGAGTGTCCCCGTTTCGCGACAGTTCTGACAGATGCTTAATATCACCGATGCCTTCGACTAATACCTCGGATTACTCCACGTTAGAGAGCTCCCAAGTTGATCCCCGGATCTCCTTTTACCCTTTAATTGCTCGTTTCCCGGCTCCTCTGGTTATTGGCATCTCGTTTCTTCTCCCTTCCCTCCCTCTTTTTCTTCCATCCATCTTTTCCCTCGATACGCAATCAACGGAATTTCCGATATATATATATATATACACGTAATAATGGTCGGGGAGAAATTTTATTGACAGTGGTGGCGTGCGCGAATTTCGATTGCCGACTGTTTATTTTCGCCAGTTGAGAAAGAGAGAGAGAGAGAGAGAAAAAACGGAAAAACATTTTCATTAAACATTCATATTTCCGAACGAACGACGACCGCTAATGTTTCGCGAATCGATCGACATTAACGAGGCCAATAACGTAACGGAATAGAGACGAGGTAACACGGTTCCGCTATCGGTGGCGCGCTGGTTGTTTCTTTTGGAATTTCGCGTGAGCGCGTACGTAACGTCGGCTGACAGGATCCGGAAATTGAAATAAACAGGGACGAGGGAAGTTTACACGGCATCCCCGGTTCGCTCGCGTCGAGCCGTTTCCCAGCCGAGAGAGCGCGACCCTTCCCCGTCGCTTCCAATTGTCCCGAATTCTAATGAATTTTCCCCAATCGTAAATCTCGGCCCCTCCGAAACGAAACATCTCGCCTCTCGCCAGAAATCCTACCGTCCTTTTATCCCTTCCTCTAATTATCGCCAGGGATTAATTAATCGAAATCGTCAATGAAAATTCGGGGCTTCGCTCGTTTCTACAATTAGGAAACTCGAGATGATGTAAAACGGCTATTAAGCAGGCAATTAGCGCACGCGGCGTTCGACGTAGGAACGAACTCGCGCAAAGAGGTTGAATCTTCTTAAACCAATCTCCTCCTCCTCCTCCTTCTCTTTGCAAAGGAGCTTGGCTCGACGCGAGGAAAAACTATTCGAACGAGGGTGCCACGTCAAATCCTTCTTTTGCGTCTGAATACTATAAGACCGACGTTGTCCGTCATGGATGGCCGAAGGAGAGGCGGTAGCTCACGTAGAAAATGCGACACGATCCTTCGTTGACAGGGGGAGGGAGGGGGATTTGTCGAAGGACCCCCTGGAATTCGAAATTATTGGCTCGGTGTTCATCGAGCCTTGCTCCCATTTCCTCGTCGACGAAGATGGCTCAGGTGCCTCGCCTGCGGTATCAGAGACGAGCCGAAACACCTCGATGCTCGTGAATATCGATTGGCCTGGTCGATTAAAATACCACGACCCGCGGTGATGCTCCTTCTCCCCCTCCGCCTCCTTCTAAGACCGAACATAAAACCGATCGATGTACATACATATATATATAAATATATAAATCCGTTTTGAAATGTCGAACGATTCATTTATTACAAAATTATTGGAGGAAACGAATGGTTTGGTGTTGCAGAAGAGCGATCCTGACGAATCCAGACCTCCTGTCCAGCACACCGTGGTCAAAGCTGTTGGAGAACGATTTCTGGGGCACACCGTTGAGCGATCGAGGCTCGCACGGGAGCTACAGGCCGCTCTGCGTGGCCACGTTTCGTCTGAATCATCTGTTGGGAGGGCTCGAGCCTTGGGGCTATCATTTGGTGAACGTCGCGTTGCACGCCGCCTGCACCGTTCTCGTGGTCAGAGTGGCCAGAAAGGTAAAGAGCCGACGGGTTAATAACGGATTCCGTTATTCGAACGGATGGGTCCCGGATTGAAATTTATCGAGTCGTTGGCGCAAAAAAAAAAAAAAAAAAAGGCGGGGGATCCGGTTCGGTTCATCTGATTTTCGATTAACTCCGGACACATTGCTCGGTTTGATTTCGCGTCCGGCCACCAGAGAAAACGAAATAATAGTTGACACCTGTAGAGCGCGCGCGTCACACACGTGATATCTTGATAGCATCGCGAGTTATGACGTAATAAAATTTTACCGCTACATTTAATCCCGAAATGTTATGTTAATAATCGCGCGTCACTCAATAACATCCTGCTATCGTAATAAATGGATTATCGAGACTCGAAATCGTTGTTTCGCTTCTCCGCCCCGCCCGCTTGCTTTCAACTTTTTCGCGAACCGCCCGCTCGGCTGAATGCGCGAAATATCGAAAATCGTTTGATCCGTCTTCTTGCTCGGCGAGCGAAATCGAGAGACGGCAACCATCACCGGTTTAGAGATTAGAAATCCGTTGCTCGGATCCCATTTATCGGATTAAAGGAAATCGTCGAGTAAGTTTCTCAGCAAGAGGAGGAGGCGAAATTCGTTGTTTTCGATCGAGCAAAGGCCGGTGCTTTCTCTCTCTCTTTCTCTCTCTTCGCTTTCGAATTGTCGGTCGATTCACCGAGGATTTGTCGCGTTTTCCAGGTACTGGCGGGAAGGAACAGCCTGGGCCACGCGATCACCGGCTTCCTGTTCGCGGCGCATCCGATCCACAGCGAGGCGGTGGCCGGCGTGGTCGGTCGCGCCGACCTCCTCGCCTGCCTCTTCACCCTGTTGGCGTTCCTCGCGTACAGCGCCCACTGCGAGCGCGCCAGGTCGCCGTTTCCCTTGATCCTGGCCCTCGTCTCCTCGACCCTGGCCACCCTCGCCAAGGAAACGGGGATATCCTCGCTGGCTCTTTGTCTTCTCTGGGAATTGTGCCGCGGCGAGTCGAGTCGAAAGGTAAGGACGCTGTAAATTGTCCGTCGATAAATATCTGCTCGGATCCCTTCCATTTAAACTTAAGTTTCGTCGATCGGGCAAAGGTACAATTTTATCGAATCGGTGCGTATTCTCCCGTCTCTCTTAAATTAACGTTTCGAGAGGGAGTCATTCCTCCGCCTCGGCCATTACGAATATTAACTACTGAAAATGGACCGGTCTACCGCTGAAAACGACGTAATCAAATTACCGTCGACGGGCGAAAGTAGGCGAGCCGAGGGATTAATTCCGTCCCTCCTTAACGATAACGCCGACTTGCGATTACGTTACTCGCGTGTAATTAGCCGTGCTGGTCCACGACAGAGAGGGGTCTCGAATCTGCCGTCTTATCGTGGCGACACGCGAAGGAAACGTCGTGTAACGCAGCGCGCGGTGGAAACGTGTGTTCTGGCGCGGACAGCGGCCTTGATGCACGGCGTTCCAGCCACCTTCCACTTCCTCCGCCCCGTGAGCCTCGCAGGCGTTCTTCTCGCTTTTCTCCCCTCCGACACCCACCGGATGCGCTGGATGCATCGGACGCCTGGCCGTGATGCATGTCGCCGAACCAAGACGTTGGAGGGGTGCCAACCTTTCGAGCGTGTAACTTCCGCTTTCCTTCTTCCATCCTCGTATCGTATCTTTCTTCTTGCTTCCCTACCCCCCGAATCGGGCCGAGATCGTGGTCGAGAGATCTCCGCAGGTTCTCTTCCCTCCTCGAGGGACGCAGAATTGTTTCGAGTTGTTAATTCGGAACGTTACGACGCTCGTCCTTCCTTCGTCGAACCAGCCTTTATTCGCCACTGCCCAACTTTCTCGTCTCGAGAATTCTCGCGGGTTTATCGCGAGCAGGGAAAATCGGTGCGAGTTGCGTTACCGTGGCGGATTATTCCTTCCAATTGCGCGCCGCGCCAACTTGGTCAAACTTTCATCCTGCGAGAGCTATCAGCCTCCTGCTCGATTGGCCCTCGCCGAATTCGCCCTCGTTCGAGGAAACACCTCAGCTTTCCAGCCCGTTCTCCTCAAAAGCGATCGACCGCGATAAGGAACCGCAGACTCTCCCGTGTCGTCGATGCGAATTCCTCCCTCTCGTTCCACCTTGGCCCAAATTCACCGTGGTCTTCGCCGATCTTTCCCGCGTTGCGCGGCTTAAAAGCACCGTCGGGCGGATCTGTCGCGAGCGATGGGATCGCGGCCAACAAAAGCCCGGACTGGCAATTCCGGGTCTCGCAATTATCGCCACTTCTTCCCGCGGCCTCGCAATTTACCATTAAAATGTCGCTTTCGCATTACCTCGCGCCACGGCTCGCTTTAAAAGCTTTCGACGTTACTTTTCATTTGCCCGGAACCGCCACCGCCTCTCCAAAGCGTTGCGTCGATTAAGCGTGCCTCGCACGCTTCCCCCTCATTTTCTTATAACCCACCGTAATTATATTCCAGGTTAAACTATTTTCCATTTCCTTTAATTTCCCTCCTTTCCATTTTTATTCCCTCCGCGCTCGCCCCGAAAACTTTCGTCGTCAACGTTTCGCTCGTCGAAATTCCTACGATATATTACTTGTTTTCGACGCTCGATCGTCGTTCGTTCGCGTTCCAAGCGCGAAAGAAGCGCATCCGGGTAGCGCGAGCGTCGCTCTTCTATGTTTATGCAGGCCGAGGGGGATCTCTCGTTCCCGGATGGAAAAATAACGGGACTCGAATTTTATGCTGGCCTGGGAACAATTATGTATTTCTTTCTCTCTCTCTTTCCTTTTCGAAGGCTAGGCGCGTCAATTTTTGCGGATATCGTAGTCGGAGCGTAGCGAGATAGTTGGAATCCGAAGCGCTTTCTAAAAAAGGAAGGGGTTTTAAATTAGTGCTTTCGACGCGAAACGCTCCGGATCGCGGCTCTTTTCACGTATACGAGTTTCGTTTCGTGGTTCGAAATTAGTCGGAGTTAGCGGCAGGACATCCCGGTTTAAACGAGAGAGAGCAGGAATTGCTGTTCGCCCAATTATTATTAAGATCCCTCCTTTGACCGATGCACGAATGTATCCACGGCTTTAATTAATCTTCTAATTAATTCCGCGTCTTTCGATCACACGAAAGAAGAATATAAAAAAGGAACGTGTACGCGAACGAATCGACGTCAATTAGGATCCTAATTAATTGCTCGATCGAAAATGGAACCGCGGTAACGATTCGCGGCTTGTCGAGCCATTAATTAGGGAAACGATGAATTTTCCATTTATCCCGCCCCCTCTAATCGCTCCCCTCTACAACCCTCAACTCCCTGCCCGCGTACAAATATGTGTACACGTCTCTCTCTTTTCCAGGCGAATTGCGGCCCGGTGACTCGGACGCGCAGCATCGGCATCCTTTCCGGGAGCCTGGCCCTGCTCGTCCTCGGCAGGCTGAGGATCGCGGGGACGAGGCCAGAGTTCGCCAGCGCGGACAACCCGACCGCGAGGCATCCCTCGCGCTTCACTCGCGGCCTCACGTTCCTCTACTTGCCCGCGGCGAGCGCGAGGATGCTGCTCTGCCCCAGCACGCTCAGCTTCGACTGGTCCATGGACGCCGTGCCCCGCGTCACCACCCTCCTCGACGCGAGAAACCTCGAGTCGGCCTTCCTCTACGCCTCCTTGATCGCCGCCTCGATCTGGACCGTGAAAATCCTCCGGCGGCCGCCCCGCCGCCTCGAGTTCGCCTCGACCCTCGCCCAGTATCCCCGCTCCGTCTCCTCGAGGTGCCCCGTGTGCGCGGGCAGGCGGGCGGGCGGCTGCCACACGGACGGGTGCCGGGCGGCCAACAACAACAACAACGGCCCGATCGGCACCGACTGCCACTGCGCCAAGAGATTGCCCAGCGGCGCTGCGTCGAGCTGGGGCCGCCGCGGGGGGCGGGCCGCGGCCGGCGGCGTCGCGGCCTCCCTCGGCTTCCTCGTGCTCCCCTTCCTCCCGGCCAGCAATCTCTTCTTCTACGTGGGCTTCGTGATAGCGGAGAGGATCCTCTACCTGCCGAGCGTGGGCGCGTGCCTGATCGTCGCCTCGGCCATCTCGGGCTGCTACCACGTGGCGCGGAGGCACGGGTCGAGGAGGAAGGGCAGGGCGGTCCTCGTCGCGACCGCCCTGCTCGTTTGCCTCATGTCGGCCAAGACCCTGTTGAGGAACGCCGACTGGTTCGACGAGGAGAGTCTGTACAGATCCGCGTTGCACGTCAACCCGCCGAAAGGTGAGCAACTCGGTTCGATCTTCTTGTTCGTGGGCGAGCGGGAGAGGGGGAAGGTAATAAAGATCGGTCGGTGGCGCGTGCAGGACGAATTAAAAAGATAACGGGTGTAATAAAGAGTCGCGTGCTAATGATAAACGAACAGAGGGAGGGCGACCGATGATCGAAACCAGATACGTCCGCGGGGGCGAAATATATGGGCCGGCGTAAAAATGAAATTCCGCGTATCGCTGCCGAGTTATACGGCGCCAACCGGCTATCCCCTTCTCATCTCCTATAAAATTCTTGGCCAACCTGGATATGTACGCGACATGCGATGATAGCGACTCCTACCTCCTCCCCGCACCTATCTTCCTTCCATCCCTTATCCGTTTCTGTTTTCACCTTTTCAAACGCGTTTAACACGCGTACTCTTTATCGAGAGGGTAAGTTTATAATAGCGGTGGTGTGTATACTCTTATCGCGAGAATCTCGTGTATCCGATAATGCGAATATATATTTATATTTATATCACTTTATATATATATATCTCACGAGTATTTCCATCTTCGCTTTTATAGGAATAAAATATCGCGTTTATTTTTCCCCCGTGCGAAAGAATGCATTTTTATTATTGCGGATTTATTCGGTAACGCTAATATTTTACGCGTCAAATTTCAATTTACATCTCATTCTCGCCGGATTTCGACTCGTTCCTAAATTGATAAATTGCGTCTCGTCAAAGACTTGTATCCGTAACATCATCGATGATAATCATTAACGTTAATTCTAAAATTATATTTTTGCCCCAATTCGAAAAATGAATTTTTATTCGATTCGATCGGCAGCTTATTATATGACGCGTTATGACGAATATGCTCCTCCGCTCGATCGATTCGCCATCCACACTTTGACGTATAATCCAGGATATTCGTATTCCCCCTCCTCTTCCGCGCTCGAGTTCGATGAATCGGTGATACGGTTCCTCCACCGACTTCCCCCTCGACCCTTTATCCTTCCCTTTATCCGTCTCTGTCCGATTTTTTGCCGCTTTTTACCCAGGTTTATCTCGTCCCAAGCCCCCTAATTACCCGTAGATGGGCCAACCCGAACACGATTATTAACGCAGTCGCCTCTGCGGTTTGCACCCGCAGCTCCCTCGTGCACGGCCAATTCCCTCTTCTTCGAAACGATGCTCCACGCTCGCTTCTTTTCGATGTTCGCGCGAAGGAACACCGCGATTCGACGCCGAAAACTCCATCATCCCTCTCTCTCTCTCTCTCCGACAAGCGTTTTAATTCCGATCGCGTGCGTTCCCTAGCGGCCATTCGCTAAATTTGCGTAACGAGAAACGGAGGAGGGAGAGACGGGGGCTCGAGATTATCGGTCACGAAAGAACGTGGCTTCGCCCAAGTTTAAACGAGCCCTCCAACGAATCCGACTAGCTCCACGGTCCATTCCCCTGCTTCGCGACTCTTCGCTTTTTGCTTCCCGCTCTTTCAAGTTGAAAAGTAGAGCCAAGTTGGACGTGAAACGTGGTTAGAAAGGTCTTCTTCGTCCGTTATTCCGTTCGTATCGATTCGAGAGAACGGTCGGTTATTTTTCTTTTTTTTTTTCTTTTCCTCGCACGAGAACTCGAGGTTCCTTCGAGGAGAGTGATTAAGCGTGTCCCGAGGCGGTTTCGAGCGAAAGAATCGAGGGCTCGATTTTGCGAGGATGGAGGAGGGTAGCGATAGCGTTAGCGAGCGTAAAATCGAGGCGAGGCGGCACGGAACACGCGCCGCGCCGCTCGATAGAATCGCGCGACGATGAAATATGCTTCGTGGCGATTTATCGCGTTTATTTATCGCCGTTGATTTCGAAATCACTGCCCGCTCGCAAGCTCGTGGATTATCGGCCGAGTTAGACGGGAATCCTCTATTTTTCCTTCTCGAAGGGAGGGGAGGAGGGAAGAAAATGAGAGCAAAGAAGGAGGCTTTCTTTTTTTCCACAGGCTTTTGGAGGAAGCGAAAGGAAGAAGGAAATTTGTCGGTTTCGGAACGAATCGTAAGATCTTGCACGAGTTTATCGCGCCAACGATTTTTCTTCCTTCGTTTTTATCTCTCCTTCTTTTGGCTTCGGATTTAACCATGGGAAAAATTTAACGAGAGGATAAATATTCTCGACAACGGGGCGAGTTCACGTACGCGAAGAATAAGCGGAGTAAGGAGAAGGACAAGTGGATGTGTGTAAAATTTGCAGGGCGGTGATGCGTAACAACGGATAATCATTTCTCGATTTCGTGCTCTCTTCCCGTATCTCGCATTCTCCCGTGTCCGCAAAGAGGCGAGCGCGCGCGTTTCTTTTGTCCGCCCCGTGACGTTCCATCTATCATCCGCTTCATTTACATCGCGCAGTCACTGCACGCTGCTCTCTAATTCGAGCGAGCGCGCGCGCCCCATTTCCCGATTCGCCACGCCACGATTGAAAAGAGCCGGCTAACTAGATCGAATCATCTCGATCGTGGGAAAAATGTGGAACGCTTTTCCCTATTTTTTTCTTTCTTTTCTTCCCTTTCTTTTTTATTTCTCTCTCTCTCTCTCTCTTTCTCTCTTTTTTCCAACCTCTGAGAGAAATCTTGAAAACGCGGCCTCGGTTTGTCGCTCGATATTTCTCTGGAAGAAGAAAGAAAAAAAAAAGCTGCCAATTAAAATCGCTCCCCGAGTTAAATTTGCGCGGACAAAAAACTCGTGATCGAGTTATATCCGCGTTAAAAAAATGTACGGCGAAGCGTTTAACGCGCTAATGAAAAACAATTTGAAGCGTTAAATTACAATTTTTAAATAATCCCCGTCGAAAAAGGGGGTGAAAGATCTCGTTACCGCGTTACTGCGTTAATTCGTTGTAACGCTTCCTTCTTCTTCTTCTTTAGGAAATCTCGTTTCCTCGCATTTTATAATTATCTGCGGTAGAATTTCCTATTCCTCCTTTCCCTTCCCCCAAAAAAATTTCCACCCTGCGCTCGAGACTGAACAAATTTCGAGCGATCGCTTCTCGATCACGGTTCAAACGGCTCGAAACGATTTTCCTTCGAGTCGGAAGGAAACGGAGCACGAAGGAAGGTCGAGGCAATTTTACGAGCGCGGATTCATTTATTACTCTTTGCTCGAGTAGCCATCGGTGCGTGGATCGTGAACGAGAGAGGGAGGGAGGGTCTGGAAAATGTTTTATCGCCGATATTGTTGGCCCAAGATAAAAAGCGGGAGAAGGAGGGGAGGGAGGGAGGGAAGAGTAGCAGCCGTGCTCGCTCCTCCACGATATTCCCGCTCTCCGGATCCCTGCCTGCCCCTCTTTTCGAGGCATCGCGTGTGCGCCCTGCTTTATTGCTCGTAAATAGAAAGAAACGGAGGGAAAAAGGACAAAGGGGGATGAGGCGAGGTCTCGACCCGTGGCTGCATCCCTGCGCCTTATTGCTTCTCGAGAGGAGCGGTGGCGCTAGCCGCGTTTAAAAATCTATCGCGAGAGGAGATGTATCGTTCTTCCGTGTGTACGTACGTTTCCGTTCGAGAATAAGTTGTACGTCATAGGAGAATACGATGGAACGCGTAACGTCCGAACGAAAGCAATAAAGAGAGGAACCACCAAACTACATTTTTCCTTCTCCGATTCTCTCTTCTAACGAGTATCCATTGTGATTGTTGCAGCTTATGGTAATTTGGGCAGCGTGCTGAGCGCCCAGGGACGCGTGGCGGAGGCGGAGGAGGCGTTCGTCCAGGCGCTTCGCTATCGACCGAACATGGCGGACGTACACTACAATCTGTAAGTACAGCCACGTGCTGCAGTCCGAATAATCCAATAATTTGCCATTTGCCTTCTCTCTCTCTCATCGATAATACCGATCTGACGACGCGATACACAAGCCGGATCAGCGGACGAGTAGTTCATCTAAAAATCCTCTCCCCCTTCGCTTTGATCCTCGCTCTGAAACGGCGAACAACGAGCCGGTTTATCCGGTTTCCCCTGTTTAATAATAAAATATATTTCGAAAGCGCATTTTCCAAAGCTTGGAGAAGGGAGAAGTTCGACAAAGAGAGTTTCATTATAGGAAAACTCTCGGTGGAAATCCAAAACTCTCCGTATATATTTCGTCATCCAAGATTTATGAGACGCCATACAATGGCGGAAACTTCTCCCCTCCCCTCATCTCTCTCTTTCTCCCTTGTCCCTCCAGTCGCTACGTGTCGCGAATCCCCGCCCCGCCCCGCCGATGTTCAAAATCCCAACATCCGAAATTCTGAAATCCCTCGCAGGCGCGAACCCTCGGGTTTCGAATTTCGCGACGGTCTCCTCGGCAACGGTAGCCCAAACTTCCGTTTCCTCCGCGTTGCTACGTGGCTGGTAGAAGCAGTGGACGCTGACCTCCTCCCTCTCTTCCCGAGTTCGGAGGAGAGGCCATCGTAATTTGCGTAATCCAAATGTTGCGGGCGAAGCGTGTTTTCCGCCGACTCGAGCGGCCGCCTTTTCGAAATGGCGGGGAAGGAAAGGCAAGCCGAGGAGGAATCCGAATCCGTTGGATGGACTCCGTTGGAAAGGTGTAGGTGTGAATCTCGCTAGGAATCGATTCCTGTTTACTACTATTGCGCGTAACTTGGCAGGAGGTCCAACGCTTTGCCTTATCGAGGGAGAGAGATCCTTCTCCCCCTCTTTCTCCTCCTCCTCCTCCTCCACCGAGTTTCGATCGGCGGTTTCGTCGTCGTGTTTCACTCGAGGGCAGCCTTGGAGGGAAGAGGAGGACGCGTGGAAGCTCGTCAAGTCGTGGCGAGTCGATAAGTGGCCGGTGGCCGTCCCTCTGCGATAAGCCCGCCGCTCTCCACGTAACATACGCTCGTCGGTGCAACGTGGTTATCCATTATCTCTGACCGTGAGAGCTCGATATTCGCCCTTCTTTTTCGGGGCAAGGATCGTTCCTACGTTCGAAGCGTAGTTTCAGAGTAATCGTTTCTCCAAGAGCGCTCTTTCATCGATCCTCGATCCAACAAGACCAGAGTTGTTCGACCCGTTATTTCGCGACAAAAGGAAAGATGTCCATCGACGGACGTCGGGAACGATCGATGGACGACGAGAACGAGAGAACCAAGCTGCGGTGTCGCCTCGACAGGATTTCACGCTTACCTGTGTCTTCCGCGATTTGTCCCCGCACCGACCGTCGATTTCCAGCGATGGATGTTGATTTATTAAAACTCGATCGTGGCCCATCCATCAACGGCGAATCGGAAATTGATCGAGCGTCCTTGCCTCGACGAAAAAAAAAAAAAAAGAAACTCGCTCTCGACAACGGATAATTTTTAAGCGGTTGCTCGATTGTCGGGAATCGAAACGTAATTGGCCGATGAAGGGGAGGGGAAAGTATGGAAAGTGGAGGGAGGAGGAAAGAAATATAGGCGCAGCACCGTGACACGTTAATTAAGCGTCGAACGAGAATTATTGGCCGTTTCACAGGCGGGCCGGGTTGGCGGATACGCCAATGGCGGTAATTACTCGACGGTAAATAGAATCAGTTGATTCGGCGGCGAAATTGACACCGAGTTCAAAGGAGGGTCGTGCGCCGCTTAATTGTCGTCGCGACGCCGGAGGTGCGACGCCGTGGTTACACGGTTGACGTTAAAGCAAGCATCTGTGCCGTTGCGGCGCATCGACGCGCGAAACTCCCTCGACGGAGAGAGAGACAGGTGCGCACCGTATCGCACGCGTACACCGAGTGACATCCACGCGGTATCAAGCTGCACGAGGGGGCGTTGGAAGACGGGCGGGGGCGGCTGAGTGCGGCTCCGAGCGCAATTGAGGGTTTTCATAACGACGCCGGTGGCGCGAAATCGCGAGCCGTCGGCGAAAACGCTAACGAAATCAAACAAGCCGCGATCCGAGAGGATTAATTTGCCCGTTGTCTCGATGAAATTGACGCGAGAGAGAGCTGCGCCAAGGCGAAGCTAATTCGTCAAACGGTGAAACAATTCGCTTCGAGCGGCAGCCTCTCGTCCCGCGAACATCCCTCGTTCAACGCGTGTAAATATTTACGATATCTTGTTCCGAGGTTGGAGTTAAGAGTGTCGTTTGTCGAGATTCGAGAAAAAAAGGAAAAGAAAAAAGAAAAGGAAGAGAGGCAGTGTAAGAGATCCATCTTATCCGTTCGATCTTCTCGATCGTCTCGAGTGTAATAAACGCGGCGATAGGAAAACATCGATCGTAAAAAAACTGTGCTCGATCGTGCTGTTAAGCGTCGGGCGGGGTGCGTGGGGCAAGTTTTTCTTGTTTTCGGGGAAGGGGAGGAATTAATGGCAGTTTCCGGGGAAAGTCAATATCGAGGATGTCGTTTGTCGGGCGGGAGAAGAGTCGTGGCGAGACTGGGAATTGAAAATGGAAGGTTGCAAGAGACGACGAGAGACGAGGAACGTGGTTAACGAGGATAATGACGAGAGGACGCGTGCGATCTTTCTTCTCTTGGAATTTCGCAGGGACCGACGTAGGGACCAGCTGTTTTTGCGCGTCGAAACGTGGCGATAAATTTCGCCTGAAACTAAAAAGAGAAAGAGAAAGACATTAAACAGAAATTAAACGCTACATCGAATCTGTACTTCGTCGAACGATGGATACAACGATTCGAAATGAATTGGATTACGCGCGATTGATTTTGCCGAACGCAGTCGAATAAACAAGATCTCGCCGCTCTCTCGGTTTCTAACGCGATGGAGGTGGTTGGTTATCGAGCTAGTTTTTGGGGGAGGGGTGGAACGCGAATCTACCATCCGCACACCATCTATTTTCCTCCCGGTTTGGTTAATTTGCATAGGGGCCAATCGCGCCGCCCCCGATATATCCATGCTTGTAAAATGAAACGCAAGCAGTGTCGGACGTTTGATCGATCAGCCCCATTCAAAAATTGACATCCCGATGTTCCTATTACGAATGACACATCGGTGTACGCCGCTTTTTACACACATATATGTATATATATATACACACACACACACACACACCAGGTAGAACGAGGAGAACAATCGCGCAGCAACGGCAAGATTCCAACACCGGTTTAAAATTCAAACAGCGCCTTCATCCCGGAATATAAAGCACGTTCCCAGAGATTCCAGCGGAATATAACGTTTCTTGAATATGAAAACGACTCGACTCCTGACGTTTCTCGCAGGATTCCTCCCTCCCTCTTTTTTTCTCCGTAACAAACACGATCAAAGGGAGGAGGCGTGACGGGATGCTCGATATTTAATCGTGGAAACGATTCATCGAGGAGGCAATGCCATCTCTCGGGCGGAAGGGATGATCCTCCCTCTCGCAGGAGTCGAGTCCCTAGAATTGGCAAGGCGAGGGCTGCGAATTGAATGGGAAATTGATGGGCTTCTGCCTGTCGGCCGTATACGCCGCGTATATCCGCCATAGAACCCCCAACTAGATTCCGTTCTGTCCTCCTCTCCTATATACCACCCTCTACCTCGAAGCGTCGCTCCACCCCACCCTCTCTGCACACCCTCTCCGTAGTCCTCTCTGCATACGGAACGCCGCCAAGGTGTACGTATGCATGTATGCGCCGCGTGCGTACAGATGCACCGGCTAGCCGAAGTAAACCGTGGTCGGCCGTTTGTCGACGTTGGTGTTTACCCATGCTGACCGCTTGAATATGTATCGTCCCGCCGGCGCTTTGATTGTACGCCTTCGCAATTTGCATACGGAAGCGTCCACCCTCAAGACGCAACAGCCGCCTGCGTCCACTGCTTCCGCCTTCCGTCTGTTTTGCTCCGCGCGCCTCTCCTATATTGGACGGACGTGTACCAGGTGTGCGTGTATACACCTGTTGGTATACAATGGAGCAGAATGGACGGAGCCGAGGAGGTAGGTTTAACTAAAATCCGACTCCGGTTGGAAAATCTGTGGCAGCAGAGGGAGGAGGAATAGGAGGAACGTGCAAATCTAGACTTATCCGTCTCCCAGGAACAAAGGTATCGTCGCCCCTTCGCAGGCTAGACTCCTCTCCTATCCTATGAACTTTATCCGAGGCGAACACGGGCGAACGTGGAGGATCCGGAAACGCTCCAACTTAAAGCACCACCGGTGTCGGTGGTTAGTACGTAAAGGTGTTATCTCGGGTTTACGTCGACTGTTATCAGATACCACGTCGCCGGGAAACCTAGTTATATCCGAGCGTTGAGCGCGATTCCACGAACAACCATGCCTCCCATATTCCACGCGATCCCCTTACTTTGAATCTTCTTCGAAATCTCCGTTTCGTGTATATATATATGTATAGAGAGAGAGAGCGTTAGTTTATTGAATTCAGCTCGTTTCTCGTTATTCTTAAAGAACCCACTCTTTCCACGCTGCGTAATAATAATAATTGCAATTTACGTTTGGTTTCGGTTCCGAAAGCGTACTTATCCGCGGATCGAGGCGTTGAAAAATCATGGATTAATAGATCCGTGGCGTCAAAGTCGGGCAAAAGTTGGCAGAACGGTGGCAATTATCGTGCACGAGTTGCACTTTGCGGCCCACTTTACAGGACAATGCTCAATTAGTTCAATGCGCGTTGGACCGTGGAATTAAGTGGCGAGAGAGAGGGAAAAAATTCAGTGAATTCGTATTTCGGTTATAAATTTCTTTCCTCTCCCTTTCTCCTCTCCCCGCGGAGCCAGCCCCGTGGCGCGAAACACGTTGCTCGAAAACGAGTTGCGTGCACGGTGGAGATACGTAACGGATACGTAACGTCTGCCTCCATTCGATCCAATCGTTTCTTTAATGCCATGATAAACGTGTACGGTTGAATGTACGGTTCGAATGAAACTTTGTTCTCCACTTGTTGCGCCCAACATCGCTCCGTGTTACTCCACAACCATATTGCACAACCCAAGTCTTGGAAACTTGGTTCGCGAGCGTGCACGTCCCGGGATTGGCAACAATCTTTTCGGATCTTTCGAAATTTCGAGAAAATCGATATTTCCCTTTTTCGAAATCGTCGAACTTGTTCGAAAAATATGACACAATTTCTCGATTTTATGTACTAATAATTATACTCGAAATTGATCGGGCGAATAAGTTGGCCGAATTAATTTCGAGACACGCGCGAAACAATTGGTTCCATTTATCGGTAATCACGGTTTTCAACTCTATTTCCCTAATAGGCCGATGCGCGTGCACACGCGCGTTGTATTTCCGTTAATTTTTAATACGTTCAATGGTTATAGCCGAAACGTGACTCGAACTGTAACAGTCCGCAACTGCGTTTGACGGGTACGGTTATCTTTCAATTTGTATGAATGGCCCCGATTAAAGCGAGCCAACCGACGGTTTACCTCAATGGGAATAATTGGTGCCGATCGAGTGAAATATTTGCGTATCGATAGGCGGGTAACGGGTATTGCTTTCAAAGAGATTTTACCCGTAATTCGCCATAATGCAGTTCTGTGATTCGCTTACGCGTCAACGTCACCAACGAGGATCGGGGTGGACAAGAGGGGATATTAATTCCATAGGAGGAGGATTATAAATATCTCTCTTCGAATAGCTCCTTCGGAAAAAGACACTGATCTCTACCTCGTTCGATTCAATATTTTATCGCAAGGGTACAATTCCGTAGAAGAAGAACAAGAAGGGAACGTTACGAAACGTTAATAGCGATTGTCCCGATTCTCCTCGTCGTGGCGCGTATTCAGTTCGAGTTATCGTTTATCGAGAAGCTTGCGCTAATTTGGAAGTCGGGAGAAGACGGATTGGAACGGGGAGCACGATGGACAATCGCGAAAGACGGAAACTTTCCACCCCCTCCCCTTTCTTGGCATAGTTTGACGCGTTTCCCTCGGGCAGAGGAGGAGGAGGAGGAGGAGGAGGAGGTTTAGAATGGGACACGACAGGAGGTTTGGGGGCGGCGGAAATGCTCGTACTCGACGGAGCCAACTTTGAACGTTGGTGTTCGTTCGTGCAGCTGGATGCAGCTCGAGGAGCGAAACTGGAGCGAGGTTAAATAGCTGCGAGCTTTCTCTCTCTCTCTCTCATCTTCTTCGAAAATTGTGAAAATCGGAGAAAGGAAAAAAGAAGAAGATGGGCACGTAGGTGTGAGAAATCGGATCTCGATCTCGCGAGCGGAAAGAGAAAAAAAGAAAAGCGGAGAGGGAGAGATTGGTAAAGGTGAAGGATCTAATTTAGGAGTGGTGGAAAGTTGTTCGCGGAATTTGATCCCCAATACGAAAAAGGCAAACTTTAATGAGATCCAGGATCGTTTATGGATCAATTTAAACTTGGCTTTATCAAATTTCTTCGAATTAACGCCGTGGGAAATGAAGTTTGGATCGCAAGTTGTGAAATCATCATCGTTCAAAGGTCAACATTAGCGGTATTTTCGGCATCGTGTTCCGGAGGTGGGAGGGGGTCAACAAAAGCGCGGAGGAAAAAAAAACTAAAGTTAGACCAAACTTTCTCTAAAGGTTACTTTAAATAAAACTTGAAATAGCTACTCCGGCGTTTCGAGTTCTTTCCTTCCTTCCTTCCTTCCTTCCTTCCAGGATTTCCAAGAATTTCCCAACGCCAAGTATTTCTATGGGGAGGAGTTCGAATGGGAAGGCGAAAGGTCAAACGCAAACACGTTTAATATCGTCTCCCGCGCGGAACGAAAAATAACCGACTCCGATGCGGCTCCGTTCTCCTTTCTCCAGGAAGAAACTTGGAAAGAGAGGCGAAAAAAGCTCTTCGAAGAAGCGATTCCTCCTCGTATTCCTTGTATTAAAAAACGAGCATCGCCACTTGAAATCGCTCTCTCGTTTCTTCCGAAGAGAACTCTTCGTCTTCGTCGTCGTCGTCGTCGTCGCGTGATAGTTCGATACGTTAATCCGTTAAGTCGGAAAATTTATCGAGTCGAAACTCGGTTTAATCCGGGACCGATGTAGACGCGGCCAGACCGAGTTGTGTAGCTCCCCTTGTAACCTGTACTGTAATGTACACCGAGAGAAGACAGATACGAGGCTCAAAGGGCGGGAGAGAGAGCGAAGAAGAAGGGAGGAGAAGGAGAGTGGAGAGGTTTGGAGACCTTAAAAGCGACAAGAGCGAGCCGAGCCGTGCCTGTCTTCCGAGTTATCTCCGGGACGCGACGTCTTGCCGCGCTCTCGAGGCCTGTCAAGGTGAACCAACTTCATGAATTAATTAGTCGGGGAAACGACGAAAAGAGAGGTGTACCTGACCACTGCAAGTGGCTATAAAAGGTTTCCCCGCTCTCTTAGACGATCGCGTGCACGTGCAGGTAGCTGTGTGTGCGCGCCAAGAGAAGGGTGAAGGGTGTGTTTGCGAATTGGCTAAACGAGACAAATTGTACGTAGCCGACGAATGGAGCAACCGCGCCGCCGTGTTCGGACAATGGTGCTTTAACTACGGAATTCATGAATCGTCGATGACTTGGCTCCAATCGTGTATATATATATATATATATCGTGCACCGATTGGAATAACAAAGGAAAGAGAGAGAGAGAGAGAAAGGGGGAAGACGTTGAAAACGAAAAGAAAATCCGGATACAATCCGGGATTTTAGAAATGCGGGGAAGAAAAGGAAGAAAGGCGTCCCTCCCCCGAGGAGAAAGTTGAAAATACAAACGTGGAAGAAACTGAGCGGATAAACGTTTATCCAAAGTCAAAGTAGATATACGTATGGTCTTGGAAGATGAAACGATAGCGAATAATGCACGTATATCCGCGCGAGTCATCGATACCGTCTGACTCGGTTCGCGCAAGCATAGACACGTGTATAAATATAAATCTGGAAAATGAAAGGGAAGGAAGGAAGGAGAAGGCACACGTAGGGAGGGGGTCGAAGATAAAGGAAGTTCGGAGTGTGTGCTCGACCCGGATACCAGCCGCGCGCCAAAGTTTTCGAGAGCTATCCCCGACGCCACCCCGGGGGATCGAGCTACGCATACGATCCTCCCTCTCTCTTCCTCTCCCACGAATTCTACCCTCCACGTTTCTCGAAAAATCCTCCTCAAAATTCCGCGGAGAGGGAAATTTTTCTCGAATCTTTCTCCTTTCCACGTCGCCTATTATCCAGCAGCGCGGAAACAGATTTCGCGCGGATCCCGTCCTACGAGCAGAGTTTCGTTTCATCAGGAATCGCTGGCCGATCGCCGACCATCAATGGAGAATCCGTTCCGCGGTTTACAATCACGAAACAAATTTTGATCTCTCGTCTCCCCTCGATTGTCCAAGGACTCTTCACCCCCTTTCCTCCCCGAAAAGCCACCGACGAAATGGTGGTCGAGGGAAAAATCGATTACCCGGAGTGTTCAGAGATCCAGAAGGCTTAATCGCCTTTCTCGATACTCGTCAACGATAGAGTTTCCGGCCACGCAACCCGAATCGAGCAACGCTCTCTCCCCTTCGAACAAAGGGAATACGCCGTTACCTCAATTTTCTCTCTCTCCAAGACAATCTTCCTTTCTTTTCCCTAAAAAAAAGAGAAATTGCAATTCTAATTCCACTGTTTCCCCTAGAATTATCCCTCTGGAATATAGGACGCGTTTCAACGTTGTTTCGGCGCACGGGCACCGTTGTTGCGGGGAGGAAGAGAGGCGGTGGGAGCTAGTGATAGTAAATAACTTCCGGATCGATACCGTTTGTTTCGCGCGCTCGCGACGCGCTCGCCCTTCATAAATTTTCAACAGGGGAAACCGTTGGCTCGGGCGGAATATAACGAGGCCGGCACGAAATCGCCTCTCCTCCCATGCCTCTCCTTCCCTTATCCAGCAGCGGTGGATCTTTGAAATTCCAAGTCGGTGGAGTATTCGGTTCCAATAGCGAAGTCGCGATATCACGGTCAATTTGGCGAGTCCCGAGATGGAAGGAGAGGAGGGGGAAACGGCTCGCACGAGGCTGGGCCTATGGGGCACGGGCTGTCGTTCGTGCACGCCGAGCGAACCGTTTGCGCATCGGGCGGCGGTGGCCGCTTGTCAGACGGCAATGTCTGATAATACAAAGCCCCATACCGCGTTCGGCCTTCCGTCCTACAGCGGCGCAATCAGTACGAACAATCAGTTTGCGGAATAGCCGCCGGTGGACACACAATCGGCGTCTTCCGGTGATTCACCGGCTTAAAATACGATTATAATTCCCTTTTGTCCCCTAAATCGTCCTGTCGCGCGTGTATCTCCCCCCTTTCCTCGATCAAACATCCCACCCGATATATTCCATCCCAGATACTCCGCCCTCGTCAAAAGCGAGGAGGAGGCACTCGGAATCGGCTGCCTCGAGATTCCACTTGGTCGCAGGCGAACGCTCCGGTCATTGGTCCGATCGAGGGCTCTCTTCCTCCCCGCATATTTTTCCTTTCGTTGCGAGTACTTTCTTTCTTCTTCCTTTTTCTCTCTCTTTCTTTTACCCGTCCTTCGCCTCCCCACGAGTACTTCGTATTCAAGACGCGTATTAAAACGATATGTATATATATGTATATATCGGGAGGAATTTTCCAGCCGATGCCTTCTCCGCTCGAAATAATAACACTTGCTGGAAATTCGTGATTTCCATTCCGAGGCAAGTAGCAGAAATTAGGTCTATTTCGCGACGGAAATGATGGGAGAATCCTCTCTAGACTCGACACGCATCGCCTTCCCCCGATTCGATTCGATTCTCTACCCACCCTGTCTCTCTTATCGCTCCCCTCCCCCTGTGCACGCACGTACACGCGCCCCAAAGTTCCCCCCTCTCGATATCTGCCCGATGATCCTCCTATCGTATCGTGTCCGCTATGCATCCGTGGATTTCTCCGTGAATCGAAAATGGCGATTACGCTCAAATATCAGCGAGATAATGCAACGAATCGACGGCCAGCCTCTTTCTATTGGCGAGGCGGGTCGGATTGAATGCGCGACGGGACGCGTACGCTTTGCGTCAAAGGCTCGTTCCGGGCGGAAGATCGCGGGGTTTAGAATCGCCGTTATCGTTCGATGCGTGGTTTCCGCACAAATCGGTAATTAGTATTCCGAAATGATAGGGGGAGGGGGAGAGAGTTGAATGGTATCGGGGCGTTGCGAGTGTGGCGCTTCGAATTTAGCGGCAGATAGCCCGGTCGAACGAAAGTGAAAAGGCAGATTACGGTTCCAAGGAAGAAAGGTTGGAATGGAAATTTGGAAAATTTTGAGGATTTGACGCGCGCTTTTGGACGTCGTTCGGTCTGGAGACGTGCGTCAGTTTTCGAAAACGACGGTATTGTTAAGAGAAGAGCGATCAACCACGCGTCTAAAAATTGACGCTAAGCTTGACGAGGTACAATTAAAGTTAGAGAGGATCCCTCTTTTCGCCTCGCGTAACTCTGTTTAACTTAAATTGCTTCCAACTCGATGAGCACAAATAAGCCGGCGATGTTTTTTCCGCGCCAACTTTCCGCGCGTTCGCCTCCAGAATCGAGAACTGTATTAACAGGGCGGCGAGAAGTTATTTATTTCCCGCGGCGGTCCGAAAATGATGGACACGGGTGTCGAGGATGTAATCGCGTTTCGTCGAATCGAATGGATATTTGTTTTAATATGGCGCGGCGGACAGGAAGCTCGCGTAAATCCCGCCGAGTATATCGTCCTCTGTATCGCGATATCGCAGAAATTGAATTAATAGGCGTCGAATGCGCGTTACAATCTTTCTCCCCCTCTCGTCCTGGAATCGATACCTCCCCGATTCCGAGATTACCGATCATAAATCTCCTCGATACCCCAAACCTGCTCGCGTCCCCTTCGAACCGCTTCGCTTTTTAATTATTCAGTCGCGTCTTACGCCACCTCGTCCCCATCGCTTCGAATTTTACGTCTCGTTAACTTTGGAAAAGGCTGTTTGGGAGGCTGTCCCGCGGTCCGCGCATTCGTGCGCCAATGTGATCGATAAAAAAATACGCGGGGATGTACGTAGATCCATGGTAAATAATCGCCTATAAGATAAATCGAAATCGCCTATCTCTCGATCGTATAATGCGGGCCTGGATTCGAGCGGTGGTCCGCTAATTGCGCGCGTTGCCCCATTTAAATCGGTTCACCGCGAGGGATCTAATCGTCGCGCCGATTTCGCTCATTCCGAAAACAGCTGTCGACTTTTTCCACGAAAATCGGATGGTATCCTTTCCGTGTCCTTCGGCGGATGGAAAGAAATGGATGGAGCGCGGTCGCCTCGTCGATCGGGGGTTGATCCGTTAAAGGGAGACCGGTCTATTATCGTAATCTCGTCGATCGATAACAACGGGCATTGGCCTCTCGGTGAAGCGGTCCTCCTCTCCCCTCTCCAATCCATTTGCCTCTGATTCTCGAGCGCATCGATCGAGCCTCTCGCATCCTCGGATTCCAAGGCTGCTTTACTGGACCTCTCTCGTTACCAACCGACCCGAATCGCAACCGCCGATTTCGCTCCCATCCAATAGTCTACCTTCTCGATGTTTGGTTCTTCGAAATTCGACTCCGTCTTATCGAATTGAAACGCGATGGGAGAAGTTTCGAAATCGAGTTTCAATCGTCGAACGCGCTCGACAGTCGCCGATAATCGGCAGAATCGAATAGCGACCGGGTTCCCCTTGTTTTCTCGTCCGGCGCGGAGAATTTTTCGTCGCGTCGTTCAAATTCCACGCGACGCCGACAGCCGCAACCCTCGCGTCTCGACTCGTTCGATGTCGATCGAACGAGAAAAAAAGAGAAAGAAAGAAAACTGGAAAAGCGTTAAAAAGGGGAGCTGGTCGCCGAGGAGGTGGTCGAAAAGTTGCGCCTCGTTAGAAGAACTTGCTCGATCGGAAGAGGACCGTGGATGAGGGAAAAAAGGAGGGAAAGGAAAAGATGGAGGAAAGCGTTAATTTGCGGCAGTGGTCCTCGAGACCAGAAGCTATTACGGCGAAGCTTCTTAAGGGAAAGTTGCGGAATCTTAGAGGTTGCTCGAGCCCTGCCTTAATAAGAGCCTTAACATCCTGTCTATAAATTTTAAGCGATGTAAAATTAGCGCGAAAACCCATCGTGTCCGTCCCTCCCTCCAACCTTTTTCCTCCCCTCGAATCGGCTGGAATAATAGGTTTCAACCGGTTCTCCTCCTCTCTCTCGACTCCTTGTCCTCGCCCCTTTCTCCACCGAAGTCGTTTATTAACCGGTATTCCGCCGGGAGTCGGAAGGTAATTCGAGTCCGAACACGCGAATGAAATTGGGTCATACTTGGCGGACCGGTTGTACCGTTGCCACGAGAGTGTCACGAGAACGCGGTGTAAACGATGCGAGGAACGTGAGCGGAATAAACGTGAAACGCCGCGAAACGGAGAGAAAGATAATTAATAACGATCGCCTCTTCTCTCCTCCAGCGATCACGGTTGAAACTGCCGCGATGTCCGATTCGATCGATTCGACTCCAATTCCCTCCCTGGATAACGTTGGGGGCGAGCGAGGGAGGGAGAGAGAGAGTTGCGCGCGATTCCATCATCGTATCATCGGGTATCCCTTATCGGGAGGGAGATGCACGGGATCTCGAGCGTGGAGCGTAACGAAACGTGGGCCAACGTGATGCGGGGTAGAGCGAAGATAGAGCGGCCATGCGGGAAGCATAATTTTCGAACCGACAGACCGGCCAATTCGGTTTCGCCCGGCCGAGCGAAATTGAATCCGATCGTCTCGAGGGCGGTCGTCGTGACGTTCATCGAACCACGGTGATCGACTCGTCGTCTGTGATCTTTGAAAGTAGAGGAAGGGACGCGAGAGACGGTTTTTCGCGCGAGCGAAATGAACAATGGCGGAGGGAGGAAGAAAGGGTGGATGGAAGCGGAGGGGAGGAAGGAAGGGGAGGGGGTCCGCGCACGATTTACTTTGCAAAACGACGGTGGAACTCGGAGTAAACTCGGAGGCGCCCCCGATACGACACTCCCGTCTGAAAACTTGGCCAATAAGCGGCGAAAACAAGAAAGAGGCGAGACCCCATGGGGAGGTCTGCGTAAAAGCAAGAGCAGGTAACGGGGTACGGTTCAAAACAGTCGAATATATTATTCCGGATCGACGCCGTTGCTTCTTCGAGGGATTACCGTTTACCGCCAACTTTTGAAAAAGTACACGCGAGAAATTTTTCCCTCCTTCTCCCCGCGAATCGTCTCCCTTTGAATTTTTGCCCTCGCCCTTCCTGGAACTCGTGGAAGATCGTTGCGTGAGCGACGTTTAAGCAATTTTCAAGCGGCAATTGAATAAAGCAAGCGCGGGAACGGGACGGAGGCGAAATTGCGAGGCAATTGTTGCACGGAAACGAGGCGGGGCGCAAAAACAGCGGTGCGCGATGACCGAGCGCGCGCCCGTCTGAATAATATATAAAGTTCGCGTGACTCGCCTCTTTATAACGCGACGGGACGTATCGCGCCGGTTCAACCGCATTTTCGCGTCTCGGTTACGATATCCCCCGGGAAGGTATCGAAAAAGAAGAGGCGGATTATCAATTTCGAACGATTGGCAAGTCAGTTTCTCGTTTCGAAGAAATTTCGATTTATCGTCTTATCCGTTTCAGCCAAGTATCCGTTAATTCGATCCAACTAAATTGTCGAAACGTGCTCTCCAGTTTATGCTCGTAAACGCGGTAAAATCGCGAGAAGATCGATGTGTGTCGTTAGGAATCAACAAAGACGTCAGGCTTGGGGATATTTTCTGCCCGGCCACGAGACGCGCGCGCGCGAAAGCGTGGAAAAAAGACAGGACTTAAACGACTCTCTCTCCCTCTTTCCACTCGTTCATAAATCACGAACGTCGCTCGCGTCGATTCTCTACGAGTCGAATTTTTTTCCCCTCTCCTTCCGTACGCGTTCACCTCGAAGGGAAAGTTTACACGGTAAAATTTAATCGTTCGCAAGGGAAATTCTCTCTTCTTCGTTTTTCATCTTTCAAGGGGAAATTTCGAAATCGAGCAAAATTACGATCGCCGCCGATTGAATTTTCATTCGCTTCTCCTCCTCTTCGAAAAATCGAAACGATGTAAAATAGCGGGGAAAGGCGAGAAAAGCGATGGACGTCATACATATATGTATGTAGGCCGATCCATGGCCGATCCTAATAAAAAAACGGCATGCGCTCGAGTTATTGGCCGTTTTGAATAGCGGGCAATTTGGCGGTAAGGCGAATGTGAAAAAGGAGAGGAAGAAGGGAAAAGGGTGCATCGGAGCGCGATAAGGAAGGACGCGGCGGTCCTCGAAGAATACAAAGGTCGATACGGGGAGGACGCGATTGGTTTTTCCGCCAGGACTCGAGCCTCTGTGGAAGCAGCTGCTCCCTCCCTGGTGGCGAGTCGGTTGGCAAGGTTCCCGCGTTCGAGTGGGCATTCGCGGGGGAGCCAACCGACGCTCGAGAGGGAAGCGAGTCCGCCGACGGTGGAACCGATCCTAAAATTCCGTCGCGGCTGGTTGGAAAAGCGTTCCCTCCCGGAGGAAGGACGAAAAACTTGAGGCGGGATCGATCATCGTCCGTCCGTCGCGGAACAAATTAATCAGGCCATTCGTTACACCTGTCATTTACACGTTTCGTCGGCGAACGAGCCGTTACGAAAGACTCTCGAAACCGCTCTCACCCGATCCGAGAAACGGGTTTTACATTATAGGGCGACCACCGGTCCGACGGAATTCAAACTCGCTGGGGAAAAAACATCGATCGACGTCCATTCGCGTTCTTTCGCACCATCTTTCGCCCCTCCTTCCTTCCACTCGCTTTTACTCGCCTATATCGTTTATATATATAAATGTAGTTGCAGTTTGGAAGCGCGAAACCCGATCGAAAATTGAACGGATCGGTGGGGGTGGCCTTCGATTCGCTACGCTCCGCGCGGAAGAAGAATCGTTGGCGGAATCCCGTAGTGGAAAAAAGCGAATAGGGAGGCGCTCGATGAAGCGTGAGCTGGTCGTTGGGAGGGCAACGTGTGCAACGCGGCGAGAACGCGGCTATAAACGATAAACGTCATATCGTTGGTTGCACGTTGCGCGAACCGAATCTTCCTGTGCGCGCACCACACGCTTCCATTGCCCATTATTCGAGGCGTACGCGCGTTCACGCTTTTCCCTTTTGCGAATCCGCGTGTGAGTGTATATATATACATGTCTATCTCTCTCTCCCTCTCTCTGCCGGCAGCGCGACAGCAAAGAACGGTAGAACGCGCTCATATACAACGGGCTCGCGAGGATATTATCGCGGAGCGCTGAGGAAACAGCGTTGTACGAGCGCTAATGCGTCGCTTCGATCCGCAACAGAGCGGTGCTCCGCGCTTCTCCGTCGAGGCTCGCTACCTCGATTCCACCAGCTCCAGCTGCAGCCACAGCAGCTGTCGGTCGACTCGGCTGCCGTGTATCGATCGGTTCCACGACCACCGTGAATCGCGTTTCCACCGCAGCCACAATTCCAATCCTTTCCTGTCCTTCCCTCCTCCCTTGTCCTTCCTCCGCGCATCTCTCTCTCTCTCTCTCTCTGTTATTTCTTTCTCTCTTTTCTTTCTTTTTCTTCTTTTCCACTCGCCTTATGCCCCTTCCCCTCCCTCCTCCCTTTCTCTCCCTCCCCAGCCTCCTCTTTCTCGTTTCTCTGGCGTCCTCCCTCCCTCCTCCTCCCCTTAGAAACTTTTTTACGTCGAGAAATGAAAAAAAATCGGAAGGAGAAAACCTAGGATTAGAAGTAGAGCGCGATATTCCAGCTGGCCGTTGGCTAGATTTCGAATCGAGTTCCCGAACCGAGACGACCGGATCCGGTTCGAACGGACCACGATGGTGGACCACGAGCACCGATGCCGGCCTTCCCCGATGTTCGATTGATTCAGGAGCGTAGACTGTAACGGGAACCGGTGTCTGACCGTATCACCGGTGTGCACGCCGCCCGTGCGATTCCCAATACGAGACACCTCGACAATTTCCATTGGAACGCATCTGTGGCTTCTGCCCCCTCTCTCTCCTCCCTCCGCGAACGAGAGAGGATCGTTAAAACCCGTAGGAGGATCGTAGAGGCCGTAAATCGTGGGTCGTTACATTTCGGAAGCGGCGTTACGAGGATGGAAAGATCCAATTATCGAGCGCGCCAGTTCCCCTCTCGCGTCAATCTCTGGCCGCGCGTTAATACGAGGTTCGTAACGAGAGAAAGGAGGCTTGGAAACGAGCCTTGCGACGTCGATACGACCGCCGATACGACCGCAGCCACGCCGACGTGGTGGAACGACGCGCGAGGAGAAGCGCCGCCCAACGACAACGGCCGATCGTCGCGACGCCATCCCCCATCGATGGCCACCGATCGGCCGAATTGATTCTACGCCACGATTCCCTACCGTCCTCTTCTCTCGTCGTTAACATTACGCCCCCTGTTACGGTTATTGGATGGAAGAAGGAACCGTACGCTTGGAAGCTTTTAGGGGTCGAACAGGGAGGAAACGTGTTTCCCCCCCTCTTTTTATTAGCGATATCTCCGAAGGCGCAAGTATTCCGTTCCGTTCCGTTTCTTTCGTCTGATCTCGGGATTACGTGCATCCTTGCGTGGGTAAAGGGGCCTCGATCGATCGAATCGTGTTTTCAATAATACTTCGATAAGATTTGGAAACGTTCGAGGGAGCGTGATTCGAGCGAGGCACATCAGAATCTTGAATAGCTTATTGCGAACATCCAGTTACCAGTTGCGGGTGCGATTATCGAGCAACCCCCTCGCAATATCCGCCAGCGATAATTATAGATGTATCGGATTATCGGAGGGGGAACAATGCGAGGACGAGGACGTGCGAGTTATCGGCTGTCATTCCCGGTTTCGGATACCCCCCGGTGCTATCGATGCGTCAGACTCGTTAACGGGGCGGGGGCAAGGCAAAGCGCCGCGTGTCTTTATCGAGACTTTTATTCGTCCCTGCGCAATCCGAGTCATTAAAGTCGCGTAACAACCGAAATCCATCCCGTCGGTTTATCGTCGATGTAACGATTTTCCCGCTCGACGATCAACGAACCGTGTTGTTTCGTCTCTCTGCGTCTTCCCCCTATTATTCAACGATCGAACGTCCCCCTCCCCCCGAAAACTAATCGCATTAGCGGCTGTCAACTTCTCGAAAGAATCGCCCCCATCGACGATATATCGAGGCTCTCGCGGCACGAGTTATGCTCGATCGGGAAACAACAGTCATCGATTTAACGGCGCGTCCGCTTTGCTCGACCTCGAGACGAGGGAA
The DNA here is from genome assembly GCF_029169275.1 of Apis cerana. Lineage (NCBI taxonomy): Eukaryota > Metazoa > Arthropoda > Insecta > Hymenoptera > Apidae > Apis > Apis cerana. The sequence continues at coordinate 11,517,179 of NC_083855.1, read as the reverse complement.
TAACGTAACGTCTCTTCCTTTCACCATCGGTTGGAACAGTTTCACCACGATACCGAACGTTTTCCGGCGGGGTCGAGGATCGTATTTCGAACGTTTGCACCAATTTGCGCCGTCCTTATCGCTCGTCCGCTCTGCTCCCTTCTCGCCCGGCGCGTTCCAATCCCATCCGACCCCACCCCATCCCTCCAGCGGCGGTGGATCCAGCGGTGAACGAAGCGAACGCGCACGCATCGCCGGTAATATTTTCGAGGCGAGCCGGGGACGCGAGAAATATTCCAAGCTCGCTTTGTCATCGAGACCGGCGATCGGCCAACAAAGCCGAGCGTGTTGGGGAAATGTCGCTGCATACCTGGGCCCGGTATGGTCGCCCGTTACGCGGACGACACTGCAAATAATAGAGCGCGGAGGGGTCGAACAATGGCCGAACAATGTATTTATTTTAACAATCGAACGATCCGCCGCGGTCGTTTTATCCGTGACCCTTCGGCGCCACAGGCCGTTCACCCTCTCGTCGTCGAAATAAGCGCGATTCGAAAACCCGCGTCCTCGCCACGACGCGTTCATACGGGTTGATCGGCACATTTGTGCACGAGTAAACCTGTACAAAAGAGGGGAGGAGAGAAGAATCCTCTCCGACTAGAAACAAACGTAACGAATGTAAACTAACCGGCGAAGGGTGATATCGCGGGGGGTGAGAGAGGGGGTGGTAAGAGATCGTTAAATCCTCGGTCGAAGAAATCGCCGAGGCGTCCGTTGAAAAGCTATCCGTTCGTTCGTTCCGGGGAAGCGATTTTAAATAGCGTGTACCGGTTAACCGGAGACTTGGTTGGAATAATAAATCGCGGGAAATATCGCGGACAATTGCAAATTGGTACAAACGAGAGGGATTGTTATGAGGAGGGAATGAATAAAAGCTCGGTGATGGGGGAGGGTGGTAATAGATGGTGGAAAAGAGAAGGAGTCCATTATATATTGCGCGAATATTCATCTTGAAAGTTAACGAACGCGGAGTAGCGTCTCGTTAACGAACGGGAAAACTCCTCTGGTCCAGGCCGGATCGTTTCGCTCGGAAAGAAAATATCCGCCTCTTTTTCTCGTCCACCGGCCACCACCGCCATCTCCTCTCTCTCTCTCTCTCTCTGTCTATCTCTTCCCTTTCTTCCTTCCTTCCTTCCTTCTTTCTTTCTTTCTTTCTTTCCTTCTTTCCGTTCTTTTTTCCACTCGTTCGAACGTTCACAAAGCGTGTCATTAGTATAACTTTTTCACGACGGAGTTAGAACAAGTTGAAACGATGGGGACCGGATTTTTATATTCGGTTAAAATAATGAAGTTCCGGCGCGCGAGAGCCAACCGCGTGAAAAGTTCGTGATCGCGATCCTCCGTGTTTCCCTCTCCCTCCCCTCCCCTGCTCTTTCGCCCCGATCGACGATGAAACGGCGATGAAACGACGATGAAACTGTCGCGCGATTGTTACCATCCTCCCTCGGCTGGAATTTCAATATCCATCCCCGAGTTTTCGTTCCCTTCCCGAGATATCGTTCAATTGATCAGCGGAATTGACGAGCGATTTATCCAAAAACCATGGGGCAACCACGCAGGGAAGGATTACGAAAACGAGGAATTATCGATTCGTTAAGCTTCCAATCCTTCTTTCCTCTTTTTTTCTCCCTCTCCCTCTCTCTCTCTCTCTCTCCTCAAAGTCGAATCGATGCGAGGCGAGATGATACATCGATGGATCGCTCGGTTCTCCCCTTTCCTTTTCGCGAAATATACTAAAAACAACTACGAATCCCTGCCTGTCCTTTCATCTTATTCTTCTCCGCTTCTCGTTGGATCAATTTCGAGGAAAAAAAAAATATTAGGGGAGCGAAAACGGGACGATTTGCAGTGTTAAATCACCAATGCTCTCCCCTACTCTACCACTCTCTCAACCATTCTCACCGACGAGTGATATTTTCATCGTTCGTCGAGTGACAACGTTCGAGATTAAAGATTAATCACTCGACGCGGTCGAAAATGAATTTTTTTTTCTCTTTCTCTCTCTCTCTCTTCTAAAATATGTATGCCACGATGGCACGTATAGGCCCCCCTCTTCTTCCTCCCCGGGAGCGTTATATAAAGTTCGTTTATTGGCACTCTCCCCCTCCCACCACCGTTTCTCCCAGCTCGTTTTCCGTACGCTCGTTACGCCGTTCGACCTCCGCAACGATAAGTCATCGGTTGACAAGTAATATTTTTATCGTTTCTGAGAGTGGCATTGTTCGAAAAATGATTAATCGTCCCCCCGTCCGAGATTGTTATCGATGAGAGAGAGAGAGAGAGAGAGAGAGTCGTTTGATCGCGGCTTCACCGCCTCCCTTCTTGACCATCCGTATCTCGCCGCATGAAACACGCGTTAAAATAAATAATTAAATTCTCATCAGGTACATCGATCCCCCCCCCAGTTGCTAATTGTCCGTTTCCGGCTGCTATGTTACAGGGGAATATTGCAGCAGGGCAGGAGAAATTACGAGGAGGCGATTCTCAGTTATCAGCGGGCGATCCATTTCCGGCCCTCGTTGGCTCGTAAGTATTTCCTTTATTTTCCCGTCGAACACATTTACGACGAGAGGCTCGATCGAGGGTCTGCTTTCTACGCTCCAGATTTCTCTCTCTTCTTTTTTTCTCCCCCTATCTCCTATCTTCGCTCTAGTGTTCCCAATAAGGATAACGAGAGAAAAGGGAAACGCTGATGATAGGTTCGAGGTTTGAATTAGCTGGAAACGTAATACGAGCGTACGAGTTAATGAATTCGCGGGGTCTCGCGGTTCAATTAGGGCATCGAGGCGGCCCTAATTCCTCGGAGAATGAAGAAGAACGACCCTTCTATTCTCTTATCTTCCATCCCGTTCCATTTAGACGAGAAGAAGCTCGTCGAAGCTTTGCGCGCAATTCGCGTAAGAACCGCGTACGCGACTTTAACGAGAGTTCTCCTCGAATTGCCTCCAGTGTTATTCCGCAGACGGTTCGAATTTCTAGTTACCCGATCCCTTCCGTTGCTTCGAGGCGATCGGGTATCGGAGAACCTCGTGCAGCCTCGTTCGAAAGATCGACGATATCGAAAAGCGTCGTGTCCCCGTTACTCTCGTCGAGAACCGCGCGATCATCGAGAAATTCGCCGAATAATCGTTCAATGTTATTACAGATTCACACTCGTTTACACTCGCGAAGAGTTTTAACTCGTATTTATTCCCACTTCGCGCGTCCGTAATTTGCGAGAATGCCGTCGAAAATTTCACGGAGAAGAGACACTTTGAAAGGTGAAGCCTCGAGGAGGAGAAAGCCGGCACTGATGGTGTTTGCCCGCTGTATGTACGTATATATTTACCTCGATATACTGGTTAAAATCCAAAGTCACCTTTCGTCCACGTATCCCGGCCTACGTAAATATTATTCCCATTTATTTCACGGCGCGGTTTCGCGGTTCCCGTTGTCCGACTTTTCTCCGAGATACGGTATTAAACCACGACGAAATACCTTCTGAAAATATCAACAACTTTTCTCTCTCTCTCTCTCTCTTTCTCTCTCCAAATCTTTCCAGATATAAACCACAGAGGTTATATATCTCGATAGTTCTATTAGTTTCATCCTGCTGATTCTTCCACACCAAGACTTTTCCTCCTATCGATTCTCGTTAATGCCTCTCCCTCTCGTATCGATCGTTTCTTTTCTCCTTTTCTCCACCGTTAGAAAAGACAACCGCGATTAGCGGCAAGTGGCAAATTTTTTGCTCGCGAGAATCGCGCGAAATCGGCCGGTACACGCGGTAGGCGTGACTGAAGAGGAGGGGATCGAACGGTTCCTTTTCTTAACGAGCCGGCCGTCTTTTGCCCGGGAGAAGGGGAGCCAGGGTGGGGGCCAGCGCCGTTTGTCACGTGGGCCAAATACGACGATTTAATTGGAACCGTCCTGGGAACGGTTGTTAGTTACCGAGCGAACGTTGTCGCGATATCGATCTTATCTCACGGCTGTTCTTGCCGTTGCGTTTGTTCAACGATTGTACACGGTCCTCGTGGAGGAATATTTTTCGCTTAGATCGGGTTTCGCGCTCGAGAGACGACTCTCCAAGTCAGGCAAGAAAAGGAGGCGACAGTTAATAAGAACGCAGTATTGATTCGTGAATAGTTTTCTTATTTTCTTTTTTTTATTGGGAAATATTATAAACTTGTAGTTTATAAATGGAGATAAGGTATTCCAATTATGTTTAATATTCAGACATTCGTGGCAAAAGTATTATGCAATTTTGGTAAAGTTTAGAAGACCTAAAAGAAAATGGATTTCGGAAATGAAATTAGTTCAAGTGAGGATGAATTCAATTTTGAACCGTTGAGAAATCAGATTGATCATTGTTATTTGATTAATTCTTATATTCTTTATAAGTTGGTATAAAAACGAAATGCCATCTACAATTTTAGTTGAGAGGATCAGTTGAGAGAAGACGTTCGATCACCAATTATGATGAAATTCGATTGAATGGGAAGCTCCATGTGATTTTTAAGATTTTAAAGACTTTGTTGCAATACTCGTCCAGATAAACCAAAGAATGCATCTCGGCAAATGCTTTAATTTGAATTATCGCAGAAAAGAAGATACAGAAATTAATATTAAAAAATCATTTTCAATGGATATTTTCAAAGACGTAAATATGCATAAATCATTAAAATGATATTTTTGCAAGTTAAGTCATGTATAAAATTATTCCGTGTTATCTGAGGAAAACAGACTCGCCTCGTATGCGTAAAATCGTCTCGAGTCGTCCCTTCACCCGAGTAAAGTAAAAAACCATTTCGTAAACGGTTAATGTTGAATACACAACGGACAGAGATGTCGAATTAATTTTCGCTTAATTTTAAAGATGAAACGGATAGTCGATATTTGTTCGATAAATACACCGGAGAAAATAATACAGAGTTTCCAAGATGTTTAATCTTCGACGAGTGCCTTCCTCGTTATTCTTCCAACTTCAAAAGTTTGGGAAGGAATCGCAATCGTTAATCCATTTCGTCCTGACTGATGGCCGACGATACGTCGTTCCAGTTGGACGATCGGGCGGAAAGTAGGGTAAGACGGTTACGCTGCAAGTAGATCAACACAGATATCGTTAAACAAGCGTTAGTTTCTGGAACGACGTCGAAGAAGGGGGAAACGAGGTAGGTTTCTTGAAATCGTTTAATCAACCGACGAACTTGGAAATTTTTCTATTTCTAAAATAATATCTCGTTTATTATTCATTCAACCCTTGGCTCGTCGTTCGTTGACCGTCACGCGATATTATTTCCAAACGGATCGTTTCGAAAACGCTGGCTCGTCGAGGGAAAAGCGAGGGGGAAAGACAACGAAATGTGCACGGCACACAGGTTCAAGCAGGCGGAAAGAGCGGGCGCGAGTTATTTTAAGTGAGGTGGAGGAAGGGGGAGGAGAAGAAACAAGTTTGTCAATGCTGTTTACACGGTGAATATTCGCGGAACAATTATAACGCGATTTCGGGCGCGGAAAATATGTCGGGTGGGTTGGTGGAGAGCGTGGCCACGAGAGGGGAACGAGAAGCATTTTCGTGTCCGGCCGCTCGAAACGCCATTTGCATCCATAAACGGATTAGCCGGCGAGCGTATAAAGCCTGCAAGAATACTCTCGTCCACTCTCGTCAGATTTGATCTTCGTCCGCCTACTAATTAGCCGCCTCTGGATCCCGCCCGTTCCGCCCGCTTCCCGGGTTATCTGGCGCCGTTTTATCATCCTGATTCACAGCGTATCTCGCTTATCTCGCGCCAAACACCGGCCTCGTTGTAACTTTGGAGAGCGCATCGTGTTGGGTCATCCCCCTTGGATTATTCGACTATTGGGACCAATGTGCTATTCGGAAAAGTGCGGAGAGAAGAGAAAACCAGTACGCTCCATTACGTGTCCCTTGAAAAGGATTCGCGATTTAAGGATTCGATCGAAGTGCGAAATTTTTCCCGTGTATCCTTTAAATCAAACGCGATGATTCGTTTACGAGAACGGGAGAATAAATGAACGAGCGATAAAATGTACATAACGATTATTGTTATTTGCATAATTGTCAATCGGTTGTTCACGGCTGCAAACGTCAATATTTTGAATCGCGACACGGGGCGAAATCGAGTCCCTTTTTTACCATTCGGATACGATATTTATATCCGAAAAAAATCGAGGAAACATCTCGCCAAATTCTTTCAGATTTACGACACTTTCCAAGCCAACTCGTCGCCCTCGCGAATCGAATTCGCGGCCAAAGGGTGTCGAAACTTTCGTATCTCGGAATAATAATCAGAGGGGGTGGAGGAAGGGTATTAGCAGTTGTTGGCCCGTAAAGGTTCGTTAAACCTCTCCTTTTTTGCGGTATCCAGCTCCCTAAAAATAAATCCTCCTGCTAAGATCCCTTGCCAGAAGGGAAAAAATGGAACGTTGGCTGTTCGGACGATGAAGGATGGCGGACAAACGAATGGGAATCGGACGGCCTCTTCCCACGTGTATGTGTATATTAAAAAATTTGGCCGAATTGGGGAACTTCATCGGGAATAATTTCATCGACCTCGTAAAATTTCTCGAAACGAAAACGGAAAGTTGGAATTTTCCTTGCCACAAAGAGACATCCGCGTCACGCTGCTTTTATCGCGCCTTTCTTTCCAACACTTTCTCGCAAAGATGAAATTAAACCTCCAAATTGGACTCTCGCTCGACGAAAAATCGCTCCTTCAAGTCGTTGTTATTCGTTGAAGCGACGTTTTCCAGTTTCCAGAGAGGGACGAGCAGTATCAAAAAATACGGCCCTCCGAAATTTCGCGAAAGAATATTTCCATCGATCTCCGGATCTCTTCGTCCCCCGTCGTAGACGAATAAATTCGAAGGGAAGACATAGATATGTATATATATATGAACGCGAGGTAAAAGTTTCGAGTCTGGAAATACGCGTTAAATTGTCCTGATATCCTTTGTTGTCGAGCTTTGATCGAATTCGACGGGATGGAAAAAGGTCTCCCTCCCTCTCCTCTCACTTCCTGTCCCTCTTTCTTTCCCTCTCTCTTTCTCTCTGCTCGATCGAAAACGAAGAAACGGTCGAAGAAAACGGTAAACAGTGGGATTCGAGGCGACGCGAGCCAACTTATCGACGGAATTCTCAATTTGATCGTGGCGATGCTTTGGGACGTATCAATTCGGTCGGCGTAACTGATAAACACAGAATAAACATTGATTCGTTCAATATTGACGGAGGCAAATGCAAGAAACGACGCCGTGCGAATATAAACGCGCAAACGGGGGAGAGGGAGGGGAGGAAGAGGAAGAGGAAGAGGAGGAGACCTCCAGCTCCTGTGTGTACCTTTGTTTTTATGCCGTTCTCGCTCCTGTTATTCGACTTGATAAACGTTGAATTACTACCGATCCGATTGTCGGATCGACACGTGTTCCGCGGAGCTGGCGTGTTAAATAAAAGGAAATCGAAAGGAGGTCGGGTCAGGTGTTGGTGTCGTGAATCACGTCGCCGATCCTTCTGTTCCGAAAGGGGAGGGGAGAGGGCGAAAAGAGGAATCCAGTCCCCGGTCGAGGAAGTTTCAGAGGACGAGCAAACTATCGACCTTCAACTTTTTAACCGCGCTCCAACGGTAAACGAAAGATAGAGGGTTGGACCCGCAGGAGGGAGGATCGAACGAAACGAGTGGCTGCTACTTTTCAGCTACTTTTAATTATAATCCAACGTTTGAATCGCTCGCGAGAAGTGGAACGACTTTCGATTGTTGCCGGTCTCTCGTTGAGAGTGGAACGACCGCGTCGATGACGTCGAGAGGAGGAGGGGGAGGGGGAGAGGAGAGGAAGGTTGGCGATGAGACGAGGCTGAAGGGAGGGAAAGGGTGGCAAAGGGTGGAAAAAAAAAAGGAAGGAACGACGTCGAGAGCTCTTTTGTAGTAATTTTCGCGCCTCCTGCGCGGAAAAATTCGAAGCGAAGGAAAAAGGAGGAGAGAGAGAGAGAGAGAGGAGAGAAAAAGAAGGAAAGGAAAGAGGGAAAGGAAGAGAGAAAGGAGGAAAGAGAAAAGGAGAAAGGGGAAAGAGTGTTTCTGCCCGGAGGAGTTTCCCACGAGCGGAGCGCCACAATTAAACGGTTACGACCGCGTTGAAATCGTTGTAACGTGTACGTGGAGGCTGCTTAACCGTGAAGCGTGCATCACGTAACCGGCTAATAAGGGTGGAGCACTTTCATGGATAATCGCCCTCCATCCCCCTCGAGAGGGACAAACGCTTCGAGTGGCCGCCGAGTGTTTAGTGGGGTAGGAGGGGGATAAAAAGCCACGACATCCCGCGCGCGCTAATAAACGTGCATTATTAATAAAACTACGGGCGGTTCTCGAGATCGATCCTCCGTTCCCGCCACGAGTGGCCGCCGCCGCACACTTTTATCGTCGCATATCGTCCACTTGTCTGGCTAACGCGCGCTTCAAACGAGAAAATATTGTGGCAACGTGGGCCTCGAGCGAGGAGAAGAGAAGGAGCGTGCCGATCTATCTTTAAATCGAGCGATATTCTCCCCTCTTAAATTTACCTTTAAACGGGACCCTTTTTCCTTTCTTTCCTTTTCTCTCTCCCCCTTCTCCTTACGCAAAGTACTCGAGCTAGGATCGAAGGAAAACGAAACTTGCGGATCCCGAGTCCGGGAGGGAAGAAACAAAGTTGGGTGTCGAAGCGGCCGTCCAAGGATCGTTTTAAAGGAGGGAAAGTTTGTTGGAGCTTCGAGGTGGACGAAGGGGGCGGAGAGTGAAGAAAAGGGAAAAAACAAGAGAAAAAGGAGGAAAGGTAACACCTGAAGGCAGTCCCTTTGAACAGTCTCGCAAGCAGGAAACGCCTCGGGTCGAAGACTCGCTGCGACGCAAACTTTCCAGACTACCCGTTTGCCCGCGTACGTAAAACGGCTTGCGCGCGATACACAAGTGACTCAATTAAAGCGACCAAGTTGCAACGGGGAAAGATGGAGAAACAGGAAGAAACAAACAGACGTGTCGGGTCGTCGGATGTACGCTATATATATATATATATATATTTTCCCGAACGAGACGAGGGAACGTCTTTCTGCCGTTTCGAAATTTCCTCCCTCCTCCCTTCCTTTCTTCGAAGGAACCAGCGAGCGGCTTCGATCTCGCGGAGGGGAAGATGGATTGATTCGTTGGAGGAGAATGGGAGGAGGGATCTTATAACGAAATTCTTTTCGCCCCTTAAACCGTTAATAACTGTTGTCGTTTTCGGAGAGAAAACGCTGGTTTAAACGTTAATTGGTATAACAGGTATAATCAGTCTCTCTCTCTGCAAATTCCATTTATGCTAATTGAAACGGAATTTGCGGAGAGAATGATTCAACTGTGCCGCGGAAACGGGTTTCCCAGAGAAATACACTCGACGCGGGGAAGAGTTTCAACGGAGAAATCACGGAGGTCAGTTACAAGATTTGTACAAACAGCGCCAGTGATTCTCACTCGCGATGAAATTGAAATGAATGAGAACACCGCGTTCAATAAGGGTAATACGTTTAACAATTTTCCGTTGTATTATATTTTGCCCGGCAACTTTGTATTTTTGTTCCATTGCGCGTTTCGACGGATAACGACTGGAAGGACGATGAATATCGAAGGGGCGGAACGCAAGAGGTTACGACTGACAGGTGTTAATTAAGACCTCTTAACGATCGACGCGGAGCAAGAACGGTAATTCATTAGGAATAATGACGATGGCGCTCGCACGCGAGCTTCGTTCAACCAGTCGTTCGGAAATCGCCTCCTGTGTATCTTTATTAGAAAATTCCTGATCCCTTCCGTGGTTGTACACGTTACTCCACACGCGCTACATGCACGCTAGTTACATCCGCCAGACACGGAATACCCGGGTGTCGTGCATGATCTTGATCGGATTAATCGCGGGAGAAGGCTGCCCCTGCGTCAAGAGGAGGCTCGCGACAAGAATTTATTCGAACGACGAGCGTCCTTGTTTTTTCCTCTTCGATTACTTTTTTCCAGCCACGGACCTCGGGATGCTTTGCACAAGTGTCGTCGACTTGGGTGCGTGCACGTGGCAACGCGTCAAGTCTCCACGGACTTTCCCTTTCGCCACCTGGATTAAAGTTCAAAACATCTCGCAAGTTGAGCGCGTGTACGTGTATCTGTGTGCATAGTGGAGTTTTAAGCGAAATATCCGAGAAAACGAGGGACAAGGGGATAAAGGTAACGCCGCTTTAGGATGTAACACAACGTCGTCTAATATTAGTTCAAACGATCGAACATCCGACGAGCCCGATAAGAACTCGTTCGTGCAACTTTGACTAGTGGCGTGAGTCGATATATGGTCGGTCGCGCGGAAAGTAGTACGGGACTGCGCGCGGTCGGACTGTAGCGACAAGTAGCGCGGATAAACGCGAGCTCGGGCTAAACGGAGTAGCGTAGATAAACGAATAATCGTCCTTTTTTTCTTTTTTTTGTAAACAGTTGGAACGATAGACGGTGGAGAAAAAAGAATCGCCCTACCTATTCCCTATTTTTCGAAACACGCGCGAGAATAAAAGACTGCGAGCCGATCGGATCGGTGCGATCGAGACATTGTTTCCGATTGATTCGACGCGCGCTTCGCGTTCACCCTCTTTTACGAAACGTCCCGAATCGATAAAGCCTCGATCATTGAAAAAAAAGACGTTTATTAAAGACTCTTGTTGCTCGCATCGCGCGGACCAAACCTGGCGAGTTTCCTTCCAAATGATGCCGATAACGAGCACGGTAAAACGGTGAAACGCGGCAAGAATTTATCACTCGTTTAGCATGGCCGTGTTTCATCATCATCATCATCCCTCCCTCCCCTGTATCAACGAAAAAATACGAGCCGCGGGCGGCGCAATCGGGGGAGATTCGAGCGTGATTAATCGCCGGCCGCGCCAACTTTTCGGCGGTCACGCGTAATTTTCTCTGCGCCCCGCTCGGTGCTCGCCGACTTGGCGCATCGATCACGAGGAAAATTAGACGAATTGCCGCGTAAAATAACTCGATAACACGCTCGATCGACTTTCTGTCCACCTGCGTCGCCATGTTTATCGATGCGAACTCGCCTAAATCCGTGAATCCCGTTGATCGGAGAAATTAAATTAAGGACTCGAAGGGAGGGTTTGTGATTAACACGATCTCTCGTTCGAATTTTTATCCGAAACGATAAAATTTCCAGTTGTTCTCGCTCGTGAGAAACGAGAGACGAGGGTCGGCCCCCCCTCCACCTGTAACCCCTGGACAAGCGTATAGAGATTCCCGGGCGGATCTTGGGAAATTAGCCGGATTGCCGTACGAGCACTTAACACGATTGATACGCTCGAACACGGCAATTCGGCTCCCAAGGACTTCCGCTTTACCTTACCGCAATCCCCTCTTTTCTCTCCCCCATCCAGATGGAAATCCCCCAAACGGAATATCCACGAAACTCGTGATTCGCGAAATTAGAGTCCAGACTCTATTGTTCGGACTTTTCCGAGATTAAAATCGGAGGAAGGACTCCCCTCCTTTTTTCTCTCTTTGCCAAAAATTCTTCGAGGCAACCGGAATGTCGTCGAACAACGTGAATTTCTCTCGTCTTCCGTCCATTTTTCCCCGTCTCTCGGCCACGGTGATGATTGCCTCGATCGACGATCAACGAGGATAAAAAACGGAGGATACGGAGGATAAAAAAAAAGAAAAAAGAGGACGAGAAAGAAAAGTCGAAGAGGCGGACGCGTTTAGACGCTTAAACAGCTGGCGCGCACGCAACGACTCGTTGAAAACACCAGACTAGATATAAACACGCGTATCGATGGGATACCCGCGCGTTTTCATCATCTCCGAGCGATCGATAGAGCTCGAGTCACGAACGAACGAGCGAGCGAGCGTTTTTTTCCTTTCTTTTTTTTTTTTTTTGCGTTCCAGCGATAATTTTCGAATTAATTTTAACCGATTAATTTACAATCATTACGATCTCGTTTCCCCTCTTTTCTAGTATTATTCGCGCATTCGTTCTCACGAGGCTCGTCGACCTCGTGTTTCCATCTAATGGAATCGGGAAGCCGAAAATAAAATTTGATTTCGCTACGCGGTTGGAAAGAGGGGAGGGGGTACTACTAATGCGATACATACAGCGACGAATTACACGTAAATAATTCTGCATGGAAATGGTGTGTTTTATCGTGGGGAGGTACGAAACGCGGGTTTCTCGGACTGTTGGCACTGGTGTCCGCGCAACGAGGGCAAAATTCTAACCGTCGTTGGATTTCAATTAAACTCAACCGAATCGGATTTAATATCATGGCCGCTGCGAGTTGCTTCGCGGCTCCTTGCGGCTTTTCCACGTCGACCTTGCGTTGTTGTTAAGCGACGCATTATGCAGCGCTGCTTGTTTATTTATTTTACGGACAAAAGGTCGCCTCGGTAATGCGCAAGGTCGTCGTTGTGCACAAAGTAATATACGCGAACTTTTTTTTTCTTTTCGCTTCTCTCTCTCTCTAGTTTGTTTGTTCTTTTCTTTCTTTCTTTTTTTCTTTCTTTCTTTCTTTCGTTTTTGTTCGACGAATCGAGCGTGGTGTTGCGCGCTCGAAAAATGGAGATCGAGGATAAAAAGGGAGAGAATTTTGATAGTTCATTTTTAGAAAGGCGGGAGAACTCGTCGCCCTCCCTTTATCGAGCGCGGCTCGCGGTGGCCGTACATTGGCCGCGACAGCCGTCCACAAATTGGCGACCGATTCGTTCTCTAATTACTCGACCCGGCTGTGTTTTAAAAGCCCTCACTGTTACGAACGATTAGTGTCGTTAACAGGGGACAAAAAAAAAAAGAGAAAAGAAAAAAAGGAAAAAACAACGCGCACGGATCTCCAGATTCTCTTCCTCTATCAATCCTCGTCACGCGTTAATCGTACACAGTTGGCCTTTAACGAAAACGATTCGATGTATCTGCGCGATCTCGACGCGAAACGTTTCCCTTTCAACGAAATTTTTCTTAATTTCAAACCAAGCGGCGGTTCGTCGAGTCGGAAAAAACACTTGAAGCGACGATATTCATTCAGGAAAAAATGGACGCTTCGAAAAAAAAAGGAAAAGATTGATATCGATCGGGAGAGACGAGAAAGAGCGCGAGGAGGAAATGGTGGACGCGGAGAAGAATCACGCGCGCGGAGTGTACGCGAAAAGGGAGAACGGTCGGGTTAACCAGGAAATTGCAAGGCACACACAAAACTCGACTGCACGATGGAATCTTAATTCCGTGAGCGGCGGAGTTGAATTCGCTTCAGTCTGCCTGCTCCGTCTCTCTTCATCTCTCCGCGACGTTTTCCTCGCCGCCGTTCGGTCTTACCTCGCTCCTCCCCCCTCTCGCCCCGCATCGTCCCACGGCATCTCTGCACGCCTCTCCCTTTTCCGACTCGGGGAACTCGCGCGTCTTATTCTCTCTCTTTTGTAATTAGGAAGCAAACAGGGGCGGCGGTCTTGCCAAGTTGGCGGAGTCGGAGATGAAACAGCAGTTTCCGTCCACCCGTTCTTCCCCCGCCGACCCACGCTCGGCCACCTGACTCGTCGTCGATCGGGGTCCACCACGGGGTGAAAGGGCGACGACGATATATCCTCGCTGCCAGAACCAACCCTCCAAAGTCTCGAATCGTTTCGCGCCTTGCTTCCTCCGTTTCCGCTTTTTCTATCCCCCCTCGTCCAAACGGCGACCCTCTTACGCTCGCGGATCGACCAACCCCTCCTCGTGAAAGTCGTATCGAGCACAGGAACGGGGGACGTGGTTTTTGCCGAGAAACTGGCCCCTTCCTCCCTCCCTTCTCGTTCGTCGCGCACCCGTTTTTTCGCCCAACTCGCGAAAAGTCGCGGAAACGAGTGTTTTTCGCTCCCCTCCGGTGAAATATTACTCGTCTTTCTTTCTTTTCCCCTCCCCTGCATATATTAGACCGTGACGTACCCTCGCAGCAGTTGTTATTTCTGATATTTTCCTTCGAGCCGAGATCTCTCTACGTCATCTTTGTGGATGAAGAAAATGGGGCCAACGGGCTGGGAAGAGAAACGGAGATCCTCCCTCCCTTCGACTCGTATCTCTTTTACTTGCCCGTACTCCCTCGTACGGTACAAGCGAGCGGCACGCGTTTTCTTATCCCCCCGAAACTTTCCACGCGCATTCCTCGAGTTCGTACGCGTTCCACCGCAAACGAGCGAGTAATCCCTCTCTACGCTATCCTCGACGAGCTAGTCGTTCTTGCCCCGCACACGAGTCCCCTCTTTCCTTCTCGTCCCCGATACGAAATTGAACTAATTTAACTCGTCGCGTGTCAAAATTCGTAAAAAAGGGAGAAAAAGAAAAAAGAAAAATGCGGTTTTGCGACATGACACGATCGGCGGCTTAAATAATTTTTAATTACCCTTTTAATTACGCGATAACAAAACGAACGTTTGTTACGTTCGATTGTCTCCTAAATGGAAGCTCGATTGCTTGGCCCGAAAAGAAATATTGTTCGAGGTTGTCCAATCGCGGTAATTGGCGCGGTGCGGTAATGCAATCGGATATACGCGAGCTGGTTTTTGTAGCCCGGTGAAAGCTATCGCAGTAAATATCCGGTTGGGCTCGTAACGAATTTTACAGGTGGCGAACGACGCCCAACTCGCCGATGCGGAATCACAGCGCGCGCGCGCCACCTCGTTTCCGAGTTTAATAATCCGTCAAAATTGACCACATCCTCTCTTTCTCTCTTCTTTTTTTGCGGCCCATTATAAACACCCCCCTCTTCTCTCCTCGTTCGCCTCTCTTTCACGAGATTCACAAAACGCGCCTATAAAATATATATAAACGCGCGTATACGCATTTATATACATTTTATTTAATTTAACGCGAAGGAAGGAACGGGGACAAAATATACGAATGAAAAATAGATGGTATCAACACAGCTGTTCCACCGTTAGACAGAATTTACGACGCGAACGTGATTCCGCCGCTATTTTTCAGATTAGGTCTCCCATGCGTATTTTTAAACGGAGTTTTATTTTATTTCGTTTCGTTTGTTTGTCGACAAGAGAGCTCCGATGTTTCGACGAGGACGATCCGACCGACGTTTTCGAGTATCTTCTCGAGTCTGAACTCGCTTCGTGAAACTTGCGGAGATATGACGGTTAGTTACGAGTGACGCGCCGAGTTGTTCCGAGTTTTGCCGAACTTGCACGAGCAGCCACGCAAGATACGAACATTAGCGGAAAATTAATTGGGCGCGCATGTAACGGAACGTGAAAGGCGTGTGTATACACGCGTCGATTTTGATCCGGCATAACTGGATATTGCGAATGACACCTAGAATCACGACGCGCAGCGCGAATTCGAAATATCCGCGAATCGTTCCCGTCGAAATTCACCGCTTTTAATTAATTATCCGCGCGTGAACCACTCCAACGATCCCCCGCCTCCCTTTTCCTCGCCTCTCTCCGGCCAATGGAGGCCGCCCGTTCGAATTCATAAAAGCCATAACGGGGGCTATCGCGATGAAAAATCGCGAGGCAGGCTGCATCGACCACGTATCGACGGATGCACGGTAGCTTCGAATAACCCGCAACCATCCGTTTCAACCTCGTTTTCGAGGTTATTAAACGAGGAATGATCTTAAATATTTCTTGGCTCGAGAAAACACAGCCGTGTCGACTACCACCCTGTTTCGAAACTGTTTCGGTGCTGGGGTTCGGGAGGTGCGGGTCGTGGCGACGAGGCGACGGGTTTAATTAGCAAAAAGTTTCCTTTAAAGGAAGGGTGGAGGAGAAACTAAGGAGCATCGAAATGGCAATTTCCTGGCCGGTGCCTTATAGAAGGAACCAACCCCTATGCTTCGCATTATTTTGAATAAAGAACGAGGCGGCTACCCGGCAATCCATTTTCCCCGTCGCGGTCCCGGGGGACGTACTTTATGGAATTAGAGTATCCGCTCCCCAGGCCGGGGCACTCGGCTTCTTGGATATAATTCGCGTGGGGATTTATACGTGTATATAACCTCGCTATAATAACCGAGCTCGTAAAATCTTCGAGTCGAGTCGCGTCAAAGTTTACACGTTCGAGTCATACGAACGAACGAGCGAATTGGAAGCATAAAGAAAGCGAAACGAAACCTCGAGCGTCCAACCTTTAATCTTAATTCCGTTTTATATACTGTTTTATATATATAACGGATGAATGGATGCTACGCTTGTCTGTGGTGGCGCGCATCGATTCGTGCCACTCGTTGATTTAAAGTACTATCCACCCGTGTGCACTAGCACGAATAGCCTCCGCGCCGTTTACGCAATATCTTAAAACGTCGCAGCGGCGAGGAAACTAGTTCCGATACAGTGATGGATTAGGCGGAGAATTGCGGCGGGCGTTTCCTCCCCCGAATAGACCTCGAGGTCGTTAGCCGTTTCTGTGCGCACGCCATTTCGACGGGCGGATAACACGGTGGAAAAGTTGATCCGTTCGTTCAGGTTAGTCGCGTTGTATCTCGGAGGAAGCGGTGACACGAGGGATCACCCGGTATCGATTACTCATTAGCGCTTTTGGAAAAGTCGCCGTTCGCGCCCAAACCTCGATCAGCCTTCAGCCTTCGTCCTTCGATGATATTCGTCGATCGTTCCAGGGCGAAACGAGTTTCGGGCGAGGAGAGGGTAAGATAAATAATTTTAAAAATTTTAGAAATTCGACGCTGGCCGTCGATTACTCTTGGTTTATCCCGAAGGACATCCGATCGTTGGAGGAAAAAGTCGGATAGAATCGGAAGACATTGAAGGATTTTAGCGATGCAGAGAGGCAGATCGGAAAATTTGCCGATCACACGCCTCGTTAATGAAAATCTTCTCCTCCTCGCCACCTGTTTATACTGCACGACTCGAGGCACGAGGGTAAACGTCTTGCGACAGCCTCGTAATATCGCGTGGGATGATATCGGGATTAACAGTCGCGTTCGGGAATGATAGTATATTACCAGGAAGAGGGTCGGAGAGTTAAACGCGAGGAAATTAGAAGATCGAGTCGGTCGATCCGAGGAGAAGAGCGAGAGAGAGAGAGAGATCATTGGAAATCCGTCGTTGGAAATCTGGAAGAAGCAGATTGCCTCGAATTAAGAAAGATTCCCGCGTTCTCTTTATCGATCCACGGAGATTCCTCCTCTCCTTTCTCCAACCTCCTCCTCCTCCTCCTTCGTCTTTGTTCGCCTCTCTCGAAGCCTCTTCTCGTTTCCTCTATTCGCTTTTCCCTTACGAGCGTAAGGGATCACGTTTTTCCACGGCGGGTGACAATAAAAGTGGAAATAAACTTTTTAATACGTTTCACTTTGGCCTGGTTGTTCGGTGACGCGGGCCACGCGGGGATTCAACCGCGCTGCAAGGATGCTCTCCTCTCTTCTCCCCCTCCCCCGTATAACTTGAAATTTTTAATTAAAGTCATAGCCGACCGCGGCTTTTTGTCCGCCTCTTGGATATCCGCCCCCTTTCCGCCCCGCAGTCGCCAAGCCATTGTCGCCGCGGATCGTTTAACGGCTACAACGGCCTGTTACTATTAAATTTACAGGGAGGAAGTTGAAAAAGGAGGGGAAAAAGAGAGGAAAGGAAAAGAAGAAGAAAAATCAATGGAGGGTATTCCTCGAGACGGAAACATTGGCATTCCTTGGCGGGGAACGTTTTTTCGTTTGAAATTAAAATGCCCCACGGTGGGAAACAAACGGTTGGAAATTAGGCCGAGGGTTAAGTTAATCTTCGTCTTCCTGTAACGAACGGTTTCCGCGTCGTTTCGCACGTCAGGCCGTCGTTTCGCACGATATTTAGTAATTAGCCAAAGAAATACAGGAGGAACACGCGACAAAAGGCGGGAATTCGTGCGGAGTTAACCCGATTCGCAGCCTCGACTCATAAAACCCAACCCATTCCGGAAGCGAGCCAATGCCCCTTTAAATAGAAGCGGACAGGGGCGAGAAGGCGGTAGGTGGCGGTAGAAGGGGCTATGAATGTCTGGATTTGCGTTAAAGACTGACCTCCTCCTCCCTCCTTCGCTCTTCCTCGGCCATGCTTCCATCCCAATTTCTAAAGAAATCCTCGTCGCGAAAAATCTGCCGTTCCGCTTCCCAGGCGGAATCGAGCAAAAAATTGGATCCTGTTATGATTTCGCCGCTCTCCAGTTTCTTAAATTAAGCGATTCAACAGGGATCGTTTGTCGTTCTCCTTTCGTATATTTCATCCTCGCTTTTCTTCCCCTTCCCGCTCCCACTCTTCCTCTAGCTGTACATACAACGCTGTACATATTTCGATAATTAAGCTGGAAATAGAGAACTCTCGTGACTCGAGGATTTAATAACTCGTTGGGGAAAAAAAGAAAAAAATTAACCGAGGGGATAAAACTGAGGGAGAAAAGTAAAAATCTCCTCTCCACAATCTTTCGATTCTCGAAGGGAAGGGAAGGGGGAGCGAGAAGGAGAAATAATGGCACGTCTCATGGTTGGTAAATTGGGGATGAGAAATGGAAAAACCGGGGCCGGTTCTCGATTTATATAAATTCATGGCCGGATGAAGTGAGAGAGCGTAATCCCAAACCAAAGCATCTGATGATCCTTATCGTTTGTCTTTGCAGAGGCTTATGTGAATCTGGGCGCGGCGCTGGCCTCGGTCGGACGTGGAACGGAAGCGGCTGCGGTTTTGCGGGCCGGCGCATCCTTGGATGGTTCCGGGCTCAAGGACAAGAGGGCTCACGAGGCGGCGAGGGTGCAGGCTCTCCTTCAATTAGGCGCCCTCTACGCCGATCAGGGCAGATTACAAAGGGCCCTGTCCGCGTACAGAGAGGCACTTCACGCCCTCCCGGATCACTATCCACCTCAGGTCAGTTCGCCTCATTTCCCGCCTAGTTACTCGATCAACGGGCCCCTGACCGGTCGCAAGCAACCACGATCCGCTTTGACGGATCTCCCCCCCCCCTCTCTCTCCCCTCGAGAATCGATTCGTCCAAGATAACGGATACCCGCGCACCCAATCTCATTCTCCGCGAAATTACGCGGCATCGAATTATCCGAGCGGCAGGAACACCGAACATGGAAATCCTAGATACGTAGAATGCAATCGGGTAAACCGAGGATCAACCCGCTTCTCCCCCCGCAACCGAGATTATCCGTTCCAAGAGATTATCCTCGCTATACCAGAGATCGAACTACGAGAGGGTGTTGAAGCGCAGCTTTAAAATTACGATTCGTATATGTTATGACAACCTATATATATATATATATATATATGTGGCATGTGTACGATGTTTCGATCGGGAGTAACCTTTACCTTCTTGGTTGAATTGGTATTAACAGGCTATCGCGAGATCGCCGAAACGTATGTTTGCACGTATGAATTGCAATTTTCGTAATTTACCCGTTGTTGGGTGGAAACACGCGAGGATACATCGGTGGTGGCTAATTAAATTCGTCGAGTATCGATCGCGCGTGCAAAAGTAGCGCGGATTCCACGAACCGCGCGTTGTCGCCGGTCCGCGTTTTTCGGAACAAGACGAATTCAAAAGCGGCAAAGTAATTAACGTTTCATCGACGCGTATGGGAGAGAAGAGAGGGAGGGAAAAAATGGGCGCGGATGGAGAGGAGCAGCAGGTTCTGCGGACGCTGCAGTCGGTGTCGGCGTTGTTTTGCATCAACAGCAGGGAAACGGAAGGAGGAAGCGTCGCGCAAATATGATTTTCAGTCGCGTCGTAAACCAAAATTAAAAATTTTAAGCTCGTCGTAATCCTCCCCTCCTTCCCTCTCGCTCGCCCTCTCGCATTTCAACCATCCATTTCCTCGCGTATCCCTCCTCCTTTCTTTTTTTTTTTTTCCTTTCCTTTGCTTTTTTCTCTTTTTAAACGCTGGAGGAAAGAACGGCGTCGCGTTTAACTCTTTCAATTTTCATTTAATCTCCTGCGTATTTCCGCGCGAAAACCTCGCCGCCGACGTTTCTTCGAACACGTATTTTCCCCCGTCGGGGAAAACGCTGCCGAGAAACGGTATATCGAAAATAATATACACCGCGAGGCCGTGAAACGAAGTTATATTACGTTTATATAAATAGGGAGTTAGGTTTCAATTCTCCGTGGTCCAGCGTACGAACGAACCGTTAATACGCGATGAATTTGCATCGAGCTGCAAAGCGACTTGGGTGCGTTGAACACCTACGAAATGGGAAGTTTGTAGTATATATATATGTATATATATATAATTCTTCCTCCGTCGGTCTGATCGATAAATCCAACGCGTACTACCGTATCCACAGTTTGGAGAGTTTGGAGAAACGAGGGGAGGAAGAAGAGAAACCGCGTTGATTTATGTCACGGTAAATTACAGAATTATTCCATATCTTAATGCCCTTTACTACGTAGTCTCTAGCTACGAGCAACCCTTTCAAGCCTCGTACGAGGTTAGCACGCGATCAATCCAAAAGTGATTCTCCCGACCTTTCCACACCGGTCGCTGCTCCGTCACAGCTCTTAATTGCTTTCTAAGGTTATTCCACGAGCGACGACGCTCGATCAACGATGCTCGTCCTGTCGCCCCGCAATACCCCTTTTCGCGATTACGAAACTTTCCTCCCCCTTTCCCGTCGAACGACCATATCCTCGAGCGATTGGCCATTTTATCCGAGTGGAAACTCGACGCGTCCAACTTTTTTGGACGATGGCGCGACAACAACGAGCGACCGGAACGACTGCCGCTTCGCGCTTCCGACTTCGGCTTTCGGGGAGGGGAGAGGAGTTTTGCATTTTTACGAGATCCTCCGCCCCCACCCGACCGTGCATAACACACCAGCCACCGCGCTCTCTGCGTGGCGTCGCGTTCGCGTTTTGTTCACCGCTTTGTCGTCCTGCAATTCCTGCGCGACAATTTATACGAAAAGTATTCTTCACCTTTCGCCATCCCCGTCCCTCGCGCGAGAAATGTCGGCCAAGAAACCGCGAACCTGGAACCTTTCGGCGCGTGTTTCCGTTCGGCAAAAATTCCCTCGAGTTTCTCGATGCGTTTCGCCCTCGTTAAAGCGGCGGCGACGACGCGACCTCGGCGATGCTGGAAAGAATTCCCTCGTA
This sequence comes from Apis cerana, assembly GCF_029169275.1. Classification (NCBI taxonomy): domain Eukaryota; kingdom Metazoa; phylum Arthropoda; class Insecta; order Hymenoptera; family Apidae; genus Apis; species Apis cerana. The sequence continues at coordinate 11,496,047 of NC_083855.1, read as the reverse complement.
AATATCCCCTCGCACTCCCTCCCCCGATTTCCACGTGGAAAAATTTCCTGCCCTTCGACCGATTCCGGGATTACGGATGTTTAACGGATTCTAAACGGTAACCTCTTGAAAATCGTTAGAGTAGAATCGGATTTCTTCCGCGTGGAAAATTCGCCTCGACGAGTACACACGCTCTCCATTTTATCCGGAATCATCGGCGATAATTCCAGCCGTTTCGATTCGAGCGATAACCTAACGAGAAAAGCGGCTTTCGATCGTAACGAAATTTCATCCATAGTGAACGCAAAAAAAAAAAAAAAAAAGAAAACTGGAAACAGGGGGAGAAAAGACGGGGGAGAAAGGTCGAGGGATTAGTTTTCGTTCAATTCGCCAATATTTCTGTGTTTCCCGCGCGTGATTTCCACCGTTTCGAGAATTCCGCAAAATTCTGAGTGAGATCGAAGCTCAAGCTTGATAATTTATCCGGGGCAGAGATTCGGAATTTTGAAGAAACGCGAGGCCCTTTTCATTATTCATTTAGGGGGCTAGGTTTATCGCGTGCACGCTACATTACCCATCGTCCATCCTGCCGTCCCCCTCGCCCGATCGTCAAAATCCGCCGAAACTTTTCTCTCTCCCGCCTAGAGTTGATCCGTCTAATTGATTAAAACCCTTCTCTCGCCGATCCTCGGGGAATCCGAAATATTTGATATCGGGGAAAATTGAAATTCCTCCGACCTTTTTGCATCCCCCTCCCCTAACGCTGCTCCGCTCGCTCGAGGAACCAAGTCGAGTCCCATTCGCCCGAATTTTCTTCGAATTGCGACGAAGAATCCTCTCCTCGGTGATTCATTCGATCCGAGGGATATCCGAGAATCGTTGCGGAATTTTCCGGGATCCGCTTCGAACACGGCGAATAACACGGCGATATATTCGTAATCGAGTTGTACGGAATTACAGAGATGGAGGGAAGGGAGAGAGAGAGAGAGAGGAAGAATCGGCGAAGGTAAGAAAGACTTGGAAATCTTGGGTATTCTGTCGTCGCGCGAGAGAAGGGAGCATCGCGAAAGGGGGAGAGCTTGGACCGTGCGATAACGTCGTCGAGGTCGAGGATTCACGGTCGTTCGGCCGGCGAGATACCCACGAATCGTAACTTTAAATTGGCCGCCCGATATCGGCGGCTTACGCGTCCACTTTTTCCGCTCTCTCCCCCCGCTCGAGTTATTATACCAGCAGGCCGCTTCCGGGAAAAACTTTCTCGACCCTTTCGGGCTTGTTGCGAACGTCCTATCCTACGTGGTTCGGGGTTAATCGTATCGAGCCGGCTCCCTTTATCCCGATTCCCAGCTTCAATAATTTTCCAATGGTTGGAGAAAGCTCGAAACGAGCCAGTTTCGAGAGATTATCTTATCGGGCTCGAGCGGCGAGAATCATCGACCATTCTCGGTCGAGTGGAGAGTGGGAAGGAGTCGGGAATCTATTGTAACGCTGGCGGGACGGTTAAAAATTGAATTGGCGACAAATGATCGGGAGGGCGTTACTCGTTTCAACAGATACGACTTATCGACAGATACGCTGAGGGGGAAGGAGAAAGAGCGTCGAAAGGAAAATCGAGCGCTTTTTTATATTCGAGGTTCACGCGAGGTTCATGCGCCGAGCTCGTTACACGTGTTAACCACTGTGATACGATCACGCGACCTATTAAATCCGTAGCGATCTCGGCCTGGACGAGGAACGCGACTCGAAGGAGGCGACCGGTGAAATTTACCTTTCCTCCACGAAAGGGATAGCAACGCGTCACGTGGAGCGCGCGGTTGGCGACGATTTAAACGCCGGCTGCTCCCCCATAACTCATCGCCGCGATTTAATTTATCAGCGTTATTCGTTCGCGATTAGCCAGAGCTTTAATTCATCGCTATTTAGTCGTCGCCGCTGGATTTATCGTCTTATTTCAACCGGCTCGCGGAAAAGTTGGAATATATTTAACATTCCGAGTATCCGAAACACGGTGGGAAAAACTACCTCTAATGAACGTCAAAAATTTCGAGCGTTCCTCGAGTTATCGAGCTGGTAATTTAACCTCGTTCGCCACCCTCGTCCACCATAATCGAATCGTCGAAGAATGAGAATGGAGGAACGAGGGTCGAGAGGCAAGAAGAAGAAGAAGAAGAAGAAGAAGAAGAAGACAAAGAAAAGGGAGGCGAGATGGTTGCGGAGTCGTTACGGAATCGGATCTAGTGTTTTCGCGGCCGAGAATCAGAAGAGGGTGGGCTCATCCTTTTGGACGGACGTCGACAAACGTCGACGACAATCGGGGATCGTGATAATGAGACAATGGAGTGGGTGGCTCTCGCGGCAGACAGCAACTATCGAGCGCGGTTTCTGGAACCAGAAACAGAAAAGAGAGAGACCCGACCCTCGACGAACGGCTGCTCCGCTATCTATTATGCGCTCGTGCACTCGTAATTATGCGCCTCGCTTCTCGGGGATCGCAAAGAATTCGCGACGATGCACAGAGACGGGGCCCCGCTATGCGCAGCCCGTAGTCGTCGTCCTCCACCACCACCTCGCGAGATTTTCTTTCATTTCATTTCGCCACCTCCCTCCATCCCCGCCCTCGTCCCATCGGATAATAAACGTCACGAAACCCGGCCTCGTCGCTCGTCGCCGATGCTCTCTGCATCCACCCTCCAACATTAGAGCGAACGGTATTATCTCTCGCCGAGTTTATCAAGCATCGATCGAATCGGTGTTCAATTAGCGTCGCAGCTGGGTCTCTACGTGCGCCCAAGGGGGGAGAGGAGATCCCCTCGAGTGGATTTTCCAACGGAATCGATGTAAAGTCGACGAGGGAGAGGAAAGAAAGTATTCGAGTGTAGCAAAAATCTGCGATCTTCGCGTCGATCGAATGGCGTTCAATGTAGCGATCCTTCGTACGTGCGCTGGTAAAGAGATTCGAATACCATATCCGGATTTCGAGCGAAATCGACGTAAAATCGACGAGGGGGAAGGAAGAATTCGAGCAATGGCGCATCGAAAACGATCTTTGGATCTATTTTATCTCTATTCTGATACAATATCGAATAATTAATTCGTTTATCTTCGTTCGAGCCGATCTCGTCCTCGATTCTTTGCGATGCGTAAGTGAAATTGACGGGGAATTTCGTTTGGAAGTGCCGTTTCGTTCGCGCGATAACGTTATCAATAATTAGGAGCAAAAAGCTTTCGATTCGCCCCGAATACTCGACCAAGTTTCCGGAAAACTTTATCCGGAGAGAGAGAGAGAGAGAGAGAGAAATTAATAACCGGAAAGTTTCACCCCTTTTTCATTTACCCTCGCAGCGTGTAGCCCGATATCCCGCGAGGCACGGAACGGTGCGTGACACGCCTCGATTTCGTTAATCAACGGCGACCACCCTCGCCGTTTCTCTCTCTTGATCGTCCCCCTTTTCTTGATCGTTCAATAAAAACCGAAGTGAGAATCATTATCGGTTGTCCGTCTTCGCCTATTTTCCCCCTCGGCCGTCGCCGCCTCCCTCGAAAATTCCACGTTACACTCGGATGCCGGAAACTTTGATCAAACTCCGTGAAAAAAAAGGGATCTACAAATAACTCGAAAATTGCGATTAATCGCTTCGGGCTTAAAGAGGCTTAAAGAGAAATTTTTCACCGGGATTGTTTATCGATTATTTTTCTTACTTTTCGTTTTTTTTTTTTTTTTTGCTTTTTATAAGAAGACTAAAGTATTAGAAACGTTGAAGTAATAATCGAATGTAATCATACTTCGAACAAGGATATATCGCACGAGATAACGACGTAGTTCAGAGTCATGTATATCGCGGTCGATTGATCATTCAGACAGTTAATTAAAGATAATGCAGACTCTTATTCCATTGAGACCGAATTGAAGCGTACGCGGAATCAAGTCGATTTCGAATCTTTCCTTCTTTCTTTTCTTCTTTAATCCGTTTTTCATACGGAATATTTCGCAACATCGTTAACTCAATATCGGCAATAACGCGAACCTACGTTCAACTATATTTCCGTCCCGATAGATAATTCGATCATTTCGAGATTTCTCCGGATTATTTTCGAGTATATTTCCAGCGTACGATCGATCGAAGATGCGTTCGAGTCTCCCTCCTATCCCCCTCCCTCCCCATCGACTGCTCCTTTTGTCCGAAAAAAAGAAGAGGCCGTCTCGTTTTATATGTCGTTTTAATAACAGAGGGTCGCTTTGTGCCACGCTGTTTGAGTGGCTAATTAGGTGCTTGCAACCCTCCGGCCCGACACACAATGCCGCTCCAGGTAATTTCGCGACCCCTTCCATTTTCCATCTCCCCTGGCCACCCTTCTTCGTACACCGTCTTCCTTCCTACGGCCGTCTTCCTACCCTTCAATCTTCATTCCCGTTCATCCCTGTGTACCTCGTTTCGTCGACGTAGCTAACTTCTCCCCCTCTCAATTCCATCCCCCCGTGTCGCCTCCTTTCGATATTTTCACGTCGGCCACGCCATCGTCTTTCACTTGGCCCTCCGTTATCCCTCGCGTAGATTCCTCCCCGAAAATTCTCTTTCCTCCTCCTCCTCCTCGACTCGCCTCGAATCTCAGATTCACTTTTTCGCTTTCGACGCGTGATCGGGAATCGACGGAAGCTGGATCGGATCGGAGGGCGCGATCATAGCAGATCATTAGAGAGTGCAAACGTTTGTACGTGCGTTAGAGGAGGAGAAAAATCAAAAGGTTATTCCTTTCTTCTTTTTTCTCTCTTTTCCTTTTCTCTCCCACTCTCGCGAGACGAGATGGTGTGGAACGTCTTTGAGAGGTCGGGCCAGACTCCGAAATGGTGAAATCGAACGTCACGTTCGTGGTGCTCGCGTTTCGAACACTTGGAGGGTTACCCTGGGGAGCGAGACCGGAGCCAGGGAGTATTCGTACCGGTGCTATAATAGAGTCGATAATGTTCCATTCCGACGTCCTTCTTTTTTTCCTCCCCCTCCCTCTCCCTCCAGCCTGATGGAGTTTCCCGTTCCCTGGAGGCGGTTCTTCGCTAGATTCACAGCTTTATAAACCGAAACCAGATCCAGAAGAGTACTTACTCGAAGGGGGAAAAACGAAATAAGGGAAACGCGCCGATGAAATTTCTAACCGGGGTTGATTAAATCGTGCCGGATTAACGATCGATGAGAAGAGTCGATCTTGATATTTTTTTTTCTTTTTTTTTTTTTCTCCTCCCCCGTTATCGAAGCGAAGCGTGAAACTCTGGGAGAGCACTTCTCGTCTCCCCTCCCTCGGGCGAATGGAAATGATAACGGGGGTTCCGTTTCACAAAAATTTCGACGCGATTTCAACCGTCGAAAAAAAACGATTTAACAATCCGGCACAAATGGATGTTCGCCGGATCATCGAACATCCGCGAATTCGAGTTCCACCGCGAGTTCCAGAGACGACGAATTTCATCGCGTGCTCGCGAATTTTCATACGAAACGTTGTTGCACGCAGGGAGGAGGGAGGAGGGGAGGGTGGAAAAATATCGCGATTATCGTTTCGTTTTTCACGGTGCAAGGGAGAAACTCTGTATACGAATAATCGATGCGCCGGTAATTAACGAGGAGAGAGGTGCAATCGAGCCCCGAGTGATAAAAACGCGTCACGCCGCTTCCGATTCGCCTGGCGAAAATATGAAACGAATGTAACGCGAGAAACGATTTCGGGGGAAACGATTCGAACGCGCTCTCAAACACGTGTTTACACGTGTCCGCGTCAAATTTCGAATACCTATATAAAGCCGTAAACGTGCGTACGAATTTGCAGGGAGTCGGTTGGTAAATTAAACAATGTTGAAGCCAGATCTTGGAGCATAAAATAGCGAATATTTTTTGAACAAAAATTTTTCCCTCTTTTTCTCTGTCTCTCTCTACCCTGTAAAAAAATAGTTTTCGCAAGAACGACGTTTTATCGACAACGTTCTAACCATCTTCTTCTTCCTCTTCTTCTTCAAAAAGTCAATTTCGAGCAGCTGCTTTTAAATTACACGGCCCATTTCCAGTCGCCTCGAGTCGAGTCGAGCTACGCCGAGGTGGACCGTACCCCCGTTTTCTGTCATTTTAATTTTAACGCCAACCATTCCCCCAATAGCTCTCTCTCTCTCTCTCTCTCCACGTAGCAGCGCACTTTAATCTTCCAGAAGAACCGTCCATTGTGCCGTCCCTCAGCCGCATTTTTTCCTTTCTCCTTCTGACCCCCTCCCTCCTTCACTCACCCGTTGGTTTCGCGCGCCAGATCTCGCGATCGGGAGGGGGGACGAGCGGGTTTCGCGGCCACTCGCTCGAATTAAAACACTTTTCCTCTTTTACGCGGCCACGCTGCCTTTGTTCGGCCGCTCGCGATAGGCGCGATGGCTCGTTGGCTCGTTTCGAGTTTCTCTGGAAAGTCGGTCGTGATAGACGACGGGTCCGGAAACAGCAGAAGGAAGGGAAACTTTTGAGAGCGTGCGCGACATTCAAAGAGTGCCCGAGCCTCGAAGCTGCTCGTTGGTGCCGCCGCGCTCGTTTCATCTTCTCTCCTTGATTACTCGCCGCGGTTCCATGGCCGTTTCGCGAGCGCGAATCGCTCGCGCCAAGCCCGACTCTTTTTAAGTAATGAAATCCTCGTAGCGGGGGTCAATGCCTTCCTTCCTTCCTTCCTTCCTTCCTTCCTTCCCTTCTTCAAGACGCTTATTACGGCCGCTCCTCTCTTTCATCCGCGGACTTGTTCTTCTCCACGGACCAAATTCACGTGGGATGAAACCCAGGAGGGGAGCAGTACGACCCTCGTTTAAATGGGCAGCCTCGAATCCTTATCAGAAGGCAGAAAGGATCCGGCTGGCTTTTGTTCCTGCAGAAGAGCGAGAGTTTATGTTTAATAAAAGTTGGAGGTTTGGTCGATCGAGGAAGCTCGTGCAACTTTACGTTCGTGGAATTATTCGCATAGGAGAGATGGATAGGTCGGAAGATTCACTCGGGGAAAAAGAGCTTCTCGTATTTTCCGCTCTCGATCAGCGTCTGTGCGTGTCAAGACTAGCCCTGCTAATTCGATCGAGGGAAGACGAACGTCCAACTTGCGAGAAGTTACACCGAGTAGAATTCTTTCCTCTCGGTGGAAAAAATTCACAGGTTTGAATCGAGCGTCTACGAAGGGTGAGAAGAGGAGAGAAAGATTGTCGGGCTATCGTTTTGCGGATTAGTTTACCCGTCGAAACGACGTAAAAATAATCGGCCTCGGTTCCCCGTAGGATATTTTCCCGGCCCCATAAAACTATAATTTCGTTCCCTTTCGTTCCTCCCTCGTCCCTTCTCCCGTCCTTTCTCCTTCTTCCATCCCACGGCCTTCAAACTGAAAACAATTCCGAGCGATTCAATTTCCTTCCCGTGCAATTGAACCAACGAGAGGGAGATAAAAATCATCCCGGAGCAAGCGGAGGAAATTTAATTTCACGGGGAGGGGGAGGGAGAAACGATGTTCAAAGTATCGCGATATTTAAGAATACTCCGGCGGCCAGGCGTTCCTGCGGCCGCGGTGGAGAAAAATCTGAGAGAGGGGAGGAGAGGGGAACGAAACGAAAGCGTTGTTTGCAAAATCAAACGGATGATATCGGAGGGGGAGGAGGTCTCGTATCGAATTCACCACCTTCCTTTGTGCGTCCGGATTATCGAAACGAGTTCGAAACGTTTAAAACTCGATACCTCTCGTCTCTTCTTCCTTTCCTCGCCCATTTTTTTCGTCCAAATTTCGCGACACTCGGCTTCAGTTTTCGATTAGAACAGCTTAGAAGAGATGGCGAAAAAATGGAGGCAAGAAAGTCTCGACGAATTCCTGTTCATTTACGTATATTCCATCGGGGAGAGAGGTTACTCGAGCGACCATTCGTTTATCGATTTCTCGTCAAGAGATAAAAGTCTGTTCGAAGAGGAAAGGAGGAAGAAAGAAGGGAAGAAAGAAAGAAAGAAAGAAAGAAAGAAAGAGAGTGGCCTCGATTGGGTGGAGAGGATCGTGCGAAAATAGACGTGCGGGGAATAGGCGAGGAAGGAAGGAAGGAAGGAAGGAGTGGCGAGGGCAAAGGTTGCTCGGGACTCGGAGAAATTTAGTTCCCGAAACGAGGGTCTAATCGGTGGTGCGATATCTCTCAGGACTTTACGACGTCGTCCACGTGGAGGGGCGCGCATACCCTCCCTCCCTCCCTCGTATATAGAAAGCCGCAGAGAGGGCGGGCACGTTGGGAGACAAAAGGAGAGGAGGGAATCGTGCACGTACACAAAGGCAAAGAGAGAGGGAGGGGAGGGGTGGCCGCCTCGCACCGACGAAAGGCCGAGAAAGCGTATAGGTGTGCGGAGGGTAAAACATCACCGGCAAGATTACAGCGGAGTTTCGCCAGTTTCCCGATGTTTTATCGCGATGACCTCCCCGGGTTTCCCCAGCAGAGTCCAGAGATTGGCCGCCCGTTGGCGTGGAAAATCGGGCGAAACTTTGGAATAATACGGTAAGGAGAGTAGCGTCCTCCCCCCACCCGCGCCCTTGTCCTCTATCGAGCGCACGAACGGCACGATTATCCGTGATTCCTCGATGGTGGGATCGCACTTCTCCTTTTCGAAAGAAGGCGGCAATCTTTCGATCCTTCGATCCCCGACGATCGATCGGAGTAAAGCGAAGTAAAGCGAAGCGAGGCCCTTCCGAATCCGAGAAGGAACACACCGCAGATTCTCTTCTCGGGATCTAATTCCTGAGAGTGTCTTTCTTCTCTTTCTCTCTCTGCTCGACTCTCGCTATCCGAGAATGATTTACGAGCAGAACTGATAATTACTTTGGTTGCGTTAATTTTCGAGTCTGATTAAAACGTCCCGTTGAATCGGATAACGGTAGGATAAACGGGTTGGAAAAAATCCTCTGCCCGCTGCAGATAGCGTACCCCCTGTACGTATTCCCCGCCTAATCGAGATCCTTCCCCGAGAATTTTTTAAGTGGATTCCCGGTGGGAACGGTTTCCAAAAAAGTTTCGCCCGTTTCTCGCGCGGCCGCTACCACGTATATTTTGGGGTATAATTTGGGGACAAGAGGAAACGCCGTTTTTCAATCCCGGAGATAAACGAAAAAAGAAGGAAAGAAGGAAAATAGTCGGCGAAAGCACAGCACGGGCTATGGAATTTCGAAAGCAGATCAAATGAAAGACAATCAACGAGAGATTAATCGAACGGCCGGCTATTTGGACGAGTGCTCGCAAATATAATCGAATTTTCTCGAATTTCGCCTCGATGCTCGCCTCTTATTCTAGATCCGTGACGATCGCGTGACGGCGAAGCGCGAGATTCGACCAATAATTATAACTACAAGTGAAATTACCGAATTATCGATCGATAATCGGATCTGATTCAAGGGGAATCATTTTAGAGACGAATCAACCGTCCATTTCGACCCTCCGATTCGACATAATTTAACGAGCGGTTAAGTGCAGCGACGAAGAAGAAAGTTCCATCCAAGACGCAAAGATCCTTTTAGCCGGGACGGAACTTTTTAACTACTGGCCGGGTCTCGTTGTTTTTTCCCGTCCGCTCTTTCTTTTTTCATCCGTTAGCTTTACAACGCGAAACTAGACGCAATAAACATTCTATTGCCCCGGCCTCGTTATCTTCCCTCTTTTTTCCCCTCTCTCTCTCTCCCTTTTACCAACTCGTGGCCGTAAATACTTCCACTTTAATAAAAATTCGAGCTGACTCCGAAATAAAACTTCGACAAACGTGGCGGTATTAGTTATCGAGTTTGCTCTCGCGTCCTTCTCTCCTTCTTCTTCTCCTCCTCCAGGCGCGCTTCACTCTGCGCGCTTCTCTCTCGCCTCGACATTACGGCCCCCTGATATCAACTTATTTCCGCAGTTAGTCCTCGATCCCTTCCACTTTTTTTTCTCCTCTGCGCCCAACTTTTCCCCCTCCCTGCTAATTCTTCCTCCAAGAATATGTTATGTAACCGGTTTGATCGGTTCGAGTTTTTTCCTTCTTTCTCTTTTTTCTCTTTCCATGCGATTTCTACCCCTCCTTTTCCATTCTATCGTTGACTCGATCGATGATCTCTCCTCTCCGCGCATCCTCTGGCGCGGTACAATAGTAATTTAAACAATTGGTGGATACGGTGGCACGGGGACACCCGTGTGAATCGTAAAATACGCACCGAGCGAGACAACGAATTTCCATTTGTCCCTCGGGGAGATCCTCCGCGATTCGATATTACGCGACCATAATACGAAACGAGTAATGCGGCTGGAATTAAAGCACGATCCGCCTCCCCCCGTCCGCCGTCCACCTCCTCCGCCACGTCAATCGGATTGCAGACAGAAATTAATCCATTCTCTACGCGCTCTCCTAATCAGTCGTCTGATTGTTCGTTTCGATCGATCGCAATCCGAGAAGGGGGATCCGGCCGTTCTCGATTATAGGGATAATGCGAAATATCGGAGGAGAGTGTATATTTTCTCTCGTTTGTTAAAAAAACGATTGGTAAGTTTCGAATCGCTCTCTCCTCCTCTTTTCCTCGGCCAGGTCGGACCGTTTTCGAGCAATGGCGCGAACGTTCGGGTCTGACCGCCGCGTATTTATCTAATGTAAATTTAATACAAGCCGACGAATTCGAAATAATTTTCGAAAGTTTCCCCCGCTGGGTTTACCCAGCTGTGGCAGAGGAGAAGAGAGAGAGAGAGAGGAGGTTTGATCAATTTTCCCTTTCCGCGAATATTGTTTACTCTAGTCGAGCGTGTGCAACCACGCGAGCGCGCTCGCGTGCCTCGGCTAACGCGAATTTAATGCAACTCCGGTGCGGAATTAATTCGCAAATTACCATACGCGGCCGCGGTCGCCCGCCGGACCGCGTTCTCGTCGGCTTTTCGCCTCGATAAAACGCCTCGAGAAAATCCATTCCGACTCGATGCTTCCGAAGATACTCGCGAGGAACGCGTTCAATCATCTCCCATTTCAATTTCCAGCGGTGGAAGCCGTGGCGCGGATTCGAAAAAAGGGAAAGAGAAAGAAATTTGGAGGGAGGAGAGTTTAACGATGATTGAGGATACTCGATGATTGAACGGAGGGGAGAAGTTATTTGCAGGGGATATTAAACATATTTCGGGGGAGGGGGGTAACGATCGTTTTAAAAGACGAAGAGAGATAGAGAGGGGGGGTCGGCCGTGTAATCGAAGCGGGGAGAGTTCTTTGTTATGAACTCTTGGAGGAAATTGAGGCGATTAGCGGGAGGAGGGAAACGCTGTCCGCGATTAAATCGATCGAGAGCCGACGATGGGAGAAAAACGGGCGTCATTAGCGGGCAGGAAGGGAATCGTCTTTCTATGACAACGCCAGACCGTACGTTTCTTTGAGGGCGGGCGACAAAAAAATATCGGCCGCCCCGATTAATCGCCGGCCGTGTTCGGCCCAGTCCCGACGGGCGAATTTTTATCCAAGTGTCCGAGCAGCAATTTCGAAAACGTCGCGGTTTCCGTGTCCCCCCCGTTTTTACCCCCGAAACAAAAACTTTCGCGCCGATGAAAAATATATATAATATATCGCGCTTAGCATCGCACCTGGGCCGCGTCCCGCCCGGAATCGCGATTTCACCAACCATTTCATTACACCTCATTACGAACAAATTATCATTAAAGTATTAAATTCATAAGATATTGCTGCGTGTCGTTATCCATATATACATCTCCATCCTCTTTGCCGAGATAGAGGAACGATTCGAGATCGATCGATCGTAGATTTTGTCAAAACCGGCCGGAAAAGCGACTGGAGCGGAAAACTCGCCGCCGCGGGATTAAAGCTCGAAGTGGAGGGGGGGAGGAACGGAAATCGGTGTCTCCCGATTCGGACAGAGAAAACAGGGTTGAGGGGGAAGGAAGAAAGGAGCGAAAAAAAATATTATTTCACCCCAGCGCTCGACCGGCTGCATGCACGCGTCGTTACCCGCATACGTGTCGGGAATATATCTTAATCCGTTGAAGCCCCGGCCTGAATATTTATGCGAGTTGCCGTTTGCGTTGTAAATCGCCACAACGCCCCTTCTCCCTCCCCTCCCGTTGCCTTTGTATTTTCGTTCAGCCCGCGTATATACCCGCTAATTGAAATCGTTCCTCCGTCGTTTTTCTCCTCGATGGGGAGAAGGATCGTGTTTTTCCCTCCACCCGATCCCGATCATCGATGGAAAATTCGCATTTTTTTAAACAGTAAGCGGATAAATACCGGGAGTATGGAATCGAATCTTTGGTTGGAAATGGGAAAACGATGGATCTCGTTTAGTCTCGATATGAGCCACAGATATGAGCCCGGGGGGAGGGTTCAAATTTCTATCCGATCTTTCGACCGCAGGATAGGTTGGAATGGAAAGCAGGCGTAAATCAAGGGCAAGGGCTGAAAGGATTTGAAACGGGCGAAACGCGAGCCCCCAATTTAACCCAATTATTCCGGCCGATTGGATTCCCTTGCGTCACGCCACCCTTTCACTTTCTCTCTCGTTTCCTCCTTTCGACACTCGAGCGAACACGGTGACTCGCCTAATTGGCCCGCTCGACTTCTAATTATTTGTCCCTCCTCCCCTCCCTTTCTCGAGCCACCACAACGAGGAAGGCGACCAAGGCGAATGACAACGAGGAAGCGCTCGCGCCCTCCACGCGTTTCGACGAGAATCTCGGTCGAGGGAAACCTTTGAGCGTGATTATCGAGCGAATCGAACGAGCCATCGGTCCAACCTCTGGCGAGCGCGGCCAATCGATAAGCTCGAGTAATTCGCGCGAAACGGCGCTCCTTTCTTCGATGGATCTCGTATTCCTTGCCGTCAACTCGCTTCGCAACGTCCGTTTAAATTCTCTGTCGACGAGGGAGTAAAGTTTTGATATCCCATATCGTGGAAGAGTGACCGTGCGCGGTATATCGAAGAATCGATCGAAATTTTGTTTAATTCGTATTCTTACTAGTCATTTTTATATCTTGTAAGGGATAATTAGTTTTTGACCGAGCGAAATCGTGAGAAAAATTAATTGGTTAAAATTTCGAACGAAAGAATACTTTAAGTAATAATTTTATTTAAAGTGTAGGTAACATTTATTCGCAGTTTATAATTAACCGTTTCATTCGTATATAATCTCAAAAGCGTTACGGTTAACGCTTTGAATTATTCATGCAACTTACCGAAGTAACTTTATTCTTAACTTGAACCGTTTGAAAATTTTTGCCCGTCTCTCCCTCCCTCGGCGCGAGTGACGTATCCGAAGTGGAAAATCCTCCTCCCAGTTGTCGGATTTCCTCTCCTTTGTCGCTCTTTTTTTTCCTTCTTCCTTTTTTTCTTTTTTTTTTTTTTTTAGTAGTCCTCTCTCCAAACGAGCCGCGCTCGCAGTGCATATTCGGTGAGGAATGGCGAGGTCTCCCTTTGCCAGCCGTTGAGAAGTTTTCGCCGGAGATGTTTCGATACGCCAAGACACAAATGATCCATCCACGAATGTGGCGGAGGCAAAAACGTTCTTTTCGATGGAACGTCCATCTTTTATCCAAGTAACGTTATCAGAGTTCACGGGGTGGGAACGGATCGAGGATATTAGTCGGATTAACGCTTTTAAAATTAGAATTAGTCGCGACCGGGCGAGATTACCGATTCATCCGTTTCGAAAAGATTTAAGAATTCGCGTAAATTATTGAGAATTTTCCAAGATCTAAATATCTGAGGAGGCGAGAGACCGTGTTCGATCCTCTCGATTGGAGGGGCGAGGCAGTGAAACGCGCTTGATTAATTATTCCGGGGCGAGGAGTCGACAATTCGGCTTTGGCGACGAATCTGAAAATTTCAAGGAAAATGTTCTGTTAATTTGGCCGGTTGACGGCCCCCGCGCCTTAATCGGGTTCCGAGCTTGATTAACTATTCATCCAACGAGCGGGCGACGTTATAACGCTCTTTCCTTTCGATATCGCTCGGTTGGCTAATGAAAAAGGAAAGAAGAAGGAGAAGAAGAAGAAAGGAAAAAGAAAGGAAAGGGAGAAGAAAGCGAAGGGTCTGGTGAAACGCTGGTAAACTGGAAAAGGCTCGGGCCCCGGAAAATAGGCAGATTTTTACGCGAGCTCGGCCATTCCCCTAATTTTTCCCGAAGAAAACAGCCCACTCGAGGGGAACAATGAACATCGAACGACGCATCGCCTCTCTCTCTCTCTCTCTCCTCGCCCCCTTTTTTGTTCCAACCAACGTCCGTAACTCGAGCCCGTATTTTCAACGGAATCGTGCCGTTGAATGCGCGTTCCCTCGTTGCGAACCGGATATTCTTGCGTACAAATAAAAGCGCGTGGCGTTCTCGAGAGTCTCGGCTTTTCCGAGGAAACCGCCGAGGAAACCGGTGCCATCGATTTTTCTTTTTCTTTTTTTTTTTTTCTCCTTTCCACCGCCGTCGTAACCGCGCAACAGCTACTCGACACGCCCCACACGATTGCGAAGAAAAGAAGTAAAAGGAAAGGGAAATATCGTTGACTAAGAACGATTAAACCGTGGATTCGTAGGAACGTACGAGACAGAAAGAGAGAAGGCAAACACGATTAAAGAAATTATTTCGATCCAGACGAAGCGATCTCGCGAGAAGGATGAGAGGCCGGCGTCGATGACGTGGAGCATGCAAAAGAACATGCGTCTTGCGGGGACTTGGGTATCCCCCGGCTGAAAGCGGCGTCGCGTAATACTCTCTCCAAAAGTAGTCCAAGTGAATAATGACTCCGTACAATGGAGTTTCGAGACCTTTTCCTCTCTCTCTCTCTCCCTCTTTGTCTTTCTCTTTGCGCAACAAGGGCTTAAACTTTGCACGAGGGCGCGCAATCTTGCCGCCCGTATTTACCTTTCTCGAGCACATTAGCGACTCGCGTACGAATTTCCGCGGTTTCAGTCGGCTTCTTTAAAGTTTTCGACTTTAAAGGGGCGACCGGTCACATAGCTCCAGCTTCCACGACGAAATTATTCAGGCGCCGGCGTCGTTACGATTTCACTGAAGGAATCGAGAGAGAGGAGACACGCGCGTGTCTAGGCGTGGCCCAGCAAAGGCAAGATTCATAAGGCGGTTTCGTAAGCGAAGAGGAAAACTGGTTCGAGCGAATAACAACGCGAGCGTTCCATCTCGAAGGAATGGGAGGCCACTTTCTCCGATCCTGGCCTCGAATCGCTTTCCATCCTCGAGTTCCTCGAGCGAAACGGCGAGAAACTTGGCTCCCGATGCGCGTATCCACACCGACCGAGAGCAGTATTTTTAAAAAAAAGAAGAAAAAAACCGAGTCGCGTTACCTTTTAAGGTGAACGCTCTCCTTCAATCGTGGAGAACTTGGCTGAATTCTCTCTCTCTCTCTCCCTTTTTACTCGAGGGTAACGCTAAGTGCGAGGAAAATTTCAACCCGAACCCCGATGAAAGTCGATTCGGCTTCGAATCGATTCGACCGGATTCAATTTGATCCGTGAGGCGACGAATGAAAGAGCCCGGGGCCTCGTGGAGAGCCCCCGATCGTGAACGATAAATCATCCCGAGGATGTGAACGAAGCGTCGTTGATCGAATTCTTATGAATCGCGCGATTCTTGCCCGGCCTGATACAGATTACCACCACCCCGCCTCGATCGGATACCGAGTAGTATTTCTACCAGAGATCCATCGAATCACGCTCCAATCGGGTCCTCCTCCGATCCGAGTTAGTCGGATATTCGACCTCGTTCCCTTTCTCTCTCTCTCTCCTTCGTTCGCCATTTGTCTTCCACCACCGACGAGAGAAAGACTCTCTCTCTCTCTCTCTTTCCCTCTTCCCTTTGCTTATTCGAGGCCGCGCGCGCGCACCGACCCGACACGAACGAAATCATAAAAGTTTTAGCCTACAACTCGGTGACGCGAGCTCAGGAAAGAAGCTTTTCGGTGTTAGTCGTTCCGTAACGCTTCCAGTCGTTTGTGTTCCCATCTTGTTCTCGTCTATACGTATCCTTCACGCGCCCAAAGCCCCTCAAAGCTTCCCGCTACGTGTTTCTGCTATGCGAGTGTGGACCCGTGTTTCACACACCCGCGTGTGTGTGTGTATGAGAGCCGTGCCTCCAGTCCTCCAGTCCGTCGGCCATTAGCAGCAGCCGTCGGTCCTGAAAATCAGAAAACTTCTCGAAACTGATTCCATCCTTCTCTCTCTCTCTCTCTCTCTCGAACCAATTACTTCCCTCGTCGCAAATTTATCGCACACCGCCTCGATATTAATCGCGCCTTCGACGCGCCGTTCGTTAAGGACTGATTTTTTTCTTCTTCTTCTTCTTCTCTTTAGAGTTCTCGTTTTTTCAGCACAAACGGAAATTTTGAATTTCGCGCGAGATTAATTTACCGTCACGGAAAATTCGAATTGTACGAATTCTTTCGTCGTGGCGATCGATCTTTCTTTTCGATGCAGGGGGATTTATATCGTTTTGGAGGAAGCAAGACTGAGCGATTCTTTCTACGGGGAGTTGCGAAGACGCGAGAGGAAAACGAGAGGGAGGGGGAAAGGAAGGGATGCGACGAGGGGTGGGAGAGTCTGACGATCGACCCTGTTTTACAGAGCGTTTACAATCTTCTGGGGGAAACTCTGTCGAGGCTGCAACAGTACGCGGAGGCGGAAAGGTGGTTCCAGGCGAGTTTGGCCAGCCAGCCTGACCACGTGCCGGCCCACATCACTTACGGGAAACTTTTGGCCCGAAACGTAAGTAGTTACCAGTTTTAGATCGGTTCTCTTTCATCGGAGCGCGGGGGATCCAGTTCCCAAGTTTACCGCGGCCCGACCAATATCGTTCAACGCGGAATTTCGTTGCTACGGACACCGAGATACATCCTTTCCCCGCCTTTCCTCCAAGCTGGAGAATCGGCCAACTTTTCGATCGCTCCGTCCGGTCAAAGAAACCCCGATCGCCATCTTCTTCTTCGACGGCCGTTTCCACGCGCTCTTTGCAAAGTAACGCTTTCCAAAACTGCTTCCTCCCTCCCCCCTTCTTTTGAACCGTGATAAATATCCAATCGCCGTGAGAGCGAAAAACCAGAGAGAGAGAGAGAGAGGGAGGGTGAGGGAAGAGGATAAAGAGGGAGAGGGAGAAGATAAATGGTAACGAAAGTTGCCCGGTTCGAATATGAAACGATATATAAAACGAGAGAACCGGGATTGCAGGGCTTTCGTTCGCCGTAGTCCGGCCACGTAGCGACCCACATCACTTAGCAAACCTTCGACTCGGCACGTAAGTAGTTAGTACTATTTCTCGAGGCTCGACAGCGGTGGTGGCGCCACGTATCGGTCGAACGTAGGCTCCCGCTCCCTGACCCACATCCCATTGAAGGGATAGCCCGGCAAAGGGAAACAACGCGCAGTTAAGCTGATTCTGCTCGATCCACTGACCGTTCCGTGTTCCTGCCCGGCCAATCGTTGACCGGAAACCGGTATTTCTCCTGAAAACGTATCTAACACCGACCGACGACCGCGCTCATTGAGCCGAGAGAGATTCGAAACGTGCCACTCCGACGTATCTCCGATGCTTTCACTTTTGCATATCGCGCTTCGATGATTCGCGATCGATTGATATCGATATCGGTCATCGTCGATCGCTCGTTTGTTCGTCCGTCTTCGACCGAATTTCTCGTCTTCCGGCGCGATTACATCGAATAATCGATTGATACCGTCCTTCTCCGGGGGGACGCATTAACGGTAATGTGTAATATAGTTGATTGCTTGCCATGATAATATTACCGAATTGCCAATTTTCCATTAGCCCTCTACCGTCCCCGTGAAATAACTTTAAATTGATTGCGCGTAAATGAAATAGATTTACGGGTGATGAAGTTCCATTTCAGTTTTTTTTTCCTCTTTTTTTTTCACTTAATCCTACACGCCAACCAATGAACCGATGATGAATTACATTTGATCCTAAATCCCCGACTATATACGTATACAGGCTTTCCGAGGCCGATGCTGCTTTTAGCCGTTTCTTTCGTTGCGCAACTTTCGTTCCACGACGCTGATAAGCGAAACGAGAAAGGCGAAATTTGCTCGAGACTCTTTCCGTCGGTCTGGGAAAAAAGTTTCCGAATTACGATGCGCGTCACGCTCCAAGGATCCGATGTAAAGTCAATAGGCGAGTAAACTATGTAATTGCACGTTTGACCGATAAATGTCGACTTTGTATCGCGGCGCCGCCGGTGAATTTTCATCGGTTCCGTGCCACCCGAACCGTATCGAAATTCCATTTCCATCTTTCACGCGGCTCTCCTCCTCTCTGCGCGCCAAGTGAAACGGAATCCTCTCTGTTTCTCGTTGCCCCTAATCGCATCGGGATAAATTTCGTTACACCCGTAACTCGGTAGACCGCTCCCAGCCAACGACCGTTCCAACGTTTTCGATCACTGATTCTCCTCTCTTCTTCGTTTCTTTCCACAGTCGAGCCGCGTGCTGGAGGCCGAGAGATGGTTCCTGAGAGCCCGTAGATTGGCGCCGGACGACTCGAGCGTGCACCATCATTACGGTACGTATCATCTCGCCCAGTTTCATTAATTTTCCAATCGAAAGAGAAGGAGTAGGCAAAAGGAACTCGATCTCAAGCGCGTTCTCCAAATTCTGATCGTACACCGCCTCCAGTATATATTAACGTAGTTTTTCCTCGACGAGAGCAAGGACTATCGAAGGAGGAAGAGATTCTTTTTCACGAATGGAGGAGGAGGAGGAGGAGTAAGAGAAGCGAGAGCTCTAAATACTGGTGTAATATTTTTCTTTGGGAGGTGGAAGGGGAGCGTGAAAACGGAGAAGGGAAGCGGCACGTCAATCGAAAAAAGAGACGAGGGAAAATGCGAACGGGAGGGGGACGAGAGCCAGCAACCGGAAAGAAGATCGACGGGTATTGAAATTCCGGAAAGGAATTCTTCGCGATTCCCGCTGCTCGTCGCAGTGTCGACTCGTGTCGTTTCGTCCTCCTCCCTCTCTCCTCCTCTCAACCGCATTTTAAACCCGTTCCTCGATCTCGGTTTGGCATCAGTCCCCCGCCCGCTTTTTCACCATCTCTTTCGAATATCCATCGTGTCTGTCGAATATCCTCCGTTCGCGGAGAGGGACGGGCCAACGGCCAATCGGTCGCCCGATTCTTCTTTGCGGCCAGGATTAATCCACTCCACGCTACGAAAAAGGAATCTCGCGTTGGAGAGTTTTCAGCCGCAAAAAACCCCGCGGTTTATCTCTCTTAGCGGGGCCACGCGTCATTGGGCAGTAGACCGCGGAGCAGTCGCGCTGAAATTTATATATCCTCGACGAGATTTCGAGGACGAAGTAACTGGCAACCTTTCCTTTTTTAATCTTCCGAAAGGAAGCATCCAAACGTATATATATATATATATATATATATAAAGAGCTTTAAAATTTGAGAGTATTGGTGGCTTCGCAGGACTGTTCCTGACGTCCCAGGGTCGACTGTCGGAGGCGGCCGAGGAGCAACTCCGGGCCGCGGAGCTTTCCAGATCCGATTACGAGCTGTCGATGGCCGCGGCGTCCGCGCTTCGGCAGGCGGGGCGGCTGGAGGACGCGGAGGTGTGGTACAGGCACGCGGCGAGGCTGAGGCCGCAGGAGGCGCGCAGCCACACGAACCTGGGCGCGATCCTCCACCTGAACGGGAAGTACAAGCAGGCGGCGGCCGCGTACAGCGAGGCGTTGAGGCTGCAGCCGGGCGACGCGACGACCATCATGAACCTGCACAAATTGGCGGCGATCCTCGCGTGACCACCACGACGCCGCCCCACCAGCATGGGAATCGACGAGAGATACGACGCGACGACCGCCCCACGAGACGAAGAACACCACCACCACCACCGCCCCCTACGATCACCGACTCGCCGTGTTCCCCCACCCACCCACGTCACCCCGATCTTCCTCCCGATATTCGTTTGTATCCGTCGACGGGCGCGCCAACGTCCCCGCGGGGCACAGCTAGCCGTCATCCCCGGGGGGACCTCGACGCGCCCCCGACTCGTATCGCCTGCTATGGTATGTAAAGAATAAAAGCTTCCTTTATTTTTCTCTAATCGAGAGCGTTCTTTGCTTCGCCTTTCCTTTCTCTCCATTGCGTAGCGGGCAGAGAAGAAGGTGCGAGGAAGGAGGAAGAGCTCTTCCGGAGCGCGCGAATTCTCTCACCAGCCCCTGGTGGCTGAGGAACACTCCATTAATATCGAATCTATTTGCACGAAGACGACGACGACGCCGCCGCCGCCGACTGGAATATTTAAGTTTACACTTTAAATCACACCCCCGAGCGGCGGCGCTCGGAAGCTGGGGGAGGAGGGAGCGAGGGTGAAAAAGACGGATGAGGGTAATACCGGGCCGAGAACCGGTAGACACTCGCGGTGTCGTGAGTGGAGGAGCGAGGGCGGCACGAGGGGGAGGAGGGTCAAGCTGGAGGGGAGAAAGAGAGAGGAAAGAGGGAAAGGAAGAGAACGAAGCCACCTGTCGCTCCTCCCGTCGCCCTAACAGGAGACAGTCTCGACAAACACTCGACAGGTGCCGCGGCGCGGTTACCTACCTTTATCCCGCGAAGAACTCGCTTCGTTATCTTTAAAGCGGAACTCGTCGAGACCAGCCAGTCGACCAACCACCGCTTCGTTTAGCCGCTTCGCTCTCCCGGCCACTTCGCGTGCCATTTCGTTCTTTCTTCGTTTTTCTTCTTCCTCCCCTCTTCTCTTCCCTTCTACGGATTCTCCCTCCCGTATTAACATTTCGCCACCTCCTCGACCTCGCCACCCTTCCTTTCGATTCCTCGATTCAACCTCGGCTCGTCGTCGATTTTGTTGGCCCACGAGAAATAAAACACTCCCCCGTCTCAATGATCTCCGCTTCTTTTTTCCTCCCACTCCCTTTCTTCACCTCGCTCCTCTTAAATGTCATTGATTTTTAGCCGCGAGCTCGTCGCCAAGACAATTTAGGAAAGGTATCGTTCCTCCCTTTTCTCCTCTCCTCTTGCCACGTATCAATCGTTTAACTTGTTTATCCTAATCGTATTCTCCGATAGAGATAGCACGTTTATTTCTCCCAAGTTAAAAATTGCTGGAACAACATTATCCCCCTTTCGAAAACAACTAACTTCGTTATCAATCCGAATAATATTCTCTCTATCTTTCTCGGTTCAATCCGAAAGACAAATTTCTCTCGGCAATGGATTCGGCTCGCTCGCGATTATTCCAACCCCAGCGAAAGGTATCCCCTTCTATTTTTCACCAACTTCGACGTCCGCGTTTGTCTATCGGGTTTCGTTCCTTATTGACATTCCATCCCCTTCCCGTCTTCCTGCGTTCCTTGTTCCTCTCAGGAGAGCAATAAGAGCCGGCCGAGCGGGACATTTATTATACGCGAAGATACAAAGGCGGCGCGAAACGGGAGGGAAGCCTCCTCCTCCTCCTCCTCGGTGAAAACCTCTCGCGGCGTCGCTAATGGCCTTGTTCTCGAAACAAGCTCGAGGATACCGTTGCCAAGACAGAGGCTCTCTGGCACGCGTGGCAAAGGAGGAATATTTCGTCCTTGAACAATGGACCAAAGCCTGAAAGCCGAGCCGGCTGTTTTAACGAGACCGATTACGGAATTCTCTCGAGTTCGAAGACTAATCGATGACAGGGATGAGTGGATCCTTGTTTTGCATATATATATCGGTATTAAAAGCTATTTAAAAATGTTCCAGAATACAATAATATATTTTAATTGGAAAAAAAGAATCGTTTAATCATCCGTTCGAGATAGGAAAGCGCAGAAACGAGTGGAAATAACGGAAGTGCAGCGATTGGTGGCCTGATGTTCAAACGATGCCGCGGCTGTGGGAGGGGAGGGGGGTGTAATGACTGATCCCATTGCGCGATCGATAAGTAATTAAGAGAGGTCATTAAAGCTTCGAAGCTTAATGAAATAATGTCAGCCGGGCAGAGCGATATTGGAATCGCGGGGAAACGAAGTATCCCGGCTAAAGGCTGGAAATATTATAAAAAGAAAGAAAAAAGAAAAAGAAAAGTCCGGAGAACGTCGTTCCCCTAATTTCGTTTCAAATCGAGAAGAAGGGGAGGGAAAGGGGAGGGATATATCGTCGGGATTTCGAATCGAAGAAGACAAGTGTGGAAAGGAGCGTGCACCAGCTGCACGCGTGATGAAATATTCCATAGGGTCGCGTCATTCGAGGCGGCAAGGTCGCGTGGCGCGAGACCAACCGGAAGGTCAAGTGCCACTTCCCCGCTCCCTTGCGCTTCCCCTTCCTTCTGACCTTTCCTGATTTATTCTCCAAGGGGACGGTGAAAAACGACCGTTGCAACATTCAACAGTCGACCCGCACCTAGAAACGCAAACCGACTCTCTACATAATTTACTCCCGAAACGAGGTAGCCAGTGGTGTAACGGACGGTGCTCCGTCTGCCTTTCCACGATCATCGCACCATGGATCCCAATTTTTCTCGGGGAACCAAACTTTCCCTCCCGAAAAATTACAACGAGATTTGTAACGCCAACCTCGTTTCCTATCCTCCGTTAAAACTTCGTCTGACAGGCTGGATTTTATCTCCCAGTATTTTCCTATTGCGAGTCTAAAAGTTCCTTTAACGCTTTTCAGATTTAAACGGAGGTGCAGCCGCTCATCCTGTCCTCAATTTTCAATAACGACCGAGGGGGAGAGACAGATAAGACCGGTTATAATAGAACAGATACAATTCGCGTTAGAATGGAATTAGAATCATCGTAGTCGTCGATCAGCCGCAAACGGTTAAAGCGAACCGCCATTCGTCCGTTCGTAATACAATTTCGCAACAATAGGTGTTTGCTCGGTAAACAGGATCGATTCACCGCGTTTGCGCAATATTCAGAGTCGTTCAAGATTTTCGACATGGATCCCTCGATACTAGGGGAAGAAGCGTCGACTGCTATCGTGAAAGAATAACCGAGGGGTGTGGATAAAAAGCGAGGCGGAAAAATCGTCCTTCCTCCGCGTCTCGATCAATCAACGTTCCCCTCCCCTCTCGCTTTTTCCACCTGCCGGCCCTTTTACCCTCTTACCCCCCGCCACTGTCGGGGGTTTACGCGTTGAAAGCAACTTTTGCCCGGCGAAACGCGACGGGAATGTCGATGAACGGCGCGCTACGCGACCCTCTCCTCACCGATCGTTTAACAACGCGGACGATTAAGCGGACCGTCAGCCAGCCAGCGCGGGAATGCTCCTGATTAATGAACCGGTCCTTATCGTCCTTCTGGATTACTCTCTTTCGCGAGTTTGGAAAGGGAGGTGGTTTGTACCCGCGACTCAAATTCGCACCAATAACGTCGCTTTTTTTTGGATCGAAAATAATCGGGAAGAAGTGACGCCGAGCGAAATTAGTTGGTCGAGATTAATTACTCCTTCTCGTGATCTTTCGTCTGGAATACACGTACTAATGCACGAGGAAGGGGGGAGGGATTTTCAAGGTGAAATAAAATCACGGTAAATTGAATGCTCCGAACGCGTACGGAACATTTAAGTGCATCGACTGCTTAAGTACACTTTTAAACTCGCATAAACGGAAGAGTCTTATCTATATGTATAAAAAAACAAAAAAAGAATGTTAAAACGGGATTCGAGTGGCTCACGTCGGCTTTTGAAACGGCTCTTTGAGCATCTCTCTCTCTTCAATAATTCGAATAATTCAGGGGAGAACGGGCGAAAAAAAATAAACTACGTTCGAATTCCTTCGAAACATCGGTTGTCGCGATATCGTTTAAAATTCCGTCGAGCGTTGCGATTTTATCAAGCGAAACGAACTTTCTTTCTCTCTCTCTCTCGATTAAACGGAGGAAAAAAACGGTTTACACGGAAAAGGGCCTTTCGAGCAAATACATCGAGACGAAATTGAACGTGAATACCGAGCATTTCCACTCGAAATTCGCTCGTCCCCCTCGAGTCGAAAAGGAAAACGGGATCCATTGTTCACGGGCGGTTAACGCGGCAAAGTTCTCCTTGGGATGCCTCGTGATCGAGAAGAGGGGATCGGGAGGTAATCGAGGCGTGCGGTGGCACGACGTTATTAACCTGGACGATTAACGGCCCGCGCCGAGCTTTGTTCAACGTTGAACGTTAATCGAGTATACGCGGGGCGCACAGACGAAAATACGGCGTGTATTCCGGCGTTGGAACGTCGGCCGTGGCCGGAAGTGGCTTGGTACGGCGCGCACGTCCGGCTGAAATATCCCTGTTAAACTAACATCCGCGCGCCGCTCAAGCGACTTCGCCCTGGCCGCGTGCAGCCGCCTGAAAATTAATACACGGTGGCACAGAGGAGGATGCGCCACGGGCTGACCACTCTACGGATTTATACCCCTTCCACGCGTATTTTCCCGGCCTCGCCCTCGCCGGGATCCCCGCTAAATCGAATTTCATCTCGCTGGATCGAGAAAGCTGGAAATACGGAGGAGGATCCCGTGAATAATTTCGTAAATAATTATCTTTACGGAACTCGCACGAGGTAGAAGTGTTTGCTCGCTGTGCGTAACAGCTTCGAACGTTTCTTTTCTTTTTTAAACACGGTCCTTTAATGGATGTTTTCATCTTTCGTACTTTCGAGTAAATCTTTCCCTCCAGAATCGTTCCCGAGGAGGGATCTCTCGTCTCTCGAGCTGTTCATCAATCCGCTCGATCGTTCCCCACGAGGAGAGGAGGAGGACGAAATTCGAGAGAGAAAGAAAGCTCGAAGAAACTTAATTACCGAGATATTTAATTAAGCCGGAGTTGGATTAACGCGGCAAGTCACGTTGAATGTTATCCGCGAGGAACGACGCGGTCTCCCCGATAACAACGCACGGTCGTCAACACGTTAATCACGGTAAATCGTCCGAAATACGAGGAGAAACGATTCAACGAGACGATAAACGTGGTCGGCGGTCGCATAGCGATACAACTGTGCCTGCGTGTGCGCGCGCGTGTGTGCCAAACGAGGGCAAAAGCGGTCTCCTCCCCACCTCTGGCGAGTCGAGAGGGATTTAATAAAAGCGAAGTGGGTAGATAAAGATGGACGGGGCCGAAAGCGACTTCAAAAAGCGAGATTGCGCTAAACAAGATTCAATTGTGTACCTGATGGAATAAAGGCCGGCGGATAATTTACTTTGCGCAGAGGACGGCGGCAGGAGGCGAGTCAAACAGCTGACGCCGGATACCTGTCGCGGACGGGTGCAACAATTAAGTTAAAAAAGTAATGGAAAAACGATAGATAGAGGGAGCGGACGCGGAGCAAGCAAATCCAGTTTCACCACGTCGCCACACGGAAAATCGTGTACCACCCACGCGAAAATCGGTCAATCGAATTGGAAACCTGTATATATATATATTCGAATCATCCTATCTACCCCTCCTCCTCCTCCTGCTGCTCGTTAATTTATCGAGCGCGAGCATCGAAACGAAACGCGTAAATAGCTCGAGATGGAGCATATGGGGAGGGGTAAATTCATTAATTCGCCCTATCCGCGGATATTTCAACGCGCGGCGCCATTCAAAAGGAGTCGAATTACCGGTGTGGCCGGGGATACATACAGCGCGTTAACAGCCGCGAGCATTAATAACCGGTGTTAACAGGGAACCGGTTACGTTTCAAAGTTTCGACCGACGCGAAATCAACTTTGCCGGTGCAACTGTCTGGCAACAGCGCTCTCCTTCCCGCGACAAACGCGCCCTCTTTCCCGCGCGAGACAGAAAGCTCGCAGGTTTCGCGGATTAGATAAATTTAGGGGGAGGATGATTAAAGGAGACTCGCTGCTGGCGAAAGGATCGCGCAGCTAGGGATTAGCAATTACTAAACAGCCTCCTAAACGGGGTCACGGGCTTTGTGCGAGCTGCTTCTTCGCGTTCCAAGAGTTTCCCCTACACCTTGCTCGGATGCTTGTCTTCCGAGATCTTACGGATTACGAGGGCTTCGAGAGGGAGCAGCTAGCGGCGGGGAACGTGGATGGAAAATCGAGCTGGACGACTTTCGTTCGCGGACTGAAGGAAGAAGAGCGGGAAGAGAGAGGGAAAAATGATTTGAAATTGATCAATCCGTTCCCTCGGTTTCGCGAGAAGATCAAATTGCACGAGTTTCCACGAGTTTGGTGGCAGCACGGTGTCGGGTCGTAATATCGTTCCGCGAGAAATCTCGAGAATTAATTAAAACGCGACGAGACACGAGACGCGTTGGAAAGACGGGTAGGTCGGTGACGGATGAGGGGGAGGGTTGGAGCAATGGTGGAAGCCGAAGAAAGGAGCGAAAGACTCGCGATGGTTAGGCTGAAACGAAGCCGGCCGAGTCGAAAAGTGGACGGCGACGCGGAATTTCACGCTCGTGACGAGGTTTATAATTAAACGAGGAGAGACTAGCTCGCTAATGAAAACAGGGCGTCGTCGTCGTCGTCGTCGTCGTCGACCGGTATTCTTTTCATAAATCATATCCGTGCCGGAAATCCACGGCCGAGCCTCGCGCTCCCGAGGACGTCGAACCGAGATACCTGCCGCTTAAAGATGCAAAGTCGGGACAGTTTTGTATTTTCTTCTCTTTTCTTTCTTCCCTTCTCCCTCTCCCTCTCTCTCGCTCCCTCCGTTTTGTTTCTGTTCGCTTTGGAACGAAGAGCGGGGAAACGTTTGCACGCATCGATGAGTCGAAAGAAGAGAATTCTCTGTATATAGTATACATATATATATATATATATGTTCCGATTGTGTTATCCCCCCCTCTCCCTCTCCCGTATAAAAAGAAACGAGACGGTGGAGCAAAATAGAAAAATTCGTGTGAACAAAGTTTTAATTGGGTTCAAATATTGCTGCCCCGGTAGGTACACGCGGTGTATATAACGAAAGCAACTCGATTTCAAACAATTGTACGGAATCACAATCAGGATCGGGAACCTGATTCTATGCGACTCTCTCTGGAAACCGCTCCAAAGAGATGCGGGGGCTTTAACGATCGTGACCCCGACACCGTTACAAATTCCAGAGAGGAAACCTCTGGCGGATGAAACGAGCGAGATTCACGAATCGTTCGATTTTCATCGCTCGTTTCGGAGGGAGCCGTACCCCGCACAGCTCGCAGCGGCGGGCTCTGTAACGGAATTCAAACTAAACCACTATCCCACCGTCCGATATCTTTTTATTCGCCTATGAAAAACAAGATTAATCCGAGGAAGTAATTAATTAGTGTCGTTTTTCACCTGTCTTCGCAGCGTCCGCCATAAAGAAAGGGGGAAAGGAGGACGTCAAATGCATCTCTCTTTTAAACGTATTACCCGCCCTCCGTTTTCTAAGAAAGAAGAATTCCCTTATCCTCCTCCCCTCGATCTTCCCAGAACCGAAATCGGGTTTCGATCTTTGCATCTCTTCGCGCGTGAAATCGTGGAAACCGTGATATTTCGCCTCGATCCAAAACAAGACGAAACGAAGCAAGCATCGCGGAGGAACATAATTTCCCGTTGCGCGGAGTATCTTGATGACCGATCTCGGTGCATCTCGGTCCCAAGGCGGACGATCGATCCGGATATCGAATGGAAATGAATTTCCCCCGTCTTTTTGCTCGCCGTGGAATCAAAAACCGTTTCGTCCCTTTGATTCCCTCACCGATTCCGCTACCACCGATCTTTCCTCCCGCGATCTGCTCTACCATCTCTCTCACCTCTTGTAGCCTCGCGTGAAGGGAAAAAGAAAGAAAAAAAAGAAAATCGTGCGCCAGTCTGAAGAAAAACCTACACTTTTCTGATATCCCGACGTAACAAGAATTCAAGGTGCTTCGAGCAGGTAATCACCCGCGACGAAATCCCTTAAATTAAGATCCCCGTCGTCTACCGTTCACGTTACGTCGGTTGAGGGAAACAAAGTCTCTCGGGGAGGGAGGGTGATGCGAAATATCGTGTAACGCGTAAACGCGCGAGCGCGTCTAATTAAGCGTAAAACGCGAGGCTGTTCCGCCCGACACGGTCGGCGACGCAATGTTAAGCGCGTGACGCTCGGCCGCCTGTGGCCGCCCAAGCCCAAGCCCTGACGAAATTGTTTGGCGTAGCCTTCGTCAAAAGAAAAGTTTCATTAGCCTAATGAAACGAGTGACTCGGGGAAAAAGGTAGACCGCGGCCCGCATCCGGGACACGACGGAGGGAAGAGCGGGGAGGGGAGGGGGAGAGATGTACCACGCCACGCCAGCACTTTAATTAGAGAAATTAAATTTTCAAACGAAACACACGAGGCCTCGACCCAACCAGCCAGCCAGTCGGCCGGCCGGCCGGTCGGCTGGTCGACCGGCCTCTCCACGCTTGCTCTCGCGTTATGTACCTGTTTCCGCTCGAGCCGTAAATTGCGAAACGATCTCCGTCGAATAAAAGTGCGCTCCTCTTCCGTGCCCCGGCTTTTTCGTCACTTTTCCCGAATATTTTTCTGGAATATAGCGTATTCGAGAGGTGGTGTATATAAAAATGTCAAGGGAAGAATTCTATTGACGCGGAGATTCTTCGATTTCTACGAACGCATTCCGATACTACGGGGTTCAGAAGGGGTAGTTGAAGAGAGTCGAAGAATTTTGCTCGAAAACGATGGAGATTAATTAGTAAATTGCGGATTTTTTTCGTAGAACGTGATCAAATGCACGAAAATTATCTGACAACAGCATGTAAAATGAACGTTGTGAATCTTTAAAATTTTTACATAAATAATTGCGAGAAATTTATTGAGAATATATCGCCGAAGTCACTTTTTATTTTATCCCGATACCTCAATCGATTGCCGAGATGTAAGTTTTCCATAGCGGTTATCACGGAGACTATGAATGGAGTCATAACAGAGTGACTTATATCTTCTCCGAGAAATGCTACGTGCTGCGTTCTTCCTTTAAGAATCCTTCGCTCGTCTGCAAGGATAGGTAGGATAGACGAGCGAGAAGCGTGTAAATAACACGAGGATGGAAACGATTAAAAATTATCTTTTCCTTCGAGGTACGATACTCTAGAAGTCGTGTCGAAATAAACGAAAGAGCGTTTCAAAGGGCAAGATTCTGCGCTTCCAACGATTCGTCGATCGAAAATCGTCGCATTCCAAGTTACGGCAGTTTAAATTTTTCCTTATTTTTAACCGAGTTTCGGGAGAACGATTAAAAATGATCAAAGTCGTGTCGAAATAAACGAAAGAGCGTCGTTGGTTGATCGCGAATCGCTATCTCAAAAGTTATAGCAATTTAAACTTTACCTAATTTTAATACGGTTTAATCGAGTTTAAAGCTAAATTACACGATGATATTCCGTATTTACGTCACTCGCCGCGAAATGACGCGTATATAAAAGACGTGTATTTGCATGTATGAAAATTTACACTCCTTCCAATCAGCATAAATCCCGTAACTCTTCGAGATTAAGTCGTCGACGAGAAAATAAATACGAGATGGATAAAGTAAGTCTTTCTTTCTACCGCAGAAATATCGACGCGATCTTTTGAAAAACGACGCGGAATGGAACGAATAGAATTTCAATTAGCGTTGTTATCGTTTCCGGAGTGCTCGTTGTCGAAGCATGACTTCGTTTAAACTTCCGCGAAGCATCGAAACGAGTTTGTTTCCGATCGACCCCCGACTTTTTGCCGGCCAGAAACGCCGACTGAATTATTAAACGTCCGTGTCCACACTCTTGTCGTTTCCAACGGAAATTACCTTTTTTATTTTTTTTTTTTTTAACGATTAATCAGAACGCAACTACAAGTTTCACCCCCTCTCACCCCAAGCTTTCCATCCGTTCATCGATCGAGATTCATCGTTATTGTTTTCTCTCGCTCCCTCATTTCCCTCGGCATCCCTCGACGAATCGCGATATCGCGACGCTCCCTCCCTTCCCCCATGGGAATTCCGACCGCGCCGTTCGTAATCCATTTTGCCCTCAATACGGGACACCAAATAAAGTTATCATCGCCTTCGCATCTAGTCTTTCTTCGGTTACTCATCCCCGCCCCTCCCTCGAATTCTGTTAGCGAAGTTAGTTCCTTGCTATTTTTATCGCGTCTGAGGGCAGAGGGCAGACGATTCGTGGATTTATCTCGATGGAACGAAATTTGTGCGGACGTGTGTGGCCGCGTGCGGGAAATACGAAATAACAAGGAGGAGAACAACAACGGGACGGATGGAGTTAAACAGAGCGAAAAACCGATGAAATCGAGACAAAATGGAACTGTAATTTCGAGGGGATGATGGATATTAAAATTATCGGAAGGAAGTGAAAAAGAAAAAAGAAATTGCCCCGGAATCCGTGGCATGTAATAATCAATCTAACTTGGTCTCGATACCGAGGGGGAAAGGCCGGCTCGCAAATTATTTAACGCGGCGTGCGGAATACTTTCGCAAACTCCATCTCCATTAACCGACTTACCTCCAAGTTAACCACTCACACCAGTGACGTGGAGCTAACCTCATAAAACTTGGGCCTTGGTGATACCTTATTCAATGAACCGTGCGTTGACCAGATCACAGCCGTCTCTCTCCCTCCCTCCCTCCTTCCCATCCAGAAACGAAGAAGAAGGAAAAGAAGAAGGGATAATTGACGAGGAGAGGCTATATTCTCCAGGAACGTGATATCGCCAGCGATGGAAGGAGGGTTTCGTACTCGAACCTCCTAACGAGCTGCCAACTCGTTTTACTCGCGATCTCGAACGCTAAACAGGGTTAGAGGCCTCGACTCTCATTCTCCTCGAGTCACGTCCCCTTTCGACGTTCGCTCGAGGTTTCCGTCCAACCATGGGTTTTCGGGGACGCGCGAGAAGGTTCGGTCCCGAGGAGAGGAAGGAAAGAGGCTGGTAACTACGACTGGCAAAGGCGGCCGAGTCTTTTTTCGGGAGAGGGAGGAAGGAAGGAAGGAAGGAAGGAAGGAAAAGAAGGCTGCCAAGACTCTTTGGTCTTGGCTTCTTGGGCGGTAACTCGATTTGTCGCCCGTCTTGAGCCAGATGGATCGGAAGTAGACGCGAACGCCGGCCGCATTTCAAGCAGGCTGTCCCTCCGCTCCCCCTCCGCTCCTTCCCCTACGCTTCGCGTGTTTTGTCGGCCACTCGTCCTCCTCCACTACCACTACCACTGCTGCTCGACTCCTTCTTCGCGAAGCAACAATCGGTACTTGCGCCCCCTCCGACCGACCAGTCCGACGAGTTTACCGACGGTTCATGGCACCACCGGTATATCACCGTGGAAATCCAACTTCGGATTAACTTTAGATTAGTTGGACGTTTAAATATTACAAGGAAGGAGGAACGGTCGCGAACAAAAGAGAGGAACAAGGACTTAGAGAGGATGTCTCTCTGATGTGATTTCGCGAAAGTTAAATTAGCGCTTCTTCTGCTGGACTACGTGCTGGTAATAGTAGTGGTAGCAGTGGAGAGAGATAACGTCGCTGCGTTTCTGCTTGGACGACGAAATGGAAATGGAAAAGCGGCGAACAGCGGCGGTTGATCGGAAATCGCGTTCGATGTTGCGCCTCGAACTTTCTCCTCTTTCCAAAGCGAAAAGAAACCCCCTCTAGGATAAACACCTAGAAGAGGGAAACAAGATCATCCAACTCCCGAGCCTAGCCTCGAATAAGCATCTGTCCGAGAACAACATTCCGAACTTTGTAAAGTATCCCTCGTAACGACGGTATTACCCGGATTTCACCCGAATCCCCCCGGCTTTGCTCGATATTAAGTCGCCGAATGTTTGAATTCGCTCGGCGGAGAACTCGCGAATCTTCCGATCGACTCTCGTAAAAAGTAAATACGAAACGCACGCGAGATAGGGAGGGAAAGAGAGAGAGGGGAGTGGAGAGAGGCGCGTTAAAGAGAAACTTGACGCACCCCCGCGAGCACTCGAGACAGGCTTTCGTGACCGACTTTCTAACGAATCGTTCTCTCGATACAACAGCCCTCGAGCCGTGGCGCGATATAAAAGACACGGGGAACCGGAAACGGAATTAAAAAGACGGTAAGTCGTGGCGAGGGGATAGGGCAACAAGGAAAGGGAGACGTACGGTCGAGGGGAGGAGAGAAGCAGAAACGAGAATCGGAGAAGCGTAGGGTTGAAACAGATATATATATATATATAATATATATATATATAAAGGAAGGTCGAGCATCATGGAGCCGTGAGTAGGAAGAGCAGGAGCAAGGCTGTAGTAGCGAGAACCGGATGAGAGGATGGAGAGGGCGAGTGTAGGTGGATAGGTGTATAGAGAGGTGCGGGTATCACGAGTAGAAAGTGCCGGGGGTGCCATTAGCGGGGTGTGTTTTGCGCCCGGGTCGCACGATCAACTGCGAACCTCTCCGGCGCGAGGGTTGCGGAGGACGGTCGGGGAGGGGAGGGGAGAGGAACCCTCTATTGTTGCCGCTTTACCCGGCATGCATATTTAACGCCTGCGTTCCCCTTCCCCTCTTCTCTAATTCCGTTTCGCTCGCACCCTCCGCAGTCTCTCTGTTTTCTGGCCACCAACCGGCGTACTCCACCATCGCCGCCGCGCGCTCTATCCATCTATCGCGCTTTAATTTCCGCGCCTCGAATCACGCCAGTGCGAGTACGCAATCACACGCGCTGGATAGACACTCGCGATTCGAAAGAACCAAGATTGGATAGGGGAGGCGCACAGTGTCCCCAGAGAGAGAGAGAGAGAGAGGATGAAGCTGGAGGCAACATGAAGAGGCTATATTCTACATACGACGAATCGTATCTTCACTTTTTCATCCCTTAATCGGTTAATCGAGGATTATCGTGGACTCGAGCTAATTATTCCTCTCCGGTCAGGGAGAAAGAGAAAGAGAGATTGAAATTTTTACGAGTTGGATCGAAAATTCGCCTTCCTCTTCTCGAAGGAAGAACCGAACGAGCTGTTGTATCGATCCCGCTCCCTCTAATTGAGCGGCCGTTACGCTGTTTCCGCTGGAACAAACGTTATTTTCCGCGCGACGGTCCCTTAATCGCGTTATCATCGGCGAGCAACGGTTTTCAACGTTGTTAAATTCGCCGAAATTTCGCCGTTCCCTGGCGAAACGCGAGACGCGGAAGACGAACGAGGCACGCACGTGCGCGTATTATCGCCCACGCACGCACACACACACGGACTGGCTGTGTGCGCGAGAGCAGCAACGAGAGCCTCGTAACAATTTTTCTCATGGTTTTTAGCTTTCAGCCTCGAATACACGAGCGTTTTCACCAAGCATTTCCCATCCCCTTTCCTCGGTTTATATTAACTGGCTTTGGAGCTTTAAACAGACGGCCGTGACGAATAATAAATTCGCGACGAATTATCAGAGTTTAACGGAGTAGCGCGATTTCATCGATTAAAAGGCGTAACGTCGCGCAACGTTTCTCTTGGGAGAGAAAGGGGGAGGGATCGTTTCGAGGAAGCAAGGAGGGAGAGAAAGGGGGGGATGGATGGGTTCGCGGTGACGATGAAACGATGGTATATAATTTATTTTTACACCGCAATCACCATGATAAATGCTGGAGCATGGACAATGGGGTACGTCAAAAACGTCGATATGAACATCGGCGGACAAAACGGCGCAACAGCGAGTTACGGGACTGGATTTTCTTTTCGCCACGATTAATTGTTATCGTTCCACGCGGTCCTCTCCATTGTCGGGCAAGAGATGAAAACGTCAGCTAACAATAACGTACCTAGGACTAACTGGCCGGTGGCGAGTCGTATTATGCCTTCGAGAGACGAGCCCATCTCTCTCCAACGAGCGAATACCTTTGTTCTTATTACGTTCAACGATATCGAGTGTTTTTCTTCTTTTTTTCGATGATAAAGCGCTCCTTTTTTCTATCTAGTTTTTGTACATATATATATATATACGGTATTTCCGAGTATTTTTTCGGGGGACGTATGGAAAAAAAGGAAAAATGTGAACGAGTGCAAAGCAAAAGTGTAAACAAACGAATCAAATTCCCAAATAATTTCTAACGAAAACCAATTAAATTCCGTTACCACTCAAACACTTTTCCCCATCCGATACGATCATTTTAATCCACTTTGTATCCTGTACTTGGCCGTTAACGAGGATCGTTGTTTAAACTATAGGGGCTATACACGGATGAACAGGAGTATACCTGGCCGAACATACACGTTCTAACGACGTTCGAATTCCATCGGGTTATATATAGAGCCGATATAAAAACCAGTGGCCGTATCCGATACGTCGAGTATCGTAATATCGTTGGACGACGATAATGAAACACGGATGAAGCGATGGATGACCGTTGCCCGTCAAACGGATGGAATTTAATATATTGTCCGGGCTAACGTACAATTAATTATCGAGCCGGCTTGTACCGGCGGATACGGGGAATGATCATAGAGTGAATAGGCCGATACTCATATTGTTTGATCATTAGCCTCGTTAATTATTGCCTACGCTACTATAACCCCACCTCGCTTTACGTCGCGCATCTGTCATTCTGTCGTCGTCCAACGACACGGTTAACGAGCCGTGCGTGCACGCGACTTGGAAAAACTCGGGACCGATTGAAAATCGTTCGATAAATTTCCCCCTCCAAAAAAACAAAACGCCATGATATGCACGCGTGTGGATCAATCGTCGACAATTTGGGAATATATCGTGGAATATTTCCGTGGAATATACCCTGTGGAGCAGGAAAGAAGGGAAGAAAACGGCGAATAGCATCGTCGTGGCATCAAGCTTATCTCTATCTCTCCTCGAAACAACCTCGCACGCTTTTGAACGGTCCAATGCGCGACACCTCAAATGCGAAAAATAAAAAATGGCATCGAGCGTGGAAAAAGCGTGGAATTGAAATGAAAATTTCAAGCGTTCCGCGTATTTCGAAAATCGTGGACGATTAAACGGGAATAAGAGAGAGTGCTCGTGTTAGGCTTACGTTACGCGCAATTTAGTTCGAAACTGAAAAGGGAGAATGCGAGAAGATGAAAAACTTGTCCTCGCGTTGAGAAGATTCGAGATAAAATGCGAAAAAGAAAAAGAGATCGGAGAGGAAAATTCGGATGGGAAATTCGTTTGGAAAATTCAAGGGCCGCCGAAAGTTTGCACGCTGACGCCACTCCATCCACCGCAAAGTTTATCCGGGCCAACTAGAACGTTTAACGGGCGGGGGAGGGAAAAAAAATTTGGGAAAAGCAGCGGGCCGCTCGTGAGCGACACCGTGAGCGTAACGAGGTCAAGCTGAACGCGTTATTTAAACGTTCGAGAAGAGGGAGGTCCACGCGTTCGCCATCCGTCACGCATCTCAACGGAGACATATATTTCTGAACGAAATGGGAAATACTCGATCGTATCGAAGACGAAGTTCTCCCAGAAGACGAAATTCGGCGAAATTACGGCGAAACAACTTTTCCTCCCATCCGCGACCTTCGTCTTCCGCGCGACTAATCCTGACTCGACTAGGGCTGAAATTCATTACGAAGTTGGGGGAGGGAAATTGAATGACTGGAGGAAACGCGGTTACGGCAAGTCTGTGAATTATTTAACGCCCGTGTCGAATTCGTCGTCGTTACGCCGTTGCAAACGGCGCGTCATTAAGGCTGAACGACGTTTGTGAACGACGTGGTGGCCGCGCGAAAGCAACGAATTCGGGCGAAAAAAGGAGAGGAGGGGACTTTAACTCTGCCCGGAAAGTTTTTGGAACAGCGGATTGGATCGGCAACGTCGCTATTCGTGACCGCGAATAATTTATTATATTGGCAATTCGCACGGGTCGCGCGCGCTTCACTCCTCCTCCCCCTC
The DNA here is from genome assembly GCF_029169275.1 of Apis cerana. Classification (NCBI taxonomy): domain Eukaryota; kingdom Metazoa; phylum Arthropoda; class Insecta; order Hymenoptera; family Apidae; genus Apis; species Apis cerana. The sequence continues at coordinate 11,460,313 of NC_083855.1, read as the reverse complement.
CTCCCCTCCCGGATCTCGCGCGCGTCGGCCGGATTTATTTCAATTTATTCGATCAACCGAACAATCGCTGTCCATTTAATATTACTTCGCTCCGCTCTTCCTAACGACCCCCCTCTCATTTTTAATAGGGAGCGATTAAACTCGTTTGCTTTTCGTTTGTCCGCGATAATTTACAAATTTCCGTCGCTTTCCGACTTTTCCGAAAACGGAGGCAAAAACAGTTTCGAAAAATGGATGTGGAATATAAATGGAAAACGTGGTGAATGAAAACGGAGGAACAACAACAACAATCTTTGCACGACGGTTGTAAATTGACCAGGCCTCGGTATTTTATCCCCCAACTTTATCCCACTACCAGTGTTCCTCGCCGAGCGTGGAAAATCAGATTAGCGAAATGTTATCTTTAGACCGCGGGATGAGATTACCTTTCGTCGACGTCGCGATAGGATATTCGTCCCTTGACAAATATTAAATTTCCCCGGGATCGAGAACTCCGAGAACGAGAGAGAAAGAGAGGGAGGGAGGAAATTAATTCGATCGCGATCACGCGAATCAAATTTTCTCGGCCGCTCCGTTCGCGGTTGTTTCGAGCACGATCGAAGAAAAGAGTGCGTGACGCGGCTTCGCAAGACACTATTCGCCCCGAATTAAACTCACGCGCCCCGTTTTTTCGATAATATTCCTCCGATCCGATATTTACCTATGTAACAATTCCCCTTCTTCCTTTGAAACCCCCCGTTCGATTAAATTCTCGAGAACCGACGATGCTCTCCTTCGTAGCCCCGATTTCGCTCTCCTCTCACTCAGCGTCAGTCGAACGAGTCATCGAGACGGTTTTCGCATCCATAATTATATACAACCGCGTTTCTTTTTTTCCTCTCTTCGCGTCGTTGTTCCTTTCGAATTTCTACCCCTCCCCTCCTTTTCCCCCGCTAATTCGTCGCTTCGAATTCGCGCGCATCGATGCCGTGCCAGTTTCTCGTGTCGTCCTCCCCTCCCTCCTCCCCGGTTTCGGTACTTCTCGTCGTCGAGCACCGGTTTTAATTAGATTTTCAATTAGATTTTAAAATGTGGGGGGACGAGCGTCGCGAGCAGCCGGCTTTGTCAACGGCACGCGTGCGAGTAAATTACTTTTCAGCGACGATTACCTACCGCGATTAAAGCCTGCTCCGCATGCAGATACGTATGCGCTTGCACGAACGAGGCCCGCTGCAACAGCCTCGTTTCCCTCCAACTCCTCCCCCACACGCATCCTCCCCCGACACTATTTCCGTCCCGCAGAGACGCCACTTCCTCTTTCTCCGTCTGCTTTCCGTCAACTCGCTCTTCGACGAGGGCCCTTCACGAATGCACGCGATTACCGGAAGTTCGTCGGCGGAATTGCACGTTTCCCGAAAGAGGGAGAGAGACGAGGAACAGTCTCGCGTTCGAAGCGAAACAATGCGCCGCGGATCGACGATCTCGAACAGCGAGGTTCCGTCATTTTTCTTTCTCTCTCTCTCTCCTCGTTCTCTTCCTCCTCCCTTTATTTTCATCTCTCGATGGAACCATGGATGGATGGATGGATGGATGGATGGAGAAGCAACGTAATCGTCGAGACATTCCACTTTTCGCGAACTCGATCGATCATGACTCGTGAAACATATTGAGGTGATTTCTAAGCGATCCTTCCCTCGCGAGCGACGTTCCAAAGGATCTCGGCCCATCCTCGATCCTGTGCTTCGATCTTCGAGTCGTTTCCAGCGCGCTAAATCTTGATTGCGATACGATCCTCCGGTATTACGTTTAATTTGGTGTCGAAATTATTAGTCCTCCACGTGCGCGCAGAGTTACACTGGGATAGGTATATAACTGTACTTGGTTTCTCACAATACGCGCGATATCACCTGTTAACTGTTACGTTATTCCTCGGGGGACGCCCGATTCGATCTAATTTGCAACCCGACTCTCTCTCTCTGACTCCACCTCGGACGCGCGGTCGCGAAAAGATCGATACGAAAAGATTTCGCGAAATCCTCCTCTCCGGAATAACAATAAGGGTCGTTTAACTGGCAGTTGTTGATGCTGCTGCAGCATCGAGTTTTCTCGAAAATTTTCTCCCCTCCCTCTCTCCCCCCTGATTTCAATAAAACGCCTCGGGGTAGCTCGGGGTAAAGCTTGACTCGCACCAACTTGGCGAGTTAATATCTTTATGAAACGATAAGGCGGGGGGATAATGAAAGCAACGAAAGGGTCGCGTGATTAAGTGCCTCGCCGTCTCGCGATAAATGAATTCCGGCTGCTGGCGAACCATTCGCGAACCTCCCTCCCTCTCTCTCCCTCCGCTGACTAAGGCGTTAAATATTTTGAGAAAATGACTGGGTCCCTTCGCCTCGAAACCCTCAACTTTTCAATTATCCTCCTCTCGCTCTCCATTTTCTCCCCCGTTATTCCTGCTACATAGATAGATAGATAGCTGAGAGCCGGCCGAGCGAGAAACAGCAAAGTTTACGCCTGTTCGAAAGACAAAGCGCAACTTCGCCGGGGAATGCTAAATCCCTATTGAACGAGAGATTGTGGCCGATCGCAAAAGTGCGCTCGAATACGTTACGTCTTGCGAGGAGAAGATCCCGTTCCGCGTGATTAATGAAAATTTGTGCGATAAACGTAAATTTTGAACGAGAATACAATAGTATTCGTACGATTTGGAATAACGTTAGAAGCCGTTAATTTCCCCGAACTTTTCACCGAGTACAAAATTTTCCTCCGTTCCGAAGAAATGAAAATTTAAGGATCGATTCCGCTATAAATTCTATAAACGCGTTCACAGCGTTTCGTGTGAATCACCTTATCGAATTCGTGTATAACGCGTATATGAACACGTTTTTTCGTGATTGACTGTATATATATATATATACCTTCCAACGAGCAGTGAAAATTTCCCGCTTGCTTTATACGATTACTTTATACGTGATGGAAGATATCGTTTCAACGAAAGTCTAGTCTTTATTTAAGCCGCGTCATTAACTCGTTCTTCCTCCGAGCCGTTGGATCGTTCCAAGATTTCCTTTCATCGAGGAATTCATCGAAGGATCCATCTGGCGGCGGTTTCACGAAGTCTGTGCGGAGCACGTGGAGCACGCTTTCAATTGCTCGTTTTACGATGAAAATCAACATTGGGAAGCCGGACCGAACGCGAGCAAATATCATCCAAGTTTCCCCTTCGCCCGGAACTCTCTCTCCCTCTCTCTCTCTCTCTGTTATTCGCTCCTTTTTTTACACCGACCGGTAATAAAAAGGCAAATGAAAAAGAAACTCGCGCACTCTCTACGAGCATAGGCCACGATTATTTGACGTGCGTCAACGCTGCTGTGGTACGGTTCCCCCTCCTCCTGCCTCACTTTCCCACGTCATTCCGCGGAAATACACACGCGCGTGAACTGATTAAACGTTGTTCGCGTGTCCGGCGAAACAAACGCGAGCAAAGTGAGTAATTTTCATTAAAAAACTCGGGAGAAACCAGAAGAATTAATTCCTTCGTCTTTGCACTTTCCATCCGACGGATATTTAAATCGCTCGTTTATTTCTTTAGAGAGAGAGATGAATCGAATACGGAGGGAGAATCGAATATTCGAAGGGAATGGGGCAGAGTTAAATTGTCAGGCTGAGATTATATGAACGGAGATCGCGGGAGAAACCGTTCGAGTCGAAGCCTCATTTAGAGGTGGCGAGAAAATTCGGTTCAAAGACTTGGCTTGCAGCGAGCAATGAATCTTTCAAAGCTGGCTCTATCCTCCTCGTTTTATTACACCCCCTACCTGTCGGTCTCGAAAGTGCCAATTACGCAGCCGAGGGCTCGAGAAAGAGAGAAAGAGAGAGAGAGAGAGAGAGTGCCTCGCGACTTCTCGATTCTTTTAATCCTGGAAACAGGATCTCGTGAACTGATTGGAGGGGGAGGGAGGGGACCAAAGGTTAAGCGGAGAAAACCGAGTCGGAGGGAGGGCTGAATGGAGGATAAGAGAACGTCTCGTAGGATTATTCCCCCCATTGTAAAGGGGAAAGAAAGAAAGAAAGAAAGAAAGGAAGGAAGAAACTATCGGGAAAAATTCGATCTCGCTTTTGATTCGCTGGTTGAATTATGCAGAGGATCTCGCTAAGATTTGCCAGTGTTTTCGAAAAGCTCACGTCAGGAATTTCAAGGGAAACTACGTATATATGTATAATGCGCGTATATGTGTGTACGTATACGAGCAAATCTTTCGAACGGCGGGTTGTTGTTGCGAAACACACTTATCCTTAAGGAAGAAGAAACCTGGGGAGAAGACATTGAAAGAGAGGCGGACAATGGATGCGACGTATGAATATGGAGAACCCGTAACTTTCAAGCCCCTTCGACGTGTCTAACGGTGACGTCCTACCACCATTCCGCCCGAAGGAAGACGAGGCTACATCGAGAGCGAGATCGAACGCCGTTTTTCTTCTTCGATCGCGTGCACGTGTGAAACGTGTAACGGGCGGATGTTTCGGGGAAATCTTATATCCCCCAAACACGGAAAAATGGGGAAAATCCGTGAAGGAGGAATTTTTAACAAGTGAATGTTTTTCTATCGATTTTGCACAACTGCAGCGATTACGTGTCGTACACGAGAGGGAATATCTAAATTCGCGTGGGACAATGGCCGGATAAATCGAGGAATACGAAGACGAGGAAAACATTTTCAAAGAAGCATATGCTATATAGAAAGGAAAGGGAAGGAAAGGAAGAGGAGAGAGACGTTCGAGATACGAAAATACGGAGGACGGGGCGCGTCAAAGGGAGAGCGGCACTTTTGTCCCCGGCCACGATTTTCGAGGGGTTTTCGGGATTAAAGCCGCATAAATCAGTCCGGGGGTCTAATCGGGCAGAAAACACAGTCGGAATTGAAGAGCGAGGCGTAGAAACGAGTCGATCGTGTGCCAGAGACGATTGTGGGGGGAGGGGGGCCGAGGAAAGGGAGAGTCGACGTCGTCGAGCTCGATAAATCTGCCGAGGGCCATAGAACAATTCGACGGTTCGTACGAGTCCGCCGCATCCGGCGTTTACCGCACGATAGAAAGTATCCGGCCGAACAACCGTGGCGCCAAAGAAGCAACCCGCTCCTTCCTTCCTCCCCTCCCCCATTCTTGCGCACCGCCTCTCGAAAATAACGAGGAGGAAACCGCAGGATCTCTGCCAAACACCGCGATGCATCCACGAAAATTGAATGCGGAGGAAAAGAAGGAGGAGGAGGACGACGTCGAGAAGAGGTCTCGAAGAGGAGATGGAGGATGTAAGATGGGAAGGGGGAGACGGCGCGACTCGACGCAATCTGTTCGCGTGGAGAGAACGCGAAATCTGTGGAACGCGAGGTTTCCTGCTCCCCCTCCCCCTTTCCCATGGATACGTATCGTGGAGAGACATTACGCTTACCAATCGTGGAAACCAATATCGAAAGCCCGAAATTTCCCTCGACCAGACAGCTGAAATGGGGACACACGGGAGAGGGGATGATTGGACAATGACAATGGCGGACCGAGACACGGCATACATAGTTGAAATAACATCTGGAAAACCGGGGAACCGGGTCTGTTGTCCTCCCCCTCCCAAGATGGAGCATGCGTAACGACGAGTGTCGTGGACGAGGGAGCGGAATTCCGCTCGGGTCGAGATCGTGCTGGCAAGACGGCCTACGTGGAATGTAATAATCGCATACCCGCAGGTGTAGCTTTATTTATAGCGGAACCTTCGACCCCGATATATTCTTGCGCGTATTCGCAGAATCTATATATACACGGAACGGTTTCCACTTTTGTCACGGATCGAATCTGTTTTTATCCAGATTTATTTATAAAATATAAATAAATTTTTCTCGACCACTTTAATCGATGAATATTCTCGAGAAGTTAATAAAAAGAAAAGTTGTCGTACCATATAAATCCCTTTTTCTTTTCTTTCCTTCTTCGAAAGGATCGAAAGAATTTTCCATCGAACGCGTAATGGAACGGTGGATGAATGCTCGCGAATATTCGATATCCGCGTACGATAAGAGCGGACGATTGTTCGCTCGAACGTGTTCCCACCGAACACGGTTCGTTCATTCAAGAAGATCATCAAGAAATTCATCACGACGAATTTCCCCCTCCCTCGAATAAAACCAACGACCCTCCCTTTCCCTTGGACAAAGAGGTTCCCTCGGAAAGAGAGACGATTGAGTTTCTCCCCGGGAAAACAAGATGGAGTAGCGCGAAACTCTTGATCGTATAAATACGATGTGTCAGGAGGGCGACGCGTACGGAGCTGAAACGCGTTTCCCAAGTTTCCCGAAGTTCCGAGGGTGAGAGGGAGGGGGCTTTCTCGCGAGATGAGCGGACCAGCAATTCCCGGGGTTCGTCCCTCTTCTCGGTTTTTCCGGCCGAGAGAGTGGGAAGATCCCGAATCGAGGGGGTCAAGAATCGAGCGAAGGGGAGGAGAAGGATGGTTGGTGGAATGGGAGGGAAAAAAGAGGAGAAGGAGAGAAAGAATGGAAGGAGAGAAGGAGGACGCGTAATTAAATCAAAGTGGAGGAAAGGGGTATGCAACGAATGGGGGAGTCGGTATCGAGGAAATCGATTCATATTGCGATCAATTTACCCTCCCCTCCCCTCCTTCCCCCGAAAGAACATTAATTACACGGAAATCGGATCGATCGCGTATAAAGTCACCAACGTCGAACGGCGCATCGTTAACGATTTCCCTAATAATACGGAATCCCTAAAAGAGTTCCATTCGGATGGAGGAAGGAGGAAGGGTGGGGGAGGTGAATCGAGTTAAAGGAGGTAGGACGAGAGTTAAAACTCGTCTCGGGCAAATCCCCCGCGATACGATGGGGGATCGATGCCCAACAACGAACGAATGGTCCCCGCATTTCTGTAATTAATCGCGGGCAAAGGCGAAAATCGAGGAAGGAGGAGGGGGGAGCAAACCGTGGCGACACCGCGGTTACACCGGTCGCAAAGGCGCGGGGGGAATCGACGGTTTTCCTCCCCAGTCTATGGAGTGGGGGAAACCCCTCGGGTACATAAACGGTGTATAACCGAGATCTCCGCACGAGAGCCAATATTTGCTCGTCGCTGCGTCGCGAGCCGTCTCCCTTCTCGCGTACGATGTCGAAACTGGCGCGACGCGTCATCCGCCCACTCTCCTTATCTCTCTCTCTCCTCCCCTCCAAATTTCTCAATCTCTTCGCCGATCTGCGGGGGAAGAAGGAGAGAGAGAGAGAGAAAGAGACAATTCTCGGGAGAACATACTCGGACGCGTCGATATTTTCATTGGCGGTTAACCGTTACTTTTAATCCCGCGTCAGATACAAAGTGAGCATTTGCAATTCCAATTACGCGAGCCTTATCTACGTTGGCGCACTCGAACGATGGCGTTTACCTTCTCCTTTCCCTTGCCCCTTCTTTGGAACGACGAAGATGCGACGACAATCGCGGGATATTAAAGGGAATGTCCCGAATCGAGGGTAACAGCGGACGGATTAAAAAGGGGATTTTTACCCGTGAAAGGGATTTCGCTGTTGGGACGACGGGAGGAGAATGGACAGAAACGTTGGTCGAACGTGTTTTGTTATCGGGGAAGGAGGGTAGATGTTAAGGAGGTACGATGGAAAATTTAATATTCGTTTAATTACGTATCGAAGATTCGGGGGCGGGTTGTCGAGCGAGACGCAAAGGCTGAAGGGTGAAGGAACTCATTTTCATTTATCTCCATTGAAAATGTCTCGCGCAAGTTTGTAAGTGGCCCCAAGTCCGGGAAAAGCTCTTCGGGTTATGCCACTGGCTGGTACAGGGGCACGTTCGTGCAATAACGGTAATCGCCTCGATAAGTATCTCGCCCTCTCCCGGAAAACACATACTTCGAACTGGATCACTGGCTTCTCTATTCCCTCCTCTCGTTCCACGGAGCACGGGAAAAGTAAAAAAGGAAGGAAGAACAACGAACGGCCCGATTACCCGAAAAACGAAAACGAGACTTTCCACGTAACAAGGAAACAATAATGCCATCCCCATACGTTCCTCGACCGATGAAACGATAATGGAGAAGGGAGATAAAAGGGGGAGGAGTGTTTCGAGCGTTTCACGCGTCGAGAGAAGAAAAAATCGTCGAGTTAGAGATCTCTCTCTCTCTCTTGGAAAAGGAACAGAGAAGACGACGTTTGATGCGTGCGGTATAATTGAACGGACAAAATAAACGTACAGATTCAACGGTTGATCAACGTTAATTAAGAAACGGAGGGAAGTGAAGTTTAAACGAGGAAACCTCTCCGGCATTCGTAATCCCGGGAGAGCGAGTGGAGGAACAGTCGAAGCGGAGGAAATAGGAGGAGAATATTTTTGAAAGAAATTCTCTCCCGCTCTCTTCGAATATCTTCTCTTCGCGGCGGAACATGGACCACTTTCTCTGGTTGCGCTTTTTTTTCAATTAATCGAAGTCGGCTCGATATCGGATCGGGAGTCGCTTTCATTTCCTCCTCTCCTCCTTCCCCTCCTCCCTCCGTTCCATCCTCCGCGAATTTTCCCCCCATCGAGCGCGCGGCGGCAGAATCATCCGAGAAGGCGATCCGACTCGGCGTAAATTCTAATTCATAATAAAAAATCGTCAACATAAATTCTCATAGGGTCGCGAAAAGGATTGCCGTCTGGGGAGCGGCCGCGTAATGTTGGCCGAACATTAACACGCGACACGCGGAGGAGGAAGAGGGGGGGGCGGAGGAGAAGGAGGAGCAACGAAGATCTTAACAAATTAATTTATATTCCGTGGCGACGGCAATTTCACGCTCCCTCCGCGGTGTATCGTCCTCGTCGTCGTGGTCGTGGTCGTAGACTACGGGTAGAGGCGCGCCTCGGTGGAATACTTTGACGGCGCGAACTTGCTCGTAACGCTCCATGGATCCGCTCGTATTCCTATCGTGTCGTAAAAAAAAAGAGGGAGAAAGAGAGAGAAAAACGATGGCTCGTAAAAGTATACGAAAGGAACGAAGGAAGAATGTTTAACGAACAGATGTAATTTCGTCGTGGCGCTGGCCGAGCATTTAACTTCGTCCCTGAACACGATCCCTCCCCCTCCCCTCCACTGATCGACGAGCGTGCCGTTCCGTTTCTGGTGCGAGCGTCGAGCGTGAGCGAGCGAAAATTTAAGAGCTTCCGGATGAGGCTTCCCAGCTCTCCTTCCTTTCGTTTTATAATTTTCAGTTTAGCTTGTTCTTATCGTTATTTCGTTCAATTATCGTATATTTAGGTCCACATATCCGGCACACATCTGTCGGATAATTTTTTAGGATAGAATTCTCACGTGGCAAATAACCATAACTTCTTTCTTTAAGCATTCTTTCCTTGATACTTGTTTCTTTGGAATGAACCGATGACTTGGGAATTGTCGTTTTGTATTCTTTTCTTCCAGACTCGACCACCTCTCTCGTCATACTCTACATTAATTAAACGCAATGTTAATTTTCTTTATAAATTTAGTTGTATATTTTTTATTATTATACAACGTAAAGCAATATTGTTCCTTTTAAAAATCGAATCTTCCCGTAAATCTTAAAATATAATTTTCTCCAGTTCGCCCCGATCTTTCGATCTTTCACCACTGTGCGCCGGGCCTTATATAATAACACCTAAAATATCGAAAACCAGGAAACGTGTTTTCCATTTTCGGTGTAAAGCGGGATTTCTCGGTCGTCTATTTTACGATCCGATGATGGAATGTTTCCCCGTGGAGGGGAAGGGATCGAACGACGGCGATTAAAACACCTGCGCCAATCGGTACACGCGATACACCGCTCCTCCTCACCGTAAAAAGCCCTTTTTACGACGACGACGCGCACAGATCGGGAGAGAGAACGGGAGGGAAGGCCGTCCAAGTCGTCCTGGAAACGGAACCGAGCCGGCTATAAAAGTTTTACCGGAGCGGCCGAGTAGTCGCGCTTCACGACACCTTTCCGACGAACGGAAAGGAAAGAGGCCCCATGTAATTCATCGGAATGTCGAGGCCCTCTCCAATTGTAGATGATTTCAAGGTCCTGGAAGGGTTCGATCGGCGGTTCGCCGATTTTCCAACCCCCGAAAGAAAGGACGAGGGAAGAAAGGGAAACGGCGCGGTGCACACGCGTTATTACGTTTACCGCGGTGGAGTGGAGTAACGGGAGGGGGAGGAGGGTTGGAGAGAAGAGCGGAGAGCCCGTTGTAGCGGGCAATATGTTCCGAAATTGTTTTACTCCGGCCGGTGTAGCAAAGAAGAAGATAAAAATGTTCCGACGCATAGCTAGGCTACGCCGCGCTGCTTTCTGCCCCGCCGGGCGCCGCGGAGTAACTTTTGCGGGATGTGATGTGGAAAATTGGATTCAAGTTTGGGGCGGAGTGTAGCCGGAAAGGGACGGTTCGACGGGCGGCGAGGGGGAGGAGAAGGCGGGATACGAGAGGTAAGAGGAGGAAAAACTTTCGAGGGGGATATCGATGAGTAGGGAGAAGAGACGGAGGGGGGAGTATATATAGAAGGGAGGCAAGGAAGAGTCAGAAGGGCAAAGACGGAGGTTAGCCCCTTTTATAGTTTCGTCTTCGTTGCAACGGCACCCGCGACCCGTGTTCTTCGATCCTCCTCCGTCTTCCTCTTCCGTTTACGCCGATACACGCGTTCCGTACACCTCTGCTTCCCCGTGAGCCGCCGCATGCCTTGCACGGAAAGGGACCACACGCTTCACGGCACGACCTCGCTCCTCGTGTCTCGTCTACGATTTTCGACTCGACGAAGCGGTTCGACCGAGTAATTCCCTGGTGGCTGGAAGCGGAATCTCTCGCTCTCTTTCCTTCTTTCTCGCCCAGCTGCGTCTCTCCGCACCCTCCCCCTTCCTTTTTGTCCTCTTTGTCTTGGCTCGGCCGCGTTTCCACTCCGCCAACGTGTCTTACTTTCCCCCTCCTTTCTCTCGGCGAACGTGCAAACGTCGTGGATATTAATTGGGACGGAAACGGGTGACGGGCCGATTCCCTCCCTAATTTCACCCAAGATCGATTCCCCTCGAAGAAAAACGTTTGATGTTTCCAAAGAAACGTTCCACTTCGCGAATAATTATTCTCGCGATCTTAGAACTACGAGTCTCCCGATGAATCGATTTCTTCTATTCCGTACGATGTTGAAACGTTGGATGATCATGAGAAAGGTCCGGAGAGGAAAAATATCGAGCGAGAGATGTTTGTAAAAATCAATCGGCGAGAATCGATGCGATTGATACGCTGTCTATCGGGAGACGGCGAAAAAAAGAGGAAGAAAGAGAAAAACAAAGAGAAAAGGAGAAAGAGGAAACGTTTGACGGATCGACGACCGGTTGTAACGAGCGAGGCAAACTTGGCCAATTGGAAGGCAGTTTGTAACCGGTGAAATACAACCGATATACCGGCCAATAGCAGGAAGGAATATTTTATTTAAAGGTACGGGACGAGATTCGTTCGGTGTACACGTATACCGTGCCGCGTAATACAGAGAAGAATTTACCGACTGACCGATAAAAACAACGATACCGGCCTCGTAGATGGGACGTGCGACAAGCCGGTAACCGTTGGGGGATCGATGAACCCGCAGAATTTTTCGAATTTTCGTCTTCCTCCAATCCCCCCCGTGTCGGCAGCATCGACTCGACTCGAGATCCGAATAGCCCGCGGCTATTTCTCTCCTCGATATCGAGGATACTCGTAACAAACCTTTCTCTTCCTCCTCTTTCGATTCTTCGCGCCAAAGATCGTTACACTTTGATCCTCGAGAAACTGAAATTTAAACGGTATATATCTCCCTTGCAACTCCCTATATAGGATATAGAAGGGAGAGGAAATTGGGGAGCCGAGAAAGTCGAGAATTGAACGTTAAAAGTTTCCGCATTCCGCATCGGAATTGGAAAAATTCTTTTCGGAGGGTTGTCTTATCACTCGCGGCAACTCGTCGACCCTGACAGCGGTACAAACATCGCGACGAAATCATACTTCTCCCTCCTCGATCGCTCGTCAAAGAGGGGGAAAAAGAGGCGAAATAAAGGCGGGGGATGCAATCTCGCTCGGCAAGCTGGAGCAGCTAATCTACCTACATAAACTTGCTCCATGGAGTGAGAAGCAGAGATGGTTTAACGCGTACCGCAAATTATACCCTAACTCGGAGAATTGGAGGATGAAAGAGGCAGGGGAGGACGGAAGAATCGAGGGTGAAAAGGAAGCGGGAGAAGTAGTAGTAATAATAGTGGTGGGACCAGAAAAGGATGTTCTTGCACGCGACTCTTTCCAAGGCAATCTGTAACTTCTCCATTCGACGCTAACAACCAACCAACACGGGAGGAGAGGAGAGTTGCTCGCGGTCCGACTGCTCGACCTATAGTAGTACTCGGTCTCCTTCGAGTGCTGCCCACCCCTCCTCCTTTGGTCTCGTTTCGAAGTGCCGTTTCTCGAATAAACAGTCTCGAAGGAAAGGTGGCGGGTTCGTACGGGGAAACGTAGTCGAGGGGGAGGGCGAAAACGGCCAAGTCCTTTTCGAGGGGCCACGAGTAACGCGTGGCCTTCCAAGCCGCAGTAGCTCGCTCGCTCTACAAACGTTCCTTGATGAGATCGACGTGAGTGGCTGGAACTCGGTCTCTTGCTTCTCGAGCAAGGCTCCTCGAAAGTGTGGCTCGGTCGAGAGTCGTTCGGTCCTACGGTTAACGAACTAAATTTTCGCGAGACGTTGCCTTTAATGGTTTAAGCAACGTTTGCGACCCCCACACACACACACACGTGCACGCACACACTTATCCACATCGGCTATTCTAGCAAATTGCTCGAAACTCGTACACCTCGGAGGGGAGTCTTGTTAATCATCGGCCGCAAATAAATACTCGTTCCTCGAGTGTGTCATCTTTTTTTCCTCTCTCTCTCTCTTCATCCTTGCAACGTACGAGCTCACCTGTTGCCACTAATTCTCCTTCATTGCGGGGATGATTGGTGGAGCAACCGATCGTAATTGGCCGATCTTCTACGGTGGAATCGCTCGGAGCGGTGCGGTAATAAAAATAAACGAAGAGGGTCGTTGCGCGATTCGAATAAGTCGCGGGGAGGGGAGGGGGATATTTTCTTAACCGTCGATTCGTCGTGGAAACGATGGCCGCGTCGAGTTACAGAGAGAGAGACAGAGAGATTCAAAGATGAAGGATATAGGATGACGCTAATTCTCCGCGTGGATCTACCTGTTGATACCCTCGCTCGTAATAATAGCTTTGACGACAGTTTGCAAAAAGTTTGGTAAAAGTGTCGACTTCCAGAGAAACGCAAGAACAATGGTGGAGCGAAGGTGATGTAAAAAAAAAGGTAAATCGACGCACAGCATCGATACATAGAAAGCTCGATCCAGAGATGGAAAGATGGCGGTCGATCAGCGAGATTAAAGGAAAACGTTGGTCTAATTGGAAAAGTTTTTTTCCGCGTGGATGGAAGATGGACCGGACTCTCCTCGTGGCTCGAGTTCATCGAGCGGCTCGGCAAACGGGAAATAAATGTTTAAACTGGAACGAGACCGGGAAGGAATTACATTTAAATTAGATTATGGGTTGCGTAAATATTAGAATTCTGGCCACACGTACGAGCGTATGTACGAAATACGAGGAAATACACCCGTTTTCTCGATCGGATGTTACCATTATCGTCCGTTCTACTCGGCCTCTTCGAGGCGTGGGAAACGCTTTTCGCTTCCGGTTAATTTCGTTGATACGAGTAATTTGCGGCGGAACGCGGAACGCAACCCCCGTATCTCGAGTTTAATTAGCTTAATTAAATCCGGATTCTTGCTAAATCTTGCGCGATTCCACAAACCCGCGCACATCGCTTGACCCGAAAATCAACGAATGAAAGAATGCGTTTGAGGCCGCGACTCGGACCCTCGGCGAAATATCTAGGTTTCTCGGTTTTGCCCGGGTTTGAACGAGAACGTGGATCGACGTCGAGCGCATTCGGACGCTCGGTTCTTTCGTTTTTTTTTCAAAGGGTTGGAAGCCTCATTGGAACGTGGTTGGAAAAGTGGTGGAAATTTTTTTAAAATGGCCCGCAAAATGATGGTTTTCAACCAAAGTCGAAAAGTTCTCGCGAATTTTTTATTCGCTCGTCACGCTTTCCAGACGTTCCTCCTCCGGCTGCTGAAACATCGATGCTCCGAAATATCGCGGTGGAGAGGAGGGAGGGGGCGAAGAGAAAGATCTCCCCAGCTGCGTGGAAACGGTATTCGCGGCAAACAGGAGGAAGAAACAATTTTCAACGTTTCCGCGAAATTCCACGAAATATTAAATTTCGAATATTTATCCGGTGAAACGTTGGTTAAGTTATTATTACTGTATCGAGGAATCGAGAGATATTAAAAATGTCGCGCACGTTTTACGGATAATTTCGTTACGATATTTTATTCCATATTTTTTTCTTCTTTCTCTTCTTGTTTTTCTTTTCTTTTCTTTTCCTTCTTCCTTTTTACAATTCTTACAACGCAAATCGACCAGAGAATCGAACGGAGGAAGAGACAGACGAATCCCTTTCCATTCCACTTGCCATTACGGATATAATCAGCGCAAGAGAGAGAGAGGGAGCATCCACCTCCTCCACCTGGAGGAAGAGTGGAGAAGGAAGGAAAGGGGCGGTTTCCCGTTCATGATTCAATCAACGAAGTTAAAGCGAGCGCGAAATGACGCGGCGTAAACTCGGGGTAAGCCCCCTTTTCATCCCCTCGAACGCATCATTCGGAACGCACCACCCTTTCTTCGAATTCCATTCATACGGGGAGCGTTATGCTCCCGTTTCAATGCTCCTCGACCGAGGCAGAGAATGTTCTACTAAAGCGTTCCGTCTCTACCATAGGCGAGGCACGTTCAACGTTCAAAGGAATTTTATTCCGGGGGAATAATACTGTGTATATAAATCTGAAACAAACAAATCTGCGCGTCCACACAATCTAAGATAAAGCATATTAAAATTTCTCCAATATTTGTTTTCTTTAGAAGATCGATCACGTTACAATTGTTCGCGTCGTTCCTCGGATCGAAATCGGATATTTTTCTCTTTTCCTTTCTTTCGTTTCCTTTTTACACAGTTTATACAACAAAAAAATATTTAATATAATTTTTAATTGACGGAAAATTGTCCCCGAAGTGGGATCTTCCACCATCCCCGTGAAGATCGTCTTAACAGGCGATGGCCGGTGTTTCGACGCCGAAACATAACTTGAAAAAATATTAAAATTTCTCCAATATTTTTTTTCCTTTAAAAGATCGATCGTTTCACGTTACAATCGTTCGCGTCGTTCCTCGGGTCGAAATCGGATATTTTTCCCTTTTCCTTTCTTTCCTTTTCTTTTACACAGTTTATACAACAAAAAAATATTTAATATAATTTTTAATTGGCGGGAAATTGTCCCCGAAGTGGAAACCGAAGTGGGATCTTCCACCATCCCCGCGAAGATCGTCTTAACAGGCGATGGCCGGTGTTTCGACGCCGGAATATAACTTGAAAAAATATTTCCTGTGACAACACGGCGTGCCCGGCGAGAAGCAATCCCGCTTTTCCCTGTATCTCGGACGGGGTAATGGGTTTTTGAACTCGGCGAGCAACGATGGAGGAGGAGGAGAGGGACATCGGGGCTAACGATATTTCTCAGTTACTCAAGCCTGTATTTTTACAAAAAATATCTCACCGGTGAGGATCGCTTAAAGACGCAATTTAATCGGGAACTTTACATTCCATTACGCCAGCGAAAAAGTACACCGGTACTACGCCGGAACTACGTTTTTTCCCCTCTCTAGTTCCTCTTCCTCTTCTTCTTCCCCTCTCGAATCGCTTTTTAAAATGCTTCCTGTCCGTCCACAGAGAGAGAGAGAGAGAGAGACGAGAAGTTTGCAAGGAAACTTCCCCTTTGAAGCGAATACTCCCGCGTCCAGCTTCTCCACGCATCCCCAGCTTCCTCTCTCTCTCTCTTTCCTCTCCATCGGTAAATATCGTCGTAGCATAGGAGCGGAGTCGAGCTACCGGGTGAAAAACGCGAGTTTTCCCCACTGGCTCTCAAATTTTTCGACCGCTGAAAAACGATGATCGCCGCTCCTCTCTATCCCCGTGGAACACAAGCAAGGGAATTTTATTTTTACGCGCGAAAACGAAGTTTCGATTCTCGATCGTCCATCGTCGTTTCGCACGGCGACGAGTCGCTTTTTCGATTGTAAAAGCTTGCTGGACATGGAATAAGGGAAGGGAGGGGAAAAAAGGAAAAAGAAAAAAAAAAGGAACGAGAATCGCGGGGGGAACCGCAACGACCGAGAAAATCCGCGTATTTTCTCCCCGTTCGTTCTTCTCTTCCACCACCGCCCTTTCCACGAGACAAACTGTTGGTCACTCCCAAGTAATCCGCGCGCTGCGTGTACACGCTCTCCCGTGGAATAATGTTTCGCGGACGCATTTTGCGGCGTAAACTTTGTCAAGTAAATATTTGACGCAATCTGGCGCAAGCACGAAACAATCCGTTGAAACGGGATCCGTCCTTCCGACCACGGAACTCCGTTCTGTGATGCATTAGGTGCTCTCCCAAGGCCGCCCGCCTCGATGTTCCGCGCGGGGAGGGGGATGGGAATCGAAGCAGTATTTGCTCGAAATATCGCTATATCATATCATCCATCGCACGGATCCATCGCAATATTTTTCAAGTGGCGACGAAACTCGAGAAATCGATCGAGCCCCCATATTCTTTTAAAGATTAATCGTTCGTGATGGTAAGGAGGGAGGAGGAGGGAGAAGGAGGGAGCAATAATATCGAAACAAGTTTTATCTCGTCGAAAGAAAAGAATCTCGACGAATCCTTCGCCTTTATCCTTTACCCCGCGCCGTGTTTTCGCGCCGCTTCCGAGCGATCCATGCGAAAATCCGTGGAAAGAGACTGTAACCGGCGGAAGGGAAAACGAAACGAGAGACGAACATCCGATCCTCGTTTAATCCGCCGATGTTGGACGCGATCCATCTTTGTCGTCGTCGAGCTCGTTTTCTTTTCCTTCTCCAACCGTCTTCTGTCCCGTCCTCGTAGTTCCAAAGCGCTCCGCGGTACACCGTCGATTCCGTGTTATCTGTGAACGCAGCTACAACCAACCAATGCAGTCGCCTCCTTGTCGCGGTAAAGCCTCGTTGTTCCCTTTTGCCGTTGTTGCGGGAACCGAATCCAGTTGACGCAGTCGGTGACTCGGCCACCTGGGAAATACCGGGTAATGCCCGCAAAGCTGCTCCTCTCTCCTTTCTTCCTCCTCCTTTCGCGTCTTTTTCCTTCTCCTCCCTTCTCCTCTACCGTCTTCGTTGTCTACCTCGCTCTTTCTCCTCCAAGGTTGCTCGTCCTTTTTTCACAAATCCTGCCTTCCCTTTCCGTTTCCAGTCCTCGTAGCCATCCAGTCTCTTTCTCGTTCCGTTGTGAAGAGGTGGGCGAGAAGGAAGGAGGGGCGAGCGGAAAGAAGGAGCATCCGCGAAAATTGGCTAGACTTCCGACTCTGTCGGCCACTGTAATCGGAATTACGAACACGCGCCGCCTCCAGACGTTGATGATTTAATTTATCGACCGAGCTGGGAGTTGAGCGTTGAGAAAGGCTCCGTTGATTGGCTTATTATCGAAACAATAGCCGAGATCGAAATTCGCCTGGGGCAAAGAGAGCCGGTTCGTCCAACGAACGACTCTAGCTTTTTTTTTCGAAACCAGTTTTTGGGTAAAGAAAAGAGAGAGAAATAAAGGAAAAAAAAGAAAAAAAAAGAAAGAAAGAAAAGAATATTTGCAGACACGATGCACGATTGTTCTTCTTATTCCGTTCCGTTAGCTCGTTCTCGTACTCTCGTATTCACGCTTTACAAACACTATCCATCATCGTATCCATCTCGCGAGACATCTCCTCGCATTATTCATTATCCAAAGATTTCAATCCCTCTTCTTAGAGAGATTCGCTCGCTTTTTACTACCCGCGTCTTTCGATCTCAGAGCGCAGGCAAACGCGTACTTTACCACCCTGTATTGGACGTAAAGGGCGAGCAAAGAGAAGAGTAGGAGGATGGCGTGCACATCGACGAGGTAACGTTCGTGCCAGGCCATGGTTGTCGCCTCGCTCTTCACGTACGGCAAACCGTTCCCACGTGCCACGTACTCCGTCCACCATATCGCTGTCTCCAGAGGGCTGGCTGGCCGATCTTTAAAAGCTTTCGAAAGCCTCTTGGCGTTCTCCCCATATCTGAAACATAAACGAATCGCATCCGAACGATCGATAAATAAATAAACGAGCGGATAAATAAGCTTACGAACAAGCTTACAAGTGACGAATAGATGCACTCGCGATAATACCAACCGAGTAAGACCCCGGATCGTGTCTCTTCCGTATCGGACATTCGCTCTTCCATTCACCATTTACCGACAAGTCATCCCGTTCGATGGTTTTTTTTTTCTTTTTTTTTTCTATCCTCGACTCGAGCAACCCCCGGATACAATATATACCTTCCCTCCCCCCGTTATACATATATTCGATGAATAATTCATGCAATACACCCCGATCGATCCCGCCACTCGATATCGCGTGGGGAACGGGAAAAAGATGCCGCGGGATACTTTATAAATACCTTCCAGAAAGAGAGAGAGAAAGATAGATTTTTAACGGTGTGTTTATCGTTCGGAGAAGGAAGAGGCTCGAACAGATCGAAAAAACCGAGGCGAAAAGAATCCTCGTCCCCTCGTCGGTTCGAAATCCATCGGTAAGCGCTCTGCGTTCCCACACTGTGGTGGGGGGTTCGTGTCGGAGTTCCGAAACAGTGGCGGATGGAGGGGAGGGGGGGAAAAGAGCGCGAAAAAAGACGGGAACGAGTGACGGAGAGGAAAGACGACAAAGGGCAGAGAAAACGCGACGAATGGGCGAAAGGCATGTTGGGTGGGGAGAAGGGGGGGAGAGGAGGTTGTGCAGCCTCGACGACCCGGAGCGCACAATTTACCAATCGGTACTCTCCATTATTCGTGTTTACAGCTGCAGGCCGCGAATCAACCCGGCCCCTCCCTCCCTCCCTCCCCTGTTATTTGCCTCGGTCAAATTCAGTCGCAGCCCCGCGGTGGTTTTGAATTAACCATCAATTTTAAGCGCGTTCGACATCCCTTTCACCGTCGCCGCCCGACCACCGGTGGGAAAGAGGGGGGAGGGGGAGGGGACAGACAGGCCACGGTGTTTTCGAGGGTGTCGGACAGACGTAGCGCCAAGGGAATTAATTTATCGTGACGTGGAGGAAGGGAGAGGGGGAGAGGGAAGCTGGAAAAAGGAGAAACACGGGTTGTTTCGCGGCGCGCCGTTTAATTCGACAGGGACGACGATAATCGAAGATCGATGACTCGCCGTCGGCTCGATGTCACTTTCTCCACCTCCAGATATAACGTAATACCGTTAGGAGCCATTAAAGATGTATCGCTCGAATCTGATTATCATTATTCCGAGATATCGCTGTTTCCGCTAGGTTGCATTCCGGAGCGAAATGGATCATGCGCGATGAGAGAGAATTATTTGGAGAGAGAGAGAGAGAGAGAGAGAGAGAGAGAGAGAGAGAGAAGGAGATAAAACAAGTCGAATAAAAAAGAAGAAGAAAATTTGACACTTTGCTTTTGAGAAAATCGAAACATTTTTATTTCTGCATTCATAAATAATATTAATATATAGATTTTAAAAATTCGATTCAAAATTCTTCGTTCATTTTTACTGCATTTTATATATATAACATTATGAATCTTTTTATCGTTTTATTACTTTTTTCTTGCTTCGTTGTGATACGTATAAATAAGAATATATCTATGTATAAACTATTATTTATTTCTGTCCTCTCAAGGAATTACTTATAAAATTGTAAGATGCCACAATAACGCGTCAAAATCTTACGTAACTTAAAAGAAATTTTGCTTCAACGCAAGAAATTATTGAAAATTCCCTTCTTTCAAAATTGTAAAACTTAAAACACAACTACTACGTACGACGATACCGGAACTTGCATTTACATTTACTTATTAGCGTAAGAACGAATAAATGCGGACCGAAGAATTTTGCTGTAATCGATCACATCACTGCCCCTCTCATTCGAGGAGTCGGAGTTCCCTTTATCGGGGAAAGGGAATCGGGGAGGGGGGAAATTATTTAGCCGGGAAAGTCCGAAGGCAGATGTCGCGAAAGTTGCAACCGTCTCTACATACCCATCTCTCTGAGGCCGACCGTATCTCCGGGGGATCGTAATTCCCGCGATATCTCGGATCGTTGTCGACCTCCCTCCCCCGACACGTTACTACCAACCAACTTACTTTCCGACTTGTAACGTTATCAAAAGGAGGAGTGGGACGGAGAAGAGAAGCGAGAGGAGGAGAGGTCTCGGCTCCTCGAAACTCCGCGCGCCCGCAACTCATCCGCGCGAGCAGAATTACTCGGTTCAAGGATTCTAATTGCCGGGCCGTGGGGGGCGGGGGGAAAGAATGATGTTCCAACGGAAGAAGGAGAACGCGGCTGAATTACCCGGTTCCACTCTATTCGTATGCGAATATGCGAATTTCGCATATTCCCCTGCGCGAAATTCGAACGTTTATCGTTCGTGAATTCCGGCAAATAAATACGATTGTTTCGAGCAACTCGAACGAGAATCGTTGTTTCCTCGCTTTGATTTCCTGTTATCTCTCTGGGGAATATATATATATATATATATAATAAAAATAAATACGGGTGATATATATCACTTGGTTCTTGGTCTCCAACCAAGTAGTAGTTTTGTTATCACTTATTTTATATATATATATACACGAATCTCGTAGAGTTAGATCTAATTTATTTAATCTAGGAGGGAGAAGATTGGGAAGGAAAGTTCAGGATTCCCTTTTTTTCCAGATATTATTGGATAGAATTGAGGGGAAGATTATGGAGGATGGGTGTATAGGGAAATAACGAGAGCGTAGAATTAAGAGATGATATTTGGGGAACGAGAATTAACAAACTGGAAGGTAGGAAAAAAAAAAAGAAGGGAGAAGAAAAAAGTTATCCGTTAGCAGGGGCAAGCGTTGCAGTCTAATTAACCGTGTACAAACCGTGGAAAAGGGGTAGACGCGTGCAAAGGTAAAAAAGGATGTTTATTTCATCCGGCTTTACCAACGTATTCGCCAATGTGACTAGCGAAAATAGGTGCGAAAATAGGATAAAACAGGGATTGCTCGACTGGGGAAAAAAATGTATCTATGCATGCGAAAAGTACAAAGAGTAATACGCGAGATAATAAACGAGAGTAGTAAAGATCCATTTATCTTCATCCCATCCCTGCAAATTCTTTGGAAACAAATCACGAATAATTGCGTTCGCGATCTCGTCTAGCCAGATCTGCAAATTCTTTGGAAACCGATTACGAATTAATCGCATACGCCCAATCAAAGCATCGTCGTCCAGATTTCTCGATTCATCCGATCGTCGAAAAGCAAAAACGAAAATAATTTCGAAATTTTTTCCTCCCTAAATCCGATCCGAATCATTTGGAAAGAAAGAAAACGTTACGGATAATTGCGTATAGGCGCGATTCGCGAAAGAAAAAAAAAGAATTATTATAATTATTTTTCAAAAAGTTTGGTTCCCCCATTCTTCAATCGCTCGTCGTCTCATTAAATTCTTTGGAGAAAAACGAATAATTGCACGGGCGCAATTAAAATATTGGCGAGAGGTTAGGATTCGACACTCGGGATGAAAAGTAGGAAACGAAAGTAATTTCGAAGGCAAGGATTTTTCAAAGTCCTCTCCTCTCGTGGAGGCTCGGTAGGTGGAGAAGGGGTCCGCGAGAAAAGTAATTTTCGTCCCCTCGTAATTCCTTCGAAGTTACTTTACGATTCTCCTCCGCTCGTTGTCGGCCACCCTGCGCCACCGCCATCGCTTTCTCTGCCACCACCGTTCTCCTCTCCTTCTCCTCGCCAACTTACTTCCCGACTTGTAACGTTATCGCGCCGAGCCGGGAAGCTTGCTCTCCTCCTCGAACCGGCCAATTAGCCGGCGTAACCGAACTCGCGCACGTACACTTATCTTCCGCCGCATTATTCAGGATTCCCACGGCCCCGTCTTCTAAATTATAACCCATAAATTTCGGATCGCGTTACAAATCGCGACGCGCGTTACGTTCGTGAAATCTTCACTGAACGGAGATGAGAATACGAGGCGGAGCGAGCAAGATCGATTCTGGATGATGATAGGAGATGATTTCTTTTTTCGTTGATCTATCTGGTATACAAAAATTTCGAAGAGAGGGAAATTCTTTTGATTCTTGTTGATAATTATCATTAAGAAAATGCGATACCTAATTTTGTACATAAATTATCAATATATATATATTCGTACTTTTTCAGAATATTCGCTAAACGATAAACTTACAAACAATGTCACCAGTGCTTTTAAAATAGCAATTAAAGTATCAATATATATTTCTTTCGCGGCTATAATATGATTCTCATCGATGACACGATTTTTCCTTGCTTCTCCTTTAACCGAGCAGAGATATGATCGAATCCATCTTTCGTCCTGGGAGAAAAGAGGAGCGAATAATCGAAAATTCCGGATCTCTCGCTCGAAGGACGAAGGACGGAGATGCGAATAATCGGCGCGTTATTTCGGCCGCAAAACTGGATACAATTGTAACACACGCACGCCGCGTTTAAACGAAACGGCGCGCATGGCCTACGGCCGACTAATTGGGCCAGAAGCAGAAAACTCCGACACCGGGTATGTTTCATTCGCACCTGACACAAACAACGTTTAAATCCTCAATTACAGTCGCTCGCGCGTTACGCGACAGGATATCGCGTTTGACATACGCGCCCGTTAATTTTCGAACGCGCGGTTTCTCTGGGAATGAGCGGGCAAACGTGCGCAAATATATATATATATATATCAAGTGAATTGGATCGTTCCTCTAAAAAAAAAAGAATCCTCTTTCCTTAACGTGTTTACGATCCGAATAATCTTACCAGCCATCGTGCATTCCCTCCAAGTGGAAAAAAAATGCGATCATAAATAATAGGAAATTGTTCGATTCCTAACGATGCGCGTAACATTTTATAATTGATTATTCTATATATAAATTTATATTTTATATCATGTTGAAGAAAAAGTGAAAAGTTCTTTTTTTTCGAAAAAAGATGATCGTGTTACAATTGTGCAAAGTGGAAGAAAAGAGACAAAAAGGGGGGAGGATTTCCGGATCCACGCTTAGACGCGTACTTACCACTGCGAGAAGAAGAAGAAGAAGAAGAAGAAGAAAGAAAGGAGAGAGCATCCGGTGAAATGGCCTCGCAAGGCCTCTTCTCAGCTCCGATCCAATTAGATTTTTAATAAAAGTTTACCCATCCCGTTACTCTGTCCCGTGGGTCACGTTCCGGTTTACGTCCCTATGGGCCGAGGAAAAGATTAACCGATTCCCGTGGTGACCGGCCCCCTTTTCGTTAGCCATCTTAGCCGGATCCGGCTCGAAGACGTGTTCAAACTTGTCTCCCCTGTTCGACGACGATACGATATCATTAATTTCCTACGCGGGAAAACTCGCCTTTCTTTCTATCTGTATATACATATATATACGGTTCATTGATTCGAAAATTGATTGCAAATATTTGGCCGACCCCGTTTCTCGCATTGGATCTGTTTGAGTTACGAGGGAAAGGGTAACTTAGTGGCCGATTTATCCACCGATTGCCGATCAATCGGGGAATATTCAAACATTCGCCACCGATTCCTCTTTCTAATTATCATGGTAATTGATTATCGATCGATATCGATACTCTGTCGTTAATAATCCAGCTTTTACGTGATCGCGAGGGATTTGCAAGAAACAACTCGAGAAACGGATGGGAAAAAGAGAGAAAGGGAGAGAGGGAGAGAGGTTGGTGATTTCTCCGCGTATAATTTCAGCGGAGCGGTGGTGAAAATGGGAAACGAATCCGATTGCACGAGCGCAGGATGTGTAATTTCGTGAATCGGAGCTGCTGCTCGTTGAACGGCGGCGAGCTCCTGCTCTTCTTCTCGTTTTAAGTAAACGAGACCGCAAGGAGGGGACTTGACCGACCCCGGCGAGCCGGGAAGAACGATTCCCACCCCCCGAAGACGTGTTCCGGGCCGATTACTCTTCCAAATAAGTATTTCGAGTTCGAAAGGTGGGCGGTGCCGTTGGCAAACGGCGCAAATGCATAAAGTTGTGGCTGTCTGTGGCAACGATTCTAAATTATCGCGTGCTGGCGGGGCAAGGTACGTAAAATCTACGTATTCGTACTCGCTATCGAAATTCCTTGGCAGATTTCGGGCAATAACAGCGGTGAAATAGTCCAGGGCGAAACGTGCGCTGGGAATACATACATTCTGTGGAAATGAAAAAAAAAGATATATATATATTTCGTTTATTAATTTTAGAAAAATCCTTCTCTTCCCGATATTCTCGATTCAATTGATATTTCTATCTTGAATGCAATCGTTATGGAAACATGGAATTTCCGTTGGAGTAACAAAAATATCACGATCGTATGCAAATGCGGCGAAAAGGGGAGGAACATTTCGTTACAAATTAATTAAAACAACATTGTTACATTCGCCTTCAACGCAGATTCGTATTTCGATCCACGACTTCCCAAAGCTTCGGCTCACATACGGTAAGCTTCTATCTAACCTAGTAAAATCAAGTTTGAGACTGAAATTCACCCCGTCATCGGTAAGTTTAAACCTGTGATTAAAGCGAGAATCGAAACTTTTCCTGTTTTATTCGCTCGATTTCCTTGGAACATGTCGATAATTAGGATAATCTAATCTAGCCTAACTCTCTGTAACTCTGTAACAAATATGCTAAGCAAGATTTAATAATAGATTACCGATATATATATTTTTTTATCCTCCGCTAAACGCGCTAAAGGCACAACAACAAAAGAACGGATAATAAATTCTACCACGAAATAACCAAAAATTAATCAACGATCATTCTTCCTTCATCGACGATCATACTTTCACCCTTTGGATATCGTCCTCCTTCTGTATCCTCTTGGAGAACGTTGAAAATGGAACACCCCGTATTCGTGCGCGGGCATGCGCATGTGTGTATAAAATACCCGATCCCGTTTCCCAGAGGCCTCTTCCTCTTCTCATGTGGTGGTAGACAGTGGTTGGGAAAAATCCAATCGCTTCCCGACGATATACGTCTTTGTAACTCGATAAGTCGGCCGAGTAACGCGGTAAAAGGGGCGCGGGGATGGTCTCGATGGAAGAAAATTTCGACGTCCACGAGGAACGACAGTGGGTGAAAAAGAGGGGGAGGGATATGTGATAAAACCAGATCTAAATCCGGAAATCTCATCCTTCCCTCGCCTTGGATGTTTCGACGCTTTGTTCCGGGAGGGAGGGGGAAGGGATATAGCGAGGTATACGCGATTTTCGCACCCTCCGGAAAAAATTCCTCCTTCCTCCCCCGCCCAACGACGACTCGAAATAAATCGCGAGGGGATGGGCGAGGGAAAAATCTGGAAACTCGAACCGAAACCGATAACAATAAACAAACGAAGAGAGAGAGAGAGAGAAAGAGAATATAAACAAATAAACAAACGAACACAATGTAAATAAACGATCTAATAATGTATCAACGATGCTTGTTTTACAAGTTTATGATATCGTATATCGATACCCGCGTATCAATGAATAAACATGTATGCAATTTTGTGTTGTGTTGCGAAGGAAAAAGGAAAAAAAAGAACGAAAGAACATGTTACATCTGGATGGAAAGTATATATTTTACGAAAGGGTGGAAAATTGCGGTTCCACGGAATTCCACGGAAGATAAAAAAAAAAAAAAGAGGGTAAAATTCGTGATACGCTTGGAGAAGAAAAGTTGCCCGTTTGACGACGAAAGCGACATCGAGCCAAATACAGTTTGAATCTCGCTACGATTTTCGGCTTCTCTCTCTCTCTCTCTCTCTCTCTCTTCGCGTCGAAATGGTCGAGAACACGAATTTCGGTGAAGCATGTTCATTCAGCGAGATAAATCCCGTTGAATGAATCGGGGAAGGAGGAAGGATGGGAGGAGAAACTAGTAGCGAGAGAGAATTGAATCCGTCTCGGAAGTTTCGATTATTATAAGATCAAAGGCGACTGTCGAGATTACCCCGTTGTATATATGGAGCTTAATAAATCGTTTGAACAGAGAGCGCGTCGGGAAGCGCGACGAAGAAAAGACACATTCGTCGAAACGATGGTGTGACCGTGACGAAAGAGAAACTCGGTAGGAAACAAGATCAAAGTCTTACGGAGTCTTTTCGAGTATCCTCTTCGAGATTTTCGATACGTTTCAAGTCGACGAGAAAGCTTCACCTCCCCCTCCCCCTTCTTAATGACAGATTTCCATTCCCCGCGTTTTATAGATAGGTCGCAATGCATTAAAGATAGCAGCGAGAAAATCTCGAATCTCGCTCAAAGGAGTCACGTACCGTCTAATTATCAATTATTATCGAAGCGACGTTCGATCATTATCTAAAAAAAAAGAGAGGGGAGAGAGAGAGAGAGAGAGAGAGAGGAAGAGCAAGTATAAAGATGTCAGGTCGTGAACGTCTGTATTAGGGCGGTTTCTAAATGCGGCTTTCATGTACATCGAGCCGAATGCATTATTCAAACACTTGTACCCGTACACGTAACTTAAATAATGAAATTCAGCGGATCCGTGAAAGCCGGCTTTTTGCCCCGCGAATATAACTCCACAACGGAATATATTCCTGGTAAATGTAATACCGGCAGACGCGAAAATTCCATTTGCAAATAAGCAACTTTTTAATCCGACGCGTGGTCATCCGGGGAGGGAAACGACACTCGGAATCGAAGTTCGCGCCTAAATCGAGTTAACTTGTCTATAAGTACTCTCTCGTGTGTGTGTGCATTTGAAAACCTTGCTCGTTTCCAAGCACGAGAATATCTCCCCTTCGGGAAAAACGAAGGGATTACGGATCGAATTCTCACGATCCTCGAAAGTCGCCCCTTTTCGGGACACGCATCCGGAAACGCGAGTCGTTCGAATCTTGGAGGATCAGAGGTTCGCAAGAAAACCGCGCTCGCTACTCGAACTACCCATTCATCAAAGAGGGTGGCGGAACCGAGTTATCCCCGGCAACCGTCCAATTACTTTCTCGTCCCCACGCGGGGACGTTCCACGCGTCATTACGCAGCGTCTCCTCCGGCCTTGTGTTCATTTTCACCCTTCCTCCTCCTCTTCTCCCCTATATATATCCCTGTATCCTCCGTCTCTTCCATCGCTCTTCCTCCTCCCTCTTCGACCATTACGCGTCCCTTACGAGCGAACAGGTGCGGCCAAGCACTGTCGTCGAGGCCGCAAGGAAAGGAAGGTAACCACCTTCCTCTCCTCCTCCTTCTTCCTCTCATTCCGCGCGAGGAATAAGAATACCTCTGCCTCTCGAAAATAAATCCTAGCTAGGGGACGTCCCGGCAAACGAGCGCACGGGGGCGAATGGAATTTTCGTGAAACTGAAGCGAAAGGGTTGCGAGAATAAGAAGGAGGACAGCGAGGGGGAGGAGGGCAATAAAGGAGGAGAGAGAGGTGGCCGAGGGAGGGAAAAAGCGGAGAGGACAAGTACGGGTGGGAAGAAAGGAAAAGATCAGAGGAGAGGGAAGGAGAAGGAGCTAAGTTGACGACGGAGCTGCACTATGTTATCCCTCAGCCGTAACCGAAGAAGAAGAAGAAGGAGGAGGAGGAGAAGGAGGAGAGGAACAGGGGCGTGCCTCGTACCTCCTTACAAACTGTCGAAACTTTGACTACCACCCTCCTCTACTGGCTTCGCTGTGGCAACTTGTTCGTCTCGCCTCGCCCCGCAGCACACGCACGCTCACGCTCCTCTCTGCTCCCGTGTAAGCGCGATGAACACACGAATCATGTCTGGGAGAAATTCTCCTAGTCGGGAGACGAATTCGATAGTGCCGTTTAATATCATCCCCCGAACTTGGTTCATCAACGGAAGAAACCGGTGGAGGAAGGCGAGGTATGGCGCAGCTGGTGACGCGAGGACACGTGATTAAATAATATACGAGTTCGCGAGCTTCTCTTCCTCTTGCTCGAAAGTGGAAAATTAACCATGACGTATGCTGATTATACGAAAAAGAGAAAAAGAAGAAGAAAGGAAAATAGTAATGTTCCCTTTGATACACGAGGACACAGTGGAAAACAAGATGTCGACAAGATGTGAAGAACGTACATAATGATAATAATAATTGGTCGAGTCACCTGGGAGAACCGTTGGAATGTCTCCAGGGCTCGATAAATTGGACGAAATTTCCACGACGTTTATTGTCCAACCACGGGAGCACGGGATCGTTACGATCGTACAGTTAGTACCGTGCAAGTACAAGCTGAATATGATCGTCTTTAAGGCGGGGAGTCGAGGGAGGGTAGTAGCCGTGTATGCCGTTTGATCTCTACCGGAATGGCTGTAACTCGAAGTTGGCTTACAAGCGAAATCATGCGCGGGCAAGTTTGGGGATTGAATGACCACTTGGCGTCGCCTCGTGGGATCCGAAAGGAGAAACTGGAGATCGAACAAGCGGCACGTCGTTCGTGGCACGAACTCTCTCTCTCTCTCTCTCTCTCTCTCTTCCCTCTCGAGAAATCGCGAACGATAATATAACTTTGGTTATAACGTTTTAAGATCGCATCGATCAACCGGAGTACCAAAGGATGATGGTCTGCGGCCGAGGAACGGAATCTATGGAGGCCACTCTGACACTGTCGACCCTGGAATTTCACGACCCCGATCGGGCCATTATTGGCTCGATGGACGTTTAACCGAGCCACGGATCCTCCCCCTCCCTCGCCCACGATAACGTATCTCTTTCCATCGGAGGCTATCGTCCGACCATTATGGCGTTTATCCGACGACGACTTTCTTATACTTGGAACTTGCATAGTTGGCCAGAAGCAAGGGAAGAGAAACCAGGGCCCATAAATCAAGCAAAAGTGGTGATTACGCGGGCGCAACGGCAGCACCGAGCACGCCACGACAACGAGCACACCCCCCGGCTAACACCGTTTCCAAATCGTTGGTTAATTTTATATCACTCGCATGCACGGGACGTTGCACGGCGACGACGATTGCACGGCGACACGCGAACCGATCTCGCATTTCACCGTGCCGTTACCTCTGTCCTTACGCGACGAGCATGCTCGATCCACGAATACGCAAACGATCGAATCTCTTTGATCCGATCGATGAGAATCGCGCGAAATCACGGGGAATATGACGGGGGAAGCAACGGCTCGTGACAGGAGGCGTGTTGAAATTCTCGGTGGCACAAATCGACGACGACGACGACAACGACGACGAGGAGGAGGAATCGATTGTCGCGATCGAGACGAACGATTGCGCGGCCCCGCTGTATTCCGATCACGTAACGCGGACGACAATCGTGCAAATCGTGCGATCATCCAATTACACGGCTCTATTTATTAATTAATATTCAAGGCGTGGAGTAAAAGGGAGGATACAATCGCGCCTGCATTGTCAACGGGCATCCTCTGCTCCCCTTTCCCCTCCTGGCTCAAGACGGCCAGCTCGTAAATCCACCCCTGTCGTAATTACCAGGACACAGTAGTACGAGGTCCGTTGATCGCGATGCTGCCAACGCTTTCATATCCGGTGCTGATTTATTAAGCCGCTTTCATCCTTGGAGGCTCGCGTGCCGGGCCATCGTAATTAAATCGTGGTTCGCCCCATTCCACAAATTGGCGTTTCTCGATTCTCCCCTCCTCGATTTTCCCTCTTCCAATTTTCTTCTTCCTTCGTCCTCTATCTTCCGATGTCGGTGTGGTACGGTAATATCGTTACGATTACGTAAATAAGAGCGGATTTACTATTCCATCAAAGCGGGGAAACGGCCGAGTTGGGAAAATACGGCGAGGACGAAACGCAAGAGTTATCTCATTTCCATTCATTTCACATTTTCTGCGGGCTTTTCACGGGGCGGGGTGGAAAAAGCCGAAAACGGTGGGAGGAGGGTAGGAGAAGGCGCACGATTTTCAAAGATTCAACGGGCGACGAGCAATTATTCGGCGTCGCGTGCTCCTGACGCGCGTAAACGCAATCGCCGCGTCACGGCTCGCTCCCCGTGTGCGGTTAACAAGTTATCCGGGTGGCCCGGCCGGCCATTGAATAATGTAGAATTTAATTTCGTCCCGGTTTCCCCGTCGTCGTCATCGAGCCACCGGCGTTGATTCGCGCCGTGAAACATTTAGCGGCCGTGAAATTTCCCATGCGACCTCCCGCTGCGAGGGACCCGCCGCCACGCCACCTCGCCAGTATTTGTCGATGGACACAGGAGGAGGACACGTGCGCTCTTTCCGCGACTCGTGCCTCGAATTTAGGAGGGCCGAAGAGGGAAGGGATGGGAGAGGAAGGGGAAAAAAGGAAAAAGGGCGAAAACGTCCGACCGTTGGACCGTTGGAAGATGGGAGGGAGAAAGGAGGGATGGAGTGTCAGGGAAGAAGAGACAGGGGTAGCAGGTCGAAAGAGGGTACGTGGAAAAACGCCAGTTTACGGATTAACGGGGGTGTTGCAACGACGATGCACTCGCCGGATATCCAAGCGTCCGGACAGCTCGTGAGATATTCAACGGACCGAATATCCGGCCAGATTATACGATTTTCCTTTTTTGTCGCCGTGTCTCTTCCTCCCCGCGTCTGCCTCCTCCCTATTTTTTGTCTCTTTCGTCTCGATTTATTTCTCTTCACTTTCTCTCCGTCTATCTATCTCTCTACCCTCCTCTCCTTTCTCCGCGCGATCCGATGCATCGATATCAGCGGCGTGATAATGGACACGAGACGAAGTAATTGGCACAATTACGGCCACGGTGGACGAGCACGGCGAACGTGACACGTGAAGAATTTACGCTTTAAATAACCACGGGCGGAATTTTAAATTCGCGATCGCTGCGCGAGAAACGTGCGTTTAGGAATAGGCGGAGAAGGGAGACGTACCTCGTGTCATTGAATACTTGGTCCAAAGCGTTTCTCAGCTTTTCCTCGGTGAAATCGTTGAATTCCAGGATAACAGCGACGCCTCTAGTTTGAGCCGCGGCCGCGTTCGAATATTGATCACCGTAGAAGGGCATGAGTATCATCGGGACCCCGCTTTGAACTCCTTCCGTTAATCCGAGGAGACCGCCGTGGCCGAAGTAACACTTAACGTTCGGGTGATCTGCGAAACGAGAAATAGAGAATTAATTCCATTTTAAAAAAAGCAAGTCATCGATATTCTTCTTCTCGTTCGTCGTTGCTTGTTCGAGAATCCAACGCTATAGTAATAACGATGGATGGAAAATGATCGGAAAGATCATTCCGTGAATTCGTCTTCTCGGCGGAAAATTTCGTGTAATAGAAGAGAAGAGGAGGAGGGGGGAAAGGAGACGCGTAAAACCACCTTTGGGAAACCTCTCGAAAATAAATCCAAGCGTTGGAAATATCGGTGAAAAATTCTTGTCTCCCTCGCGTTTATCGCCCCCGAATCACCCTCTTCTCGGGCAAAGGTAGATGCTGCCAACGTGTCTCTCCGCGCAGAGATCCCTCTCTCTCTCTCCTCTAGGGCATCGATCCTAATGTCAAATTCCATTACCACGCGCCGCCACCTTTTTCTCGCCACCCCCTCCGGCAACCCCTCTCCTCTCCCTCTCTCTCTCTCTCTCTCTCTCGATTTGGATACAGATGTAGACGAGGTGTAGAGGAGTTACACGCCTCGGTGTAAGGGAGGGAGGGGGCGAAGGTTGAAGGAGAGCAGAAACCTCTCGAGGTTTCGCGCTCGATACATCGTCGCATCGGCGCGCGTCGATACGTGACAGTGGGATATCTATCGCGTTGAATTTTTGCTGGCAACATCGACGGGGGGAGGGAGGAGAGGAGAGGAGAGAAATCGGTGGGGCGTACGCGCGATTTGCTTCGAGATTTCCGTCACCGAGCGAGATACATTTTTACGACGTCCCTCCCCGTAACGAGAAAATAACGCGACGGTATTTCCTCGACTCGATGCTTACACTGTCCTTTTATGAGCGTCGGTAAGCCCACCCCTCGCGAGAATTGATATTTGGTCGTCTATGGGCAAGAGGCGGTCGTAAGACGAAAGTAATGAGAGTAGCGAGCTGTTTCTTCTGGGATCGTAAGTTATGCAAGTCTGGAAAATTGCTTCTCTGTGTCTAAAAAAAAGAAAGAAGGAAAGGAAGGAAGGAAGGAAGGAAGAAAGAAAGAAAAGAAAAAAGGGGAATGAAATTAGACGTTGGATGATAATTCGAAAGGTCGCGATGGAAAATGAAAGAAATAAAGCTTATTCTTTAAATATCAAAAATATATACGTAAATGTGTAAATTCGTCGTGATCCAATTTATTTCCTAACGATTTCGAGTGGTTCAATCTTCTTCTCTCTTTTTCATCTTTTTTTCAAATTCATCGATAATTAATCGAATCGTCTTCTTCGAAAATAAATCAACCAGACGAATCGAATCGGAAATATATATATATATATATACAGCGTATCACCTGGAAGCATCGAGTTAGCATTACAACCGATCGTCCGACCGACTTAATCCAATAGGATCGTAAAGCCGGAAAAGAAAGGTATACCCCCATTTCTTAATGGATGCCGGGGAGAAAGAGAGTGGGACCCCGATAGAACGATTCCGCTCTTTTATTCCTTACGGTAATGTAATCTATCGTTTCGTCCCTTCCGTTACACGGTTAAAATACGATACTCGAGGGCATTGCGTGTCAACACGTGCAACCAACTCGGTCCAACCATCGATATCGTTGCTTCTAAAGTCAATTACATTAGCGAGTTCCACGCGAATTAACAAGATCGATCGCAAACGCGACGCGTGGAATCGTGTTCCACAGCGTTTGCGTATGTGTATCGTGTGTTCCGGATTCTGTTTACGCGAACGCGATCTTCCCCAAGTAAACCGCTCTTGAAAAGATAAAACAATAGGTAAGTAAACTACTCGGCGATACGCGCGCGTTTGCCGCACAAAAATGTAGTTAAATTTGTCCAGTATAATGGTCGAGCCCGATAACGTATAATCTTTCTTAACAAAATTGCCCGATAAAAATTATCGGTAGCGTAAAAAAAAAAACGGTGAATTTCCAGAATTCCGAATCAGATAAAAATGCCGATTAAATTACACAGACAAGTTTTTTTTTGTCCAATTTCCCAATTCTTTCGCCAAGTTTTAAAAGCGATGCGTTATCATTTCGCGTGCGAAATGACGGAGAAGCGTAAACCGCAGATCTTATCGAGATCACGGAAAGCCATCGAACGGAGAATGAAAAGAAGACGAGACGAAGATACACCGGTCACGAAGCTGGATAATAAAATTAAGCCGATCGATTCCAGCCTCCGGTACTCGAGTTACCTAGCTAGAGTTTTAGCTTTGAATTATCTTGATCATCGAGGCTGCCCCGCCTCGTGTTACGCGATCCTCCGACCGTCGAAAAATTCGACCGTCGTTTTTTTTAACACTTACCGTTCCCGTTAAGAACGATACTTAGGTTGCGGTAGTAGTAGTTTCGAGATTAGAGAAACTACTTTCGAGAAAAATCGTCGTTATTATTATTGATATTGAGTTATTTCGCGATACGTTGAGTGCATTATATCATGATCATTTAATTTCACTACTCATAAAGTGAATACTCATTATGAAACAAATTGAAAGATATTAGTACAAATAATATAGAGTTACATTTAGTTATGCAATATCTCGTAATACGATAAGATACGTGTTTATACTATAAATTTACGTTGATAAATGAATTATCAAATCAGCAATGAATCATAAATAAAAAAAATTATATAATATAATTATAGGAAAAAATTATACGAAAAGACAAATCATGATGATTATGTATTATTTGTGACCGAAGACAATTTGCATTAATGAAATACGACTAAAATAAATTGTACTAAAATGTTTCGTAATAGTTATCATGTACATGTGGATTAAAACGAATGATTTTGAAAATCCGGACAAATGCAAAAAATTTTAATAACAATAATATCAAGCAATTTATATTATAAAATCTAAAAATCTCGCTTCTTTCCAACTATATATCGTGTAAATATTTCGTGCACGATAAAATGAATAGAAATCGAATGCGATTAAACACGCAAGATCAGATTAGCGGCAGAATCCAAATTATGGACTATATATACTTGCGGCGTATAAGATAACGGCGTAAAAAGCGACAGAAACGAGGTCTATTTCACTGGAGATTTTAACGGTGACTTAGCAGGTTGTTAGCAGGTTGTTACTAATTAAAGTCATTTCACTCGACAGAGGCTGAGAGCTGGAAAACTACTTACTGTCAGAGTTCTCGTGTATCGTCCTTGGCCGAGCAACTCGTCGAAAGAACATCCTTGCCATGACCAATCGAGTATTCGGGATTGTCTCGCGTTTAAATCGCAGTTCCACGCGAAATAATTAAAATTAGTTAATCTAC
The DNA here is from genome assembly GCF_029169275.1 of Apis cerana. Lineage (NCBI taxonomy): Eukaryota > Metazoa > Arthropoda > Insecta > Hymenoptera > Apidae > Apis > Apis cerana. The sequence goes on along the minus strand of NC_083855.1, from coordinate 11,425,747 downwards.
TTCCGCTACGACAATTGCCATTTTATCCAACGAACGTGTCCGTGTTGTCAAAAAGCATATTGAAGCGTGAACGCAATGTTGACGCACAAAATCGTTTCATCTGTTTCCTTCCAATGATCAAGAACGTATGATAAAACGTTGCGTTGCGTTACGCTGCGACGAGATGTTAATAAGCTTCTGAATACCTTCTTGAATGCAAATTGAGTGTGAAGAGCATCATGTGCATCGTAATGATGTTAGAATCGAAAAATAAATCAAAACGTACAATGATTATACGGCGATAGATATCAAACGCGACACATAGATATCACAATGACGAGATAGATATCATTTTGGATGGATCGAAAGCTCCTCGACTATGCAAACCGTTTTGAAACTTTGAAAACTATTTGACGTTCGGCTTCATGGGCCGGAATCGCAAATATCGATCGAGCCGAAATCCGCTTTCGATATTTCGCTGCGATTTCCAACAAGACCGTGTCGTTTCGATTAGTTCGATGGAACCGGTGGAATTTCAATCTCGATTTCGAGATTTCTCGGGTCGTGTCGCTAGCCGGATAATAGATCGTATCGAAGATGTGTGAATTAAATGAAAATCGTAGTAGAAAAAAAAAAAATTAAATGATTAAACGAAGATAGGAAAAAGGAAAAATTTGTTTCAAATTTCTGTTTAGATTAGAATCGATCAATAATATCTTATTTTTAAAAAGAAATGAATAATTAATGATTTTTAAATATACTTCTTTTTGAAGTATGCATAAAAAAATAAAGTGATTTTGCAATTCTTCAAATCAAATTAGCTGATAAATTATGTGCATACAGCGAATAAAAATTAAGTATTTAAGTCTTAATATGGCATAATATTATAATGTAAGCATAAAATTTTATAATATTATCATCTCATTATTATATTTGTAATAATATTTATGAATAAATTGAAAAAAGAAAAGATAAGTACATACATAAATTTGATAAGAAAAATATATGAATAATTTAAATTCGATTCGATTATAAATGAAAAACGAATCGATTAATAAATCTTGGATATTATAGTAAAGGCAAAACTTTTTGAAGTTTTTATCTAATAACGAGATAACGTATCATATACGTATGAATGCTTCTTTTATGTGGAAATAAGAAAAAAGCAAATAAAAATTCCCTCTGAGAATAGAAGTTAACAATATAATTCGATGAAATAAATTCGACGAAAGAAGCAAAGTTGAATAAGTATTTATAAAATATTTTTTTAAATACTCTCGTTTACAAAGAGAGACACGGTAAATAAATATAAATATAATCGTATTTTTTTTTTTTTTTTTTTTTTTTACGGGTGAAATCGAAGAAAAGCGTATAGTCGATAAAACGCGATTATGATTCTCAATAAAACGAATATCGTGTATCAAATACAACCATTACTTTCACATATAACATAGATGTCATCGAGACACCGGAGGCATCGAGTTTTTGCTCCACATAACTGCGCAATCACTTGTAATACCACTTCCAAATATCGTAATAACGTAAGATCTCGATTTTACAATTATTTCAAAATAATGAGAGAGATAAATATCATTAACTCACTTAATATGTCGTACTGAGGCAGCCATTTCTGGACCATGACGTTGTCAGGTAATTCCGGAATGTCATCTTGTTCCCATTTCCAAATCACTTTTCTAGGAATGGAACGAAACACTTTGATCAATATATTCAATTTATCCTTCGATATCGTAGACATTTTGATCATCGAACCGAGATTGAAGTACAAAACACCTTCGTGAGCCTCGTCGAGAAATTTGGCTATGTTTTGTGGCAAAGGTTTTCTTTTCGATTCGATGTGAATTCCGCCCACTTCGATGACATTCGGCGGATAAGAAAAGCTACCGTGAAGAGTGTAATGCGTGTTAACAAAAAAAATGGACATGTTCTTGTTTATCGTTAGCACATTCGGAATATCCGGGCCGTAAATTTCTTCCGCTATAGATTGATCCTTCCAATGGAAAATCGTGCAATATAACGCCGATGAGACGTACAGCGACAACGTGTTCATCGTTCTATAAAAAAGATTCATCGGTTTTAAAATCGGGGTCAACAACATAGGCATGAAACTGGCTTCGTTGGGAAATCTAAAATTATGTATAGTCCATGGCATTGGCTGGTGAGTAGATATATCTATGAAGGGCACGTTCAATTTATGCACAAAGCTCATAAAACAATTAGTATTGAAATTCTCTATCAGCACCAAATCGAACTTCTCTCCATTTTCGCTCAATTCCTTTACACCTGGATGTTTTAAATTTTCACAGCTTATGAATCTCATGCGGTACAACATGTATATATTGACAAAATATTTAATGATGTAAAATATCTGTTCAAATTCCTTTAAATCGACTACGTTTACAAACACGTCACTCTCTTTATTGACCAAACTGATATCCTTGTAAGTGGGAAGATATTCATCCTTCTCGGTTCTCGGAAAATAAGAAATCACCGTCAATTCATTGCCTCGACGTGCTAACTCTTCGATGAAAGTTTTGAATACGAAGAAATGGCTCTTGCCCGGATGAGGAAAGATTGCCAGAATTTTCAAGCGGCTATTTTCAGATAAGGTAGAATTATTGGCATTTGAATACAATAATAAATTTAACGCGAAAATAAACAAAAAGATGATTCGAGTTTGATTAATTTCCATGCTTAGATGTTCACGGTTCGACGGCACTGGATACACTGGCTTTCTTCCACTTTAGAAGATAATATATGTAGTAACAAAAACAAACAAGTATTAGTGCCTATGTGTAATGCCCGTCACTGGATTTGTCACCTCATTCGTCACGTTTCGTATAGTACCGCCTACCAATTATAAGTATTTCCTGAAATTAAGTGAAAATAATAATCTGTTCCACGCCCTTGATGATGGGAAGGGGACAAATTATAAAGAAATAAGGCATAGGTAACATTATCGGTTAGAGTTGTATCCATCCACCTTGTGTTAGAGACGATAAAAATAATGCTTGCCGTAGACTACGACCAATCTAAAGCAATGAACGTGAACGAAGCATCATCGCTATCGTCACGATAGAATCGAAATATATCTGTATTGTGTGCTATATTGTGATTTTAATAGTCGTAAATAGAGAGTTATTTAGTTCTAAATAACAGAGTGAAAGACATTTCATAAAAAAATATTTATAAGACATAGGCATATATTGAATATGTCTATTTTGAGGTTATATGCTGATATTTCACAATCTTATTTCACGATCCATCGAAAAATTTTTAGAAGATATTGCTTCTCGATATTGTTCCATCAATATTTCGTTTGAACTCTTCAAAAGTCGAAATTTTTATTGATCCTAGATTTTAATAACAGAATCAACATATTTTTGTGTACACATTGATCTTTCTTATATATTACAATGATGTAATATTTGTCTTATCATTTATATTTTTTAATTGATCAATTATTTACATCATAATAATTCGAATGATGATAAAATATATAGACAGAAATTTAGCTTTTGAAAAAAAAAATTATCTTAAAGAAAACTTTTTCAATATTTATTTTATATGCGTCATTCTTGGTAAATAATTTATCGCACTTTCGATTAAAAATAAAAATTAAAAATGAATAAATGTAATATAATATAAGTATATAATTATATATTATATAATGAAGTTGTGAAAACTTATACGCATATATGATAAAATTATTAAAAAATATATCACGATTAATTATAATATAACATAGTATAGTATAGTATAATATATATTTATATCGTAATAAATAATATATCTTCAATGTTACGAATAAATAATTATTACATAACGAAATCATAATCATCTTATATAATATGATTTGAAATTTAAATAAAGCTAATCTATATTGGAAGAATCGCAACAATTACTTACAAAATGAATTGATATTTACTAATCAACTGATATGCAAATTCACGTTTGAACTGCTTTTTTAAAAAGAAATGTATCGAAATTTGCACACACTCTGATTCTGATGAAATTTATACAGGAAATAGTTCTCAAAAAAAAAAAATATTTAATAAAAATTGAATATTTTTTTTATCAGTTGATATTCACTTTGAATGAGTGAAATCATTCTCCAAAATGGAGTGTTAAAAAACATATTTTTTTAAATATCTCAAAAACTAGATGACATAGAAAAAAATTTTTTTTTAATAAGAAATTCAGTTACGTTCAGTTACAGAATTCAGAAACAAAATTTAAGAAAAATTTATTTTTTTCATACAATGTATCAAGAATTAAAAATTTTTTATCAATATCTTTTAAATTAAAGCACAAATGTTCTTCGCATACGACAATGTACGATGTGTTATTTATAACGATGAAAATTAAACGTCAATATAGAAATAAAAATCCGTTTAAACCGTTTGTTGTTAAATTTATACACATTTATAAGCTATTTACGATTTATTACGATTATTTTAAAGATGATTATAATTTTGATCTACCTACAAGTATATACATAGAAAAACCTTGACCGTTAAGCCATTAAATATATTCTATTTTACCTATCTAATTTTATCCTGTTCACTTCGTCGCAACGGCTATTCGACCCTGTTTGTTTTACGTTCGCGACACGAATAAATTCAATGGAAGGGAGAACAACAGGTAGAGGCTCGTTAAAATGTACGTCGTGGCTGATAGTTTTATTAAATTAACGACGAATGGTTTCTTCGTCGATTCGATTTAAAAGCAAGTAACGACACGTTCTGACCGCATTCGTGGAACGAAATAAAGGATGCGAAGGCAGAGACGACTCGGTCAATTCCCTTGATCCAACACCTACAACCTCGCAGCATTCTACTTTTTTCTCGTTTTCCCTTCGCTCGTATGTACGTAGCACGATACTTTGCTTAATTACCTTGGGATACACCAGTACCAGTTTCTTCGTTTCGTCCATCCATCCTCTACGCATTTATCCCACTTTATTCTCTCTTTGGTTCGAGTGGTTTTCGATACTCTTTATATTTGCCGTCCTCGATTCCGCGCCACGGAGCACGATTCCAGACAAGTAAATACGAGAATCGTCGAAGACGAAAGAAGAAAAATACATTACACATATATATATAAAGAATTTCTTCCATCCCATTCCCAAAGATTCCACCATCCTCTTCCTTCATCTTCGTTGTCGACCCACTGACTCGTTCCCTTTAATTTTCCATTTCGTCGTCCTACTTTTCCCTTTCTTTGTTCTGTTCTTGTACCCAATGTAAAGTAAACACCTTTCGATGCTACACGCTTCATCGATAATCCGATCGGATGTTTGCGTAACCGTTGTAAACGATTTGGAAGAAGTTTTCCATAGAAAACGTTAGAGCACAACCGTTTCACGATTTCGTTCAATTCGCGCGATAAACCAGGCACAAATCTGATTGTTCCAGACCGATATCTGTTTACTTGCATCGCGTGCCTTTTATTTTATTCGACGTTATATTGTTCGATTCGAATTTCTAATTTCGCAATTTCAAAGATGCAACAGTCAATTTCAAATTTAGAAGAATATAAACGCAGAAATTAGAAAATTCGCTGATGTAGCGATGCGTGAAACGTATATCGATCCATAATCGGGTCAGACACTCGCCAACTCGATAAAATATATCTCGTATCTCGGATGTATCGAAAACGACTTTTCCAACAGCGATTCTATTGGATTTTCTTTCTCTTATCGATAACGCCTGTTTCTTAAATCAGAGAGGCATAAAGAGTGTCACAATGTTTCACTTTTCAAACACGAACGTAGAAATGGAGATAACGAGCTAACGACAAATGAGACGAATGCACCGTCCACGAAACAGCCGTTCGTCCACCCGCCAACTATCCGTATATTTATGAAGTTCCAACAGAAGTGAAGAAACTCATGCCGTAAAATTTCCACGCCATGAAATCTCTTAATCCCGAGCAGGTTCGGCGCAACCGGGAGGAGAGGAGCATCCGATAACAAATCCTGCAAATCAAAATAAACGATAGGACGCTACGAGAATATCCGTGGTGGAAATTGATGCCTACAATTCCCCCCAACAACCAAAATATACCTTTTGATCTGGTTCTCCTCTCACAATGCGCGAATTTTCTGGAAGAATTTTTCGGCAATCGGCTATGGTCTCTCTTCTTTGCTCACGATACAAGAACTGAAAGAAGATTGCTGCGCCCTCGTCGACGTTACCGGTGAAACTACGTAATTGGCCGAACACCATTGTTCCCTTCCTCCCTCCCTTCCTTCCTTCCTTCCTTCCTTCCTTTCTTTCTTCATCCATTTCACCATCTTTTTCTTCTTTTTTACGCTCTTCTCGGGCACACTCTCAAGGACAAAAGAAAGAGATCCAGTATATTTTTTTTCAGCATATTTTTTCGTGAGAACGCGTTAATCTACGAAACTGGCTCGAAACTGGCTCGAAACTGGCTCTCCCATTTGTGAGAATAAAAAAAAAAAAGATGGAAACGAACATCGCGTACGTCAAGTATCGCGTTAATTTCGTACGCGCAAATTTCCATACGTATCCATAATACGTTGAATTGATCGGATATCCGTTGGACGCGGGGAGCGCGGTGCTTATATTGACTTTTAATTTAAAAGCGCGATCGTTTCGATACGATTCGGCAGATTTTATCGTGACTCGTTGCTAACTACTGTTTATCAAACACTAACGAAATCGTTCGGCTGAATACCTAACATAATTGGAGATCTCTCGGCCGGAATCGAAACGCGCGTCGATTTAACGAGGACGGCTTCCGTCACGGTTGTGTGCATGAATTCGCATATTCATCCATGCTCCTTGATCAAGGGGGAAATTATACAGAGACTGCGAAACAGAGGTGCGTTGTCTGAAGGCAGAGGGAAGGTAATACATTGCATACGTCCCGGGCGAAAAATGCCACGCCGCGCCGTTGTGCGTATCCAATTCGCGATAATGCAGGAAGCGAAGGGCAAAGGATCGACGTGACATCGCGACTCAAAGCGAGGCGACGAGAATTTTTCTTCCTCTGCTCAAACTTTTTCGTGCGCTTACCTTTGCTTCCCCCTCCCGCCCTCTCTCCGTTCCTCCATCTATTCGAACCTTGTGTTTCACGCTTCCTTTGCCACGCGTCTTCCATCTTCCACGCGAAAGGTTGGAATAATTATCGAAAGTTACAAACGCGAATTCGTTGAAAAAGTTCCAATATTATCGGGGACATGCTACGTATTAAATCGTGCTTTTCCCGATAAATCTTGTAGGAAAAAAATTTCCCCGGTGTATAATTCCATTGTAAGCGAATAGCAAAGGATATTTTCGCAAGCTGCAAATGGCCGTTGGGTCGCCTTCTGTCCGCGCCTTCTTTCTTCCTATCCTTTTCTCACTTGTGTCCGCCCGTTGTTCTCTCATAAAAGTTAATAAGCCGACTAGCTCGGGTTCGACGATTCCCGGGAAATTGCGGAGGACCGAGCACGCCTTCCTCGCGACGTTTTATGCCGCTATTCTATTCGTCGGTTACGACCGACCGACCTTCTTCCCCCTGTTGCACTGCCTCTTCCCATCCAGCTCTCCCTTTCGTCGCCACGTACCGCGAGACCTCCTTTCTCGCTCTTCTTATGTGAACACACGTATACATATATATATATATATATATATATATTCCTGAGGGATGCGCGTGAAAGTAAGACAAGCTCGAGTTACAAAATCTACTCTACCGCGAGAACGGCTAACTTGCTTCCTGTTAATGACACTCGACCAAAACAAAATAACCGGCGATAAAATCTCATGGAACGGAAGTTACTTTTCACAATTTTAGCACAATGCATCCAGACGAACGATTCTCGAGGATGACAAGCAGTATAACGCTTCTTCGACTCGATCAAATATATATATATATTAATACGAATTTTTCGAATAGGATTTCTTGTTACGAATTCCTTGTGTGAATTAATTCAAGGAAAAATAAGTGAAAGTTCCAGAATCCGGAATGGAATGCGCGTATTTGCACGTTTATCGCTTGTTTTGTTTAATATCCTGGTACGAACAAAATATCCGATATCGCAGAGGAGAGAAGGGAGTTATTAAAAGCGGCACGACAGAAGGGCGCAATTTCAATGATACCACTTTAAGCTCGTCGCGAGCATGCCTCGAAGAAGCGTCGCTTCTGGCGCAAAATGGTCGCGAGCCAATTTATTATTCCGGAGGTACACAACGCACGCCCAACGGGCCAGATGTGGCCCATCGACGCAAATTACGCGAGCCGCGGACGATATTTCTCCAAAAATTGCAACGGCCGCGCCATTCCACGCCATCCTCCAACGCCGCGATATCGCCCATTTTATTAAACATTACGATAACGTATGCACGAAACGCCGCGTATAATTTCAGAAAGACGTATTCCCGCAAAAATTGCGCGCAATCTTTGCGGCAATGTTCTGCCGCGATACGCGATCTCGTGTCACGAGGAAGGTAGAGGAGGGAAGAGGTGGTTTTTATTAAAAATGCACGACGCGAGGGGGGAAAGGAGGGGGCGGGGGAGTGAAGAGGATAGGGATTAACGCGACACAGCTTTATTGTCGCGGCTTTTAATATCACTCGAGAATGTGCCGGCGCGGTTTAATCCGCTTGATACTTGAGTCGCGATCGTCTTGATTTTAATTCTAATTTCTCTGCGATTGATAAAAATTGATAAAAATCGATTAACATCGATTTTACTTTTTAATAGATCTCTTCCTATAAAAATCGGTCTGAATCAGAGAATCAAAGATTGAAACGGTCTCGCTGTCAAACACATCCATTAACGATCTTCAATCGCGTTGAATTCGAGTCACGATAAATGTAAAAAAAAAAATTGAAATCCGAGATGGAAACGAGAGAGAATCTCTCGGCGACACCGGAGATCGAAATCTGCATCATCCCTGTACAATTATTTTAATGTATACCGTGGTGGACGAGAGAGAGAGAGAGGGAGAGAACGAGATGGATGCACCTTCCTTCCCCCACCCCTCTCGACATCCATGTCGACATCTTTGGTAAACGTTCGAGATGCGGCGGAGGCGGAGGGAAAAAACGAGAGGCAAGATCTCGATGCGGAGGGAGGGGCGCAAAAGGAAAGAGGAGAAGGAAGAGGAGGCTAGAGACAGACACAGGGAAAATAGAGAGGGTTGCCGAGAGGTCGGAGAGACGTATGACTCCCAAGGGAAATTTAGGTGCGACCTCCATGTATCACGGAAGCTAACGTAAGTAGCTACGTAACCGACGTACGTACACCGCATACCCTCGCGATCCTGCATGTATACGATAGTATACGCGCGAGCGTATACCACGATGCAACCAGTCTAAATATGGCAGCGATTTGCCGATCGGATGGGGAGGGACGAGGGGAGAGGAGAGAGAATCGCCGCGTAAACGACGCACAAAACGGCCAAGCTGGCAAATTACTCGACTCGAGAGCGAGATTTACAGAAACCACGGAACACTACCGTTGACGAAGAGATTGGCTACACAAGAGGAGCAGCCTCCCCGAGGATTGTTCAACGTCCTTACGTCGCGTGTTTGCCAAAGGTGGAAATTGCTCCCGTGTTTGTCACCATTATAGTTTAACGTTTTGTATCAAAGTGTAATTGAATTCTTGATGATATTTCGACGAAACGATACCTAAAACGGGGGCGGGATGAAGGACGTCGATAGATACGACGAAAACGGACGGAAAATGGAAGTGAGCGATTACGACGGGGAAAAAAAAATGATGATTCATCTGAAAAGTGCATTTCTCGAAAAATTTCCATCGGTATAAAAGAATAGATGACGCGCCGCTGAAAAGCTCTCTTCGCGCGCTATAAAAATCCGCTATCAGATCACTTTCCACTCGAGGGGCGTGAAGCACGTATAATGGCGGGTAGCCGCGTTTTCCACGGATGCAAACCAGTGAACGATCTACTGCCACACGCAGGTGTAAAACCGAGCAGTGCCTACATCTCCGTTGCTAGAAAATTCTTCTCTCATTTTCCTTTCTCTCTCTCTCTCTCTCTCTCTCTCTCTCTCTCTCTCTCTCTCTCTCTCTCTCTCTATCTCCACCGTGAATCCCTTCAGATTTCGTTAATCTCGAGCGCGCAACCGGATTTTCAGTATTCCACTCGATTCTAGGCAAATTGATCAAAGAGATGAATTTCCCTTTTCACCGATAATTATTCGTGAATTGCGTTTTAATTCGACGTCCTCTTGAAAACTGATGATTATCCCCCCGCGATTAAAAAGGGAGATATAAAATATTATTTACGTTTGTTATTATGTATAATGCGTTACATCGTTACATACCTTTGATAATCGATTTTGTCGGATGCAAGAAAAGTGGATGAATGTAAACGCAAAGTGAACGGCATCACGGTTGGGGGATGGTCTCGAACTCGAAGATCTCGGGGATACAAGAGACGAGGAGAAATGGTAATAAAATCGATGCCCTGGATCTGCCGTCGGTTTGTAATTGAATTAAATTAATCACCCTCGTCGACCTCGAGCCGCACTCTCCTCGTCGCTGTAGCAGCGCGCCGCTTACCATCTCCAATTAATAGCAGAAAGCTGCACGTTTCGTTGGAACTTTATAAAACGAATCCAATTACGGACGACCGTTTGTCAAAGGCTCAAAGCCACGGAAAGTTTCACCTCGGTTCGGAAATGACATCGCCCGCCTGTTTTTCTTCCCCCGTCTCTGTCAATAGGAATAAACGAAAAGCCGACGGACACGCGGCCGTCCCACCATTAGCGTTAAAAGATACCCAGAAAATCGTATAATCAAATGTTCCATCTGTTTACCATAACTGGTTGTGACCGACCGTGTGTTTGATAATGAATATTCCGCTTTTGTAATCAAAATTTCCAAATAAATTCATCGGAATTATATCAATCGGAGAAGATATGTTGGTCGTAAGTATACTCTCGTTGATTAAATACAGTTGAGTAAATAAACATCTTGTCAAGGATCGACCAAAGGTAGATACATTTCGACACTGTTGAACTTCGTTCACCGATTCCCTGAACTAACACGTGACAAGAATCTGACCGTGAGCAATAGAACAGGTTCTACCTATTTGGATAAACATCTCAATTGCTAAATTAATTACGCTTTATAAAAAAATAATGTCATTATCTTATACAAAATGGTTAGCAACTAATTTAAAAAAAAAAAAGTAAAATAGTCGAAAACAATTTCAACATTTAAGACTACATTAATCGTATTCAAACCTTGAGTTTATAATTAACTTATTTTACGATTAGATATAAATAAATTAAAAAGATAATACAAAAAATAAAAAACAAAAAAATAATTAATTTTAATTATACTTAGAAATTATTCGAATTTGAATTGGAAATGGAAAATATAAATAAAAAAAATTTATTTTGTATTTTTTCACTTATTTTTAATATGCTTTTATGATTTTAAGTAAGTAGAAAAAGATTGTTTATGCACAGATAATTATGATATAATTGATATTATTATATAGATTCGATACAATTCATTTTTTTAATAAAATTTTTTAAAATGTATTTGTTCGAATGAATTTAACATTCAAAATTAAGAATTTTCTCAAGAATTCTAATAAATAAACATTAAAATTCAACAAGAATTATATTATTAAATCTTTGATTTATTTGATATTATTAAAAACTTTATTAAAAATTCAAAAATAAGTAATGTATTTAAAATAATTTTGAAAATTGGAAATATAAAAAAGCTTTAATAAATATTTATTCACTTATATATATATATATAAAATCAATTATTTATTGAATTGTATTTATTGAACTAAAAATTAATTATCCTAAAAATAAAACAAACAATAAATGATTAAAATAAAAATTTTTAATTTTGCGGCTAAAAATATTTAAACAAAATTTTTGTATATATTTTATATTTGGTATTAGATTCATAAAATGATAATATATGTATAGATATACTGTATAAGAAATTATATATAAGAAAAAATTTTATCTTAAAACACTAATAATGTATTTTTTTATCTTTTTTTTAAACTATTATTTTTAAAATTTTATCTTAAAATATTAATAATGTATTTTTTTATCTTTTTTTTAAACTATTATTTTTAAACTATTCTTATTTGTATTTTGCAAAGAAGATAATTAAATGATTAAATATGATAATTAAATAAGATAAATATTAATTTTCAAATTGTAAATAAATCTATTTAATACATTTAAAAATATATTTATATTTTAAAGTTATATTTAAGTAATAAATTAATATTATATTCCAAAATTATACACTTTTTTAACTAGATAGATTTTTTTAAATTTTAAAAATTATTTTCTTGAAATTAATTAATTCTCTATTCTCTATCAAAATATTCTATGAATTTTTATTATAATTAAACTAATTATATAAAATTGTAATTAATAGTTTTTATAAATTTATAATATATTACAATTTTATAAATATATTACATACTTTGATACGATATTAATTATCTACAAAAACAAATATTATATAAATCACTCGAATTTCATAATATTTCTATCTATATCATTCTATCATATGCTTATCGCGATGTATAGTTATCTAAATATATATTATTCTAAAACTATTTGAAATAATCTAATAATATGTATATATCAGATAACGATATACTAATTAATTATAAATAATAAATTTCCATTCTGTAGCAAACAAATTTGAAACGTTAATAAATGAAATGATGAATTTTATTTTAACTTAACACATATGAGTTTTGTTTAAGATACAAAAAAATAATTGCACAGTTTTCATCTTTGTCATTTCTGTCAGATTCAAAAAGCAGTTTTGGCATTACTCTTAGTTTTTTTTTTATTAATTTTTTTATTACTTGATTATTATATAGCAGAGTTAATTGCTTCTGGCGTACTATATTTAAATAGAATCTCAAGGAAAAATGCAAGTATTAACTAATTATTTTCTATTGAAAAATAAAGAATCCGTATATGTCAATCTTGTCAATCTTCTTTGGCATTAAGATCTGTTCCGCAACCCATCAAGAATCTACTTAATCCGTTGAAGCAATTATGTATAAATATACTTGTTCTGATATATAATAAAATACATTATATTAATATATGAATTTTATTATTTCAATTATTATTTTAAAATTAAAAAGCAAGTATTATGATATAAAAAAAATTAACATTCTATTTCTTAATTGAATATATTTAATAAGAATAGAAATGCATGATTTTATAACAGTGTGGTCGAATCACATATTTTTAAAAGATTTAGATAAAAAAATGAGATGAATCATCATTAGAAATTCCAAATTAAATATTAATCTAAATAAATGCTAAAATTAATAATTCCTTATTATCACGGATAATATGTACATTGACGAAATATACTTATTTATTTTATAATAAGTTGATCTCGCAATAAAAATCATTATCTTTTAAATCTTTATCTATTCTTATAGAGATATACAATAATACCAAAGATATAAAGAAAAATAACTATGATATGATATGATATATATATATATATATAACATATATATGATATCGATAATTTATAAATATATAATTGATTAAATAAAGTTAATAATTTCTTTGTCGTTTTTTTTGTTTTTAAAATAAATATTTCTCGCGGAAAACGTTTAAAAATGATAATATTCATTGATTCCTATGCCTTGTGGAATTTTTTAAGTCAAATCGAATCATGGTATGTAAATAGACAGGTAAATATTTTTAAATAAAATATTTGCTTCGAGCTTTCTATTTCATCGTGTATAATAGGATGATGTAATAGATGTAATATAACAATCAACACGCTAAAATTTCATCATGCATATTTCGATCTAATACCGCAACAATTTTTCTCGCTTTCTTTTAATTTTGTTATCCATAAAATTCCCTGAATATTGATTTATCATTCAAATTATTGCGAATATCACTTGAAGTTTTAAATTTGACTTAAGTATTAATATTGATCATTGAATTATATCTTTAAAATGTTTCACCTTTTGAGTTTTAGTTGGAATCAAATTTTCGTTTTAATGATAAAAATAAAAAGATTATCTTTCTAAAAAATTTCATCTTTCTAAAAAAAGAATGATAAGACTATAAATCCATCAATTACCTTTATAATTTTGTTGTTCGAGATCTAGAATAGTCTAGAATAAGACAGATATTTTTTTTCTGAGAAAAAATAATTTTTTTCCGCAAGAGTTAAAAAATCAATAAGATTTTTTGCCAATCTTATGTATCAAATGAAAAATTGTTTCCACAAAAGTTCTTCAATTCTGAATTTGTATCTGAAATAATCTTATAACTTATCCTTGATTGGTATGTTAATACGGCAAAATACGGATGATCATCATAGTTCAAAATATTTAAAAAATACGAATATAGTATCCTTTTTATTAAACTAAATATATCTTCCATAAAGTCTCGTACAAAAGATCATATGATATTATCTGAAATAAGAAAAAAAAGATAAATTATTAATGACTTATTAAAGATGAGAAAGTATATCAAAACCTTTATCAATACAATAGCTAATCAAAATGTTATAATGAAGCATTAATCATGATCTGTAATATATATGTCCATGATACATGAATTCAATATTACTCTTGTAGAATCATTATCGATTTTCTCATTAATTATCATTAGTCAAAACAAAAGAATTTTATTTATTATTTCTAAATGTTTATTATATTTCACGTATATTTGTTTATAATTATTAATTCAATTGTTTATAACTAGAATCATATAATGATAAAAAAATTATATCTAATTAAAAATAGATAGTTATATACATGTAATTTTGAACCAACTATTCCTAAATTTAAAATCGATATTTATGGATTCTACTTAAATATTATTATAAAATTCTCCAAAAAAATAAAAATATTTTAGAAAAATGATATTTACAATTGTATAGTGAAACACATAAGCTGTTATACAAATAAGTTCGAGCAATTGCTTATTAATTAAATCAAACATATTTTGAAAAAAAAAAAAACACACAGGTTATTTACATATCATTATTCTTATCTTGTGTATAGTAAGTCCGTTGTGGTTCATCAACTTGAGATTTTTCCAAGAATTGATATGTCTCATATCTTTGCTCTTTGTCGATTTTTATTGGAATTACTTCGTTCAATTTGAATCTCGCAAACTGATTTAAATTTTCACTTAAACCAAGATCCACATTACTATTTATTTTTATCGGTTTCTATGCGACAAGTATGATTACAATATTCAATTTATAATTATGTATCGCATTGTTTTGATTTTCATTAAATACAACTTCGGAATTGGTGTGACTTCTAGTACATTGATCTCTGTATTTTCGTTGCTTATTCTCTGGAATATTATTCTTCATCGACATTATTCTTACGGAATTAAATACATTTTCAAAAATTAACTTTTTTATCATTTATCGAAAAAAAATTACTACGTGATTCATATACACATACTCAAACACAGAACATTGTATACATAATTTTTATTCTCTAGTTTTTTAATATGCTTTTACTTACATAGCTGTTCCAGCAAAAATAATTAATTGATTTTTAGTATCTTCTTCTAAATAAAAACATATTCGACTATATTTTAATCATTCACAAGCAATGTCACCTACTTATTCTATCAATCAGTCATCTTGACAATTGATTTCTTTGTATATATTTGATTTGTCGTTTTCGGATTTTTCTTTCGAAAATATTTTCGAAATATTACATTATAATATTTCATCTAGTTTTAACGAAAAAGGTTATGTAAAAAAAAGTTTTGATAAAATAAAGCGAAAAAAACAAAATATAATATATAAACTTGATAATTATACTAATTTATAATAGTAATGAAACTCTACCCAGTGCACTAGTCTAAAAGCGAACTAATTCTGCAACGTTAGGTGACGCTCCAAGTTACTTCCATATGTTATGAAAAAAAAGTATATACTTGTAAATATCGAGTTATCAGAAAAGAAAAAAAAGAGTAGAAAAATTTAGCAAAAATTCTTATGATCATCGAATTATCATCAATGTTTCAATTACTGATTTTAAAAATAATTGCATTTAACTATAAATGTTTATGAGATAAAATGAGTCAGATTTGTGTTTTAATTTTGAAAATCTGATTTTCTAAATTTATATGTTTTGTTGCAAAAAAACATACTATTTACATATTTTTAATTCTATAAATATGATAGATTACGTTATGTTTAATCGATTTGTGTGTGTTTATTTTATATAAATTGAGTTAATATAATAATATGAAAATGTTTTATTTCAAATTTAATATGTAAAAAATTTGTTGTCTGATACTATTTGTTTCGCTTTTAATTGATTTTATTTTCATATTGATATTTAAATTATTATTACGATTATTATTAACATAAAATAGATATCGTTATCGTTAATTATCATTAGTTAAAATAATATTTTGTAAAAATGAAATTTTGTAAAATTTTTAAATTCAAAATGAAAATTTTGAATAATACATATATGATTTGTTATATCTATGTTAAAGTATAATAAATTCAATGTAAAAAAAAAATTTTATCAATAAATATGGGAATTCTCATACATTTTTATGAGAAATTATAATAAACAGAAAAATTACACTGTTTATCATATTTTTATATTGAACTGAATTTGATTTTAAATAAATCATACAATTATTATTATTATAATTACTGTAATTATCGCTATTGTTATCCTGTTTTATTATTACAGTATTAGTGCTTTAAACCAAAATTATATTCGCTTATATATAAAATAAATCTAAATACACGTTTGACGCATGGAAATGTTTATCAAGGCTAATCTGATTTAATATAATTTGATTTAACTTAGTTTATGTAACAAATTTAAAATATACTAACATACTTGATGTCATTGATATTGATGATTTACAATTGGAAGTGTTATTTTATGCAAAAGTTATGTAAAAGCTTGTAATTATATAATAAGTTGATAGAGTTAAACTCTATAAGACATATTAAAACATACATAACTATTGTACGAAGATTTACAATGAAAAAGTGGTCTATGACCAGAAGGCCACTGCATTCTCGCGAAAATATTTGTATACAACGGAACTTATATTTGACAATAGCTCTTCAGAACACAGATATAAGGTGAATATGCCAGTAGGTGACCTGTTTGTTTAAATAACATATTCCTAATACACAAAAATAGAACGAACAGCATTGTTTCCATAATATCAAAGGAACTTGGCGACAATAAAATGTCATGCACAGAGCTATGCACAAATACGGACATTTTCATCTTCAATGAATAGCTATTAAACCTGATTCCAAAAGTTTTTGCAACTTTGCTGCTACATCTTTATTTTTTAAATGGCTATAAAAAAAAATAATAATATTAATAAAAAATAAAAAATTTTATTTTAATCTAATAAATCTAATATGTTAACTGTACTTACTCTTGTAAAGCTCTAGGATCACTTTGCATTTGCTCTAAAATAAGTCTCATAGCAGGATCCCGTAATATACTTTGAACTTCTGGATCTGCCATTGCTCTCTTTCTTACTTCCTCAGGATTAGAACTAACAGAAACAGCACATGAACGATATCCTTCTAATGCTTCACTATTTGAAGGATCTAATTCCAATGCTTTTTGATAAGCAGTGAGAGCTTTTCCCTGTTGTTGCATTCCTTGTAATATTTTACCTTTCCTTATCCAACCTTTAATAAACTTTGGATCAATTTCTACACATTTCTCACAATCCTTTAATCCGAGATCAAATGCTGCCAATTTAGTATAACAAGCAGCTCTATTACTATAATATTTTGGATCATCAGGATTTCTTTTAATAGCTTCTGAATAATGTTTTATTGCTGCTGGATAATCTCCTTCTTTGTATTTTTCATTTCCAAGTTCCTTTTCTTCTTCTGCTTTTACTGGATCAATATATGCTTTCCTTTCTTCTTCTTTGATGATTTTATCAATATCTGAAAGAAGAGTTTTAATTTCTGGTGTTCTGTGTTCTGACATAGATTTTTCGTAATACACCTTTGCTTGTTTCCAGTTCTCCATTTTTTTATATGCATGTCCAATTCTAGTAAATGCCTTAGCTATTAATTTAAAATCTGCTCTATTTTCTCTTCCAACTTCAATAGCTTTTTCACATTGAGAAATACATTTATCATATTCTTTCTGTTCAAAATATACTGCTGCTATGTTTAATAAGTAAATGATTTCTGTAGGATCTAATTCAACTGCCTTATTATAGTGTTCAAGAGCTATTTCAAATTTTTTCTGTTTATAAGCATCATTACCCAATTGTTTCTCACGTTGTGCTTGCTTTTGAGGTGTACTATAATCTTCTTCTTCTTCTTTCTTCTGAGGTTTAGGTGGTTCCTGTTTAGGTTTAGGAGATTCTGATTCAGAATCTTTATGCATTGGCATTTCTACATCAGTATCCATGTCCAATAATACACTAAGAGTAGTAAGTATTCGTTTGTCCGATAACATTTGAGCTGTAGCATCTGGATTATTTCTAAGAGTATCCAAAAGTTTTAAATATCCTGGATCTTGCAAAAAGCTTTTAGTTCTAGGATCATTTGCAAGTTTTACAAAAAGATCTGGTCTATTGAAAGGATTGGCAGCCATTAAAAGTTGAGCTTTAACTTCAGCTAAACCACTTTGAAGTTGGACATTGCCAGGATCATATTGTAGACCAGTTTCATATGCTTTAATAGATTCATTCAATTTACCTAGATAAGCTAATGCACTACCCATACGTGAATATCCTTTTCCCCAATCAGGTTTTAAATTCACAGTTTTCTCAGCATCCTCTAACGCTTGTTTATATTTTCCTGCTTTAGCAAAAGCTGCAGATCTATTACTATATAAAACATGATTATTTTCATCTAAGCCAATTGCTTCTGTATAATGTTTAATAGCCTCTTCATATCTTCCTTCTTCTAAAGCAGAATTACCTTTTTGTTTCAGTAAATATACCTGCACACATTTAATAGTTTGATATTATTAAATATACACAATTATAACTCAAAAAGACAAATACTAACAAAAAATAAAAAATATTCTTTTTAAAAAAATTTTATAACGAAAAAAATCATCTAATTAACAAACATCTCGAATTTTCCATTATATAAATCTAAATAATTATAATTTCGAAACAAAAAATAAAATAAAAGAATAATAATTAATAATTCTTAGAAGCAACCTAATAGAATGTACGAGAAAAATATTGCAGGAAGCAATAAGACAAGCAAGACAATTTTTAAAGCAAAGCGTGTTCAATGGATGATATCGTGAATAAACACAGTGCTTTTAACCTTACGAAATATATAATGGCAATCGACATGATAAGAATGTTTACCTGGTCCATTACGATTGACTTCAGAACAGTGATACTTTCGTTCTATTTTTCGCAACTCGTTCTTTTATGCTTGCAAAGATACGTGATGACTCGTGAATGCACACTCTTGAGCCGGCGCAGATTTTCAGAAAGCTCCAGAAATGGACAACTAGCGCCACTTCTTGATTACAGTGAAACTAGTTATACGTAATGTCTTCCCGTGATTATGTTCTACAATTTTCTAGTACCTTCGAAAATGTATATATTTTTTTTATGTATAACATGAATTCAATTTTAACTTCATCTTTAGTTCAAGTGACATTATATTCCTTTGGCATATTTTGATTTACAATATATGTACATCACAATTGAGCTATAGAATAGACTTAACATTTAATAGAACAAGTAGTGAGAAAAAGAGAGAAATAGAATAAAAATTCAGAAATCAACGCCATCTCTAGTGTATCACAAACGAAACAAATATAGACAAAGAGAGCAAATAATAAAAGAAGGACAGAAATAGAATAAGAAATAACCATTAATGCCATCTGTCAAGTCTTAGAGGTATTTCTTTAAAGGCAAGATAAAGTAGAATAAAAATTGAAAATTAGTATCATTACTTGAATGCCAAAATTATTCAAAAATTATCAAGAGAAAACACTGATCCTCAATTTTATTTTATTCTATTTTAAAAAGATATCATTGATACTTAAGAAGTGATGTTGATAATCAATTTTTATTTTATTTCTATCTTTTTTTTATTATTTCATCACTTTATTTATATATATTTCATTTGTGGAATAGCAGTTTGGCACTAATTTTTCAATTTTTATTATATTTTTATCTTCGTTCTGCAATTTGTTCTTATTGTGCTTGTTTCATCTGCATTCATTTTGGAGATAATATATCTCCGAATTTTTATTTTATTTTTTTCCTATTTGTTTCATTAAATATTAAGATTATTGTATCTCATGTTTATATATGCACTATTATGTATTATTATTTCGTTAACTTCTGCTAATATGATTTATATTTTATATATATGATTTTTTCATGTACAATTTGTAATTAATATTTTTTTATTACATTTTATTTTTTATTTTTACGTATTTTAATTATATTTATATCTCTTTGTTAAATTTTCATTATTAAATTAATATACATATATATCTTTAAACTATATTATTTAGATTTTTCTTAATAGAATTTATCTTTATTTTGATTAATTTATTATTATTTTGAAACATAAAGTTATAATATTTATTAAAATAATAAAATGTAGGAATTAATAAATTGTTTAATTTAAATGTAATAAAATATTAAAAAAAAAAGATAAAAAAATAATTCGAACGCAAATATACATGAACGACTTTGATCGTTAAAAAAATCAGTTACTTTGTATTTTGATATCCAAGGTTGCTTGATTTGGTATGTCATAAAAGTCTGGTATTTTTATTAGCAAAATGAAATAACTGAGAAATCTCAACTATATATTTCATCCACAACTAGTTCGATAACTGCGATATTATATTCAAAATTATTTTTTGGTTAAATAATTGAAGTATTTTTATATTATATTATGAAAAACAAAATATTTTTGAGAAATAAGAAATATATTTCAAATTATTACATTTTTTTATATTAAGATAAATTTATATATAATTAAAAAATTACTTACTAAAAATTACTTATTTAAAAGATTGTTAAAACAATTAATAAAATTCTCTTTTTTCTATATTCCAAAACTGTTTATTTCATAAATTAAACTCATTCAAAAACAATTGAATTTATAAAATTTTTAAAATGCTTAGATCATTATAACTTATAATGAATTTAAAACAATTAAAAATTAGTTCTTACTTCATATTTTTATATCAACTCTTACAAATTCTTTCAAGATTAGTACTATAACATTTCATCTTCTATTATATTCTCATGAGATTAAATTAAATTGAATGAAAAGTATTTGTTGGTATTTTTTACTATTCGTTTGCTATTTCTTAATAATTCTTAATAAATTCTTAATAAAAAATTCTAAAATTGATGATGAACTTTTCAAAACTTTTTATTACTAAAAATATAATTATCAAGTTTGTATAACAATGTCATCATTTTATTCCTATATGCTATAAAAATAATTAAAAACAATATATTTAAAATATACTAAGATAATAAAACTTAACTATATACAATAGAGAAAACAACAATGAGAAAATAGTAAAAATTTATGGTATAGTATTTTGCCTAGTAATACACAAATAAATTATGTTCTTTGAAAAACAATCCTATTCATAAGTATCATTTTGGTTTCTTAATATAATTTACTTAATATAAATATATGTATGTACACATTAAAAAAAATTATGAAATTATAAATGTTTTATTATGTATTATTATATCTTCTATATTTTCTTTTATCAAATTTTTTTCATTTAACACATCCAAACATACAAATATTTTTAACACATTTTCACATCATTCAATCAAAAATATGTAATATTTTTATTTATATTTACAGAGCGAGATCCTAAAATATGAATTATTTGCGTTTGATATATTTTACAACGATCATATTCTTTGTTAATGAACTATTTTAATTACTCCTCATAGAGGCACAATTAAGAATATTCAAGACTTTTGTTTCTCTCTATACTTCGTTTTATAGTATATTATTTCATTCTTTCTTATTTTTACAATATGTTTCACACTGATGTCACTAATTAACTTTAAGTAAATAACATATATTCAATTTATTAATTAATATTTGAACTGAACAAAATTCGAATTATGTTACATATCATAATATGTTATAAACCATCTATCGAAATCTAACAATACATACACATACATAAATACATATTTCGTGTATAGCAATTTTTTCATTCTAATCAATTATATAAATTTTTAAATTTTTAAATTAAATTTTGATTGTATAACAAACAGAATTGAAATGTTTGTTAAAGATTTGATGAGTGTTTCTATATTTTCACAACAATTATGCCTGAGATATACAAATTATTGCAGAACTTTCATCTTCATCACTACTATTCGAATCTGACTCGGGAAGTGGTTCTGGTATTGCTCCCAATCTTACTAATTCCCTTGCAAGTTGTCTATCAACATGTAGAGCTAATTGGTATGCAGTCTCTCCACGATAAGTTTTTATATCTAAGGAAAATCTGCATTCTTGAAGGAGGAACGCAACCACAGATCGGCATCTATATTGCATAGCAAGGTGAAGAGCCGTTCGTCCTGCTAATCCTTCTCTAGCATTAAGATCTGCTCCGCGATGTACTAGAAGTCGTACGAGTTCTACTTGATCTGATAAAGCCGCCATGTGTAAACATGTTTGTCCTGAAACATAGAAAATATATATAAATATATTAAAGACATAAATGTTTTATATAGAATATTGAAAATATTTTGATAATAAAAATATCATTCTATTTTTTTTTAACCGAATAATTTCAATAAGGATAAACGGTTACATCATAATGACAAATCATATACTTTTAGAAGATAACTCTAAAAAAAACGGTCGATATATCGATTTCTTTAGAAATCTATTAGGTCAAATAATAAAATTTCATTTGATTCAAAAAAAATTTATATTGATCAAAAGAAATACTAAAAATACGTAATATTTAATTATGTAATTATTAATTTTATTATAATTGAAAGCATTTCGCAAAAATTTCATATATTTACTACGCAAATATTTATTTTTATTCTTATTAAATATATATATACATATATACATACAAATAAATATATATACGATATATATTGTATCAGATAAGAAAAAAAAAATAATATAACATCTAAATATTTTTTATTATTCGAAAGATATTGTATCGAACAAATATAATAAGTAATTTTTTTTCTTCGAAATTAAATTGTTGATATGATACAATTTACGAAGTAAACCGCTAAATTTATCAAAATTATTCTGAAACAAAAGCTTTATTTCGTAATTCAAAATCAACTGTCACGCCAACCATTTCATGAATAACTATAAAACGTATAAGTCAGAATGAAGTATAAGGATGACGTTATGTGGGAATTCCAGTATTTTGTAAATGACTTAATGTTCAGTAATGTTCATTCAATGATTATTATAATTATTTATAAGCTTTAGTTAAGATATTAAGTCAAAAAATATAAAGAAACTGATCATTTATATCATATATAAAACTGCAAAAAATATAATGAATGAAAAAAAATAGAAAAGATATTTAACTTAATTTTTCTTTAATATATCCAAATTATCATTTGAACAATGTCTAAAAAAAAATTACTTTTAAATTATAAATTACGTGAAGATTACTCGGAAATTTAGATATTCTCAAAAGATCTTATTATTTTTTTTTTAAAGTAAATGTGTAAAAACAAAATGAATCGTCGAATGTATTGTACTTTGACTTTACGGAATTTCCGAACAAAACAATTGAAATAACGGATGATTCTCGATTCTCGATGAAATCATGGGAAACCCGCGCATAATCGCGGTTACAGGATTGTTTTTCATGCTACGCGTGCGCGAGTGCTATGCCAATGACTGTTGTTTCATGTGGTAAAAGTTGTTAAGATTTTCCGACATGCTTTATTTTTTCTGCAAGCAATATTACATGCATATTATTTCCTTTCTTTTTCAAAAAATATAGTGTTATATACATTCCTTTTTATTATTTTTTTATAAGAATATTACTTTAATAAGGATTATAAGGATTATCATAAGGATATATCTTTAAAGTATTTTTTGTAATTATAAATAAATCAATTACCATTATAATTTCGTTGCTCCAGATTTTGTGATAGAATTTGTATTTTTTCCCCAGCAAGAAAGTAATTTTTTTCTATAGAATTTATTGGATCAAGGAGGGCTTTTACCGAGGCAAGATCACCAGTCGTACATGCTAGATGAAGCGGCGTGTTTCCACGAAAACTTCTCAACGATGGATTTGCACCTGCCAAAATTAATCGCCTAACGATTTTTGGTTGTTGTGACAATACAGCCAAATGTAAAGGTGTCTGACCATCATCATTTTGAATATCTAAAAGGCATGAATGTGGTGCCATTTTTATCAAGTTGAATGTAGCTTCCATATAACCTTGTATTATGGCCATATGAAGTAACCTGAGATGATAAAAAAAAAATTATTAATTAATAAATAACATTATTATAAAGACAAAAAAACATATTATAATTTTCTATTAGTGTAGTAGTTATGAGATTGATCAAAATATGATATTAATTATTCTTTAAAAGGACAAATGTCTTTAACAAATTATTTCATTCATTATGATCTTTTTTTAATTTTGTTATTTTTATATAATTGTCAATACTATTAAATACACGAGCAAATAAAATTTTTTATTCGTAACGATGCAAGATCATACTATTTATTGTTTGTTATATTATAAAAAAATTTGGTTTTCTGAAAATGCTTTCATGTGTAATAATAAAATACATTTTAAAATATATTCAAAAATATATTCATAGTTTGATAATTTGATTTTATAGTCTATTAACTATTAAATTGATATAAATAAAAACATTTTATAATTATAGCAATGTTTTTTTTTAATATAAAATGATTGATCGATTTGTGCATGTATAATCACATATGACATTTTCTTTAATCATAGTCATGCTTTAAAAAACTCATAACTTGATAATATTTATCATGCAATATTATTTACTTAAAATTATGATATAATCAAATTTTAATTGTTTATTCAGTTTTCTGACTTTTACAATATTTATAAAAATTTATATATATATATGAATTTATAAACAGTAAATAAGACTTATCATATTCTAATCAAAATAAAATATAAAGATCTGTTTTTTTACAAAAATTACATAAATTACCAAATTATTTCATCATATAACATTTAATATTCATTGTTTTTCAAAAATGTTATCATTATTAAAATTATTATTATATTATTAATTAATATATATATTAAATTCATATTTAAGACATTTTAGAATATTTAATTATAAATTAAATTATTAATTAAAATTTAATCATAATCTAAATCAATCTATTTATACTTAATCATAAGAATAAACAAAATGTGTATCATAAATCAAATCAACCGAATTTTAATCTGACTCGCCTAAATGATTCACCCACGTGCATTTGTTTACATCCATTGATTTAATTAATTGAACGGACTATACATAAAATCAATATGGCGTCAAAATTAAATCAAAGCTTAAATATTATGCGAAAAACACTTTTAGATATATTATTTTTGAACAATTCAATTTTCTATATTAATATTTATAGATATTATGTATCAAAAGACAAAAAAGTTAAATAATATCATTAAATAAAATTTAACCAAACATCAAATTATTTATTACTTTATTTTACTATTAATGACTGTTTAGTCATATCATAGTTATATATATATATATATATATATATATAGAAATTTTAGAAAAACGACATTTCTATTATGTAGTAAAATATAAAATGATTCATGCAAAATTCGAATAATTATATTATTTTAAAAAAAAAAGAGCATATATAAATTACTTACGTATCTCCATCATCATTCTGTGTATAGAAGAATTGCCAAGATTTATCACTGAGTAATTTCTCAGAAGATTGATGCGATTCATGTCGTAATGTTGAAACATCGTTCTTCACAAGTTTGTCGGTATTTACTGGAGTCAATTCGACAGTAGGTTCAACTTGAACTTTATTGCTCGTTAGAACATTTAATGTAACTTTTTTTAATGTAAATTGGCTCAAGTTTTCGCTTGAGTCAAGATCCACACCACTATCTATTCTCATTGGTTCTGGAACAACAGGTGCGGTTGCAATATTCAATTCGTGGTCGTCTAGCTCCGAACTAATTTGGAGATTTCCACTGGATAAAAATCCGGAATCAGTGTGGCCCGAATTATGTTGTTTTTCGGACTTCTGTTGCTCATTCTCTGGAACATTGCTTTCCATTGGTGTCGTTCTTGAATTCCACATTTTTGATTTTGATATTCGATTCGTGCAAAAAAATCGATTTTTTTCTCACACGTCAAAATAAAACTATTATACGATTCTACATATACAGATAAAGTAATGCACTTCATATACCATATACGTTTCTCTTAATATAATGTTTTTGTGCAGTTTTTTAAGCGAATAATTAATTAACTTTTTGATTTTATTCGATTCTTCTTTCACTGAACAAGAACTATTTATTGTTCTTTTGTTTTTCGTTAATTTACAAATGATGTTACTATTTCATTTATTGGATCAATTATACGATTGTCGTTCGTCTTAACAGCTGGCTTCTTTATCTGTGTTCGTTTTTTATTATTGTCACTTTCTCGTTTTGATTTTAATATTTGCAAATATTAGCAACTAATATATATTATATCATAACTTCATATATCATAACTTCAAATAACTTCATGTTATGAGAAAATGAATTTTAGGTATGAAAACTCATTTGACAAAAAAGGTTATGTAAATAAGAGTTTATGTTATCGATGAAAAAAAACAGAGGAAAAACTAAAACTATATATATATATTTTCAATAATTGTATTAAAATACCACTACACATGCTATCTGAAAACGAACTAACTGTGTAACGTTAGGTGATGTGCTGATTAACTTCCACGATGGCCATAGTGCACAGTGGAACCTCTAGCGGATAGATGGCTTATTAGCTTTCAAAGGGGAAAGGTAGGGGTGGGAAAACCCATCATCCTCTAACAGGGACAGCTGCACGTATACATTGCGTACTTATTTTAACTTAGCATTCTTTAAATAATGAATTAGAATAAAAAAATTGAATTGAGAATTCCTAATAAATATCTTTCATTTATCGATTTATATCTATCATGTTGTTTATTTGACTCAAATTATTACATAAAAATATTCGATAAATTATTTCATTTTTTAAAAAATCTGAAAAAGAATTAAACAAAAAGTAGATATAATATTAAAATTTTTTACAATATTCACTCAAGCATAAGAAATTTTTTAACATTTTCTATGAAATCGTTTATTTTTTTTTTATAATCGATCTTATTTTTTCTATTTCTTATGTTTTTTATTTTTAGTTGATCATAAAAAAATTTCTAATGCTAATTGAATACAAATGCTAATGAATTTTTGTTTAAATATATATTATTATGAATTTGAATTAAATTTTACCAAATATTTAAAGATGAGAAAGTGTTTTTTTGTCACGATTATTTCAAACACATTTCTACCTTTCTATAGAGAAATGAAGTTTTCACTGTTCTACTTTCTTTTCGAATAATTTATATGAGAATTCATCGGGAATTCCGTTGATACTTCCGATTTGGAAACTTTACTGATATTTACGGATAATCTCGATAGTTAATACGATATAGCGATTAGATAAGTTAATACAATGATCTCGAAATTTTGAAAACAAACCTTGCTCCTATTCATGGTCATTAAATATATTTTTCCTCAAAGATAATAGTATTCAATTTTAAAACAAAAGAAATCCATATCCGTATTATTATTATATGATATGACAGCCTATATAGCTATAATTCTAAATTATAATCGATGTATGTATTATATTATAGTTTGAATGATTACACAAGAATAATTACAATAAGAAAATGATTACTAATTGAAATATGTTAGGAAAATGAAATGATTATACAGTGAAAGAAAGTTAAAAACATACTTATAAACAATAGCTTTAATCTGATGATAAATAAATTACATAATTATTCGTTATTAATGAGTAAAACATTATATAAATATTTAATTTTTTGTTTGTAATTTATGTAAAACGATTATTAAAATTTTTGATATTATATGTATTCATTTTATTAGCATACAAAAAAATTTATCAATAACTTCACAATTCTAACTAAATTTGTTCACAATAAGAATAAATCAAAATTCTATAATCCAAGTTATCTGGGGAAAACCTGATTTTTGATAAGCTTAAAACATGTATTGTATCTTTAACTTATAAGATAATATTTTTTCTTTATTTTTTATCGACAAACTATAAATTATCACTAATTTAAATCAAATAATTCAAATCATTGCTTATTGAGCATTAAAATTTTTTAACCATTCACTTTTCGATATCAATTTTACTTTCAGCTATAAAATCAGAAATAATTAAAAATGCTTGAGAATTAAATTTTTTTCACGAATATTTTCACGAATTATTTATATTCTTTTCATTTAATAATTAAAAATTATTTATTTATTTGCATTCCATAAAATTAAATATATAATGATACTTTGATTATTTAAGATCTGGAAAAATACAATGACTCAAAAGCGAAATAATTAAAGCATTAGATAATTTTAATATATTTAAAATAATTTTATTTTTTTAATAATTTTCTATGTTTGTAAATTCATTTAAAGATATATTTTATAAATATTTTTTATAAATTAAAAGTAACAATAATTATTTATTTTTTAGGAAAACTTTTTTTTCTATAACCTACTTATTAAATATTTAAATTCATAAAAACTATGATAAAATTTAAAAAAAAACATAAATAATTTATAAAAAAAAATCTTATATTTTTTAAAAGTTTACTTACCTATTAAAGATTTTTTCGCAAATACGATGAATAGATTTGATCCATAGTGAATTGTTTATAATGTTTTCTGCATTCAGACGAAAAACTATAATTATATTATACATTTTATGTATATATATATAATATATTAAGATTTATATTTAATATATTTTATTAAATATAAGTTTTAATACAGAAATAGACAAATAATTTACTTAAGTAAGATGCAGTGCAACGTATTGCAACGTGGCTCTAACTATTTGAACGAACTACGCGCTACGATATAGAAATCAAGTTTAGACGGGAAATTCCTAATGAAAATAGATAGTAATAGTAATATGCGGGCTTATAAATTTTTTAAGTGCAATTCTTAATAAGAATTTCTTTTATATGGAATTTTCTTTTATATAAAGAATTCAAATGTTTTACATATTTCATAAATAAATTATATAAATATATAATATATATAATATAAATACAAGATATATTTTATAATTTTTATTTTAATATTTCATAAAAATAACAATATTATATATTATTATGTTCAAGTATGCCTTGTCGTATTAGTGGTTCACATATAGATCTTGGTAATAAATGATATGTATTTTTTTTTAACAAAATTACTTGTCCATCTTCTAATTCCAATCTTCCAAAATCCATTACACATTTTACCTAAAATATTATATTTTATTTATATTAAGTCACTTTTATAATAAAGTTTGTACTTTCATTTTATTTACCTCTACATAAGGAGTTTTTGGAGGTAAGATATTTGTTGTTAAATTAAATCCATAATCTTCTCCCAAAGATTTCATATATGTAGCTAAAGATTTATTATATGATTGAAACCACTGAATTTCAGCATTTAATAGATTAGAATTTATTTCTGGTGGTAAAATACTTCCTAATTCCCAGCGTAATTCTCTTAATTTTCTCATTCTATTATATATGTATGCTAAGATACACCTTTTGTTTCTTGTTAATGCTATATGTCTTAACTGTACTGATGGTAATAATGCCATATTATCATCATTCCTAATAGCATTGCTGAAAAAAGTTTAATAATCAATAATTTTTTTTTGAATTTTACAAATAATTCTTATATTATATTTTATATACAAACCTATCTGCCATATTTGCATTATATAGTGATTGCATCTCTTCTAAAACCTCTTTAACTAGTGCCTCCTATAAAAAAAATATTTTTTTTCTAAAATATTTCATAATTATTTTTAATTCAATATATTACTTACATTAAATTGTGATATATCAGTGCATGAATCTAATTCTAATATAAGTTGAAAACCTTTTCTTCCGTACATATTTTATTAATAATATAAATTAAAAATATATATATATATATATATAATATTATTGGTTTTAATAAGAAATATGAAATTCTTAAATTATCAATCTTTAATACTAATGATTTTAATAATAACAAATTTTAAAATTATTAATTGCTACATAAAGCAAACAATTCATATTCAGTGACATCTATAAAATCTTCGCTTTTAGCGACATCTTACATCAAATCAAGAATTTTTAGAAGCAATCTAGGTTATTGTTATGTTATAAGTAATATATTTAATTTGAATCTAGAGAGTAATTGTTTATTAATATGTTAATGCTTAGAAAAATTATTATAAAATTACAAACATGTTCGTATCAAGAATTAACATATTGTACAAAAACTATTGCGGAAAAAATCAGTCCAATTATTTCTAAGAAAAATTATTCAGATGAAAATTTTTTTTATCAAAAACCACGAGAAGTATGGTTAGAAAATTTAGATACTATTGAAAGAAAAAAATTGGGACTTATGATTTTACACCCTGATGTTTATGGAGCAGCTCCTAGGATAGATATAATACATCAAAATGTGCAATGGCAAAAAATGTATCGTTTTGTGGTAATTATTAATCGCTTCTATTGAAAATTAAAAAATTATAATTAATTATATATTAATATAATAATTATTTTATATATTAATATAAAATATATTAATTTTTTATTTTAGTCTTATGCACATACAAAAGTGCGTTCAGAAGTAAGAGGTGGTGGCAAAAAACCTTGGCGACAAAAAGGATTAGGTCGTGCACGTCATGGAAGTATACGTTCTCCATTATGGAGAGGTGGTGGTGTTATACATGGACCCAGATCTCCTACAACTCACTTTTATATGTTGCCCTTTTATAATCGTGTTAATGGACTTACATCTACATTATCTGTTAAATTAGCTCAAGATGATTTGTATATTATTAAAGATTTAGAAATTCCATCAAATGAATCATCATATATTGAAAAATTAATAGAAGAAAGACATTGGGGTCCTTCTGTATTATTTGTTGATACTGATGATATCATGCCAATAAATATCACAGAAGCTACAGACACAATAAAACATGTAAATTTAATGCCTGTATATGGTAAGTATATTATGTATATTTATAAATTTTGATATACTTAATTTTCTTTTTAGATTCATTATTTCTTTATTTATTTTCCAGGATTAAATGTCTATAGTATGTTAAAACATGATACTTTAGTTCTCACTGAAAGAGCTGCACGTTTAATTGAAGACAAAATATTATATCATTTGCACAGACCAGATTCTCGTAAAGTAATGACAAAATTTAAACTTAATCAATAATAAAAATTGAAAAATACAGAAGTAAAATATATTTATTATTTATAAAAATTTATCTTATTTTGTATAACAATATATGATATTTTAACAATCTTAATTATATCAAAATTATTTTCATTAATTATTTGTCATGGAATAAAATTCACATTTTAATTACAAATAAAATTATTTTTTCTTCAATGTTGGCATACTAGTTGATTTTCTAGGAAGAGGCTACAAATGTAAATATTAATAACATTAAATATAAAGTTTAAAGATAAAGTGATAATTATAATGATATAAAAATAATCCTTACTATTGGATGAGGATCTGTACCTAACATTTTTTCACGAATTGCCCATCTTACATTTGCATGTTTTGCTTCTCCAGGAAATGACATTTGTTTCCATTCTTGTTGATATTTTTGATATAATATAACAGGATCAGTCTTTCCAACATATTTACTTTTTTGAGCTTCTGGTTGTAATCTCCATGGTCTAATAACTATATTAAATAAGATAAAAAATTTTATTTATACATATAACATGATATATATTAGAATCTTACATGATTTTGTTCCAGAATGAGTGTTTTTTGTAGATGATGTACTTTTTGTTTGACTACTTGTAACATATTTGTAATGTTGGTGCTCTAAAATATTTGGTGCACTCATAGGACGAAAAGATTGTTGGGATAATAATTTTTTTTGATTTAATATTTTATCATGTTGCATATTTGTTTTATCATGTGTTTCTACATGAAAATCTTTTTTTAAACATTCTTCATAATTACTTTCATTTTTTACATAAAATCTATCATCTTCATTATCTGATACAATGTTGTTAGATTTAACATTAGAATGATTTTGTGTTTTCATAGATTTTGATTGTATAATATCCATTTTGTGTCTTGTATTTGCATAGTTTTCTTTGAAATTTATAGAATTTCTATTTTCTTTGTCACACGACAACTTTGTCAACTTTACCTTTACAATGGTATCATCAATATAAGAACTAGAAGAATTAGTTGATACAGTATTTTCAACTGAATGAAATTCTGTTTTTTGTTCTCTAAGAATTTCTTTAATCATATTTTTTTGCTTATTTATTATTTTTCTTTTAATTTCTTCTTTTTTTTGTTGTCTTTCGCGATCTTTTATTTTCCTATATAACTTTAAATCTTAATACGAAAAAAAAAATATAAATCAAAATATATATATACACATATATACTAGATACAATATTTATAAAATATTTAAATATCAATGATCGATAAAAAAAATATTAATGATTATTACCTTTCATAAATGCTTTAAGTTGTTGAGCGGTAATTCCAACAAATCCTAAGGAATTAAGAAGAACAAGTACTTCTCGTGGATCGTCATTCATTATTAATTATTTCTAAGTTTAAGAATAAACAATAAACAATAAACGATAAACGTCAGTAGAAAATTGTCACTGATTGTTCTGTACACACTATTTAAATGATAAAAACGTTAAAGATGATAGTTCTATTAGCCATAAATTAGCAATAATCATTTAGATGGTTATGTGAACTTTTCATTAAAAAAGAAATTGAATCAAAATATTAAAAATTAATTTTATTATTTATATACTTTAATTATATTAATAATAAATAAAAATATATATGTATAAATTTTAGTGCATCTATTATTTATTATATACAATATTTTATAAAATAAAAATATTAAGTAAGTATACTTTCTATAGAGCAAACATATTTGATAGAAATTTTCAAGTGGAACAGAAGTTCAACTGCCATCTGTTGGAAAGATTATCAATTAAGAAGACCGTTTTAAAAAATTCAAAAAATAACTGAAAAGTATTATAATGGAATATAAAATTAAAAAAAACTTCAATAAAAGATATGTTTACAAATAAATCTTTATAAATATTTTAAATAAATTAATAACATGTTAGTATCTTTCTTTTAAATATAAATTTATTTTAATAATGTAATAATAATAAACAAAATAATCGGTATCTGCGCAGAAAGTTCATCTGCGCTTGATTAAGTTTAACGAAGCATGTTTAATTGTTCATCAGTCTGAAAACTAATCTTTATAGAAAATGTCGTCAGTTACATATAGCGTTTTATTTTTTATTATTACATTAATAAAAATATTCATACCCATTTCAGGTAATAACATTTTTAAATTTTACATTATTAAATACAATGTTTGAATTTAAAAATTATTACTAATAAATTTAAATAGTATTAATTATGATTGCTTTTTAGATATATATGCTTCAAAAATTTACTCTTTAGATGTTCCACTCGTTGTACGTAATGGAACAGGACCAATTGATCTTTCCTGTATTTATAATATTAAAGAAAAAGAAAATGGTCTCGTAATAAAATGGTATCATAATATTGACCAAATTTATCAATGGATACCACCAAGTAATTTTAAATATAATTTTTTGAATTGTGTAATTCTGTATATATATATATATATATAAAACATATTTCTTTTTGTTATTATAGTGCCACCTCAAGATACAGGTGTAATAAATGGATTTACCGAATATTCTGAACAAAGTTTAAGAGATTTTAATTCAAGATCTATCATACATTTAAAAATGGCCATTGTTGAAATGAGTGGACAATATACTTGTATAATTAGCACATTTCAAAAAGAAGATATGAAAAGAACAAAAATGATTGTTTATGGTAAGTTCATAATTATAAGTTCATAATTATATTATAATAATTATAATAATATTTTATTAATTTGTATTATAATAAATATATAAAATTATCGATATTATATTACAGTGCCTGAAACTGATATAATTATTCATGTTTCTTCTTTCAATAAAAATCATTTAAATTTAACATGTATAGCAAACGGAGCACAGCCACGGCCAATACTAAAAATTTATATAGAAGGAATTGAAGTAAATAATTATTATGATAAAACTGTAAAAATATTGGAATATAAGACTATCCTTTCTGCAAAACGCAGTGCAATCATAAAAAATCCTCTAGAACCGTTACTTTTGGAGTGTGAAATTTCTATACCACATACGGATTATAAGCGCAGAGAGAGAATCATTTATTATCCCAGTTTGTATTGTTTCAATAAAAATATAAATTAAAGGAAAAGATAAATATACATTTGTAATTATTTTTTTTTATTTTCAGCACAAATGCTATCACAAACGAATATTGCATCAAACTATCGAATTAATAGTATTACTATTATTTTCTATATAGTGTTCATATATTATTAAAATAAATAAATACATATAGGAAATATAACAAAAATATAAAAAAAAAATATAAAGAAAAGCTAGCAATTATTATATTAAACTGAATGTATATATCATTAAATCATATATTATAATATATATGTATTATGTATAGTGAATATAAATTAACTAATTTTCATATATCTATCAATATATAATGAATTAAAGAATTCATCTAATTATAGGAATATTTCGAACCAAAAATCTTTTTAAATGTCATATTAAGATAGAAAATGTAATTGAATATGAGTTAAGAATTAAGGAGGAAAGAGGATTTAATGTGAAATCACTTCAACCAGCAATTCTCAGCAAGATTATTATTTACTTGCTCATCAATAAAAGAATTTGTAAGTTGACATCTTTAAAATTAGATCTTTAAATTGTATTATATAAATCTAAAATTCTTTTATATTTTTTAATGTAATATAAATTTTAAGTGTTATACATGTATTATTTTATAATTTTTTTTTAATTTAACTATAGATATTAAAAATTCCATTTTTGTTTATGAAATTAATTTTTTATATATATTCTTTGTCATTTATATAACAAACCAGAAATATGAATTGCGCTATTATAATGTTCTTATATATAAGTAAATTTTAATTTTTTAACAATAAATAAATTTTAATATTTACTACAAATATAAATATTCTAATGTTTTGAATATTTGAAATAATCATTTTTTCAAAAAATTATAAAATAGATATAATTAAAATTAAAAATTGAATTAGAAAATAATTGCATTTATCATTGATTATGTTTACAAACAAAAAATCGATAAAAAAAGAGTTTAATAATTCTTTTTTTTTTTTAAAGTAAGAGTTCAAAATGAAAATCAAATATAAATATAAATCAAAAAGAAAATTTTAATCAAAATATGCATTATCTTACATTCGATGGAAATGCAATAATTTATAATTATTTATTTTTGATATTCGATGAATATAGGCGATAAATATATTATTCATAACATCATAATAAATTTTTTCATATATTTTTGAGTAAAAATTTTTAATAATGTTTTAAATAGAATCAAATATCTTTTAATAAATTATTTTAATTTGATTAAAATATAAAAATTGGAAAAAAACATATTTCTTATATCTGTAGTATACATGGAGCTTTGGAAAAACTTTATCTTGTGACAGAGAATGTGCCAATATATGTGGAACTCAACAATTTCCTGTTTGTTGCTTTAATAATATGAAAAAAAAACAATTTGATTTCGGATTAAAAGTCAGGATGAAATCGCACGATATATAATATAATTGTATCTATATATAATTATATATAATTGTATCTAATATCAATATACAATACTTAATATACTAATTATTTAATATATTTTGTCATTTATATTAATATTATTGTCATTTTGTCATTTTATATATATTTTAAAAATAATATATAGTAATATATGTATATATTATATTATATATAGTTGAGGATTATTTTTAATTGTAATTATAAATATTTTAATTTTGCAATCTATACGGAAGACATTTCGTCAATAAACGGAGATATGAAGATTAATTTTATTTTTTAAATAAAATTATAATTTTTTTAATATAAATAAATACAATAAATTATTCTTTATAAAAAAAAATTATTAAGTCATATAGAACCAAAAACTATTAATTTAACTATTATTATTAAATATATAGAACTAAAAATTATTATTATTATTAAATATTTTGTAAACTAATAATAATTATTTACAAAAATAAAATTGATTTCACGCGTCTTTTACGCGTTTTCAATCGAAAAAATCAATATCAGAATATAATTCTGAAATTATTCAACTTTTATCTAAAATATTTTTCTCTATGAATAATAATTCTGACGTAAATGAAAATAATAATATTAAATGATCATATTTATATTATCTTTTTTAGATATTATATTAATAAGACTATGCAAAAGATATATAAAATAAGAATAAAAATTTAAAAATATATAAAAAATATATAATAAGACATAACACAAACATATAATAAAACATATAAAAAAATATATAAATATATATTTTATATATATCTTTTGCAATTTATCAAGTTATCTAATTTATATATATATAATAAGATTAAGATATGTGTATACAAATTAATATATATATATATATATATATATATATATATATATATATAAATGCAAGTGATCAGTACAATATATATGATGTTCTATCTAAATTTATTTATTATACTTACGTTGATTTATTTCTTTCTATGCTCCCCATGATTCCACGAATAGCATTCTTTGGAATAATATACTATATATACTATGTACTATAATTATATTATAATTTACTATATAAAATATACTATAATTTGTGATTCTATCGTGAAATCAAGAGAATAAATTTGATTTCACGATAGAAATCAAGAGAATAAATTATGAACAAATTTAATTAATAGAAATATTTCAATGATAGAAAAAAATATAAATAAAAATGAAAAATTTATAAAAATATGATATTAAAACATAAATTTATAAAAATATTTTACAAGTTTTACAATCTAATCTTTTCAACATAATTTAATCTTTAAAATTAATTGTAATTATTTCAATATCAATTAGAAATATTACAATATTATGAAATACAATACAATAAATGTATTCAATATTTTAAATATAATGATTTTTGTTATTATTTTCTGAAACTATTAGAGAAGTAAAGAATTAAATAAAACATTTTTAATCAAAAATATATTTATTTTTGTATCTTTCTTTTAATCTAATTTTTATATGGATTGAATTTATTTATGCAATCCACTTTTTTATGCGTTTCAATATTTTTTTAAATAAATAAATTTGTTTTGTTTCATTAGAACAAGCATCTAATTTATCTAGTAATTTTTTGCCTTTATTTCTAATCATATTCCATCGTAATTTATCCAAACCAGGATACGATTCTTTGTTTAAAAGTACAATTAAATCCGATTTATTATTGACATCGTGAAAAGTAAATAATTTTTTTAAACTTTTTTTTTTTGTCAAATTTTTTAATTCTATTTTAGTATTTATATCTTCTTCTTTGATTATAAATTCGTTTGCTATATTCCCAATATAAAATTCTTGATTATTCTCATCGTATATTTTGTTTTCTTTTGTTTTACTGAATTTCTTGTTTTCTTTTTTAGCATTTTTAGTATTTAGTATTGATGTATTTTGAATACATTTTAAATTAAAATCATGGCGATCTATAATTTCTATAAAACAAAATAAGTTTTATAATTATATTTTTGCACGTAAATATTTTTATTATAATTGTTGACTTATAATTTTATTACCTCCTGTATCGTCATTAAAAATAATATTTTTGTTTTCATTTGGAATTAAATTATGTACAATATTTTCATTTTTTGTTAATGAAAATATATTTTCAGATTTTACTTCTTTGTTATAATCTTGTGTATTATAAACTATCTTATTCAAATCTTCATCTGAATCATATTCCCAAGGAGTGATTAATTTAAACATTGTAGTTTTTAATCCATAATCATTGGGAATACTGTGAAAGAATAAATTAATTTTTATACAGATTTAATAATATTTATTATACTAATTTTAATACTAATTTTTTTTTTTTTTTACCTTGGAATTGGTTCATCCACCCATGGTATTGATAACCATGATTTTAAATCATTTGTAAGTTCATATTTTTGTGTGAGCCAATGTACTCCAACAACTTTTAATAAATTTAGGTAATGATATAAATCATTATACCATATACATGCTTTTTTAATTAAATATCTTGATAAAATCCTATGATAATATATATTAATGTTCAATGAATCATTTCATTAATTTATTACATATTATAAACATACCAGATTCTACTAATAACAGCATATGCAACAAGTGCAATAGACCAAGCATGACCTAAATTTATTCTACATTTAAGAAAATGTGCAGTATATTTAGAAATTTCTTCCACACGTAGCATAATTTTTGTAAAGCTTTGTGTTCTAATCAAAACATATTCTACCATTTGTTTGCTAGGTAATATAACATATTTTTCATTTATTTCAACATTATTCTTTAATTTCTCATATTCCTTTTCAAGTGATAATGATAAATATTTAAGCAAAGCTTTATTTACTTTAGACATTGATTTAATACCTTTGTCATTTCGAAATTTAGTTTTCATACGATAAAGCAATCTACTTAAAATTGCTGCTTCTTTATGCAACAATTCTTGAGAAGTTAAATCCTTTATGATTCTATTTAACACCAATAAAAATTTTGTTGCATCTAATAATAACAAAAAATTATTTTCATTCATTAAATGCAATATTTGTTAAATTCATATTTAAATAAAAATAAAATTAAACTTACCAAATATTTTATTGTCAATTTGACAAGTTGCATTTGGAGGTCGTTCTAATTCCATGTGATTCCATATTGCATCCATGCTAATTACTTATTTTAAGTCTAACTTATTTTTAATTCTAATTATAATATAAATATAACCTCACTTTTTATACATATATGCATATATATACATAAATATCAATACAGAAACGAACCAATATTTTATTAATAAATACTTTACATTTATTTAATTTAAATTTAAATTAAATAAATAAATTAAATACATTGCCACATTATGGACGACAATATACGGTTATTCCTCGGAAATCGGTAGGTGGAATAGAAGTAGGTCGACATAATACAGGAGAATTTGGTGGAATATCTATAGGAAATAATTTATATACTCCCCGATAGCTAAAACCTCCTTGTATAATAGGGCGGTACATTAAATTTGTCCATTCACCACAATATTGAGGCGAATTCACAGGTTGTTTAAATCTCCAATGTATAATTAAAATATGTTAGTAAGCGAGCAACCGTTTTAAAATTTTTAAATTATTATGAAAATTTGTATTATGTCAAGATTTAATAAATTATTATTAAATTCTTACCTGACAGCCTTAATTGATTCTATTTTTGGATGATATGGTTGATTAGTTCTATGTTTTTCAATGTTTAATAAGGGCAAATTACATGTTGTTATTGTGCAACTGGGTCTATCAAAATGAAATAATGGACAAAGATCGCATATTTTTTTGGAATTATAATATTCCATTCTTAAATTTGTTTACTTATAAATGTAAATGTAAACAAGAATTTTTCAAATATAAAAATTAATTGAATATAATTAAATATAATGTTAAATAAAATTAATCGAACGAAACAGCCATTTTGAACGAAAAAACAATATATTGTAATGACATTTGTTTTATATTTAAATATAAAATGTGTACAGATATTTATAATTAATAAAAAATTCAAATTAAACAATAAGTTAAACCTAAGTGATAAATATATTTTCTTTATGAATTTATTATATAACAGACATATGATAGAAGTTGGTATAATTCAACAAGCATATGATAAGCAAGGATAACATCTAATTGTTCCCATATAGAATAATCCACCAGTGGTAACTGGTGCTCTATAAACAGGTCCGACTTCAAAAGGTGCAGGAACTGGTTTAGGTAAAGGTGCACAAGTAATACATGGACGACCTGTGCAGGGCGGACAAACGAAAGAGCGTGGGGCGCAAGGTAAAAGTGGCGGTTCAGAAGGACATGGCATACTGGTGATTGGCATAGATGGGCAACAATTATTTGGTTCCAATTTGATTGGAGGGCATGTATAGGTACAAATTGGTTGAGGTGGACACGATGTAGAGCATAATGGTGGACATTGTGGATCCATTGGTGGGCAGCAACCGCAACTACATATATATAAACTTAATAATATTCAAAGTAATCATGCATTGTATTTATCAAGTCATAAGACTACCATACCTCTCAATTATCTGTTTTAACTCTTTTTTACCATAAGGTCGTATACATTTTACGATTACTGACATTTGATAATATAATTATACAACTTATAAATTTTGTTAATTTCCGAAAACCTGAAGTTTGATATTAAAATAATAGAAGAATATAGATAGATAATTAATAATCTTACTAAAATAGACAAATTCAATTATATTGAAACAAATTGTTTGTAATGTCAATATATTTTATTTATATAATCATTATATAAATTTATTAAAGATGGTGGAGTTCTAGGAGTAATTATGGTTAATGCTGCTTTAAAATGTTCCTTAGTAATTATAGTAGCATTTAAATCTTCCTCAAGTGCTTTGATAGCTGCTTCATGACAAATTGCTTGGATTTCTGCTCCAGAATATCCTTCTGTATGATCTACTAGATCTTGAATGTGTACATCTTCCGCGATTGGCATGTTTCTTAATTTTATATCAAAAATTTCTTGTCTTGTTTCATAATCAGGTAATGGCACATATATTATCCTATCTAAACGACCTGGTCGAAGAAGTGCCTATAAAAAAGAATATTTTAATTAATAAAAATTATTTGTGTAAGATTTAATTATTCACTATAATGTAGCTAACTTTATCAATTTTATCAGGTCGATTAGTTGCTGCTACTAAAGTAACACTGCCCAATGCAGTGACCCCATCGAGTTCTGTTAATAATTGTGCTAAAACACGTTCTTGTACATTACTTCCCGTAGTTACGGAAGAACTTCGTTCTCCTCCTAATGCATCAATTTCATCAATAAATATTATGGAAGGTGAAACTTGTCTTGCTTTTCGAAATACTTCTCTTACAGCTTTTTCAGATTCACCAACCCATTTTGAAAATAATTCTGGTCCCTAAAAATATTGAATTTATCATTTTTTTTAGAATTAAGATATTTTAAATCAAACTTTACCTTTATATTTAAAAAATTTACTTTGCTTTCTGTTGCAAGAGCTTTTGCGACCATTGTTTTAGAACAACCTGGTGGTCCAAACATCAAAACACCTTTAGGTGGAGTTATACCCATTCTGAAAAATACTTCAGGATGACATAATGGCCATTCAATAGCTTGTTTTAATTTTAATTTTAAATCTTTTTGTCCTCCTATATCTGACCATCGAACATTTGGTACTTCTATTAAAACTTCTTTCATAGCTGATGGTTTTATAACAGTCAATGCACGATTAAAATCTGATATAGTTACTTTCGAAAAATCAGTCGAAAAATCAGTAGCAACATTTGTTTTTGGTTGACGCTTTACAACATTTAAAATTGCTTGAGAACATAAACCATATAAGTCGGCGCCAACAAAACCATGAGTGACAAATGCAATATTTTGTATATCTTCTAAAGATAAAGTATTTGGTATTTTTGATAACATTTTTTTAAATATATCCGCACGCATACTGGGAGTAGGTACATAAATTTCGAATTCTTTGTCTATTCTACCAGGTCTTCTAAGAGAACTATCTACGAAATCTAATTTTGAAGTTGTAGCAAGTATAACTACATTATTATTTGTATTTTGTATATCATCAAAAAGTGTAATCAATTGTGAAAGTACTCTTCTTTCATGATCTGTACTTGAAGTGCTTCGTTTAGGACATAAACTATCAATTTCCTCTATCAAAATAATACTTGGAGCTTTAGCTTTGGCTTCCATGAAAATATCTTGCAATTTTTTTTCTGTCTCTCCTAGAGATTTACTATATATATCTGAACTATAAATAGTAACGGAATTGATGTCATATTCTGATATTAAAGCATTAGAAATAATTGATTTACCGACACCAGCAGTACCATATAATAATATTCCTTTACTAATGTAAAAATCACCAAGATTTCGAGATTTACCAAGACCAATATCAAGAACATCTTTGATATCTTCTATTACTTTGTCATATCCTCCAATGTCTTGTATTTTATATATAATTTTCTTGTATTCTTCCTGTTTCTTATTTTGTTCTTCATTTAAAATTGTCCATTTTGTATTATAAAATGCTTTATAAAATTTGATATCATGTATTTGATCAGCAAAATTCAATTGTTTAAACTGTTGAGGCAAATTAATATTTTCTCCACAATTATCTGATATAATTTTGATAATCTTATAAATTAATTTTTTGCCATAAAAAGGTATACTGAATTTATTACCTACAGCAAATATTTTTTGTTCATTATAATTTTTAAGTATTATGTTAAGTTCTATATTTACTTCTGGCAATGTGTGTTTTCCAACATTACAAATTATAAATTCCTTAGCACCATTAATAAGACAATCTAATTTTTGGATCTTGACTAAACCTCGAAGATTATTTAATTCTATTGCTATAAGAAATAAATAATAATAAAAAACTATTGGAAATAATATGTTCAATAAAAAATATTTTGTTATTACCGTGTTTTGTTATTGAAACACTGGTTAAACTTTTATCTTTAGTTGGCCATGCAGTTTTAACAACTTTGTTTTCTCCAACAGTTACAAGGACAGAATCTCCTATTGCAATTTCACATAATTGCAAAGCAGATTGTGATATAAATACCATGTCATCAAGCGCCCTTACATGTATATTTTTTGGCTGTTCTATGCAAAAAACATTTATATAGAAAAAGATACAATAATAATAAATAATAACAAATATAAAATCTATACATATATATACCTAATGAATTATATGTTTCTACAGTACTATATAATACATTATTATAAATGAAATCATGATTCCAGGTTTCAAAATTAGGTGGACAATTAGTGTGATGTATTGTTAAATCTTTTTGTGATAAAATACTCTGACATATTTCACATGTCATCCAAGAAGAAAGACTTTTTCTCCCACTTTCTTTTACTTTTGAAGTCATTCTGAAAAAATAAAAATAATTGATAACATTAAATTTATGAGAAATCTTTATTTAGTTATAATTTGTGACATAATTTTTTAAAATATAATAAATAGATATTTAATTGAAAAGACATAACCTATAAATGATATGAAAATATCATAGATTAAATAAAAAACATACGTTTTTTTTAAATGTATATGAATGTATATAAATGTTTTTAATTCGTAATTTTTAATATCAAAATAGATGTAAATTATAAAATTCTGTAAAAATATTTCTAATCAAATATTTCAAATCTACGATACACGTGTTAGCAATATGAACACGAGACTAAAATAATAAATTTTTAAGATATTACGTGATTATAATAATATAACAAAATAAATTATAACAATATTAAGCTATAACAATATTTAAACTATATAATAAAATATTTAATAATTGTGGAGATATCCAATTAATTATGATGTTAATTAATTATTTCAATAAATAAGTAAAT
Organism: Apis cerana; assembly: GCF_029169275.1. Lineage (NCBI taxonomy): Eukaryota > Metazoa > Arthropoda > Insecta > Hymenoptera > Apidae > Apis > Apis cerana. The sequence continues at coordinate 11,381,787 of NC_083855.1, read as the reverse complement.
AAAATATTTACTTCATTTATTAATAAAAAGAAATTATTTTGAAAGAAATTTATTAAAATGATTTTTTTAAAAATAGCTAAACAATATTAGATTATACTTTTAAATTTTATGAATTAATTCATCAATGACTATAAAGGATAAAAAAGAAAACTGATAAATAATAAAAAAAATTTCAAATTTAGAGAAAAATTCATGAAAATTTTAAAATAAAATATAAGAATGTAAAAAAAATGTAATTTCTCTCGTCCCATTCCATGTGTATTTATTTCGTGTAAATATAATATATATATATATATATATATATATGAGCAACGGGGCACTGTTTCGGACTTGCAACAGTTCGCCGCTTCGTAGTTTTCGTAGTAAGATCGCACGATTGTAACCATTACATCATTAAAAGCATAAATCTAACCGTAGATAGAAATCACAATAACGTCGCTCGTATACCAAGCTTAATAAGCTTGCTAAACTTATTTTGTACTCTGTGATAAAAATATGCGAAACAAGAACGATATATTATTCTTCCTTTTTTAAATTTTTTTCTTTTTTTTCCAAACTCAGAGTATTACGTTTTAACATTTGGATTTACAAAATTTTATAAGAATATAAAAGATAAAAAAAAAATGAGACACTACGAGCAGATTATGAAGTAAGATTTACCAGTTTAATCTAAAGGTTAAGATAACAAATAATTTAAAATCTATTTTAATTTATGAAATAGCTAGTTCGTTTTATTGGCGTTATTTTTTAAATTAGATTTGTTGAAAATTAATGGAATGCTTATTATATAAGATAAAAAAAAATTGGATATGTGGAATGTCGGAGATTTGCAGCCAGACGAGATGAATCAGATTCGATGGAGCATAAAATCAGCATCACCAGCCGCATCAGCGATTGCGGCAGGCAAGAGGCAAAAGACCGATGGATGGACCAGCCGTCACGAAGCGGGCCGACGTTCCTGTACCAAACGAGATTAATAGAGATCCGCCTGTCAGCCGGACGCCTCTCCGTCTGAGCGAGATCCAGCGGCTTCCAGACGGCCAGTCTTCTCGCAGATCGCAACCTGCGTGGGCAACAACCGATCGTGATCGATCGCACGGTGCGTCCTCTCTGGACTACCGCTTTGCATGTCGTGTGCGTGCGAGTCCAAGAGTATTCCTTATACCACGAATCTTCTAGTCATCCGCGCGCGAACATACATAGAGTAATGAAATAATAATCATTGTGACAAATTAACAGGATTTCGTCCACGCGTTGATGCATTTTGTCTTTTTCGTTATAGACATCTACGTTTAGAGAATATCAATAAACGCTATACGTATTATTTAAACGGTAAACAATCCGTGCATTCTCGATACACAAACTTGTTTTCAAATATTTACGCCACGATAAATCGTATTCGACCGATTTACGTCCATCGCTATTCGTACCGATGCGAATACAAATCACGAGAAATCGGTGGGCCGTATTCGGTGGCTTCACCTTAGTTTGCCTCGCCAATTTGCGATTAGGTAGGCACCGCATCGCACTTTTTCTTTCTCATTCATCCGCTATGTTTTTACTTCTTTTTCTCTCAATTTCCGCGTTACTTCAACAACCATTTCATCTTTTGATTAACTTATATATTTATCGTCATATAAGGGAATAATTACATATTGAATAATGTAAAGAATAATATAATATATCGAATAAATCATGATCTTTGTTCGTTATCGTTTTTGGGGTTGTTTCTGTTTCAGCGATCGGTGACGAAAATGAAGGCAACGAAAGTAGAACACACAGGGAAGAGGTTCGACAACACGTATGCTGTGCAAGACATGAGAGAATGATCGATGTTGGATACGGTAAGCAAATTTAAAACAAAAGATATTAAAAGATCCGAGAGAAATCAGGATATAACATATGAATAGAGATAAATGGAGTACTGGAGTACGATATATCGTTGAGAGAGAGAAAGAGAGAGAGAGAGAGAGAGATTCGGCCAGAAGTTGCGTAATTTTAGCAACTGGCTAAATGTAAATTATGTTCCCTCGATTCACTGTTGCCGCCCCATATTCATGAGTAGTAAATGCGGGTGGCCTTGTCGCTAGATCCGATCCGGTAAATTAATATCGGGTGTTCAATTAATTGACGCCGATCGAGAGGATGAAGCATCCGGTGGCGGTGTTGTCGTGTGCCCGTGATCAAAAGATTTGACCGATTTATCATTGCGAGCTATCGCTTTAAAAAATAACGCGGGAACGGTTGAATTCGCGACTCAATCCCATTACTTTGTCTTACTATAAGGGGGATCAATTGATCCGCCTATAGATAATCGACAGAACGAGAGTAGAATGACAATGTAGAGATTACGTTAATGCCCCTTACAAATGAATAATTAACGATTTCGTCGAACCAACTGAAGAATCTACCACCCTTCTTCGTGTCGCGATCAATTGTCAATTAAACGATCGTCGATCGACTGGTACGATGTTACATCGATCGTGTTTAGACGATCATCGTAATATCTTTCTGATACACTATACGATCTAGAGACAGAGATAATAATTGGAAATCTAGGCGTTTATCTCGACATCTCTCGATAGATCTCCATATAATACCATTTATAGGAAGAAACGCGGAAAAATGGCAGAGACGTAGCCGAAGGTCCAGGGTAATGTGAATCACCGAGGAATCAGCGCATTCCATGTCCCACGCGTTCGCGCCAAAAATAGCACGGTTACACTATAGACGGTTCTACCCTCTTCTTATATCTTGTCAACGTTTAATGTGATACAAGTCGTAAATTTTGTACGGTGATCGCGAGCATTGCCGAGCGGCGCCATCGGATTTACACGCGTCTCATTTTTCGCGAACGAAACGCCACGGCCCGCACGAGTCAACAATCCACCATCCACAGCCCTACCGAAATTTCATTGAACCACCCTGGTCCCCTGGTAGCTTTTATCGCTAATACTAATTCCCTTTCTCTCTCGATCTTTTTTTCTTTTTATTTTTTATATTCCCCAGGAATATCGGGTGAAATTATCCAAATTGATGCGGGCCATTGTCGTAAATTGTGTCCGCGACACGTGTTGGACGATCCAGGAGACGCGAGTCGGCCCACTGTCCAGGTAAATCTTTTGTCATACGCTTTTATCTTTTTTAAAATTTCGATTCGAAGAGGAGCGTAAGGGTTACCAAGATATATGGATGGATATAATCCGTGACTCATGGCCGCAGGATGTTCTGCACCTGATGCAAGAACTTTTTGGTTATGCCCCGCCCTCGTGCATCGGGTTTACAACAAAAACTCATCGCCACTCAACAGAGTTTATCGAACCGGTCGTGAAACCGTCCAATTCCTCGACCCGCAATCTTTTAAAATTCATAACATCATCAGTCGCGTTTATTTTACGATTAAAAAAAAGGAAGATGCAATTCCAGAAGTCGCAAAATCATTTGAAAAAAACAAAAAAGGAGGGGGGAAAAAAAAGACAGGACTCGAAAGTATGGAAGCCTACCTATAGATAGCGAATGAACGTTTTCTACGTTCGAAAAACCGAGATCGGACGTCGAGGAATTCTGTCTGGTGGTCGGGCAAGCAGCGTGTCGAGGAGAAAAAAAAAGCACGAAGCGAAAAGACCGAATTTGCAAATAAAAAAAGGAGAAAAAATTACGATATACGTTGCCACGGCAGGTTACGTATGCCAAGGGCTATACGAAGGGCGAAAAAGACGGGGACGTCATGTAGATTTATGACTCATGGGATCGACCAATCCGCCAGCTGGAATGCGGCCACGCCAGCATCGCGCGATCGTACGATCTTCGCGACTTTTACGGCGAGTGCACCCCACACCGTATACCAAGAACTGCGTATCCTCGATGATGATCCCGTGGTCCCTTTTATCCGTGTATACTTTTAAATTTTATTTCAACGAAAAATCATCGACAAATCATCCCGGCTAGATTATTGTCCACGCATTATTTCCATTTCCTTTTCGAAAACGGTATTCGATATAACGCAATTGTTCCCTCGTCTCGTCGAAAGCTCCGTAGATTAAAAACCTATTGCTATCAGGTAGAATTTAATCGAATACAGAGGTGTACAGACAAGCGTACAACTCGCGAACAATTCGGCTCCCTTCTTCGTGTACTTTGGCTGTTTGCTAGGGAGAAAGCTATTTTTGTTACGTGATACAATCCGATCGGTGGTTTACGATCTTGCAGCACCCACGCTGCAGGAGGGGAACAGGCCCGAGAAGTAAAAATGTTGCACGCGATATGGAGAAAGAGGAGGATGTGTTTTGCGTCCTTGGAAGGTCGTATCGTGCCGGGTCACCGCTCCGGCGCCAGCTTGGCCACCTACTACATCCAGTAATCGTGTTCCTGGGATCTCGAGGATGGATGTGACCCGAGAATAAAATTTATTAGAAAATATTCTTAGCCAGAAATATGACCGGGGGAGAGGGGAGGGGGATAAAAAGAGGAAGGAGAGAACGAGATGCACCGTGACGCGTTTGCATGGACAAAGATAACGGTCGGTGTTATCCCGCAGCGAGAATAATTAAATGGCCCGCGTGTCGTGAAAGAAATCGAGTACCAAAGAAAATATTCGAAGAGGGGGAGGAGGAGATAACGAGGGGCGCGAATATTATAAATATACCTTCGTAGGCCATCATTGATACTTTCTTCTTTGGAAAACGTACGACGATAAATAAAACGAATTCCGTGAAGTCGCGTGCTCGCTTTGCTCCGCATCGATAAAACGTTCTTCCCTGTCTGATATATGGACGATCATTCCATAAAACTTATCCTTCCCTACCGCCGGCAACATTTCATTCCGATTCGACTGAAAACACGATTGGAAACGTTTCCATTCGACGACAATGGGACCGATTTTCGTTCTTTCAGAGATGCTTCCCGGAATCGCATTGCCGTCCAAAGGCATCGAAACTAGAGAGGGTGTCGACGATTCAAGGGGTTCGCGTGATCGAAGTCACGGAAGCCTGCGAGTGCACATCGGATTCCTCTTGTAGGCGGGAATCTTTCACGCATCTCGTGCATTCCGGCACTCCTCATCAAGCCGTGATGGATGTCGGTGTGTGCATGGGTCACTGTGCTAAAGGTATCTTATCCTCTTTTACTCCGTATCGTTCGTTGATAATCGATAATTGATAATCGATCTACCTTTTGAAAGATCTTGGATGCAAACCGGTGAGGAACAGTACGGTTAGCATAAAAGGACCGAATGGTAGGTGGAAATTTATTCTTCTATACCGATTAATATCGATCGTGCGACGGGATCGAGACGAGAATAGAATAATCGTGTTGAATTTTAGGAGACGAGGTGTATCAGGTGATCGAGAAATGTGGTTGCGCTGGAACATGCCACAAAATGGACCACATGGAGACTGTTCTAGATTTCAGCGAAGTCGAAATAAAGGACGGTACGAATACAACAGATGTGAGGCCGGTCGTTCGGGTAAATTTCCCTATCGCACGATTTTCTGATCCCATTTATGATTTATTATCATTGATCCTCGTATTCGTGCAAAACAGCAAATTAACGTGGGCCAATGCGTTGGGACGTGTCCAGGAAACGAGACGGAAATGTGTCTTTTGAGAGACAAAAGAGAGCCATCGAGATGCTTGGCGGGCCTGTACTCGAAGCAGCACACTTGCACACCTGCTAGATTCAAAGTTCACGAGTACAGGTATTTGGATGTTGATCGTCGATGGTCAAGATGCAATTATCCATTCATTCGTGGGGTTATTCGTTTGTTTTCAGGACTCGTCGTGGATCGAAGAGAGAGATCATTCAAATTACCCAGTGTGCCTGTGTCTAAATAACGTAAAGAAGATGGAGAGTCTTGGTCCGTTCGATCCAACCAATGGAACAGACTTATAGATACATCCAAGCTATTTTATGCGCCGCGTAAAACCATTTCGATGTTCCTACATGCACCGTGTATTGGTATGACAAATAAACGTACGATGACTTTTTAAAAAAACATCAAACATGGTTACCTAAAAAACCAGTCCACGCTTCACCGTGTTCCATCCGATTATGCTCGTTAATCCCGATTACGCGGTTTATTAAATTATTCCGCAATTTTCACGCTAATAGAACAGTGGAAATTTTTTGCTTAGAAATTATCTCGCTAGGCAATGGAATTGGTTCCGCTTATTTCTCTTCATGATGATGATATAAGCGGAATGATGTGTATATTCGACGCAATAAAACGAGCGGCAAGTCCGTTCTACGAATTTGACGCGTATTCCTTAATGAAAGACACGTCGTACTGGCCAACTGGCACTAGCCAATTTTGTACATTACAACTATTCCTTGGCTCGTCCCCGTTTCGTCTTGCGCTCATGTACGAATAATGCAAGAAAAAGAGCAAGGTCGAGAGCAGTGCTTGACGTTCGAGATCCCAGATGCGAAAATATACGCTGACACCCTCGCTGAGATCCGTCATCGTCCTCCGGTAGGAAAACAACCGATTCGCGACATCTAAATATCTCTGTGAGTGGCCACATGACTCGCCACTCACGAATCCACGGAATTTAGGAAGCGCGAGCTTTTTTTAATAGCCCCACGGTGCCATCATCTCGTTCCTCATGGGTTTCGTTCCGTCGCCCCGCGCAACGCCATCGAACATAATCGATCCAATTTTTCTCCCCTTCCTCTTCTACCCCTTCTCTTCTCTTTCTCTTCTTTCTCTTTTCTCTTCTTAATCTTTAAAAACGCACAAAATTTTCGTGCCAAAAATACAAAGGTATTCGTTCCGAGCGTCAAGAATTTCGAAAAACCAATTTTCTCGTTTTCGTTTTCGAAAGAAACTCGGAGAGACTCGCGCCTCACGATCTAGGATCTGGATCGAGGATGAGGAATGGCTTCTTGATAATGAGAAGCGAAACGGGGGAGAGGGGGGGAAGAAAAGAGGATGCCGCGTTAGCTCGAGTCGAATCGCGTCGAATGTCGCGTAGTGTCGCGTCGGTGTCCCGTGAGAGAGGCTGATGTCGCTGCGGGGAGCAACGCGGGGGAGGCAACTCCCGGCATAGCATAAAGGTGACTCCTCGCAGCCAAGACCTCCCATATGCTACTTAGCGTTCCGTTCGGTTCGGCAAACCTCCTTGTCCTGTCCGCAGAGAAGGACAGTCCGCTCCTTCCTCCGCTGGGAAGCGTTTTTTGTCTCACGGGCTTCGCGCGTACAGATTCGGTCCATGCTCCTTACTCATCGTCATCGGGCTGTTCCTCGAGCGGATCCAAAGAGACAATCGTCGCGACGTTATTTCGAGCCTCCTCTCTCGGGATTCTTATCCACTCACGCGGATCGTGTGTGAGCGAGAAATGATGATGATAGACGGTTTCCGGTTTCTACTTTTCGCGACACTCTTCTTCTCGCCCTCCTTCGACGCGCACTCGCACCCGAGCCGTTTCACCGAGGATGATGATGACGCCAGCGAGAGAGAACTCGTGAACCCGTGGCCGTTGGACGAAGCTTTGAACGGGCACGACGCTCGTCGGAACGAGATTTTGGAGAAACTGCAACAGGTCCGTTTTTTTCTTTTTTCTTTCCCCCCTCCTTCCTCCCCCTCCCCCAGTGTGACAGACGGTTGTGAGACGTTTGTGAGAAGAGAGAAGAGGAAGGAGAGACCCACGATTCGAATATATTAACGATGAAATCGTTATTTCAGGTTCTTGGTATTCGAAGTTACGAAAGAGAGAAAACGGGACGTCGTAAGGTGCCACCGCAATTTATGGTGGAGCTGTATAACAATGTAGCGGATCCTAGCGGTGTTACGCGTGGTAAAAATCCGTACAACGCCAAAGTCGTGCGCAGTTTCATCGAAAGAGGTACCTACCGTTGAAACCTACCGTTTTGTCTTTTTTCTTTAATTGAAAAATTTTCGTCGAAATTAAAAAGAAAACTTTCACGCAGACACCACCACATCGCGGTTTTACTTCTTCAACATCACAGGTTTGGAAGTGGACGAATCTGTTTTGGAGGCGGAGCTTCATCTGTATCGAAAAAGAACACCTTTGAAAGCTTTGCATCCTTCCATTTTAGCTTCTCCGTATTACTTGGTGAGTAATTAATTGCAATTTGTCTGTTCTCAAACAATTGTCTATTTTTATCGAATGTTTCGCTCCTTAGATAAGAGTGTATCAAGTTTTGGACGAGAAAAGTTTGGACGTTCCCGATCTCCATAGGCTGCTAAATGTTAGATACGTTGGAGCGCACGCGTCTGGTTGGCAGGCAAGATTATTAGAGAATTATGAAATTTTTAAAAGATATTATTTTCCAGTTGTATTAAATGCTCGATTTTCTTTTTTTTTTTTCTTCTTCCTCTTTTTCCCATCAGATATTCAACGTGAAGCAAGCTGTTCTCGCTTGGTTAACCGGGGAGCCAAACCTTGGACTTTTAGTAACTGCTTCAACCTTATTCGAGGATCGAGTGAACGTGGAATTTTCCCGACGGAATGAGTATCATCATAGCAAGCAACCGATTTTGGTGCTTTTCGACGACGATGGGAAGGATCGTCGAGGCGACGGCAACAACAACGAGATCGAACAAGTATTTCATGACGAGGGGGATGATTCGAGGGACGAGTACAGCGATGCGGAACAAGATCGTGGAGAAGGGCAATTGGAGGAGACTCGACGGGAAAATAAGAATAAATCCGAATCGTTTCAAAGGCAGAAGAGAACTCAGATGAGGGAATACGAGGGAGTGACTCGAGAAACGACTCGAGATGAGCAACATCTCGTGGAAGAAGGTTCCGGGCGGCGTCGAAGGGAGACTAAGATCCTTTCGAAAAAATTGCACGGCAATTCTTCGCCCGACACGACATTTACAGGCAGTTTAACGTCGATGGACATATATGAACGAGCGATGCGTCGCGAAAGAATGGCAGAAAGAGTTGGTCGAAGATCGATGCCGTTATCGAGCGAGAAGATCCGTGAGAAACGATCGACGAAAAGCCACGCATCCGTCCGGCAAAATGTCACCGAATGCTCGAGGCACGAGCTCTACGTGGATTTCAAAGAAATTGGTCTTTCCTCTTCTATCATTGCCCCGCTTGGTTACTCAGCTTTTCATTGCAAAGGTATCTGCGAATCGCCATTGAGTCAGGATCAACAACCGACCAATCACGCGACTATCCAAGGGATTGTTCATAAAATGGGACTGGTGAAAGGGGTTGAGAGACCCTGTTGCGTACCTACTAAACTATTGGGCACGACCATTTTGTTCTATGATGATAACGAGAACGTTATCTTGAAAGTTTATCAAGACATGATCGCAGACCGTTGTGGATGCCGTTAACAATTTCGTCGTTTTTGCGAGATGAAACGTTTGTTCTCCTTGTGAAAGAAGTAGCGAGTGAATTATATCTCGATGATATTGAGAAAAAAAAAAGAGAGAAAAGAAAAGAAACGAAGAATACACGGATATGATATGCGAGAAAAGGGAAGAAAAAAGAATTGAAGCGCATGCGTGTGTGTGTGTGAGAGAGAGAAAGAGATAGATAGTAGAACGAGTGTAAGAGTGACAGAATACATCAGAATGATTTTTACTACACGTTAGCCCGTGAGTCATTCCTAAAGGTTCATCTGAAGATTGTTAAGTTGTCGTCGAAACATTGTACATAAAAACATTCCTAAATTCGCGTAGGGTCATGTGTATCAATAATTAGCACGTGTCTATATCGTCATTGAACAATTAAATCCTGTATCGTCATTAAATTATTATTATAATCACACGTAGAGAGTTAATTGTCTCGATCATTGTATATACTATTGTATCGTAAAACGTTAGAGTTATTTATATTTTAATTATGACAAATAAAAATGAATATTTAAGCTATAAGAATCGTTTTTCGCGCGTAGTATATTACTCTTCTCACCCCTTCTCACCCTCTCCCGTTGAAACGAGACTCGCGCCACAAACTTTAGGTTCTATATTTGGAGATTTGATGGTATCGCTTCCACCGAGATACATTTGAAATCATATATTTATATTATAGTTTAACAAGCCGGCGCTTCGAATAATAAAAGAAGCCGATCGAATAGATTGAAGTCGAGTCGAGTTCGGTTCGAGGATACGAACGAAAGGTGATTTTCTTGGAAGAGGAGAGAGCGTTGAAATCAAGGCGTAAATTTTACGAGTGTGCCAATAAAATAAACGTGACGGTAACAGTGCTCGAGACGATGACTTTGGCGCCACTGGATGCAGAGAAGCAGTCGTGGAATGTCAGCGCTACCGGTGTTAAATGCCGTTTTTTATCCTTTCCCTGCAATCCGGTATCGGTGGCGCTCGACGATCTACGAGTAAATAAACGAAGTTGAATCGAAATCAGTTGTCGGCCCGTTGAAAAATCTGGTATATACTATAATGGTGGCGCCTCTACCATTCCAAATATCCGATACCGACGCTTTTACGACTCATCGCGTCGCTCTTCGCCCCTCCTCCTTCATAATGACGCGGTGATATTCGCCGATTCGCTTTTATTCCATTGCTGGAATACATAATATGGATCGGAAATGTAAACAGGTTAGTTTAACAGCCTTATTAAAATCCACAATACAATCATATGAATCGATTCAGAATCCGTGCATTACTAGGATGAACGTAATCTACATGGAACGCTGCCGATTGATCTCCATCATCTCTATCGCAGCTCGTGTTTGTCTTCCTTTTTTTTTTTTTTTTAGTTATCTTTGGAGTTGGTTGCACATAAATTTTCATCCACGCCTCCCGCGGAGTTAAAGAAATTCAACTAATTTGTCCGAAATTAAATAATTTTAGGTTTTTCATCCAACTTTTTTTTAAGCCATTCGCGCGTGAATCTTCGTAGGCGATAGATCGTCATAGCGCTAGGAGAAGTAAAAACTATAAAGGAAAAAAAAAAAGAGAGAAGAGATTTAAATGAAAATACAAAAACGATAAATAAGGCGATCAGCGTTGAAAAGAAACAGTGTTGCTCTTTCGACGCGGGGATTTGCATATTTGCGAGCAACCGATCGTTCGCGTGCCATCGTACCGCATTCCGTATGCGTGCATCTCCAGTTATATTTAATCCATGGTGGGTGTATTTTCGAATCTGCCCGCCTAAAAATAACCGAAACGCGTTCCATTGGATTCCAATGCTGTATTTAGATCCTTGATATCGTAATACGTGTCATTCGCGTTCATGGCAACCAACTTGAGAATTGAAACCTATTATTATTTTCTCTATTTTTACATAGTTATACGTTATAGCCGGAGGGCGTAATGGAAATTGATGATTTGAATATTTAACGTGCTCTCGTGTATTTTATCGATCTAAGATATTCTCGTAGAGGAAGAAACGATTAAATTACCTCGTGATAAAACAGCGGCTATTCAAAGGGTTGAAGATGGTAGGATAGTATGGAAGAGATAATGCAACGTAGAAGCAACGTGGAGACAAATGGAGGGAAGAACGTGGAGGCAAAACGGAATCGGTGTAAAAAGAAGAGAGAAAAGCGATAGGGCGGGAACTGCCGCTAACATAAGTAAGAAACCCTAAGCCGTGAACTGTACGACGACCTGTACAATGACGTAGTATTCTGTCATCCGGCGCGCTACCTCTCCAGCCTCTCCACTACTGCTGCTTGGCCATTATAGTGGGACAGAACTTCACGAGTTCACAACTATACATATAGTGGTAGGCCTTTGAACAGTACGCGCCTCGTGCCTCGTGCATGCTGTGTTCCTTCTTGCCTTTGTTCTTTGTTGTCTTTTCGTTGTTTCTTTTTTTTTTTCTTACATCCATCCAGTTTGCATGCAATTTTCCTTTATCGATCTATTAGTTCTCTAATTATGTAACATCGATATCCTTGGATATCGATTGATCTTGCCTATTGTTTCCAAACGAGTCGACTAGGATGTAAACAAAAGAGCCGACGACACTGAGCCAACGTCGTTGCTTCGTTCGGGAGTAATCGAAGGGGATGAAACGTGTGAAACCAATCTCGTGAGAATGTTGGGTGTGCGATTAAATAATTAAAAAAGAAATCGCGTGGAAGAACAATTAAACGATTATCGGAAAAACATTATGCGGAATCGTTGATGGTAAACATGAAAATCTCAACTTTTGTTCATTGGATTCTTTCATTCCAATTAATATTAATTGTTTCCATCATTTATACGGAAAATCATCATGTAAGTAATTGTAAACGTGAATTGTGTTTTTATTATAAAAGTTTCTTTCGTTATATTTCTATTTTTGATCGAACGAGTTTCGCGTAACTAAAAAGGCGGGAAACTGAAATTTCCCATCCATTCATCCACCGAGTTGAGTTTTCTATGCTATTGGGAAAAGATTTCACAATGCACATTTCCAAGAAATAAAAAATATTCCCTGTCTCACGAATCGAGGAGCGTATCCTATTTCGTTCCATTCCATTCCAGCGTTCCTTTTCCTTGTCAGAGCTTCGTACCTCATCGACGAGTCAAACACGGTTTCTTCTTTTGATGTCGTGCCGACCACCGTTGCCCTTCTTTGTAACGAACGGCCAAATGATCCCACTACCACGAATCCAATTCCATTTGAACTATCCTAGATCGATCGGTGTTTAAATTATTTTTATTTTCACTGATAATCAATGAATTTGCTTTTTATTTACAGATTAATAATTCAAAGATCAATGGAGATTTGGAAAATATGTATCGAAAGAAAATTTTGAGTCTGCTTCATCCATCTTTGATGATTAATGAATTAATTAGAAACAAACGTAACGAACGGTTGGTCGAAGAGATTCCTACAAGACACGCGAAGCATCGGAAGCGACGTCGTTACAAAAATCGATCGACATGTGTTGAAAACACACCTGGGAGCAAACTATCCGTTCGCCAAGAAAACAACACGATGCCGACAGATATTCATATTTCTAAAGAGATAAAGAAAAATCGTGATGAAAACAATACAGTTTTAGAGATCGAAGAAGAATTAGATGATGTATTAGGAGTGAACGATCGTGTACAGGTAATTATTGGTGATGTAATACTGAAAAAAAAAAAAATAAATTAAAGTTATTTTTGTATCGATATTTAGAAGATATATAATAAAACTAAAGAAGAGGATTACAATACCGATGTGGAGAAGAATAAAATTAAATCAAAGAAAGAAAGTTTCGTTGTTACGGAACGAAACAGCTCTACGAGTAATTTATCAGACGAGGAATTGATAGCTTCGTATGATGAGCCATCTGTAACTGATGAAATTGAGTATGAAAATGCAGACCAATCTTGGAAAAAAAGAGATCGATCGAAAAAAGATGAATTTACCGAGAGTACAGATTACTCGGACGAAATATATTCTCCGGCTGTTTACTCGGCTGGCGATGATCACGTTATAATCCACGAAAGTTTAAGCGATCTCCTGACCAAATTATTTCAAAGTCTGCGAAACGCTACTACAACGGACGAACGAAATATTTTCAAGGAATTAAACTTTGTAAATGGAACAAATGAAGACCCTTGTCAAAAATGGTTAAACAGCAGGGATAAGCTCGAGCAAGTTTTCTTAGGTATGAATTCGTTCATTTAGACCGTTTTAAGTATTGTATTTAGTTTCTCGAACTTATTGTTACAGATGGTTTAACGTCCCTACCTGCTTGTCCATGTCAATATCCTAGTAATATTTTTTACGATGATAAAATTTGGGATGAGAAGCGGATGAAATATTTCAGATGGAGAGATGTAAGCGGTGACTCTCAAAGACTTGACGTTTACAAGCCCGGAGCCACTTACTGTATACGATCATTGCTGACACAGGGAAGTGGAAGTGCTGCGGTTCAACATTGCTGCTATGATCGCCAAAGGAAGCTTTTGACCCGTGGTTCCGGTGCTGGTACTCCAAATTTTGTCAGTCCTGAGATATCACCCATACTTCATGAAAGAATCGATATATTACCGTGGAGACTCTGCAAGGGTGACTTTTCCAGGTCTTTCAATATTTGAAAGCATTTTAATCTAAAATTTATTATGATATTCTACTTTTATATACTTATATACTGTTTTATGTACTTATCATTAATATTAAAATTATAGGTATAACGGTGTACGACCACCAAATAATGACAACGCCTGTCAGGCAAATCCCGATGATGAAGAATATCAACGACAGATTGATAACACCAAGTATTATTAACTATCGTGTTTTTAGTTACAAAGATTTACAATATAGGATACTTAAAAAAATTCATAATGAAATCCTATTTTTATTTTTGTTACTTTTGAGTGCATAAATATTTGTACGATGAAATTTAAGAAATAAATGTAACGCTGTTACAATTTTACCTTTTATACGATGATTTACGCCTATTTCTGCGCCAATCTTTTTGGTGGCATGTTTAAAAAGACGCGCTCTAATCGAAAGGAACTTGAAACCGGTTTCGAGCGTATTACTGGCGCGTTTCCAGTCACGTTTCTTGCCCCTCGCGCTACTTCCCGAACGAAAGAGGGGAGCAAGCGAGTAAAGTCGATTCAATCGCGCGTGCCACTAGACCGTTCAGTTGTTATGGTTACTGCATACAAACATAAATGTGGATTACCTCTTAGCTAACCTTAATATCAAATTCAATAGACAGCTATGGATTGGGCTGCGGATTTGGAAATTACTTCGAAAAAAGTAAGTTCTTAAATATTTATTTTTTCTAATAAATTGTATATAATTCATTATTGACTATGTTAATATTATTGTCTTTAGCTTTTACCTCGTCTTGGTAGAAGATCGGCGCAAAATATTGCATCAGAAGACTCTAAACTTGACGATGATCCTTTGGAAAGCCCTGTATCGTCATCTTTCGTGAAATCAGCACAACCACCTGTAGCACCTCCTCGTACTAGAAAAACTGGATGGGGTGACGAATTGAAAAGCGGAAAGTAAGTTGTTTTGTATTGATTTCTATTAGAAACTTATCGCTAATTTTTCTCCTTTAATAATAATTTTAGGATACGTGGAGCTTCTATTATTGAACAGTAAGTATAACAAATAGAATTAAAAAAATCAGACATCCATAATCGCTGATAGATTATTTCTTAGAGAACGTTCTCGAGGGATAGAAAAGGATGAAATGATAGATGGTAAGAATTAGTTTAAAAATTGTTTGAAATATAAAAATCTTATAGGTAAGAAAATTGAATTGATTGTGATAGAATTATTTGTAGACATTCCTGTAATTCCCGATTTGGATGAAATTCAGGAAGATAATGCGTTTTCTGATATTAATACGTCAACGTAAGTACTGTTATGAAGTTTTGCAAAAATTCTCATTTAATTATCTTCAATTTTTTTAAATTATAGAGTGAATGTGAACAGAGTCGCTGCATACAAAGAACTTGATACAGATTTGGTGAAAAATGCTGCATTCACGTCTTTAAATGGTGTTAATCTTTCTCTTCTAGCAGAAAAATTATACAATGAAAATTTGACAAAAGAATTGGATGAAGTATGGAATTGGAATTTACTTTTTACTCAAGTTGCATCTGAAGTAAACAGTGAAGCACAAAAAAAATTAGTCACATAAATTTTATACAATTTTTTTATTTTAAAAATAAAATCAAAAATCATGCAAAAAAAAAAAAAAAAAAAAGTTTTTTCTTTCATATTATTTTATTTTTTATATTATTTTTATAAAAAGTAACACATTAAGAAATTTAATTAAATATATAAAAAATATAGTAAATTTAAAAAAAAACATGGCATACTGCTTATCTGCAGTGCCTGTATATGGAAGCGACAAATTATAACCTCGTCTGACCTATTCGATTGCCCCCCAATTTGGAAATCGCGGTAGTTCGAGGAGCGACGTGAAGGACTCAACCGTGCAGGCGTGCAGATCCGAGATGATGCTTAAAGCAAAACACCACGAACTTGCACGCGCAATCGGGAGCCAAACACAAGCTACTTGAAGCGACCACGTGACAACACCCACTGAGCAGATCTGCCATATTTCTACGTTAGCGATCAATGTTCAGCTGTGCCATCACTAGCACACACTTCCGATAGTTTGAGTTTGATTCTATTATATAAAGAAACAGAATACTATTGGACCACTTGCGAGAAAAGTACATATAAATGTACAATATATTTTTAAACTTTGAAAAAAAAATTATGTATTTAATATATAATTATAATCAATATTGTAACGAAGTATAATATTTTAAATTAAGATAATCACATTATTAAGGTTTTTTAAAGTAATTTTTATACGTTTATATAAATACTATATTTAAATGCTTTACTCGAAAGCCATCTAGTAGTGAAACTGATACTAAAATTGTATTATGAATCGACAATCGATATATTATACAATCGATATTTTAGTTTGACATAGTGAATTTATAAAATCGATATATCGCGTATATAGAATATATCGTTTATTTAAGTTTAAAATTAACAGAAAAATCATATAACCTGCTTACGTTAGAATTAATTTTATTCACATGTTGTCATCAAGCACAAAATTAAAAAGCACTTAAGGAAAATTTTCCAATTCTTTTAAAATGTTCTTTTAAAAGAATAAGCCTAATGTATTACAATGGGTACGGTGCATGCATCAAGAAAAAAATTAGAAGAACCAAGTGTAATAAGTAATGAAGATTGTATACCGTGCGAAGCAGAAGACAGAGCACCAGGAAATCCTGGTAGTTTCGAAGATATACATAAAAAGGTTAAAGATCTATATCCGCAAAACTTTGAAGGTGCGCGGCTCATCATCAACAAAATTCTTAGTCAACATTTTAATGTGACACATACTATTACTCTCAGTTCCGTTACCCCATCTGGATATAAATTCGGTGCAAAATATATTGGTACAAAAGTGGTTAATCCTAATGAAAGATATCCTGTAGCTTCGGGAGATATCGCACCAAATGGAAATTTGACCGCCTCTTTTATGCATACGCTTGGATGTAGACTTAGGTACAAATTATCGGCACAAATTGCCGATGGAAAATGCAAAGCATCGAGTTCCAGTCTGGAATATCGGTCGAATGATTTCACTGTAGCGATAACCCTAGCCAATCCAAAATTTACAAAGAGACAAGGAACAGTGGTAATACACTTTTTACAATCGATCACATCGAGAATTGCGTTAGGAGCCGAGATTGCATGCCTTCGTGGCTCAAAAGTTCCAGGCGGTCAACAGACGGTCATGTGCATGGCTTTTAGACACAGTACAGGACTTACAACATTATCTGGGACTATAGGTGAAGCGGGTCTTCATCTTTGTTATCATCGCAAAGCTAGCTCGCAATTGGAAATTGGGGTCGAGTTAGAAACAAATACGAGGACACATCAGTCAATTGCTACTATAGTTTATCAAGTAAATGTACCATATGCGGATCTTCTTTTCCGAGGTATCGTGAATTCTGAAACTACAGTCGGTGGTGTATTTGAGAAGAAACTATACCCAATTCCAGAATCTTCATTGATTATTAGCGCACTTTTAAACCATAAAAAACAACAATTTCGTGTGGGAGTTGGTCTTAATATTGGACAATAATGAAGAATGTATGATATAATTTGTTACGTGTAACTATCATCATGTTTCTTTTTTTCATTATTTATAAGAATAATAGAATCATTTCAATAATAACAGAAATTAACATAAGATGATTGTAATTATTTCTTTTAAAATTTTACAAAGTGAAAAAACTTTTGCAAACGTTTACAATTTTCGTCGCGCAATAATTTGCGATAATGTATCGATCGCATTATATATTTTAAAGAATTGTTATGCTTACATATATATTGTAAAATATCTGAAAACTTTACATGACGCTTTTATGTTGATATAAACTGAGTCTGTAAAAATAAAATTTTTGAAATTTTTTATATAATAACTGAAATGCAAATGTCCAACACCCTAATACTGTCACTTTTATCATTAAAAAAAATTTTTTAACAACTAATATCTATTAATTGAATATTATTTTAGTCGTCTCCGTTTGCTATCCTTTCATCCAAATCGTCGTATTCATGGAAAGCAGTTGTCTTTAATTTATCAAAATTCACTTCAAATTTTTCACTAAGAAGTCCATTTTCATCGGCGTATTCTAAAATATCACAGATCAATGGTGATTCCACACCTAAAACATACTCGCATGTTTTTGGTTCAAGTAGAAATAGAGAAACGCTGGATGGACTAGCTGTATGACTTTCAACACATTTTAATTTCACCTGAAAATGACCAATATTTTAATAACTATATATAAGAATAAATAAATTACAAAATTTACAGATATAAATTTATAGACATATAATACCTCCGTTTGCCTCGGATTGCCAGTTTTATCGCAAATAGTACCATCACTATAGAAATGAGAAAGATGTTTCCGTAACTCTGGAGCTTTTGGTTTTTTATGTGGGTGTGCAGCGATCCATTCCAAATGTTTTTGTTTATCGAATTTGCCAAGATTTACTATAGTTTTTTTACCATCACGTTCAATATGATATTGAACTACAGAACGTCCATAACAAAATTCATATTTCCACCATCCATTGCCCTATTTATATCAATCATATTATTAAATATTATTATTAAATAAAATATAATAAAAAGATATTATTAGAAATATAATATTTACCCCATGTAAACAATTTTTTCCACTTAAAAAGTTTTTTACAGGACTCACTTCCGCTGGGCTAATACCTTGATCTGTTAATGAATTTATAGAATCTTCAATGTTACTATGTTTATCAATAACTCCGACGGGATGTATTTCAACTCTAACACGCGCTTCTCCATCCTGAAATAAATGTAAATTAATTAAATTTTCAATTATGCATCATGCAAAACGAACTTTCTTACGAGAATAGTTACAAATGTTAATATCAATTGTATGAATTTGTTAGAAATAAGAATGCGTTTTTCTCTTAGTTATGAATATTAATAAACAAATCCAGTTCCATTTATTGTTAAATTGTGATTTTATAGTATTTTAATTTTATAATAATTTATACTTATTTTGAAAATATATGCTTCATATAGCATCTTATATATGTGATGTAACATTAATCCTTAATTAAAAGCAACATGTGAAGCAAAAATGACAAATACCTTAAATTTAGCTGAATAAGTAAAGCAGTGGATATGCAATGCTAAAGATAAAATGGTGCATAAATAGCATTCATAATGTTATTATAATATTTTTTTTGGAAAAATTATAGATTTAAAGGAAATAACTGTATGTAGAAAAGGAAGGGACAGAATAAGATACAAATTAATGGCGACAAATGACAAGAACCATCAAGCACTTTGGCCTGATCCCAAAAATACAAAATATTCTGACCTGGCCCTCCTTATCTACATGGAAGATTGCATAGACTTTCTGCAGCTTGTCATCCTGTGCAACAAATAGTTAATTTAATGTATATAGACAGTAAATAATAAAAATAACAAATCGAAAATTGTTATACACTAAAAAGACTAGCTTAAAGGTACAAGTCAAAATTACTTCAAAAATCTTTCAAAAAATAAAAATATTTAATTAGTTCAGAAAAAAATATATAATATTAATTAATATACTGTTTTCTACTATTGAATGACACACTATTAGAACATATTTAAAAATCTATTCTTTTTTGAAAATTTTGCATGAAAATGTCATATAATTTCATATAAATCAATAACAAAAATTATCACTACCATACACAGAAAATATAAGTAAATATATTTTATTTTAAATAACAATATTATATACATATGGCACAAGCATAGTCAGAAATAAATAACTGAATACAAAGAACGCACAGAAGATGGTTTTACCGTTACTTTTTGATATCGAAGTTTTAGACTTTCCATTTCCATTGCTACAAGAGATCGTGGTTTTTTTGGAGCATTGTCAAGTGGATGGCAATTAATTTCATTTTCGCCTGTAGCTTGAGGTTTGTAGTCAGGATGACTACATAACAAAGGAGAGAGGACAATAACCTCATATTCACAGCTAGAAGGTTCTTCTAATGAAAATAATTCATGTTTACCATGCTGATAACAAACATACAAAACTTTTATCTTTCTTGGCTTATTAGTTAAATCACAAACAGTGCCATCAATCATTTCAATTTCAACATATGGCATATTGATTCCATCAACTTTTTTTACTGGTATATTTGCTTTTTTAGTAGGATGTGTTTCTTTTTCTGCATATTCAGCTAAAAACTTTACCTCTTGTAATTTATCAAAAATACCCAAATAATATTCTTGAGTCTTTACTTGTTTTCCATCTCTATCTTCATGATATTGACGTGCATATCGTCCATGGCACAATTCATATGACCAATAAGATTCAACCTAAAAATATATATAATTTTTATATAAAATTCAATTTTTTATATAATTTTTACATGATATATTTATAATATTTATAATGTATACTCTATAAGAACAAGTGTTTTGTTTAAATAATAATGATAAAATTTCTGTTGGATTTGGTCCAGTATATGGTTCATTATAATCTTGTTCTTGTTCTGAATTATCAACAATTAAGCATTGATATCGTTCCTTATTTGCAGTCGTTATAATATAAGGTTCTACATTTGGTCTAGATTCCTATTAAAAAATATATAAAAATATATATATATACACATATATATATGTAATATTCCTATTAAAAAATATATAATATATATATATTTTATATATATATATATATATATATATATATATATATATATATATATGATAATTTAATATTAATTTATATTTTTTAATATTAATTTTATTTCATTAATACTTACTAATAAATCCGAACCACTTTTGCCTGGCCAATTAATTTTAAAAAGAACTGTATCATCGAAACTTCTGAAATCGTGTCCATATACAATAGTAATTATAATACACAATACATTGTAAATACCACAGTATTTCCACATTTTAATAAAATTGCAATTATTTCATCATATCTTTAGATAAAGTCTATATGAAATATCTTCGGACTTATGACGACAGCAATATATCTACGTTAGGTCATTTATGTTTCGTATCACAACTTAATGGTTAACAAACATTTGTCCGTATACATTTAACAAACACTATATTATATGAATACATTTAATTTGAAAATAATTTAAATCTTATATTTTACATATAAAATATTTTATTCTACTTGTTTCAATATTCTACTTTATCTGAAAAGATTTTCTTAAGATGTTGACACTATACTTATAGAATTTTTAGTTCTTTGATTAACCCCAATTATATCCAAATACCAATAATTTTATACCACGTGAACAACATGCGTGGTCATTTTTTATTACAATGTTGTTCAGCTTTATAAAATATAGTGGAAGAAGAATACTTGATAAAAATATATAATTGTTTATAACAATTTTTTTTTACAAGTCGAATTTGTTTTTTAATTCTATAACAGGAAAACTTTGTTTTCATCTTTGAAGCTCAGGGTCTAAGAAAATAGCTGTACGCACCTATCTCGAAAATATCAAGTGATATTTACGTATCAATACAAATTTTGCAGATGGCGTTTACAACCTATAAAAATTGAAATTCCCGCGCAATCAATTAAATTATATAAACATATTATATAAACTGAATAATTTTCCTTTAAACAATTTAATTAATTTATAAATAAATATTGCCATTTTAATGGATCTAATAAAAAATTTTATTTTAATTACTATTAATTTAACACATTGTAGAGAAAGATCTCATGTTCGAAAGTTTATAGAACCGCCATTGCTATTAAGTAAACTGACAGCGATCTGACGACGAAATCATTTCTATTGCTAAAATTTTGTGAGTCTGGTGTGCCTTCTCGATAGTAATACATTTAGTCTGTGATTCGTGACCAAGAATCGAAATCGGAAACTGATCGAAGCAGGAACAGGCATCAACTAGTTCGACCTTAAAAGTCATTTGTCGTTCATCGTATATTTTATAGACGAAAATCTGTGATAATTCCAGAACGCATACTTTCAACTATAATAACATGTCGGATACAAGACGACGACGAAAATCTAATCAGTCTTGTGGTTCTGACGACCTTTCGGACTCTTGTGAAGAATTAAATGCAACGAAAGAAACCCAGGTTAGCTGCTATAAAGGTGTTTTCGATTTTGCATTTTGAAGAGTTAAAATAAATAGTTTTATTCTTTTTTTCACAATTTCACTTCCAAGTTCTTATTGTTCGTCAAACTTTTTGCTTCTTATTGAACTGGATCGAAAGTTCAACGGAAGACTCGATTAAGTGGATTAAGTAGACTGCTGTAATACTTTTTCGTAACTAAGTAGACTTTTCTTTGTGTTCGATTTCCCGGCAAGTGGTTTTGCATATTTCATAATTTCATTACATATAAAAATCCAAATGAGATTTTGTATATTAAATATAAATAAAATGTACTTTCATAATATCAGAAAAAATTTTTCAAAAATTTTTTAATCTATAAATATCATATAAGTTATTATAATTTCATTTTTTTATTTCTTTCTATTTTCTTTATAAATTTTTACTTACAGAGCAGTGAACAAACTGATGGTCATCAGGATTCAGAATGTGAAATTTATCCTTCTGATTCTGATGCTGAATCTCAAGATGGTGCATTGCGAGAAAGTGGCGATGGCCAAGAAGAAGAAAAACCACAAAAAAAATTAGATGATGATGAAGATAGACGTAATCCACAATATATTCCTAAGAGAGGAACATTTTATGAACACGATGATAGAACAACTGATGAAGTAATAGATAGCGCTGCTGAATCACAAAGTGAAAGAGAAACCAAAGAAAAAAAAGTGTGGAAAGATAAAGAAGATAGATGGGATCATGATCGGTATAATGATGAAGAGCAAGCACCAAAAAGTCATGAAGAGTTAATAGCAGTTTATGGCTATGATATAAGAAATGAAGAAGGTCCACCTAGAGCAAGAAGAAGAAGAAGATATGGGTAATTATATTTTTTAAAAATACTCTAATTTTTATAATATTTTTGTCTTCATATATATTATATTTTTTAGTCGTGGACCTAATAAATATACACGTAATTGGGAAGATGAGGATGCATATGGAAAACCTGGGAGTAATATTGTAAATAGGAATAGAAGATTTAATAGAAGTGGTGAAGATTTTCCAGCACTAGGAACAAATAAAAATACTTCTACACACGTAGAAGAACCAGTAATCTCCTCAGCTTGGTACAGTAGTAAAAATAAATCACAAAATAAAGTACCAAATTTTCCACCTCTACAAACTCAAAATGATAACTCAAAAACGAAGTCTATCCATACATCTACTACTCATACGTATGTAATAATTTTATTTAAATGTATTATATTTATTACATTTTTTTATTTATTCAATATATTAAATAAAAAAAATTTTTCAATTTTTTTATTTGTAGAAATGAAAATAAAGCTCCTAATGAACCTACAAATCCAGCTTGGAAAAAAGATACTAAACATTCATCTCATACGCAAAATAGTAATGGAAATAGTGGAGCTGGTGGTGATGCTGATAAATTAGTTAACGCAAAAACTTCTCCAAGAGATAATAACAAGAGGAACATTCAAGAGTCTGTAAGCTTGGCAGCGAGTAAAACTCGTGGACGAGGATTCAGAACAAATGCTAATAACAATATGGTCACCAATAGAACAGTTGAAACTAAACCAAAGGGACGTGGAGCAGGTCCGATTTCCACAGAAAATAAAAGAAATAATATACGAAATGATGATGAACAACAAATTACTCATGATATGAAACATGTTAATGTTAATGATAGTACTCAATATCATCAAAGTGGAAGACATAATAGTGAGTCTTTAATGCTTATTTATTTATAAGTAATATTTTGTATATATTATTTTGTTATTTAATATTTTTTTAGAAAGCTTTTATGGGCAATCTTCAAATCAACAGAGGACAGGAACTGTACCTCCAAGAATGCAACAATCTCATTCACAACAACAACCACAGCAACAACAACAACAACAATCAATTCAACAAGACAGTTCTGCCAATAGGCCAAAACGTTATTCTAGTTTGCGACAGCGACCTACTATTTCAGATAATCCAGGTCAACAAAATTATCCTCCACAACACGGACAACATAATCAACATAATCAACATAGTCAACATAGTCAACACAATCAGCATAATCAACATGGACAACATGGTCAACATGGTCAACATGGATATTTTTCTCCTCAAGGTATATGCATATTCATGCATTAAAATTTTCTTTTTTTGTTTATGAAATATTTTTATGGATATAAATATGGATAATAATATAAATATATTTATGTTATATTAATATTTAACTTATATGTACATGTACATTTAGCTGGAAATTCAAGAGGTGTTTTAGATTCACAAGGTGAGATAATGTAGGTTATTTAAATACACATAATGTTTTATTTATTTCTCTTTCTTTCTTTCTTTTTTTTTTCTTTTTTTTTTTTTTTTTTTTTTGTTAAATAAACAATTCTTCAAATACACAGATAATTATGTTTTATTTCTTATTTTATATTATTATTTAATTTTTTTGACTTTGTGTTTGTAATTATGTTCATATATCATGTTTCATATTTTTTATTTTTATAGGATATCCTCAAAGTCATTTTGAACAATCTACATCCGTTGCTACCGCAACTGCACCTTTGGCTGGACAACCTGTGATTCCTATACCACCTAATGGTCAACCTGCTAGTTATGCTCCGCCACCATTTTTAGTACCACCACCGCAATTTATTCCTCCACAGACTCCAGCTAGTATAATTAATTATGTTTCTGGTCCAAATGGACCAGCATTTCAACCGAATTATCAAGGTTATCAAGGCTATAGCCCACCAGTACAGGTATATCTCAATAAAATTTCAATTATTTCATATTATTTTAAAGTTTTCATATATTTATTTTATATTTTATAGCCACAGCGTCCTCCACCTCCACAAGAATTGTTCCAGCCACAAGGTTGCACTTATTATAGTCCAGCTCAACAACAACAACAATCAGCTCCAATGAGACGGCCAAAGGCGGCTATTCCTATTCTTCCACCACCTGAAAATCAACAACATCAAACTGGTCGAGGAAGAGGTAGAAGCACACAGCCTCAACAAATGAATCAACCTGGTAGTATACAACAGACTGAACAAGAAGTTAAAACTAATTCGGTGGAAGACGATCAAAAAATTGTATCAGAACAATTTGATAATATGCAAATCGAACAGTCTACAGATGTTCAAGAAACACAAAAAATCGAAGATTCCAGTGTAATGAATACTGTGGTTGAGAATACTGAAAAAGAGAATATTAAAAATATCGAAACTGAAGCTACAGTGAATTTAGAAAATACTACTGCGGATCAATTAAATGATATAAGTGCTAATGACTCGTCAAAAGTCATTATAAACGAACAAGATATTATTCCACTTAAAACTACGCAAGTAATAATTGAAGAGACTAAAAATGATTCAAATAAAATTGAAAGCACTACGACTGAAATTACTGCTGTTGAAGAAACAGCTTGAGAGAACATCGCACAGCGTGTAACGTATCTTACAAAAAATGTAATTGTTATGTTTCGTGAGTATGAGTATGCATATATTATAAAATGCTGTGTAATTTTAATGAAGTCTGTATAGCAAAATGATCTTCACAAATTATTTGTGAAATATTATAGGAATTGGATGTGTGCGTATCTAAAACATATTTTGAATGACTATCTAATTCCATTATAATGTTGTATATTTCGTAGTTACATTTATATTAATGTTTCACTACGAATTCCATCAATCTGCTGCTATCATTAAATATCATTCTTCTATATTGTTAAACTCTTTTCATATATGAAATCTACTAATAATTAATTAGTAGAAACGATTAGTGTTAAACATATTATTGTATATCGAGTATTAACGCATGCAGCATTGACTGATGAAATCATCAATAAATCGATATATCTTTTTAATACAATGGCTACTGTAAATAGGATATAGTCAGGTCAGTAACCTTAATACGTGTTATGTCTTTTGTGTACAAATGAGTTTGTACCGTGATTTAAGTAAATGATGAATGAATGGAGTACATTTATTAGGTAAAGAATTACTTAATGCTTTAATTTTATTTACATTAGGACAGGAAAAAAATCTCCGATCGCATATATTATGAAGAAATGATCGTTATATAATTTAGTATATCTTAAAATCTAATTAAGACAAAATTGATACTAACTATAAAATTTATCATTTATCCATTTTAATCGACTTTTCATAATAGCTTCGAAAGGTTGATATCGCGATAATTTTTTTTTAATACGCTTATAAAAATATGCTTTGTTACTGGCAAGGTGAAAGATAATATATTGATAAGAAATTTTTCCATATATGACTAAATTTATTTTCCTCTTTTTGAGTTATTGAGTTTCTCAAATTTCTCAAAATTCACGAATGTATCAATTAATGTTAATTTATATAAAATTTTCATCAACGATGAAATGAGATTATACGAATAATGGAATTGATTTTTGAGTTAATTGATTTCTATACATGACAAAGATGTACATGTATAATTATAACGAATTAAAGATAAGTTCAAGATTATATGATGTACTAACAACAGTGTACAGAATATGAAATTTGCATCACATATTTATAACATATAGCATATATATACATATAGTATATATATAATCTTATTAAATATTTTACATATAATTTTGTCGGCATGTTCGACGTATCGTTTAAAGAATACATATACATAATTATTCTAAATACAATCATTCTATTAGAAGAATGATTTACAAATTCGTATGTGCCTATGTTATAATTCATGCTCTACAAGAATAAACGTCGAGCTTCTCCCTGGTAATTCTTAATATTGTAAGTACATTTTAGATAGCTCAGTGTTTCGTTATCTAATGAATTCATATTTCAATGCATATTAAAAGTATCTAACAATTTTTACAAATTTAAAAATTAAATATGATTATCAAGTTCTTTTTGTTACTTATCGAATGGAATATAATTTTTGTTGTATTTATCTATTATCTTAATATTAAAGTTCAAATTATATGTAAATAAATTATTTGTGAATCTTATTGCGCGTCTAATAATCATAATGACTAATATAGATATATGCTTACGATCAGTCGTATTTTTCGTTTTGTTGAATGCTGATTATAGCACTGAGAGGTATAATTTCGGTGTTTCGTTGAAGATTGTTATTATTTTTAAACGTTGTCCGTTGTATCGTCATAGTTCGAGTTTTAATTCGAGGAAAATTAGATGTTTTCGCAAGATGTCCGCGTTGTATGTGAGAATTACTTTCTCGAGTACAGCGAAATGTACACCTAAATTCCTTTCGAAATTTCCCTGTAATAAAAATCCTTGTGATTAATTATTGAATATTTTCTATAATATTTTCAAGTATAAAATAAAATAATTTACGTTGTTTTAATTCTGTATTATTTTCAAAAAAGTAAATTGTTATAAGATTCATTTAAAATTTAACATAATTAATATTGATACTAGTAGCTAGTAGCTAGTATTGTCCGAACTTTAACGAAAAGGGTAAGCCATATAATACTTTGTTATCGAGCTTTGTATTTGTATTAAAATTAATTAAAGTCATCTCAGATATATTTAAATATCATAATTTTTCGAAAGGATAGAATAATCTATTAAGATATTTGCAATAACAATCTAAATGATCGATTAATTAAGATAATTTGTTTGATTCTGTTTTTAAAATCATCGAAAAATTATGTTTCCGAAATTAAAAAGTTTACTTTTTGATAATCGGCTAATGTATAAAATAAAGCTAAATTAAAATGAAAAGTGTAACAAGTATTATAAAAATTACTTTGAGAAATGGCCAATAACTTTAAAATATAATACAGCTCACCCTAAGCGTCATTAAAATAACATCCAAACTACATCATTCCTGGGTAGATTCGTTTTTGGTTTGACTTCCTTCCACGGTAATAGTAGAAGTTTTTTTCCAAGAGACTCGCATTTCCGCATGTCAGAATTGTTCACGACGATTTTTCGGTGTAGAGCGATATTCATTCGCTATGTAAGCGTAGCTGGGTTGCTGATTTGTTTGCCTGCGACCGTTTGAGGGATTCGAAGGGGAGCATTCTCGAAATGTACGACCAAACTCCTGCCGAAACTTACCTGCAAATCACACGTTAAATGTCTTCTTTTGCTCTTTTATTACTCTTATTTCCATTCTCTTTATGAGAGCCAGAATTTATAATTAAATTTATAAATAAAAATAATATTTCTTTTGCGAATTAAAAAATATTATTTTTATTGATAGAATATATCGGAAAATTTCCAATTAATAACAAAAGAATTTTTTAATCGAAACTTTATACAAGATAAAAATTGTGTAAATCATGTAAACGAAGTAAAAAAATCAAGCTATTAATCGATCAATAATTGAAACGAAAAAATGCTTTATTTGATTATAAAATTTTTTAAAAGAGATGAAAAATCCAAGAAAATCATCATAATGACGAATGCTTCTAATAATAATAATAAGTTCATAATTTTGTAATGACATCAATAGTTAAATTTATAAAACATTTACAAGTAAAAATGAATCATTCTATTCCATTTCACAAAAGATATCAATTTATTCATGTCAGTATTTTTATCAAATTGTTTTGCATTAAATTTGTCAATTATTTTTTTATGAAGTAAACAGAACAATATAATGGAGATGCATTATTGTGATGCAAATTTATAAAAAATTAATTATATACATCAATGAAATTTTAAAACGAGATAAGCTATTTATCATTCGTTGGAAAAATTATGGAAATTTAACAAAATATAGAAACCAACTAATTCTCTCAATCAAAACATGTTAAACAAAGTATTATTTGTTTGCAGTTAATGAAAGTAAGAAAAGAGATCGTTTACCGCTCATGAAATTGTAGATCAAAGGATTAACTGCACTATTGAAATAGCATAGGCCATGCGCGATTAAACTGATAGCATTTATCCATTTGTTCGATGGCAATGTAGTGGTATATCTGAAATATTAAGTAACATGTACCTATATCGATTTTAATAATAATTTCCTATTGGTGATTCAAATCTTTTTACTTTAGACGTACTTTAAATATCAAGGAAAATTCACTCAAATAATAGAAGTTACCTTAAAACAGAGAGTAAATGCACGGGAAAATAGCAAATGGCAAAAATGATGACCACCGTGACCAACATCTTTGCTGCTTTTTTTCGAGATCTCAGCTGCACTTCCGGATTTCCGCCACCGGATGGTGGAATCTGGCTCATTTGGGACGCTCGTGACGACACTGTA
This sequence comes from Apis cerana, assembly GCF_029169275.1. NCBI lineage: Eukaryota > Metazoa > Arthropoda > Insecta > Hymenoptera > Apidae > Apis > Apis cerana. Next base: position 11,352,489 of record NC_083855.1, on the reverse strand, counting down.
AATGTTTCGAATAATTATTCACGATCTTATTCGTAATTACTTTTAATCTCGTTAAAGTTATCAATTATTCATCGATCGAACAGATTTACATATTATTGTATTAGCATTTTCAAATATTTCCGCAAATATTAAATGTTTCATAGAATATATCTGCCATTCAGATTATTGAATATTAACAGTATCGATGATATAAAAATTTTACGAAGAAAAACGTATACATATAAACGTTTGATTTTATTCGAGATCACGTTACAAGTTTCAGAGATATACTTTATAAATGCTTTGTTGAATTATAAATAACTAGTCATAATTCTATTTATAGAATATGAATAAATAAAAATTAATCATTCGCTTACAATTATGCCCCGGAATGTCGCTTTTCCAAAGAACTTTTACAATCTGCCAATACGCTACACTCATGAAGATCAAAGGTCCAGTATAGAGGAAAATTAATTTGACGACAATGAAGATGACTTGATTCTTTTTACTCCAGGATATATTACATTGTGTGAATAAAATGGTCTTTATTTTGATGTGCGTAGGTGGGACGGTATGCAACACCACAAGATCTGGAATATCTGCACAAACGTTGAGTGTTGGTGCATGGTTTTTCTCATAGTTTGTCAGTAACTAAAAATAACATGTCGAGTGCCTTAATTTTGAACCTAAAGTATATTCCATGCATGCGTATTCTAAACACAAACAATACATATACGTGCCGTTCAACACGTTATTTAAAGAAAAACGATAAATTTTATGCGTATAACTACCAAATAGAAGAGCTATTGTCCAAATTCCGATGATCGCATTTTTTGCCCATCCTGTGGTAGATTTGAATCTCAAAGGAAAGCATATCGCGTACCATCGATCTATCGATATAAAAGTTAGAGTTAATATGCTCACAGTCACCGATACTGTCTGAAACAAAAAATCAAGATTGGGACATCATTATTAAAATATATGCACAACACCATAATCATTAAATATTAAAAACGAAATTATAAGGAGATCTAGAAAGATGCGTTAAAAAAAGAGGTTTAAGAATTTATTTTATTTGTAACAATCGAATTTTCATATCCAATAAGAAAATAAATTAACCTCGTCGATTAATTTTAATTTTCGCTCATTTACAAAAATTTCCATAATTTCCGTTCGCTATAAAATTTACATGTCGCGCCACAGATTAATATTGAGTTAAATTCGTACCAGTTTAATACGCACCGCATTAATTGGCATCTCAAAATAGTCAAGGTAAATGCAAACGTTTATGCAGATCTAAAGTTTCTTACGAGCATATTCTACGTTTTGACTTTTTATCCGATAACATGGTTTATTTGCAGTCGGTCTAGAAAGACACGTCATGAATATAAAACGAGCACTTAGAAAATATAGACGAGGAGATTCGGATAAAAGTTTTACTTCTTGGCAAAAAAAAAAAAGATAAAATGATTGCTTTTATTGCTACGCCCACACTCCTTTTTTCTCCCCCCCAGTCAGAAAATTTATTACTCCTGCAGATTCGAGTTATCCTTCTTTTTGCTCGCGGACAACTTGAGAAATTAATAAAATGAATCGTGTTCTCCATCGACTCGACTCGACTCGACCTAAATTTTTCCTCCGCGTAAACGCGTGTCGTGTTGTTTGCATCTGATCTGCCAGATAGTCGAATGAAATATTCATTCGAGAGTTGATTACAATCGAATAAGATTATTAGGCGGATTGGATTTAAAAATATCACGGTCAAGAAACTTTTTACGACGTTTAACGGAGAAACGGAGAACTTGCGTTTACGAGCAACCAATACCTTAGTGAACACGATGCCTTTTCATACGTTACGTCATACTAACACGCTTAGGAAACCGGCTGCAAATGCTTGCTGTCGATTGAATTTCCGAATTATTTCGTCAAAGGGCTTGTTACGGAGTTTGTGTATAGAAACGAACGTCCCGTATATTCGAATTGATCGAATAGAGTTGGTCAGTAGTAGTAGTAGTGGTAGGAGTAATTCAAACCAGTGGCAGTTAATTCTTGTCGCATTTCTATTTTTCGAAACATTAACCTTTCCTCGATTAGATATCTGTTCTAATCTGACATCGTTTTAGTATCTTCTTCATCTTTTTATCGTATAAATCATAATTTAACATATTTCATTTTATCGTATCGCGTGTTTATTGCGCGCAAAACAAATTATCGAAGAATTATCGAAATCGATAGGTGGAAATGCGTGAAAATAATTCGTTCTCTCATTTACTCACGTACATAAGTATTTTCTCGGTTCTCGATCGTTTTCTTAAAATGACTTTAACATGACTTTTCATTAAAATGACTTTAATGATAAACGGAGGAACGGAATTTTTTTTATCTAAACGCGCGAAAGGAAATTAATCGGAGAATTAATAATAACAATGGGAATCGTTTATTCTGAAATAGCAGTGCTCCAAATCCTACGTTTTAATTTCAACAAGTAAACGGTAGAAAAGTTAAAAGCGATCGAAAAACCTTAAACAAGCGTTAGAAATGAGTTAGAAATATTGTTGTGATACGGTGGGAATGAAAGTAGCGAAATATAATTATTCCAAGTGAGAAGTTTATTATTTCTTTCAAATTATCTTGTAATTTCTTTCTTTTTCAAAGCAACCAGTCTTTATTTTCGATAATTTATCTAATTCGAGTAATTCTAGTTCTTTTTTATCATATTTATTACGTATATAGATATTTATTATATATGTAAAAATATCGATAAGAATCTTAATTTTTCGTTTATATTTTATTTTCTTATCTTAGAAGATTTGAAATCAAAATTGTTATTGTAGAATACAAATTCTCCTTCGATAATCGCATAAATACTTCTTTTAATATAATATAATTGAATTAGGTGCGAGAATTGCTTTTTCCATTTACAAATTCATTACAAGGGCAGTTTAATAGGGAACGACGCATAAATGAAGATTAAAAGTCGTTTTGAAAAGGCTAGAAAATAACATTGACATTTAACGATTCAATCGTTACTTACTGCCGTATTAATTAGAGTCGGTCAAGGATCTTGGGAAAGAGGTATTTAAACTAACTTGTAAATCGATATTAGGAATATTAGAAGTTAGCGGAGATAAAGAGCGGTTAGCTTTAATGCACCGAGCAAATTACGGAATGCTTTCCTCGGTTGTTATTTCAACATAGTTTCCGCGCAATTAGTCTGTGAGATTTGCACCAGACCAGATGGGTATATCTCAATTAATTTATCTCCAAGTGTGAAACTCTCCCAGTGTACACAGAGATTGTTAACGCGAGAACTCGGTTGACTCAAGATTCCTCCACCTGTGTGGAAATTTTAAATAATTTTAAACGGGATTAGAACGCTAGGGGGAAGAGAAATGGGAACAGGGGATCGAGCCTGAGTCGCAACAGATAAATCATCGTTCGTCGGCTCGAACAAACTCTATTGTTTTTTCAACGTTCCGTCTGACGCGGAACGATTTTACGATCGTCCGCCACGTCCGTGGAGCACGTTTTAATTAAATCTCGGTTATCTATCCGAATACACTCACAACTGCATTCTTCACGGCAATGCGTGGCTAAACGCGTATCGGCAATATCGCGACAATACCACTTGAAACTTTGCACTCGGGCTATCGGTGCAATTGAACCGATATCGAATCACTCGATTAAACGAGTGCTAGTCTCACGATTATAACTGACGAACGAACCTTGAAATCTTTTTTCCAACAAACAACAGATAGAATATTTTAATCCCCCGTTTTAATTTCATTGTCAACTGAGATTGACAAGCTTATCTGTGGAAATTTTCTCATTGTTTTATTATATTTTATTATCCGATAATTATTACTTATACGTACAGGCGTTATATATTCTTGACTTTTTCTTTCTTTCTTTCTTCCTTTCTTTTTTTTTCGCATTCGAAAAGGTCAATTTCGATAGCACGCAAGATACTTTTAATTGTCTCCCGGTTCGAATTCAAATTCGGTATTCCCTGTTGTGCTATCAATTAGAGGAATTAGAGGTTTCGTTGGAAATTAAGCAGCAAGAGGGGAGCAAGGTGTTATAAAAAAATCGATATTACTCGTATACGGTCATGAAAGTAAAGGAAAGGCTACAAGTGGTCTTTTACAGACACGCAAATACTTTGTATCATTAACTCCTTTCCAGATCCCAAGCGACACACAATCGAGCAGCAATGCATCCATTTATTCCGCGTATTCCGCATATTAAATTATCCGGGATGAGCGAAGAGTTACTAGGGATTCTTTTCACTTACTAGGGGTTGCATTCGATTGGATGAATCGAAACCCACGGGAAATTCGTCGAAATTTACGTGGAGATAAATATGAAAGGATAGTCACAGAAAGGCGGAAAAATATTTCGCGGTTATGATTCATCAAACTAGTACACGCAATCAATCAGAGTTCCTTTTAACTTCCACGATTTTTGAAAACAGATATATTTTCTTCACCGTAATTTCAAAGGGCTTTTGAATCATCCGATAAAAATGTGCCACGTAACAACGATTGATGGAATGACAATTATCGCAACATTGACAAGAATTTAAATCTCGAGATAGATAAGCTGAAAAACTACAAACTTAATCGTTGGAACGATTATATTTATCAATTCGTTACGGTACACAATCGTATCGTTCGGTTTTCTCTCTATAACTCAGATTGAGATTTTTCTTTCTTTCTTTCTTCGAGAATACATTTTTGCAAACAACAGTTGTCTACCTGCACACGTTCGAAACAAAAGAGCTTCGGAACGACCCTCGTTACTTATTCCTCCCTTTCTAGTCGAATCGTCTCTTTTCAAAGATCGTTAAGCCATAATGGGTACACTCTCGTATATGTACTCGTATAATCGAAAGTCATAGAGAGTCGTTTCGATGCTCCATCTTAGAGAATTGCTATCTTGATGCAAATAAAAATCTCTTGATTTAAACTACTGATCAAGTGTTTTTTTTTTCCTTTTTAGATATAAAGAAATTTACAACTATACAAATCGTATATTTTATTATTCAGTTTTGACGCGACGATGTCATCGATTAATTAAAATTAAAGAATTAAAGGAATAATAAAAGCTTTTCTATTAAAAAACATTCGTATCGAAATTGCTTTAATCCCCGGATCACTGGTCAAATATCTCTGCTTGCTTATTCTTTCGCAAACCTTTAGAAATCTTTTCCCTTGTTTGTGAATATATTATACTAATGATTAATTACAGCGCTCCTGTTTCAAGAAGACATCTTTATCATTAGATACGGTACACGGAGATAATTAAAAGGGATCTACACGAAGTCATTTAAGTTAATAATGCTATTAGCTCGGATATTTTACAAGCTTGAAAATTTCACTTAAAGAGGGACAATTCGTTGAGGAATATATTCCCTTTAAATAATTCTTTTTAGATTTAAAGGAATTGAAGAAATTATGCGGCGTACGAACAGCGTGACACGATAAACACGAAACGCGTTATACTCTGGTTATATGTGTGGTCGCACACAGTCTCTTTGCTTTTCATGTACTTCTGTCTGGTAAAAAGAAGAAAAAAGTATTCACGTTTCTATATTCGAAACTCCAGCACGTACTTCAGTCGTTTTTCCGTTTCAACCCGTCGGTCGGCTTGTTATTTCTTCTTCCTTCTCTTCTTCCGCACCGGAATTTCACCTAGAGAAATTTTATATTTTCTTTCGACACCTTTTTTGCGTTTTTCCGTAAAAATAACACTATTTTTTTTGTTGAATTTTCACGCGAATTTCAGCGAAGCAACATTTGTCATTAACATTTGCGATACGAATAAAATTATTCGAATCTCGACAGAAGATTCAGAGAAGTATTCGAGGATTCGAGTTCCCCTGTAAATCGAACGAGTTGAAAACCAAAAGATCAGTTATCGTATATTGGAAATGGTGGAACAACACGTTGTAAGATAATACGATTCAATGGCTGAGAGTTAGCTTGCTCGTGTATGCGTGTAGCATAAATGCCTAACGAAGATACAGGCGTAAGGGATGCAAGTTTACACATGGATACACGCAGTCACATGCACAGCAGTATGATGAACGGCCAAACGAGTCATGTATTTCCATGTAGATAGTTATACAAGTGCAGCCCTGGCCGATCGAATTTTAACTAGATCCAGGATTACGAGCACTCCCACTCGTCGTACGAATCGATCGTAGAAAACCGAAAATTGAAACTGCACACTCCAATTAATTAGAACAATGTTTCGTTTGCAAATGCTGTGATTGAGATTTGTATATGGATTCCATTGTTTCCATAAATAACTAATGTAATATTAATGGCGCGCCAAAATTCCATAATGATAGGGAGTCCCTTAGTTTCGTTTTAATAAATGATTTCATTGTTAATATAGTTCTAAAAAACGATAATTACTACTAGCTCACGACTAGTGAATTATTCCGTGTATTCTCTCGGGTATCTCTTACCAGGCAGTGAACATCGAAGTCTGAAACAATACCTGAACAATAAGCTATAAAGATGCTTCCAATATGCCTTGATTCTCAATATATACTTTTATATTTTACCTAGTCAACGATATACTTGATTCGTTTTTTTTCTTTCGTTTCTATTTTTATTTCAATAACGAATAATAATCAAAATGACGTTATGTACGCATGACGTATGTTATTTTTAAATTTAACAAGTTTAATTTTTTTAACTGTAAATTATTTTCATTTTATTAGAAAAGATTGTTGAATACAAATCGTACAAAATAAATATTTTAAGAAATAAAATGGTAATTAGATAATGCTTATACATATCCACGAGAAATATCTCGATGTAAAGATTATTAAATTCTTTTCTAGGCAAATTAGATATTTGATAATATTATTTCCTAATTCGTTCACGTTGCAAAGAATCGAAAAAATTGGTCGCCAACTGTATAATTTGCGTATTTTACCGAGCGGAATAATGTCGATCACGAATTCATTTTGTTAATGCAACCAATCGACTTCACAATGTTCATTCCGTTCGGTTAACAGACTCCACATATCGCAATCTCTCGATAAAAAATTATTTGTATTTTTATTTCATTTTGTTCAAATCATTAAAAAAAGATTTTGTTAATATCTACATAAAATGATTCATGAACAAAATGAAAAAAAAACTTTGCCGAAGCGCGTTATATGTTGTAGATTTCGCAAAATGGATTGCATAAGTGGTTTAATGGAATTTTTAGGAGGAAATAATCGAATCTACAATCAACCTATCAATCAAAATGCATATTTCCTTTGTGAGTACTTGCATCAATTTTTTATAGATAATATAAAAATTTCGTATCAAAAATGTAACTCATCCGTGGTGTTGTTCATCGTTAAAAAAATAATAGAAAACTAAAAAAAATAACAGAAAAATATTTACATGGTTCACTTTCTAAAAATTGCATTACAATATATGAAAATAAATATAATTTTTACTTCTTTCATAAATGTTAATTTCTTTCATATAAAAATTTTATCGTTTTCCATATTTTTTATTCCAGTCATTTATTTACATGTTAACTATGGTAGGTAACAGTATCATATATAAGCTTAATTGAAGTTTACCGTAGCGTAATAATATGTTCACACGTCAACCACACCGCTCAGTCTTAAATCTGTTTCGTTGGTAACATAAATCACGATCCTAATGATATATCATTCATATTTTTCAATTTATATATACTTTCATTGATTTAATTAAATTAAAAAATAGAAAAAAATTATTAACCTTCATAGAATAAAATACAACTTATTTTTCGTTCATTAGCCAAGAGGAGGCGTCAGTGCAAAATGGCAGCTAACAGCCTCGCATTCTCAAAAATTACGTACTGGGTATGTCTTGATTGCCATACCCCGCTAGCATGGCACTTGACCGTGCTAACGCGATATTAAAGTAGCGAGCACCCTTTTTAAGCAAACCGCATCTCGCTTACGCTTTATGTTATGTATTACGCTCTATATTGAATGCGAGAATCATTACTAGTATCGAGCCATCTGTTGCACCATCTGCGAACTAAAAATGTCGATGCTCGTCTTCTCTGACAAAATATTCAAATTGATTTTAAAGAAGATAATTAAATAACGAAAATGTTGAAATTGTGATTGGCAATTGGAAATGAAATGAATAACAAGAAACACGAAATTCTTTGGGCTTTCTGATATTATTTCAACAATATTTGAAAACGTATATTTAGTTACGCTCCATAAAATATTAATTGCAGAATTTTCAATAGAGATGATGTTGATAATTTGATTAACGATCAAGATTTCCAATCATGTGAATTTAGAAAATTTCGGAGCGAATACGATATCAGCTTTTCATTGGAACGTTCGTTATTAGCCGCGAGAAGAGATATTGTAATCAAGTTAATTAAAACTTGAATAAAGACATTTGTGTCCATAGATCGGGTTCTATTATTTGAAACTAGCTAAAAGTCGCTGACGGGCCGAAACGAATATACCGCTCAAATGATCCGATGATTAAAAAGGAAACTTTAATCTTCGTTGAAAATTAAAGTGCCCTTTATCTTATCACGATTTTCGTCTCTCAATATATAAAGAAAAAATGTTGTTAGAATATGAAAAGCGATTTGAATACGAAACGAAAAGTAACTTGGTCGACTTATGAATTTATTATCATTCAGTCATTGGTTAGCCAAACTTTCCAAGGAAAGTTTCTATTCGACGTGTTGCGGATTCAAATATCGAAATGAATAAAAAACGAAACGACGATCGTTTCCTAAAATTTACTCATTGGATAAACTCAATGAATATTAGATGCCGGAAATTGTCGAATGAAAATACCGTTGAGCAAATGGCGTCGACGAAGCGTTCAATTCTGTAATTAAAACGACTCTGCGGCTCTGCATTTCTCGTTTCTCGAATCGTTGGCCCAAATTCGAGAGGAAGGATGCTTATATACTGTTGAAATAAATATACGAGAAAAGCTCGACCAATGCTACGAGTCCGGTACACAAGTAACGAGCAATATCATGGTTAGATATTTTGTTCACGCTATCGGATGGACGTGCACGAAATCTGTAATGACGTATTTGAAAAAAGAACATAAAAACGCAAATTTCAGACGGATATAAAAGCAGCTTGGTCTACAAAGATTTCCGGTTAGTTATTTTTCTAATTAGAATCGCGAGCAGGTATGCGAGTAGTGGTTAATTAAAAAGTGACGTGAACGAATCCAGGCATAATTGTCTTACCTGGAGATATGGCACAGCTTTGCACAAGGTTAAACCAAGAAACCAAGTTTCCGTGATGTCCCATAACACGGTGAATGGAAGACAAAGTAATAAAACTAGGAAATCAGCCACTGCCAAATTGACGATAAAATAATTCGTCACTGTTCTCATCGTATGATTTCTGTAAACGGCGATGCAGACTAGGGCATTTCCAATTAATCCGATGACGAAGACGATGCTGTGCGACGCGATCAGCACCCAATCCCAAAATTTGGGAAATATGTAATTCATCATACGATCTACGTACTCTTCGTTCGAGATGCAGTAAATATTGGTGCAATTGGTGGCATTGTAATCCGATTCATCGGTGTAATCCACTAAAAGATAATCGTCCGAATCGGTGGCATCGATCAACGCGAATACCACCGATCCCAACCACGTCATAATTATTGGCTCGAACGGATGCATTTTCCTTCCTTTTTTTGTTTGAGAGGATGTTGTCGTTTACGCGAGTGTAGATATGGATATCGATAACACGTCACTCTCTTGGGAAAAATTCAGCAAACAATTTTCTTTACACGAAGACATTGTATTGTCGCATTAAATTTTCGAACGTTCTCAGGTTCCACATTTTCTCTAGAAATTTTTATGTTCGAGATCGAAGAAAAGAGAGAAGTTTGCGAGTGAAAAAGTTATCGCTTCAGATTGATTCACTTTGCTTATTTCCCACTAATCTCCATGACATTAAAGATAATTCTTCTCGCCTTTTTCCTTTCCTTTCCTTCCCTTCTTCACCAACGTCATCCCCTATAAGACGAAAATCGTCGATGCTTCGACTTTAACTCGATCCAACATCGCGAACTATTAAAATGATTTAATTCTTAGTGGAAAAGGAGAATTATTGGAAAAGATTATTGAATAAAAACGTTCATTTTTTTCTTCTCGCTCTCGGTCGATGTCGCAAATCATCTGAGGTTGATAAACGAAAAAAGTTTTGCCGCGTGTTGTAATTTCCAAATTGTCGACTTAATGAAATTTTTGTAACAAATGGTTTACAAATAGAAAAATTCACGAGTTTGCTTTTATCCGATTCTATCTTTTAGATTCTGTTTCCCTCCTCTTTTATTTGATTTTTCTCGAACAGGCTGGTAAACGATAAATTTGAGATTTAATTAATATCGTAGAATATTACTCTTTTTGTCTTCTTTTTCGAAAAAGATCGAAATCGAGAGCTCATTCGAGAAGTAGAAAAATAACAAGTAACATGTTTTACCTCGTTTAAAGGAAAGTTTTGTTCCCTTCCTTTTTTTTCCCCTTTCGACCGATTTCAACGTTTGATCGGCTCTAAGGAAAAAGTTCGATTAATTTTTTACGAGATAGTGATAAAATTAAACAGAAAATGGTAAAAGATGATTTTGTGATTAAAATTAATATTAGTTTCGTGTTTATTTTTAATTGCCAAGCAAATTAACGCGGCTTTTAGAACGTTGAACTACCATTGAAAGCGAAATTCCGACTTTCGTTTCTCTTGCGGAACGAGATATCGATGGGATTATATCGATCCAGTTCTCGAAGGAAAACTTAAGTTTATCGACTCGAAATTGTAATTTGATTGAAATTTTAATCGATATAAATCATTGTTTGTCACAATATTAAATATTAAATAAATCTTATTAATGAATCATCATTATCATTAATTTGCTCGAGACTGTAACTTTCATTAAATTTTCACGTTCGTATTTTCAATTTCTCAACGAATGTTCGATTCGAAATTTTTTATCGCGAAAAAATTTTTGGACAACGACCTTCGATTTTTCTCTCGGGATGAGCGACGTTCATAGCAAAAAAGAATCACTCACAGATTATCCTATTAATCTTGCGCGTTTTTCCAACTTCTCTGGATTGACAATGACAACCTACATTCATTTCGATTCGTCAAAAAGATCAAGACCATTCCTTTATCTTTCCGACAATAATACTAATGATTTAGTACACTTGTTGTTGTGTTTGAAGAACGAAAATTATTTGAATCCGTCTATCATCGAAATGAATCAACTATTTCTATTCCGTTACACAATGTTATTATATCTCTTTTTACACGCTATGATTCCAACATTAACGCAGATTTAAGAGAAATTAATAGATATTTTATCTTAAAGTTCAATATCTCCGATTTTCCATTCGTTTCAATGCGCTGGAAATATACTGTAAATCTATCAACTACAATTGTCCAAGAAACATTATATTCGTTCTACTTGAAATCTTCAACACGTTTCTTTTTTCTCGTTTGTCATTTCCGTTTTCGTGCATATACAGAGCGCGACAAAACAGGAGGGAAAATTTTCGAGGAAAGTTGATCGATTTCGTCCCGTACAAGAAATCTGAAAGAGTGTTTAAATTTACAAATTTTTTTTTTTAATTATTCTTGTTAAAAGTTGTTGAATAATGTTAATGTACTTTTCCATTCACGAAGTATTCAAATGAAACTGGGGGAATCGCATGTAATATGCATAAGAATCGTTAAAAATCTCCAACCGAGGAGGGAAATATTTCAAGATGAGAATATTGTTAAACTTTTCCTTCCATGTTTCACAAATTATTTTATTACAAGTTTTGCAAAAATTCAAATGTTTTTTAATCTTGTTGCAACTTGTTCATCGTTATTAGCCACTTTTTAAAATTCTATCCGAATTCTCTTATTTATTACCTAACATCGAACATCTTTGATCGTTGACACTGTATCCGAAACATTATTCGGGATCATTATTACGTGATTTTTTATATTTACACGTTAGATTTATAGTGCAAAAAAGAATTATTATTTATCATTGTAATTCTTAAAAATAAGTAATGGTGAACATTTTATTATATTCGAGCGACTAATTTGTAAGAGTTTTACAATTGCCTCGAAAACTCGATATTGCATATTAAATGTTTAACATCGATAGCACTATTTTGCAAAAGGAAAATGTGTCACAGGGTTCGTCGATCGAGCATGTTTGAATAAGTGAGCTCGATGTTCCGTGATGTGTCAGGGTGACGAGACACGAAGGGCCCCCAGCTTGGCAAAGGGATGCGAACGCGACGACGGACTCTGCGAAACTGAGGTATGTACGTCGTTTTAACGAGCGCGTAGGTGCACCAGTACTATGTCGAGACCAAGGCTTTGTCTCAAAGTTTTCCGATATCCAAACTTGATGGACATCCTGGCGAATTTCCTCTGTCCTGATATATTCGAATGCGTGTCATCGATGACGAGTAATTAAAAAAGAGAGTGATTTAATGAAACAGATACTTTTTCCATTCGATATTTTCTATTTCCTATCCGTTAAGAGAATGGCAAATATTTTATTCTCATTGAATAAAAAAAGAAAAATACATAATTTCATAGCTTATAATTTTTTCTTTTACTTTCTTTGAAAATAACGCAAGTGCATGTTTACTTTCATCGATAAATCTTATCTGAAAGAATAAAATTCCCATCTCAATTTTACGATCGAGTTTATTACGATTTCAATCGGAAATGGCTCTCAAGAAGATTCAATTGTAACTATTTCATATAGGAGCATAAGTTCAGTGAAATGGAACAGATATCAGTTTCGTTAAATCATAAATCCTCGATGGTCTTCACTCACGAAAGATATAGATACACGAATAGAGGAAAAGTTAACGCGATATTTTGTACGAGATTCCACCTGTGTGTTCCGATCAATAGAAAATTCTAAGCCAGTTTCTTGACAATCAGCGTTTATTCTTGCTGTCGATATCTCTTGAAATCTCTCTAGGAAAGAAAAGATATTAGAAAAGAGTTCCATCCAAGAGAGTAAATTCCAATAAGGAATTCCTTTCACCGACCGCATTGATTACAGTCTGTGTTTCCGCATGATATTTAAGGATTTCATCTACGTGCATATAGTTTCTTGTTAGTTTGCTTGATTACGCTGCTCATTTATCATTTTTATATCAGATTAAACCTCTTTTTATTTTTTTGATGTATTTATCTTGTTAATGATAAGAGTAAAAATATTTTGCTATGTGAATACATTTTTTTTTTTTGAAGAGATATACATATATAATTCTATATTTATATATATTTATCTTTTTAGATAAGTTTAAAAGTTCAAAAAAGTCATCGTTCATTTTTACAATATTTATTTACGATTTATTTCGCGTAAGATATGAACGACAAAATTTAACAAAGATTTACATTTTATTTTAGCTCTCAATCTTACGATATTTTCAGGATATTTTTCTTCTCTCTCTTTCTTGAACTTTAAAACAAATGAGACACATTTTAATAAAAAGTACAATAAATATTTATTTTCATCGAAGATATATTAATTTAATTAACTTATTTATTGAAAAATAATACTTTATTATTCTTGTAATTATACATCTAAGGACGAAATAAATATAAATGATCGATTGTTACTTCTTCATAATAGAGGAATTATAACAATGTTTAAATCGTAGATAGTTATGATGTATATAAAACTATATGCGTTATGATCAGATCAAAATAAAACTATCGGTATTTAATGTATATCCATTTGATATAAATACGCGATATGACAAATTGAAACTACTTTATCGTTGATTTTTGATTTTTTTTTCAATTTATTTTATATGCATCTGTGTACATATATATCGTTACTTTTTAAAAGGATAATATATTATAAAAAATTGAAAAAAAAACAATAGAGAAAAAATGATTTTAAATAATTGCAAAATTTATTTTGTAATTAATGAAATTACTTAACGATCAATCGATCCAACATTTATAGATCCACATATATTAAAATATATTTTTTAAGCTTAATCGATTGAATTTATTGTGTAAGGTACAAAGTAAATATAAAGAAAAAAATTGTTTAGATAACATTATGTTGATGATGTTACTAGTGTAAATTGTAATAAACTTTTTTATATTTTTTGTAAAAAAGAAGCACATAATAAAATTTATATCTTATGATAAAAAAATATAATAATAACGTCAAGAAGATATATGAATAGTTTTTAAAAAAATTCGAATAATAAAGATCAGGTTATAAAGAAAACAATTTAATATCAATAATTTTGTACAAAATTAATATCTTTTATTTTCTACGAATTCTTATTAATGAAAGAAAAATTTAATTATCACAGCTGTAACAGCATTGTAATTGCTATAACTTTAACTACATGATAAATATTAACATGAATTAAACTTGATAAATATAATTCTAATATTTATTATTTTTTTATATTTTATATAGATAAAAATATGTATATATCTAATATAATATATATTTTGAATCGCTAGAAAAATAGGAGAGACAAAGACAAAAATTTACAAATTTCTATTGTTTGTTTAAGAAAGATATGCATATCATTCTCAAATATTCGAAATATCTACTTTTATGCTAATTTTAATATCCATTTTTACTAAAGCAATGAGGCACTTGATTATCGTACAATTTAAAAGCATGTTTATAAACAATGCATTAAATTTCTATTAATATAATCTTTTCACAATTATTTCGATGTTATCTTATATTATATCAGTTTCAATAAAGTTTAAAAACTTTTGAATTTCGAAGACCGTTTTTTATCTTTTGGTCATATTGATTACAATATCTTTTTATATAATCTAATATTCATATACTAATCATTCATTAATACTAGTAATATCATCATTGTTGATAAATCTTTTTGACAATAAAACTTGATTTTCTTCTCCTCTAAAATTATGTCTAATATATAAGAAAATGCCAATAGATATAAATAAAATGCCAATACAGGCAATACCATAACAAGTTATACTACCTAAAGATTCCAGAATAATAATAAATTTTATAATACGAGCGTAATTAGCAGTTAAATAAGCTTCTTGAGTAAACCATAACATTGGTACAAATGTTTTCTTAACATTTTTAAATATGCTGAAAATGATATTGTAAACATTTGTTTAAGTCTCATTTTGATGTTAACATTCATTTATTAAGAAAAATGTATTTTCTTTTATTCATTTATAAAAAAGATGAAACAAAAACTTACCTCATATGAGCGTCATTTTGTACCAATAAATTTAATTGTAATGCTGCATTTACGTTTAGTGGAACACCCGTTTTCTATAACAAATTTTTTATAATAATTATTGATCATTAATTATGATTTTATACAATAATTACCGGTTCTATGGATATTGAAAGCTCATGTTTTTTTTTATTAGGTTCCATTCCTTTGATATTTTCTCTATAACTTCGATCTGCTAAATAAAAATGTGGTAAACTGATAAATGCTGGAGCACCCCATTTGCATAATGAAATATTTAATGCTCCAGAGGGAATGCACTCTCCTACACAATAACATTTACGCGACGATACTTTTGTACCATCATCAAATATCGTATCATCACTAATATATCTAGCACCTCTTAATCCTTCATGAATAGTTGTATTATCATATGTTACTGACATACTCCTATTAATATATTGATAAAAATTATTGTTGTTATATTATATTTATTTAATTTCCCATACTTTTTCTAAAAAATTAAACTCACGTGCAAATATCAGGTACAAAGAAAGAAATAGTTTTATTATCAGGTAATGGTGGCCATAAATCACCATTTGTACCTTTAACTATTCCACATTCTCCAGGATAATAATTTACTCTAGTATTAAAATTCCATTCTTTGACTATTCCTACATTAAGTAAATTAGATTTACCAGTTAACATGTTAAATGTTCCATCATAAGTTGCAGAACCATTTCTCTATAAATCAAAAAATTTCAATTATTTTATAATAGCTTTAATAACGTTAATATGATATTTACCCCATAAAACCAAGCAAATTTAGAAAAAGGAATTTTAGTAAAATTCATCTTTCGAGCAATTTTCAACATAGGATCATCATAACCTTCAAAAAGTAATTCATTAACAGTTTTGGTAATTATTAATTTTTGATCTATTGCTTTCATTATTCTATCTACTATATCACGAATAAGAGGTTTTTGATATCTTAATGCATATGCAACACTCTGAAAATATTATTAAAAGAAAAATATAATAAATCGAAGTAATATATAATATATCAATATATATATATATAAAATAATATTAAAAGATACATACAGCAGTTATAGGATTTATATTAGTTACATTATCTTGTAAACTTCCTGCTGATAAAGATTTTTCAAAATACCATACTCTTTTTCTTTGATATGTTATAGTATCATTTTCATGCCACTTTTGTTCTACTTTATAATCAATTTCTCTATTATAATAAAATATCATTTATTATTTAATTTATTGTATTAATAAAATATTCTATTACATTTAATTTGAATATAATAAAATAAATTTGATACCTAAATACATAAGGACCCATTTCCACAAAATTTGGTTTTGTTCCATTAATTGAAATAAAATCTTCATAATTTGTTAAATTAAACATATATAACTTCAGATACATAGGAATAGGTGTTACTTCCCAAAGCTTGTAACTTGTAGATGTAGGTGTTAAAGATAATTGCTATAAAACAATATATAAGATATAAATATTGATTAAAATTATAACAAATTATTCTTATACTTACCGTATGTATAATTGAAGAATAAATTGTAGACCAAAGAATTCCTGTAATTAATCCAATAATTGTTAATACTGAACCTATTAAAGAAATGATAGCAAGTTTTTTATAAATCTTCATCATTTTGTTTGACTATCTGATCTGAAAAAAAAAATTTTTTTTAACCAATATTTATTTTTAATTATAAATTATTCAATACATAGTAATAAATAGTTATAAATAATTACACAGTTGTTTGTTATTATGTCACATATCTTTTAATTTATTCTCAATTTTATTTGAATACATTCTATAAAAGTTTATATTATTTTATAGAATTAAACATGCGACTATCATTAAGAACAATAATTACTATATTGATTTGTTCAAGCTTAAATACACGATTCATGTTTTCAATAAAATCAGTTCACACAATTAAGTGGTTACAATCAATGACATATCAGGTTAAAATATAACACAAAAAGAAAAAACAAGATTAAGATTTATATTATTTTAAATATCATTCAAGTGATTACAATTTAATATTATAATATTAAATAAATGTATAGAAGATCGATAATCTACATGAAGTTACATTAAAAAACATTTCGTGTAATACTTATGCCGCAATATATAGTCAAAGATAAAATTGATTTAAACAAAACAAAGATGGTTTATATCTACTCGATGATCTACGACGTTTATGCATAGTTAATATTGTATCAGACTGGATAAAGTTCATTTAATTCAGTTAATTTATAATTTATAACAGAAAAAAAATTTACAAAGCTGGATATTCTACATTATTTATAACATTGTAAAAGTATAAATCTTTCTTAAATAATTTATGTAATATTATTATTTAAACTAATGGTTTGATATTTTAATTGTTGTATAAAACATTATAAAACATACATATATATACGTATTATTTAAATATTTTACTTATATATTTTACTTATTTTACTTATATATTTGTATGATATTAGAATTTGTTGGATATAAATTCGTTGATAATACTCGTCCGAGATAAGATATAAATTAAACAAGTTATTTAAATATGATATTATATAAATATATTTTATATAAACATGACTATATAAATATGATTTCCTTTAATGCTGTAATTACAAAATTAAGCAGAAAAAATATATGTATATATATTTAATAAAATAAAATAAAAAAATAAAAATATATATATATCTAATTGTAATTAATTGATAACGAAAGATTCATGATGATTAATGTGTCATATGTTTATAATTATATATACATTATAATCCAATTTTATATTTATATTATAAAATATTCGAAAATTAAAAATTAATAATGAATTTTGTACATTTTAATAATGAATAAAGTTACTTAATTGATTATTTTAAATAATTTATTTAAATATAAATATATTAGTATTATCTTACCGGAATGAATCATGAAGAGAATCTGTTTCAAAATGCACGTAAAAACATTAGTGAAAGTTAAAGAAAAATTGACATAAACATAGAAGAATATTTTTAAAACTAGAAAGAAAGTGCATCCTGCCGAGGAGATAGAGGAGTCAATGACCCTTAAATAATATTTTATTTTAATGCATATTAATTGTATAATTTAATAGATTTAATATAAACATATAATTGTAATTATATGATCAATTTTTATTTACAATGAATTAATTAAAAATAATGGGGATATGACATATAAAAAAAAGAGAATAAAAAAAAAAAAATAAATTAAAGTGTTAACACGTAAAGAATTACGAATATAAATTTTTAAAATTTGATAGATGATTGAAATTTGTACACATAAAAAATTATATGAATTTAATTACAAACCTGTTTATCAAAAGAAAATTTATTATAATGATTAAAAATTGTTTAAAACTATTAATGCTATAAAATATTATCATTAGTTATAAAACACTATATATAGTACGTCACATTCAGTGCTAACGAAAGCCGCGCAACGACTGATCTGTGTAAAACTTTACAATGATCAACTTTGCAACTTGATAAATTGTTGAAAGAGGAGGGAATGCAGTTTATTTTGCGTTCATAATACGTTCTTTCTCTTTGAATTAAATTTATCATATTTATCTAGTCGATAAATAATCGATTATGTTTTTGATTTCAGTTACATAATGTTTTATTTTCAATTATATTATCTTTAATTATAAATATTAATTATAAATAAGTTCTATATAAATACATTTTTAATTATTGTACACTTTTATTTAAAATAATTATAAAAAAATATTATATATTTGAATAATCAGTTTTTACAAGTTAAATACATAGTGCATAAAAATTTTATAAATTTAATATGAAATAAATACTTCATGAAATTCTTTTTAACAATAACTATTATCAGCAAAGTATGTATATCACAAACTATATAATAAGATATCCCAAAAATGTTAAAATATCTATACATTGAAGATCTCTGAAGTAATTTTAAACATTTTTCTTTGCAAAAACTTTCTCCGGTTTATTGAAAATTATTAACAAAAAACACTGGCCAATCACAAAATGCATAGCTTAATCGAATCGTGATAGTACTTATATATTATTGATCGAACAAACAAAATATCTCGAAGAAAATATGTTAAATATTATATTTATTTTTATTCGTGATATTATTCAATAATATAATTTTTAATCGATAAAAAATATTTGTTATATTTAATACATAATTCTTCGAGATATGTTGTTCGGATTTGTTCGTGCTCGATCGATAGGATATAGTCAATATTACTGTTGCAATTTTAGATTAGACTATGCACTTTATAATTGGTCAATGTTTTTTGTTAACAAAATCATAACAAAAATTGTAATTAATTTATATATATAATTGTTATTTAAAGGATATTTCAGGCAAAGAAAAATATTGTTTAAAATTACCTCAGAAATTTTCAATTTACGGATAATTTCAACATTTTTGGCATATCTTATACAATCTATTTTAAATATAATAAAAGAATAATAAAACAATACTGATAAATTTTGTTGAAAATATCATTCATAACAATGCCAATTAATGCAATGTTAATAAAAATTACTTAAATTATTATGATACTCATTCAACTTATCGCAATGCTATTTGGATTATTTATATCTTCTTGCAATTGTGTGCGATCTCGGATCCTTGCACACATTAAACTATATTCTAAAACACCAATTCGAACATTCATTTCAGAAATTTCATTTTTCATTTTAGTAATCGTTTTTTTTATATTTATCAATGGAGCTATAAAAAATATTTATGATTAATGCATTTAATATATTATATAATATTATAATATTATTATATATAATATTAATATTATAAAATTAACCTCTTCTATACAAGTATTGACTATCAATTTGAATTGTATTATTTGATTTTAAATAAATATTTACTTATATTTTATATCATTCGCAGCATAAATCTCTTATTTAATTTACCTTTCTCAAAAGATTTATTTTTTATCTTAAAATCTGCAATGATCAACTGTCGTACCAGAGATTAAAAAAATACTTACTTCCATCTGTCATACTTGATCCTCGTTCATCCATTTCTTTCTTTACTTGTTCCAATTCTTCCGATAATTTATTAAAAATTCTAGTCCTTTCAGTTACACCTCCACTAACATCTCTATATTGTTCTTTGATTTTTGATAATTCATCTTGAAATATTTGATATTCTTTTAAAATAGGCTCAAGTTGTCTATTTAAATAGGATTCTCTTGTTTTTATTTTATCCAATGTATTAGATATATCAATATGTAGTTTATCTAATTGATTTTTTACTCCAGTTAAATTTGTTGCTATATTCATACGTAATTGTTTCATTTGGTCTATATGTGATCTCCAGTCTCTTGAATCTGAAATAAATTTATCTTTTTAAATCTGTTCTTTTATTTTTTATTAAATATTATATACCTGTTTTTACAGTTACTTTAAGTTGAGGTAATACTCTTTCCAATTCTAATTGCCACTCTTCTCTATTTGTCTTAGATTCTAAAATATCATCAGGTTTCTGACTTTCATTCTACAAAATATTACAAAAAGTTAAAATATAATTAATATGATATAAATATATCAATTGTCATATTTACAAAGTTTTGTCCATAAAGTTTTGTAATATCATCAACATGTAAGATATCCTCATCTTCATCATCATATTCAGCCATCATTTCCTCCTCTACTTTTTCTAAAATTAATTCTGCATCATCATCTTCTATATCTGGTTCATTAGTTGGTTCATCAGGTGATATTTCTAATCTAAAAATATTTATTTTTTTATGATATTTGATTATGCTTACAATATTTTTATTACATTTTTTTTCTTTTTTAAATTTAAAAAGTTTACTTTTTCCATTGAAATTTTTGTGCTTTTAATGCCCCATCTGCTAAATTATCTAAAACATAAATTGCATGTTCACCACTTCCTTGTTTAAGCTTATTAGGTGGAAATTCTATTGATACATCAGTATCTCTTAAATGATCCAATATTAAACCTATGGTAGCATTAGGGTCATCCGATTCTTGTGGAGCTTCAAAATTTCCACCTGCTTTTCTAATTAGCCACGCAGCTAAAGATGTAAATGTATAAAATTGTTCTCCTGGATTTGTTTGTGTTACAAAATAATTCCTATATTTTGAATCAATATTTTTTTAATAATTTATAACAAGATAAAATTGAAATACTTCTATATAATTATACTACCTATTTATAGCTTTTATTTTAAATTCTGATAAAAATTCAGTATCATAATGTAACAATTTTAATTTTTCTAATAAATCTTCCATTTTAATATATATAACATATGAAGCAGATGGAGAAGATGCATCTTCTATGATAATTTTCGGAGTGTCTCGAAACATTTCTGTAATTATAATTTTATATGTTAAAAATTATTTTTACAAATAACAAATAACAAATGTAAATAAAATTTGTTTATAAGAATTAATATATATACTTCTTATTTTATTCTATTTTTATATAGAAATTTATTTATTTGTATAAATAATTTATATTAGTAATTAGAAAATATACAATTTAATAATAATATTAAATAAATAACTCGTTTCTTTGCTCGTTCTTAAATATAATATGTTTACATTTTATCTATTTTTTTTTAGTATCGACTCAATAAAATAAACATGGATAACATATAATGTAGATTTAATATCTTCTTTTTTATTATGTTTTTTATTATGTTTATAGATAGAGATAGAGATTGTATTTAGAAGTATGTAATTAAAAATATAAAGTATTATTTTTTACATTTTTCTTATTTTATCGTTTTCATTGATTATACTGAATTTCTAAATTAATGTTTAAAAATTATAGAGGTCACTACTATGATTTTTTTTTAAATTAGTAAATCACTTTAATAACATGAAAGTTTTAAATCTATATTATATTTTATCTTCGGTATAAAGTACGAGTATGAATATTTATAATATAGAGAATTCCGTTATATTATCATCTATGACTAGGCGGTATTAGTTTGAAGAAGGCAATATTAGAAAAGTATTCTCAGTAGTTGGTAGTATCGTAAGTTATTCGTTTTGTCGATTTTGACAATTCAGTTTTCTCTTATGTTTATTGAACTTTGCACGTGGAAAGTATTTCAAGTAATTCTATACTTTAAAGAAAAGTATACATGAATCATCAGATTCGATCCTAATGTTATCTAAAGACTATTTACACTAATCAAGATCATTAGAATGGGTTTAATATCTGAGCCGTTGTTGTTCGTATTAGCTTTAATCGATACCGGTTCAGTACTTTTTCTTTTAGTGTATTTTGTATCCTTTTTATATTTCAAAAATTTTAAAAAAATTACTATATTTGTATTTTGTTATTCATATATAATTATAAAATTTTATTCTTGAAGTCTATATAGGATTTATTGAAAATATATATTTAGGGACTTTTTATCATATATGTTTTTATAGTATTATAATTAATGGCGCTGTATTCAATTTTAAAATTTTTTAAAATAATTTTTTTACTTTGTTAACAAAAATGTAATTAGATTCCTTATCTTAGAACTAATATATATGTAATATAGGTTATAACCTTATCAGATTTAGAATGTGATTATTTGAATGCTCAACAGTGTTGTTCAAAATTAAACACGGTAATTGTAAATTTGTTATAAATATTAATTAATAAAAAAATAATATAACTAATACTAAATAGTAATATTTTACAGTGGGTAGTACCAAAGCTTATAGCACATTTATTCTTAGAATGTTTATTATTAACACATGGACAATTAATATTGTTTTTGGTGAATTTACCTATGACATTATGGTTAGTTTATGAATACTCTGGAGTGCCCAGTGGTAATATGGGAGTTTATGATCCTACAGAAATCCATAACCGTGGACAATTAAAAAGGCATACAAGAGATTGTATGATTTATCTTGGATATTATCTAATTTTCTTTTTTATTTATCTTTATTGGTATGTATATATGTATATATATATTAAATTATTATTTAATCATTTAGTTTAACGAACAAAAGGTTAAGAAAATGTTCATTACATATTTTTCAGTATGATCATTGCATTGTTAAAAGGAGATCCTATCAATAGAAATGAAGATGGATTATTACATGTAAATTGATAGTAATGATAAAATTTAAACATCATTTATACATCTTTGTCTTTTATTATAATCATATTCGATTACTTATTTATTTTTATGTTGTAAACACCAAATGATTTTTGTTAACATATATAAAAATATTCTGTATTTCATTATTATTTAATCTTAACTTGTATTGCATCATTAATAATTAAGATTTTTAAAATATAAGACTTCCATAAGATTGAAAAGATTTTAGCATCAATTTAACCTTTTATTGCACCAAGATATCAATTATTAATTGATTTTAACATTATTTTAAGGAGAATGATGCAATGTATATATCTAATCAAAAATTATATTGTGAAATTCACAATATTTTTTAAATAAAAAATAAATTTTTTTAAATAAATAAATTTTTTTTTTATATTTAATTATTTGTATTAATATTTAATTAAATATGTTAATTATAACTCAATCATTAATAATAGTAAGAATATTAATAATAATTATATTTATATTTTAAATATAAATGCAAGAAACATTTAAGTTTTAATTGTTTAATATCATAATATCATAATTGATTAATTAATATTTAAAATAATATTGAATACGAAAAAAGATAAAAATATCCGAAATTTATTTTTTTTAATTAATAATTTAGATAGAATATTCAAATATCATTAAAATGTAATAAAATACTTAATGATCTGTCATTTATCTATCATTAGACTAAATTGAATCGATTTTATTAGTTGCAGTATAAAATTAAATCGATTTTATGAATTCAAAGCATTGATTAGTTTTTTTGTATGTTGAGAATATATTTATTTTAAAGTAAAACTAGAATTAGTGTCAAAATTTACTAAAAATTATTGATTTTAAATTGATTACTTTCAAATAAAATTGATAATATTTAAAAAAAAGGTCATAGTTATAATATATAATAATCAATTAAAAAACTATTTATAGATAATTATAAGATCAAAATAGCGTTAAAAAAAGCACAAAAATACTAGTGGTATTACTGAATATCATAGTTCGCTAAAATCAATTTGAGCGCGATAAGCGCACGTGTAATACGTTCTTTTATAATTTGTGAAACAGTTTGAGCGCCTCCTGGCGACGAGGGTAACGGGTGACGGATGACGGGTGACGGGTGGCGGTGCTCGGATTTGCTCGGAATATCTTCGGTACGGCGCGCGGAAGAATGTTCTTCTGGACCAAGTGAGTGCGCGAGTGCTCAGAAGTACGAAAACTTTTGCGGTGCATATCAATTGCAAGCTCTTTTTATCGTGGGACATATGTGTTAAACTGTTCTTTTAATTTTCATCGCAATACCAGACAGTGATTTGGCAATCCAATGATTTGTTTTTTCTTCAAAACGTTTAATTAACCGGGACTGACGTGTTCACCAAAAACTTTACGTATCTATTATCGGTATTTATAAGACGATATCTGTCAGAATTCTGCGACGACGGCGACGACGACGACATCGACGTTGAAATACGGTTGCATCTTTCATTACGGATGATCAAACAACAGTATCTGTCAAGGTAAGGTGGTTCATGAGGTGCGTCTAATGCATAAGAAAATCTCGATGAATCTTATATCGCCGTCACCGTCGTCACCGCTGCCACCGTCGTCACCGCTGCCACCGTCGTTACCGCTGCCATCGTCGTCGTCGCCGTCGTCATCGTCATCGTCATCGTCATCGTCATCGTTACCGTCGTCGTCGTCGTCGTCGTCGTCGTTATTATTATTGCTGGTGCCATTGCTGTCGTCAACGTCGTTATTGCCCTCATCGTTTTGTCTTTTATTACCGTTATCATCGACGTCGTTTTCGTTATAGCCATTGACATCATTGTCATTGTTACTGTGGCTATCAACGTCTTTGTGCTTGTTATTGTTGTCATTGATACAATCAGCCTGCATTGCTTGCTTCTTTATTAGTGCATTCGTGCTAGGAAATAATATTGTCTCTATATCAAACTACTCGCAGTATCCTTCAGGCAGGATGGCGGGTAATAAGACAGCAGGTAGTGTCGTGCAATTTAGACCTATTGAAGTGTCTCAACAATTACAAGAGGGAGAAAAATTCATCAAATGGGATGAGGTATGAGTTATATGTCAAATTATTATTAAAGCAGAATATTTTAGATGGTATTATTAAATTTTAAGTAACAAGCTATATTATTGTATGTGCATGATGATTAGTTTTATTCATATTTTTATGTAGGATTCTGGTATAGCAACTCCAGTAACATTGAGAGTCGATAAATTTGGATTTTACCTGCATTGGGTGGATCAACATAATGAAATGGAAATGTTGGATATTGCTATAATAAGAGATACTAGAACTGGAAAATATGCTAAAGTACCAAAGGTATTAAATTATTTTTTTTTGTTTTTTTCAATATATTATAATTGTATTTGAATTTTTCATTATAAAATTTTGATGAGTTTATTATTATTTATATTATAGAAAAGAATAAACATTCTCTTAGTTATATTAATATGTATTAATGTGTATTAGATATAAATATTTGGAAATGAAGATGTTCTTTTTTATAATTATATCTTTCTTTTGCGTGGTTGCTAATGACGCACAGCACCACCACATGATAATTATTGACAAATCTATAAATAGAATATTACCTACTTTATGTCCTCAATGTAGTTCATTTTTTTCAGTCACACCTATCTTTGTACACAATGGAAATATTCTTAGTTGTATAGGAAGCAGAGCAGTTCTTATCTGTTTCATTTTCCTATAAATCAATAATCATTTTGTAAAATAATATTGTAGTTTCACTGTATACTAGTAGCTTATTATAATATAAGTTATAGTTACTTCCATTATATGAATAAGTTAATTTTATATGAATAAATATTATTTGATATCTCTATATTAAAATCATATTTTGTCATCTTTTTTAAAATAGGAAATGTTTTTTCAGGATCCCAAATTGAGATATCTTGTAACAATGGGTTCTCAAGATTCTTTAGAAGAAAAAACAGTAACAATTTGTTATGGATCTGATTTTGTCAATATGAATTTTATTAACTTCTGTACTACACGTGCAGAAGTTGCAAAACATTGGACAGAAGAAATTTTTCAACTTGCATATAATCTATCCCTATTAAACATCAGTACAACTATGTTTTTGCAGAAAGCACATACCAAACTTACACTTGCAGCTGATAAATCAGGAAAAATACCTGTTAAGAAGTGAGTAAATTTGTATAAATTTAATTTATATCTATATATGAATATATGTAAATTAAACATGAATACATAAATAAATTTGTATATTATTATATTTTAGTATTATAAGAATGTTTACGCAAAACAAAGAAGATCGTAAACGAGTCGAAAAAGCTCTTGATATTTCTGGTTTTCCATCTGGAAAAGTAAGTTGTAACATTTGTGCGTTTGTAAACATGACATTCTTGTTATTATAAAAATTATTTTTTTTTTATTTTAGAATGACGTGATATCGTTACAAAAGTTTCAATTTGAAGATTTTTTCAACTTTTATAAATCTCTTACTCAACGATCGGATGTTGAAAAAGTTTTCGAACGCATCGTAGGCAATAATAAGCGTAGGCTAATGTCTGTAACTCAATTTGTTGACTTTTTGAATAAAACTCAAAGGGATCCGCGTTTAAACGAAATATTGTATCCTTATGCAAATGAGGCAAGAGCGAAGGATATTATAAGTCAATATGAACCAAATAAATATAATGCAAATCGGGGTCAGCTAAGTTTCGATGGATTTTTGAGATATTTGATGAGTGAGGATAACCCAATCGTGGCTTTATCGAAACTTGAATTATCAGATGACATGGACCAACCGCTTGCGCATTACTTTATAAATTCTAGTCACAATACATACTTAACAGGTATATTACTTTTATGATTTTCTATTTTTAATTGATTATACAATTTTTTATATTTTTAAATGTATATTTAGGACATCAACTTACTGGAAAAAGTTCCGTCGAAATATATCGTCAATGTCTGCTTGCTGGTTGTCGATGTGTGGAATTGGACTTTTGGAATGGAAAATTTGAAGAACCTGTCATTGTTCATGGGTATTTTTATTTTATAATAAAATAATTAATTATACTAAAAATTATGTATTCTGCCTGCTTCTTTAGAAATATTTTCTAGATATACATTTGTACCTGAAATATATGCACGGGATGTGATTGAAGCGATTGCTGAAAGTGCTTTTAAAACATCAGAATATCCTGTTATTCTTAGTTTTGAAAATCATTGCAATCCAAGACAACAAGCTAAGATAGCTCAATATTGTAGAGAATTATTTGGAGAAATGTTGTTGGACGCTCCTCTTGAATCTCATAAGGTATTTTTGATATGTTTATATTTATTATAACATTTTATTTTTAATCTCATTTTTTAAATATATTTTACTTAGTTGGAACCAGGACAAGAATTACCACCTCCGTCTTTATTAAAACGCAAGATTATAATTAAAAATAAAAAGAAACATCATCATCATCATAAAAAACACAAAAAAAAGCAACAGACACCGGTAACAGAATTTGAAGAGGAAGCGCGAGAAAATGAAGATAATGGAGTAACAAATCAAATTGCGGAGGGAGAAAATGGACCGCCGCCAGATATTGTTTCTCATGCTGAAGCAGTTGATAATAATGGTCAACAGATTGGAAATGGAGATATTTCACATCCTCCGATGTTACAACAAAGACAAAGCAGCAAGGATAGTACTCAGGATGATGAAGGTTAGCATTTAACAAAAAATTACATAATTCTGTATTAAAAATATATTTAGAGAAAAATTTATTATTTTTAGATGAAGAAGAAGAATCGACTACAGAAGAGGATGAATCGAATGTGGAGGATATTAAATTAAGAATGGTTGATAAAGTGCCTGCACCTGATAAAGTAGCACCTAATGCCAAAGAAACAGAAGCTGGAGCAGAAATTTCAGCTTTAGTTAATTATGTGCAACCTGTTCATTTTAACAGTTTTGAATCAGCTGAAAGTATGCATTAATATATCAAAACCAATTATTAAATTTATTTCTTCTGTTTATGATTTAAAAATTATTTGATTTTTATAGAAAAAAATCGAATGTATGAAATGTCATCATTTGATGAAAAACAAGCTACAACACTTTTAAAAGAAAGGCCATTAGAATTTGTAAATTATAACAAGCATCAATTATCAAGAGTATATCCAGCAGGTACACGTTTCGATTCTAGTAATTTCATGCCTCAAGTCTTTTGGAATGCAGGTTGTCAGCTGGTTGCATTAAATTATCAAACTCTTGGTATGTATTCAGAATTTGTTTTATATTAATTCTGAAATTTACTTAATATTCAATATTTTTGCATTAGATCTTGCGATGCAATTAAATTTGGGAATTTTTGAATATAATCAACGTTGTGGTTATCTCTTGAAACCAGAATTCATGAGACGAAAGGATCAACGATTAGATCCTTTTGCGGAATCGACAGTAGATGGTATTATAGCGGGAACGGTTCATATACACGTAATATCGGCTCAATTTTTAACAGACAAAAGAGTGGGTACTTATATAGAAGTAGATATGTATGGTTTACCAGCAGATACAGTGAGAAAAAAATTTCGTACAAAAATTGTTCCGAATAATGGAATCAATCCTGTTTACGATGAGGAACCTTTCATATTTAAAAAAGTGAGAATTCATGTTTTTACAGTTGATAGCACATATTTTATAATTTGTATCTATCTACACGTGGTAAAATTTTATGTATTTATTAGGTAGTTTTGCCTGAACTTGCTTCAATTAGAATTGCTGCATATGAAGAATCTGGACGTTTAATTGGTCATAGAGTGCTACCCGTAGTTGGATTATGTCCAGGTTACCGACATGTTGCTCTTAGAACAGAATGTGGTCAACCATTACCATTAGCAAATTTATTTTTACACGTAATTGTAAAAGATTATGTCCCAGATGGATTGAGTGAACTTGCTGAAGCTTTAGCAAATCCAATTAAATATCAAAGTGAAACAGAAAAAAGAGAAAAACAGTTGTCAGTTCTTACAGACGGTTCAGAAGATCCATCAGAGGAAATTAATGTAAGGTTTGAATCTTTAGAAATTTATTTATTACTAACTCATTAATTTACTAACAAATGGATACTAACATCTTCTAGGATAAACCCAAAGTTGGTGAAGGAGCAAGTTCTTCTAAACCAACAGTAAGTTCATTGGTTAAAAAATTTCGATCAATATAGATAAATAAATATATTTATATATATTTTTAAATATATTGTCCTAGGAGGAAACAGTCAAAACGAAAAGATTACAATCTGTGGGTGAATTACCACCACTTGTACCACCATCTACAAATATTCATGGTAGGCCATCTATTGCTGGGATAAATATGTCTGATACACAAGATAACGAGGAAGGAACTCCTACATCTACAGTTCAAGTTGTTGATGCTTCCACAAATAAAAGTTCAGTCAATATTAGTGGTATGTATTGATTATTTATTATGTATTACTTGGATTGTATAATTAGTTTCTTTATGTTATAGTGAGCGATGAAATAGTGGCCGAATCTTTAGAAAAATTAATGGAAAATAAACTTGTTCGAGAAAAGAAAATAGAGCTCGAGAAGAAGCTTGAATCATTGCGAAAAAAGCATGAAAAAGAAAAATTAAGGATGCAAACGCAGAAAGGATCCATCGATGGTGAAAAACATAAATCGAAATTTTATGTGAGCCATAAATTAGTGAAGCGATTGTCAAGTAGAAATATGTAAGTTTTATATATATATATATATATATATATATATATTATGTATATATATATTTATTATGTATATATTATGTATATATATAATTATTATAATATAACATAATATTATTCTTTATATAGATTTTCAAGTGAAGTAGGATTGAGTACGTTAGCTTTAGCAGAAACGTCAGAATGCACAGACATTGAAAACCGTGAAGGAAATGGTGGAACTCCAAAAGGATTACCCAGAAGTCAGAGTGAACGTTTATTAGCTGTATGTAAAGCTCATGTACAACAAGAACGAGAACTTCAGGAAAAGTACTATGAAAATTTATTTGCAACTTTGGAAAAAGTAATGAAAACTTCTCAGTCCAATCAATTAAAAACATTGAGAGTACTTTTAGAGCGAGAAACTGCCGATGTTATGAGAAAACTTCAAGCTACAAGACACGGAGAAGTATGTTTCTTATATTATTTCTATTTTAGAATATATTTTTAATGTATATGAATAATTATGAGTTATAATAAGAAATATTTATTTAATTATAGGTGAAACAATTAGCAAAAGTACATAAAGATAAAGCTGAATTAGATCGTATGAAGAGGGAGGTTGCAAAATCAACGGTTGAAAAAGGCGTAAATGAATGTACACGATTAACAAAAATTTACGAGAAAAAAAGAGCAGAACTCGAACGACAACATGAAGAAGTTCGACAGAGGTTAGAAGCAGAAAGAGCAAAGGTACGAATTTTATATTTATTTTAGAATTATGAATTTTTTTGTATAATATAGTAATTTTTTTAATATAATATGCAATGGATTTTTTTTTTATGTTTCAGGTTAAAGCTACTCTAATGGCAGAGTATAGTAGTCGATGTAGTAAATATGAGAGTGGAGAATTATCTTTGTCGCCATCCGGCGGAACTGGTATGCCGGAGTCACTTAGTGGAAATACATATTGACTGATATAGTTTATAATTTAATATTGATATCTCATGATAATATGATTTGGAGTAAAACAAATCCAAGGCAGTAAACTATTTCTGCCAAAAATGTGTATCCATCTGGAAAGTTGATAGTAATGGATTATGTGTTGCTTCTCCATAACAAAAAGGAGTCGCAGTGGCGGTATAATGATAAGTAATTCATAAAATCTACGCAGTTACCTGTGTGTTTTAACTAAAATAATTTTATTCACTATCAAAAATGTCTTTTTTGCAAGATGTGATGCAGCATTTATGAAGTGATGTATAATTTCGAGAAATAGAATGTCATCAAATATAATTATTATATATACAAAACATTTGATAAATGTTTTGTGTATATCGAATCTCTTTTGCTAAAAAAGACTTAAATGATCTGACAAGCAACATTTTAATCTGATGATTACAGATAAGTGCGTTCGAATATGTGAATTTTTTTCATATGAACCATTATGATATTTTCTATTTATTCAAAGTTCTTATTTCTTGAAAGATTAATAACATATGTTGGTCAAATACATATGTTTAATCGATTGATTCTCTCCGTATGCGGGAACACCATTTTGATCTCAACATGGAAAGTAACATTGAAACTATGCGTTTGAAAAGATAGAAAATGAGTTTTCCTCTTTCTTTCTACTTTGATTTGATGTTACTTACGCACAGTATTAAACGCACTCTTCTCATTACATTCGAGACCATCGCCGCCAATGTCGAGATTCTAAAAAATTCCGTTTTAAAAGTCAATGAAATTTTGGAAATTGAGAATAAAGAATATATAGGCGAGGTACACGATTCTAAATAAGAATAATGTTTCTAAGTGCTACTATTTAATCTTGTTATTATATGTATAAGATGTTATTTAATTAACAAGTCGATGCTAAATCGCGTTTCAGGATACTCGGGTTGTTTATAATATGAAAAAAATATGATTGCTATATCGGTCGAACTTTGCTGGACTCGAAATGTAACGACGAAGGAAGTACTCGTTAGCGAGGATAAAATTTTTTTGGCCTAGAATAAGGAATGCGGAAAGTTTATGATTCGAATGGGTGTATGCGTGATTTGATATATTTTTGACTGAAAGTACTCGTATAAAGACATTTTTTGAATAGTCCGTATTGTGAATGATAAATGATGACCGTATTGTATAAAGAAAGAGTATATAGAAAATCCAAAAAAAAAAAACTAAGAAGAAAAAACGGAAATTAAATATAAATATGAAATACGTTTCTAGCGTTTTTGTACCGCGCGATTTCATGCTGCGGCTATTTTGAGGCCGGAGCAAAACGATTGGGGCGAGCCTCTTTTAGGAAGACAATCAAAAATGTTACATCGTAACATTGTCCTTGTTGTTTCTAATTGTACGATATTTTAAGTAACTCGATATTACACATACATATTATATATATATATATATATATATGTATGTATGTATGTATATAT
Source organism: Apis cerana (assembly GCF_029169275.1). NCBI lineage: Eukaryota > Metazoa > Arthropoda > Insecta > Hymenoptera > Apidae > Apis > Apis cerana. The sequence goes on along the minus strand of NC_083855.1, from coordinate 11,319,943 downwards.
ATATATATATTCTTAATAGTTATTACAAATTTAGGTTTAAAAATCATACATTTGCGCATTGTAAATCTTTCTCGTGTGATCCATCCTATTAATTTATTTCGTAAACAATCGTTGAGATACGCCGGAAGTATCGAAAATCGCGAGCTTTTACAAAACGTATTTTATTGATGATTCGTGCTCATCACCGATATTATCATATTACGATATATCATATTACGATATGCAATATGTGTATATATACACATACGCACACAAATATACGTACATTACATTATAATACATGCATGTACGTAAGCAAAGCGTGGTCAATGCGAATAAAAAAAAAAAAAGGAGTACCTTTGCGATTATAATACTATTGTCATTTATGTTGTGCCGAGGGGTTACGAGCGGATCAATCCCTTCGATTTGGAGACTGAACTCGATCCTAAATCGTTGATAAACTATTGTTTATTGTTGATCATTTTTATCACCATTTTTATCGCTTTATTTATTTAACAAGGCGTCTTTTATATAACGATGTACGATTTTCTGTGTGTCTTATGAGAATATTATTGAGAATATTATTGAATAATATTGAGAACGTTCGCATAATTTGTTGGCATTTAGATTTATTTTATTTCAAACCAATTTTTACGAAATTAGATTAAACGTGTTGCATAGTTCTATTTTATTCATTCGTTTTACGTGATTTTATATGCACAGTTATTTCCAAAGATAATTTGGCACAATGTTTGTGAAATTTTTTTATTGTATTTGCAATTTGGATAAGTCGATGCAACCAACGATGTATGGATTGAGTATATATTGTTTTCTCAAGATATAGAATTTTCTGGTAATAGGTATGCGAGTGATTTTAATTAGTCGATTGAAAGAGAATATGCATGCGATTATGAAGATATACCAACGATAGCGAAAATTGCAAGATTGTTCTATATAAATATGGAGAGAATGCATCTTAAATCTCTCGAATTTCATAATAACCGGTTATTTAATTTATACACAAAATATTGCATTTTTGTTATCGTAGAATGAATATTTAAACTGTATGTTGCATATCTGGCTGAAAGGGATCAGTTTAGTATTAAATAGTTAAGCATGTCCATTTAACTCTAAACATTCATCCGAATGAAAACGATCGTACACGACAAGTTACCATTTCCTTAAGTTTATGATGATTTATCGTGATTGCATTTCTCGACAAGTTACCATCTTTCCTCATCTAGGAGGAGAAGGAAAAGAAAGATTGTATATTGCGGTGGACTCGATTGATGAGAACATTTAACTCGGGAGAGAAACAGTGATAATCTATTAAAAGATGAGATAATGTAAGTGTAAGCGAATATAATTTAATTAAGTAGCGGTAGCCATTGGACTACCTATAGCGTTCCGACACGAAAGAAATCAATAGTACATTATGCTAAGTCGTACAAGATTATCGGAAGTTTATATATATTAATATATATACACACACACATATATGTAATGTTCGTATATATACATTATACATGTGTCGATGTTTTTCCGATCGTTTAGTCGCAACGATGCACGTCTTTCGCATCGCTGATTCTTGCGATACCAAACGGGTTCAATAGGTGGGGGAAAAGGAGATGGGAAGGTGCACCTGGAGACTCTCGCGTTTCAATAGAAAGCATTCAATTCATTCGATAGTTTGTCAACAAAGATACAGAGATATCGTGGCGATGCGTGGACGTGAATTTCTTTAAACGCTTATATAGTCGATAGCGAAACGTTTTACGTATAATCGAATCGTGAAGTATCTGTTCCTCGATTACAAGCGTACCACGAGTCGTGCGAAATCATTTCGATTATTCGTACTTACAGTTTCGCCGCAAACATTCTGGTCTCGCGCTTACCGTTGATATTTTCTTAAGGCATGAGTTGATGTGCAAAAATTCTCCGAGATACAATATCGAGTCAGGTTCGACTCGCGCGATGCATTTCCTTCGAATATATATATATATTTTTTCTCCATACTATACAGATGTCGCGTAATTCGCTTGGGACGAACGTCTTTTCGTCCTCTTCCTATATTCCTGTAATATGCATAATGCGTACACACGTTCATGTCTTCGAAAAATCATCTGAATATATACGTTTGTAGCGTACGCGCATTCGAACATTATGTATATTACACACATAATATATAACTATAAGAAAGAACTAGGCTACGAGGACAAATATTATATTAATGTTGATATATTATGTGTTGTTGCTGTTGATGTTATTAATAAGTAGAATAGCGAAAAGGTGGCAGTACTAGTATAGTCGTTGTTCATAGATTTAATGCGACTAATTTTGTGTTACTCGTGTGCGATACGTTGTCGCGTAACCTACGTTAAAAAGAAATCGCGAAACTTGCTGAATTTTATCGAACGTCGTATAACGGCCACGATTGATCGAGTAATACTCTTTATCAAGATTTCGATTAAAAAAGACGCGACAACGGATACGGATCATACGTAGGTACACATTGCAAATGTAAATTGTAGGTAATATTGAAACGGCCTATCAAGGATCGTGGAGATTTGGCGTCGCTCACGTTCCTTTCGAAATCAATTTCCTCTCGAAAGGTAATCGATTTTTTTTCCCGCGAATTTCGCTGATACTGTCCAGGCGTCTCGCGCGAATAAACAAAATTTCTATCACGCCCAATCTTTTTCTACGATACCGTACAATTATTCGGCTTCCGCACAACAAAGATCTCTTGTAAAACAACGATTCTTCGTACCTGACTCGATTCTTCTATCGGTCTGATGTTTTCCCGTGGTGAATGGTTTATTCCAGAGAAATGCAAAGCGAGGCGCGAAATACAAGCAAGTACGAGAGAACGGGACGCTTTTTGATCGCGTTCAAATATCAATCTTTGAAAACAAGCCGTTCTTTTCAGATCGTCAAATTTGTCAATTCTTCGATGCTTCGAATGCTCTTCGATGTTCAATGTGATTTTTCATTCTATCGAGCTGATTCGTCCTTACAGTTTTCTCAATGGTTATTTTATCGTCCACACGATCTTTTTCTTGATTATCGAGTAAAGTGTTTCTATCGTCATACGCATAGATGATTAATCTTGCCAAACATTATTACATCTTGTCAGGATTATTCTTGCCTTCCATTTTAAAACGATTTAGAGCGTAGTTGGATGCGAGGACACGGAGCAACGCGATCATCACGGCATCGTAACGATTAGCTTTGTATGTTTGAAACAGTTGAGTTGACCGATATTTTACTCTCATTTACCGGTTATCCTTTGGAAAGCTATTCGAGCTAAATTTATTGTTCCCTTCGTATCGCGTAAGAAGCAGCGGTATCGATCGCCGCGGAATATTTACGGACGATTAATAACGCTCGATCCGTTTGCGGTGTGGAGGCATAACCGCGTTTTTCTTCCGCAAATTAGAACGACAGCTTGTGTGTCGCGCGCAGTTTGTTTTCCCTCGGGGTTGCTCTCCATGCCGCGGCACGGTCGATTCCTTTCGTCGAGCGTCACGCAACATACCGAGAAAATGAAGGGTTTCGGCCATTTGGTCGTCCACGAGTTATTTCCTCGCCTTTTCCTCGGTTATTGTTAATTGGCCGTGCGCACCTATTAACCGTAATTTACGAGTCGTTTTCACATTAGACCGGCCAGGGGAGGATTATTCGTCGTAACGTTCTCAAGATTTTATCCCGATACATATTTTAAGCTACTTTGCGCAGTCGCCGCGCGTCAATTGATTTAACGCGGCAATTTAATTTTCCACGAAAATTCGATTTTCCGCAATATTTCGTAACAACATACGGCATGGACACGAAGCAATCGCGCTCAAACCGTTATTTCGCTTTTAAAATTTTAAAAGATGAGCGTGGGATTGGATCGGATATGAATAAGTTGGCCCGATGTTTAGCGGATCGGTTTTCTATCTAGACTTTGAATCTCTTCACCTCGGAGCTCAATGTATTTCTTCATTATGAAAGTATTCGGTGTTCAATCGTAAATACAAAATCCATTAAACCGTGTCGATTCTGAGTTTCGACTCTGATTTACTCGTGCCTTGCCCTCGGCCATTCTTCGCCACGTATACGTATACATTTCCGTATCCGACGTTCCATGATATTCTCTTACGGCTGCTATCGCGTCTGAACGATCAGGTTCGAATTCTGCCATGCCCGTACAAGTATCACGCGTTATCTACTTAATTTCCATCTTTAATGGTACATGTAACATCCCGTAAAGATACATTTAACAGGCGTTTTTTAGGGAATTGGCACGCGAGGAAATCAGAAAACAGCCTTGAATCTGACTGCTCGAATCGGACGTGGCCAATCGTCGATTCACGAGTACGAATACGATCTCTGATCGATGGCTGGCTGTACGTGCATACGCGAAATATCCGTGCGTAGGTATTGATCCATGGAACGCGAGGTACAACGTGCGGTGTTGATTCGCATCGGTCGTGTTCCGTTGTCTTCGCTTCTTTGCGCAATTATCCGTGTTCTGTGTTCGTCTCTCACGGTGTATCGATGTATCCTCCCCCGCGATTTATTGATATCGTCATCGGGAGATTCGCTTGACGCGACTTCGTTCGTTGATCTTCCAAGCCAGTCCTCCGTTTTCGCCAATTGTTCACGCGTCGATCGACGACGTCGTCGGGGGGAGAGAGGAGGGGGAGGGGGAGGGTGAAAATTCGCGCAGATCTTCCGTAACGATAAGAATTTTTTAAGCCGTTTTTTACACACGTACGTATATACGTTTCAATATCTTTCTGTCGAGTCGCGCGCCATCATCGCCGCGAGTTTACCGATTCCCCCTTCGGACTGTTTTCCTATATTTCGGGATATTTTTCGATTTCGACGCATTTACATTGTTTCTCGCTTGAATAACAAGTCCATGTTCTAGATGTATATGCGATATACGAGTAACAACGTGGTAGGCAAGCTGCACGTTGAAACTTCGTGTGTGATCCGTGACAGTCAGTTTCGTGGGATGTGATATGGGGGAAAGCGAAGGGAAGAGTAATCGCGAAACGTACTAGTATCTCGAGTCGCTTCCATTTAGAGTTTCGGTACCGTTCTCCTCGAGAGAAACGAGTATAGGTATATACACGCGAATTTTGGCGAATCGCGGAAGCACAAAATGATGAAAGTTTCGTCGGGACTCGAGGAAACGTTAGTGTACCGAGACGCGTCGATGTCGACGGTTATCTCAACCGATTTATAAACTTGGGTGTATTTTTTAGAAAGAAGCATTAGTAAAAATTGTTACTCCCTCTATGGATATCGTAAGCACACAGTAAAAGAAGAAAAAAGAAAAAAAAAACAAAAATAATAAAAAAACCCACTTATACCCGTACGACGATACACACGCACACACACACACACACATACACGTACACACATATATATATGAGTTTTAACGATATTCTATAAATGGCTGTACCGTATTGTAAAATCAAAGATATAGCGTACAATAAATAAAATTTAGTGTTGTAGAAATGACGACATGATATTCTTTTTGTTTCATTATACAATTATTTTATTTTCCTTTTCAAATGTTTCCCTGCTTGTTCAATGGTAAATTTGCATGAGATTTATTGCAAAAGAAATGGAATTACACGAGAATTAGCATGTTTTACATGTTTTATTGATGATAATTGATATGGTAATATATTTATTCTATTCCATTTTTATGAGACGCGATATTCGTGTTGATTGAATTTTTCAACACACAGGCTTTCTTATATACGTTACAAAAATCTGATATCTGTCCAATATATTGTATTCTTGTTCACCGTTCTCGTTCTTGTTCAAAAACTGAATTTTCATGTTCACTACTTCCCGCGTTATTTCATCCTCAAACTCCTTTTTAAGAGGATTAGGAATCCGTGATATGAAGGGATTAATAGCAATTATATGACCTGTAATAATAATTTCAATCTTCAATATTCCTGTCTCATCGTTAATCTTGGATCGTTAGGTTGTTTTTTTTTTAAATTATATAAATATATATATATGTTATATATGAATTACTTTTCATGATTTCGGAATTCTTGAAAATGTAGCTCTTTTCTCTTTCGCTGCAATGCAGAATCTCGAAACCTGTGTTTTCCAGTATTTTTCTTAGATTTATCCGGCGATCTTTACATTCGTGGAAAACAGGTATGTAGCGTTCTGTATCCTTTGACAAGACCGATTCAAGTGTGATTAATTGAAAATCGATCTATTACCGACGACACGATCCATTATATTTTATATATTAAACGTATTACCTGCATATATGGTCTATATCGAGGATTCGCGTACAATTTTTTGTAGACGTCGAAACCATCGTTCCACGAAAGTAACATAAACAATCCTTTTCCTCCCGGTCGCAACAATTTGTAAATATTGTCGAATGCTTTCCTGATAAATTAGATCGTGCGAGACATCGTTAAATTTCATCGCTCGATAGAATTAAATAACGGGAAATTAAAGTAGAGGAAGATGAAAAGAGAGTAAGAATACCGGAAGTTTTGGCACCAGTGAAGGCAATAAAAGGACAATACGTTGTTAAATTGGTCGAATGTGTCTTTGGGCAAATCCATGGTCTCGATGTCCAGTAGTTGGAATGATAAGCGTTCGTCGTCCTGATACATCTTTTTCGCATATTCGATCATCGGTTTCGATATATCCATCCCTAACGAAACATATTAACGAATGATATTTCGATCTTTCGATCCTTCTTTTTTCAACTTCTCTTACCGACTAGATTAGCTTCTGGTGACAAGTTTGGTAAGATCAGTTCTTTGGTAACTATTCCAGGTCCGCAACCTATGTCCAAACACTTCCCTTTCATCTCGGACATCTCTTGCGCGAATTCCTCGATAATGTCGGCTGCGTCACGGTATTGTATCGTGCTGGCTTTCACGTATTCCTCGACCAAGAACATCTTGAAACTGTGTTTTTTATTTCGCTGCAGATATAAATTTTGTGAGATAATAATATGACTCCAAATTTCCAATAAACAACGATTCGCAACAACAACGATTTCTAAACAACAAATAATCTTTAATTTATGAATTTAATTTACGAATGATCAGGATATCTTTTTACGGAATTAATATCTATGGATGCGAAGAGATTCTAAATCGAGGAAGCGAATTTTGACGTATCAGAGAGAAAAATATAATTTTTTCAGCGCACGAGTCAAAATATGAATCGACTCGATGCACTATCGACTCTTCTACTGCTGACTTTTCAACCCGACTTTGGTATTTATATTCGGTGACTCGTACAAATAGCTTTCTTCATACTATTCCCACTTCTCAACTTTATTTTTTTCTTCTTCTCTTTTCCTCCACTCCCATCCGTTTTCTCTTTTCTTCCTTCTCTTGTTCTCGACTCTCTCTCCTCTTCCCCCCCTTCATCCGTACTTACCTCAATATCCGAATTCTTCGTCTGTTTTACAATCGAAAGACCGGGGCTAGAGCTCGCACAACAATGGTCACGTTTTAAAGTTCAACGACCTCTTTCACGACCACCTTTGGAATGTTTTTAGAAACATCGACGCATCCGTTTCCTTGTTTTGAACAACAGTATTTTACATCAACAGTATTTATCGCTCGATTTTACGCATATCTTTGACTTATTTCATGGATTCACACTTCTGTAACATCTAAAAATGTTTATCACTCGCGCGTTTTCTTGATATTTCTTCTTATCGAGAAAAAACGTTGAATTTTTATCATTTCGACGATAAAAATTGTGAAGCAAGGGCGGACACGTGTATAATATGGCGAAATTTGATAGGAAAGATTCGCGTCCCTTTCGTATTGGGCGAAATAAGCTGGTTCCAAGACGAAAGGGGAGAGTAGTCGTAGCCGGTTTTTCGTAGCCGTCTAAGCACGGTATCGTCCGATTTTTACCGAACACTCACGAATCTCTAAACAAGCTCGATCCGTGTACAGTTTAATGAGACACGTGGAATTGGATAGAATTTTTTATGGAAAAATTTCGAATAAATTTTTCAAGCTGAATCGATGTTTTGAATAATTTTCAAATAAAAAATTTCGAATTAACAATTTAGAAACTCTAGAAGGTTCGAAACTTTTAATAACGATCGATATTATTTCTATTTTAATAATTTCGATATAAATCACTTTTTCTATAACAATTAAAATGCAATTTTTAATTTCAATCATTTAGATTAGCATATGGAATTCATTTAAATTTAGACACTCGTTTAAAAAAAAATTCATTTGAATTGATTATTTTTATTAATTTTTTTTCATTCGATAAAAGGATCGTTCATTTTTGATAATCCATGCGTATGCATATTTAGTAAACGTATAGCGCACAGCATAGCGATATTTATTTTAAGATATATTGCAAAAAAAGAAAAAAAAAAGAAAGAGGAATTAAAATTACGAAAGAAATTAAAACATTGGCATCGTAAAGTGAATAAAAAAAAAAATAAACGAAAGTCTTAATATTTTATAAATCTCATTATATTTCTTTCAAAATCGAAATATAAATAGGAAATTTATCTAAAAAAATTAATAATAATCATTTAATAAATGTTAATGATTAATGATAAAAATCACTAATGTGTTTATATTAATGAATGTTTTGAATTTGTTTGTGCGCATGTGCGTACAAAAAAAAATAATGTTCTCAAATGACATATAGATTGGTAAGCAAAAAAATGTAAAATAATCATGTATCGTATTTCACCATCATTAAATTATACTTTAAAATTATATCGACGGATTATTAATATAGTATAGAAGATTTCGTAATATACTACTTGAATGGTAACGATTTCTCATTCTTATCTTTATAAAGAGCTTAAGATTAATAGGATCGAAGATAACGGACTTATATATTTCAGTTCGAATCAAATTTGTTCAAATTTGTGAACCGGGCAATATCCGTTCACACCTTATCGTGTACAAATATTTGTCCGATTGTCAGGTGACTGTAGCCACAATGCCATCATCTCCGACTCCCATTTTCTTTCTCCTGTCAAAAGCTCGATTAAGAAATTGAACCGTGGTTATTTTTTTCGTAGAGCAAACATTGTATTATTCGCTCGATTAAAAGCCACCCTCGTTGACGCTTTCCACCATGCGTGTTTCGCTACGTGTCGTCGTTATTTTTACAGTTCCATTCCCGCGCCCTTTCTCTCCACCGAGGTTAATAATTGATAAATTAAACTGGGAGCGAGTTTCTTCCAATCGATTACAGGGATTCGGGCTTATCTTCCGTTTGCCACTTATTTGCACTCTCGGCCGCTCTCCACCTATTTGCATACGCTTGGACCCTAAACATAACTCGGACCCTCTCGAGATGTTGGACTAGGTTTCCTCGTTAGAGCAACATTGTCGCGCTAAATAATTTTCCTAAATAACGAGTTTCTGCGAGTTTCTTTCTTTTACTCTTTCGAGAAGTTAACGCGTGCAACGTGTCGTATCTCTCTCTCTCTCCCTCTCCTTTATTTTGAAGCCGATAGAAGGATAGTTGCGTTGTGCGAAGGAAGGGGAGCAATTGCGGAATCGTCTCGATTTCGTTCGCGAGTTTTATTCCTCTTGATAGATTATCGGGTTAAGAAGAAAAGAATGGAAAATGAAGACGCAGTATAAATAACGGCGCAGTATTGCAGGATAGGATGCGCAAGAGGCTCGGGGGCAGTAGGACGAGGCGGATCGAGGTGGAAAAGGAAGATGGATGCGAAACCCGCGAGGCAATGATAGATAGAGACCACCTCTTGCTCGCGACCTCTTTCACCTTTTCTTTCAAAGTGTTCTATCAGCACCGTACTACCACTACTACTATTACTACTACTATCACTACTACTACTACTACCACTGCCAGTATTACCGCTACTCTCTTACGTAAGATTCGAGGATTTTCTCATCTTCCGCGAAAGGAACGTTTTTCCTTTCGGAGAGCGGATAGAGGGGAAAAACGAAAAAGGAAAAGAAGGGAGGAACGCTTGCTCCTTTTTCCCCCCATCCTTCTTTCCCCGTGGCCGTCTCTTTGCCTAAATCCTCGTCTGAGTTCGCGTGTATCGAATGAAAGAGGCGGAGGAGAGAGAACGAACGGCTTTGATAAATGACTGACGCGGAAAAAAATCCGTGTCGATACGTCTTGCTCGAGAAGATGCGAGTTGGTGGATAAGGGAGAAAGGAAGAAGGAGAGGATAAATCGGGAGTGGAAGGGGATGGTTGGAGAGATGGTAAAGCGATTTTCGATTCGATTTCTTCGATTTTCGAGTCGACCTCGCGCATTATCGTAAACGTTTTTTTTAAGAGGGAATGAGAGAGAAAAAAGGATTCTCTTTCTAAACGATTTCTCGAATAATCGTCGTGAATGTCGTGGACGATTGTCCATGGATCGATTGGCCCTCTCGCGGATGCGTGCTTTATCGGAAAACACTGAGTGAGATATATGGACAGATTATACGAGATGGCGTTTCAGAGTCGAACAGGCCGCTATTCTCCGCTCCGTCAATTATGCTAATTTCGATTGCCGCGAGATTAATGGAAGAAGGCGGCGTCCCTTTCTGGTTTATACTTGGTTTCTCCAAGCCTCCACGTCGGAGACCCGACGTTCCTTCCGCATTCGGTCGACCGTGTATAACGCACCAGACTTGGCGTAATTATTGCCGGTTCAACAACGCACACTTTTGACTATCGATGCCCGCGAATCCATGCCTCCCGTTCCTGCTAATTTTACGAGCCATCCACTCATCCATCCATCCACTCGTCTATTCATCCACACACACGCACACACACACTCATCCACCCACCAAGACGAATCCACCAGAATCGTAGACGAGGAGGGAGAAGGGGACGACGATGAATATTTTCGATCGCGCGCGCGTTGCACGCGTTATACGCGCTGCATTTAGATTGTACGCGGGTCAAGTAGGAGGAAAGAGACGGGACAGGAAAAGGAGAAAAGGAAAAGAGAGAAAAGAATCAGATTGACGACATCCGCATTAATAATACATGATACGTTCGATACCTACGTGCGACTCTTGCCCTTCCGCGACTTCTCCACACTTACATTCGCGTTGACACGGGTGACCCCTCTTTTTCTCTTCTTTTCTGACTTTGCTATTGTTCGATGGCGCATTGTCGGCGACCAAGATCTCTCGATTCTTCGTGGACACCTCCTCTTCGAAATTTCACCTCGACTCGATCGACCTATCTCTTCAGCCTCGAAAGAGAAAGAAAAAGGAATCTCGAGCGAGATAGGACGATCGTCGAGAGAGAGAGGATCTTTTTTCTTTTTCATTTTACGAATGGAAGAACAACGACGACGACGACGATACCGTTCGATATCGAATTTTCAAGCGGAGAAACGAAAAAAAGGGGTTGGGTTTCGGTTAAAAGGGATCGGAGGGAGGGAAAGCATCCCTCGATCGTGCGCGCGAAAATATTAAGGGACAAATGGCGCGCCCGTTCTATGCACGCTTCCTCCTCTCCTTCGAAGAAAGTATGAAAATCCATACAGTCGCTCGGAGAAAATATCCGTCATTTAAAATGGATGGATTTAGGTGGATATAAAAGTGAGGGGTGGAAGAAACCGGTGGCTGTGCGAGGGAGGCCCTCAGGAGGGCGGGAGGTGGGGGGGTGAGGTTGGAGGCGACTACTGTGAAAGTCGGTAGCGTCGGTGGAGGTGGAGGTGGAGACGGAGATGGTGGCGGTGGCAGCGGTGATGGTAGTGGTTGCCGGTGGTGTTGGAGATTTAAGGGAGACATTTTAAATGGATGGTTCTCTCGCAGAACCCGTCTGCCCCTGGTATTATCCAATACCGTGCCTCGTCTCGCGGCCCCGTGTCGCTTCGCTCGGAATTCGCGAGCGTCCGAACGGAGGAATTGCGAGAAAGAATTATGTCCCCGCGTTATTTCTGTCGTCGCCTCGATCCCCGCGTCTTTATATTCGCGAATTTTCGCTCGCGCGAAAACGAGAAAGGAAAGAAAGAAAGAAGGAAGGAAAGAAAGAAAGAAAGAAAGAAAAAGAAGGAAAAAGTGATCTTCTTTTCGCCGCCAGTTTTTCTATCCACGAAAAGTTTCTCGATCTTCGAAGAAAGTTTCTGAAATGGAAACTCGCGGCGTTGAATCGCGAGAAGTATGTGTCCGATCGACGTAAGATTACCTTCTTGGTTCGTAACGATCGTATCCGCTGTTCGGAATAAAAATACCTATGCCCGTTTCTCTGTGCCTTTAAAGACGGCGCGGCTTGTACACGTTGCCGTACACAGCTTTGTATTTCGTACGAAGATAGTGTTACATCTCTTTAAGAAGACTCTGTTTCAGGATCGATAGAGAACGCAATCGCATTCAACACTTCCGACATCTTTCGGCCTACCTATTTTCGCGTTGAAAAAAAATCGATCCGTGAAATTTTCCTTCAATCACATCTCTTTCTCCTTCTATTGGAGAAGATTTTATCATTATCTCGAGGATCTCTCGAAATAGATTTTCACGGGGAACACGGCCGACTCGTTGTAATCTCTGAGCTCTACGTCTCGATATTAATGGCCACCGTTTCTCCGGCAATCGTGTCGGATCACGGATACCACCACGGTTAAACCCCATTGTATCGCGATTACCCATCCACCCTTCTTCTCGTCCGAATTATACCGCGGCGATACTACTTGGATACTTGGCCGCTTCGCCCGTTCAACGATACGCGAATCGAGCACGTATATGCGCGTATTCGTATCACGAATCCTCCCTTCTCCTTTCCCTCCTTCCGCTCCGCGAGGAGGCAGGCGAAATCAGCGAAAGAACGTTTTCCACTTTCCTGTGGAAGTAGGAAAACGGAGGTCGTCCAATGAAACCGAGGCCCTTGTCTCGCGACCAATCGTCGAGTTTCCACCATTGGAATGCGACTGTGAACAGGTGTGGCTGTGAAAGGGAGCCGCGGGAGTAATGGAAGAGAGAGGGAAGAGACGGTGTGGAAAGAGAAGAAGCTGGGTTCCCCCCTTTGGCGAGGGGGTGGATATAAAGCGCGCGGAGATGAGCAGGCGAAACCGGGAGCAGTCCTGCGCGATCGGGAGTTTCCCGAATTCGTTTCACGGACCGGAAGTCGGGATCGTATTTGCGCTTTCCATTGGGTTTCCGAGTGTCGTTGGGGCCAATGGCACGACGAATGCCGACTGTCGGTGCCGCGATGCGGATTCTAGAGGGGTTGGTTACGCCCCACGCTCTACCTATACATCGAATGAAACGGCTAGATAGAGGAACGGAGGAACGGAGAAAGCGGGAGAGAGTGTGCCGCTTCCGACGAGCCGACAGAGAGAGAGAGAGGGAGAAAGGAACGGGCGAGATTTCCCTCTTCCCGCCGACCTCCATCCCTCTTCCATTCCCTCTTCCATTCCCGTTTCACTATCTCCGTATTTGCGAGGGAAAGAGGGAGTTTCTCCCTCTCGGAGTCTTTGTCCGTGTGCTTGCACGTGGATGTATACGGACGTCTGTGCGCCGTGAAGAGGTCGAGAGAGGAGAGAACCGGGGAGGAGGAAAACGAAGACAGGCGGGGGAGGGGCGGGCGCGGAGGAGGAGGCGGGGAGGGGAGGGGAGGGAGGGAAATGGCGATGTGGACGAAGACGAGGACCAGGACGAGGAGAGGGCGAGGGCCGCCTTGCTTCGATCCGAGAAAGAGACACGGATAGAGAGTCGGAGTGAGTCCTGGCTTCGATCCCACAAGGAGGTAGACACTCGGTAGCACTTAAACTCTCCTCCTCCTCCGCCCGCTCGCCTCACCGCTCTTTTCCCTCCGCCGTGCAATCTGCCTTCCACTACTACCCTCTCTACTACTTTATCCGCACCATCCCTCTTCGTCGCGGCTGCTATCTCCTCCTCGCCCCTCGCTCCTCGCTCCGCTCTTCTCTCTCTCTCTTTCTCTCTTCTTCTCCTTTTTCTTTCCATTCCGTTTCTTCCTCCTCCTCCTCCTCCTCTTCTTCTTCCTCTTTTTCTCACTTTTTTTCACTTTCGAAGGAATTTGAACGTTGAAACGCGTTAGAAGGGTGATCGGAGCAAACTGGAATTTTGGGCAAAGTCCGATTAATCGACGAATCGAATACGTATTTGCGAGGCGAAAGCGTCGATTCGCGCACGTGGTGCGTGGAAAATACGTAAATTGAATACGGGGATTTTTAGAAGCGGTGGGAATAGGAGGAGATTAAAGCGCGTTCGTTACGGTTAATCGCGTGGGCCGTTTATTTTTATAAGTCAAGGTTACCGTAACACCTGTACGCGTCTCGTACGGCCACGGGAATCGAGAGGAGTTCGGGGGTTGACATTTTACTCCTATAACCGGAGGGCTCGTACGGCGCGTCGTTAAAAACGAGCTAATTGGTTTCATCAAAGCGCTCTTCGTGTCGCCGTGGCGGGGAAACGGGCGGCGCGCCGGTTTGAGTGCCGGTTGATTTTTCGCCCCGTATACCGGTAATCTTCGTTGAAACGTCTTTATAAAATCGCAGCGCGGGCCGCGGAACGCCGGGCAAAAGTGTCCGGGGCTCGGCCCCGCCTCTGCCAAAGCGTCAAACGTCCTTTCATTCTTTCGCGCTATTTACCCGCATATTCCGTAAAGCCAATTCAGTTTAATCGAATTTCAAATTACGCGGTTCCCGCCGCTATTTTTCTTCCGAAGCCCGGGACACCAAGTTCGGAGCGCATTTTCCCGCACCCATCCCCCTTTTTCTTCGCTCGTCTATCGAGACCGATCCCCTCCTCGTTTTTCCCCTTTTTTTCGCTCTTTCTTCTCTTCCCTCCTTTTTTCCTTTAATCTTTCTCGCCTCGACGTTCTTCCAACTAACGATGGAGAAAGAACCGAGGGCGCGAGGGCAAGCGTGGGTTAAAACCCTTTAGTCTAGACCGCAGGATCGGTCGGTTGGCTGTCGGTTGGGGAGTTTTCCGTTCGGCACCACTTAACGGCAAAGCCGGAGAAAAGAACTTGTCACCCTTTCCCCCTCCCCCTTGAGCTTTCCACGAGAAGCAGCTTGGTCTTATCGAGCTATCAGAGGTAAAAAAAGAAAAGGAAAACAGGGGGGGGGGGGAAGAAAAAAAGAATGCGGCTTCGCTTCGAAAAACAGAAATCCGTCCTTTGATTTTCGCGACAAAGTTGGTTCGTCGTTCGGGGGAAAGGGTATCGGATCGAATTGTAATTAAAAAACGGAGAAACGAAAGAAAGGAGAGAAATGGATGATAATAGATGGACCGGTGGATCAGTTTGCCACGGTAGCGTCGCGGCGGAACTCGTCTCGAGGGAGGGGGAGGGACGGCGGAAAAGACGGAGAAGCGGAATAAGAGGAATAAAAGGAAGGGGATCTTGAAAGTGGTCTCTCCCTCCTCTTCCCCTTAGCTGGCAATGACAGATACAAATAAACGATCCAGCGGTTTCGCGCAAGCGCGTTTCCAGAATCTAGCTTCTACCGTTCTCTCCACCACCACCATCACCACCACTACCGCGTTCTCACCGCCACTACTACAGACGTCGCTACCACTCCCCCCCCTTCCGTTCTGCCACCCTGGCGGAAGCGGAGGTAGGCAACGGGTACCCCGACACATCCACCACCACCTTGGGTGGAGCCTCGTAACTGACGTCATCAGACGTACAGACAAACGGCACAGACGTAGAAACCAATGCGCGAAAGGCCAGGTGGCTTACGTCTGCGTACAAATAACCGTGTACTTGGGCCACCCCTGGAGCGGACCCGGCTGGAGAACCGCCCCTATACCGGAGGACGACGATTCTCCTCGTTTCCTAGGCGCCCCGGCCCCGACTTTGGTCCCGCCTGACTGCCTTCGCTGCCATTGCTTGCCATTTCCGTTTCCGAAATGCGAACCTCGATGGAGCCTCGACCCTCGAGGATTCAAGGGGTCGAGGATCCATCGAGAGCTGCTTACGGATTCGGCGGTGTCGATGCCTTCAAGCGATCGGGGGAGGGGTACCAAACCTCCTTTCTCGCTCTTCCTTTTACAAAAGCGAGGCTCAAACCCGCCGATTATTCGTCCCGTTTAATCTCCGCTCCCGCTCATCGACTCCATTTACCGTCCCCGATATTATTACACTCGACCAGATTTCTAGTTTCGTTCTCCCTTCGCTCGAACAGGCGAGATACGTTTACGATTCCATCTCGTCCTCTCTTCTTCTCTTCTTTGCGAACTCGTTTTTCGAATTCTGGCAACCTGCAGGGGGATTGAAAGACAATATCTCAAGGTCGTACAACGGCATGAATTCTTTTGAACCCGGTTCTTCTCCCGGTATCCGGTATCCTCCAACTCTTCGAGTTGCTCGAGTTTCTCGATACTACTCGGAAGCAGAGCTGGTAGCACCGATAGCAGGAACACGCGAGTCGTAGTAGTCGTTGGGGAAGTTGTATCGAGACCTAGTGGCAGAACCGCAGCGGAGTGGACGACTAGAGGCAGAGGCGGCGGACGAAGAGGAGAAGGAGGACGAGGAGGTGGAGGAGGAGGAGGAGGAGGAGGAAGAGGAAGGAGGTGGAGGAGCGAGACTGAGGGTAAGAGCGCGAGGGAGGTACGATCGGTAGGTAACACCGTGGCGATGCTTGCGGGGAGAGAGAGAATAGAGGGAATACAGCAGATAGAGGTAGCTTGGAGTCGAGTGCCCGGGGCTGAATCGACCCGGCTACATACAGCACACCCCAAGCCAGTCCCTCTCTTACTCGTGCATTCGCTCGCTCACTCCCCTATCCCACGTTCTTCCTCTACCGTCTCTTCGACTCACCCTCTTGCCCACCTGCCGCCTCCCACCCCTTTCCACTCATTCCCTTTCTAACCGTCGTCTCTTCTCTTCGCTGCTCCTGTCTTCTCCTCTCTTCTCCTAAATCCTAGTTTGTGTCCAATTTCGTTCCCTTTCCGAGAATTTTCGGATGGGTTTCGGAGTCCATCTCTCCCTCTCTTCCGTTTCGTTTATCCATTTATTATTCGTTGCACTTTTTTCCTATTCTCTATCCATTTATCTTTGGTCGGATTCGGCAGGTCGGACTCGATCGTTTTCGCTCTCGAATCCGGGGGCCAGCCAGGCCGGGCGAAAGCTCGAGAGAGGAAGGCAAATTGATCGTAAAGGGAGGCCGATGGAAGAAAGAGGCAGCAAAACAAACGGCAGCGTTATCCTCGGATCTATCGTTCGAGGGCACTCGGAGATTCGTCCTCCCGTCGATTAGGCGCATATCCGATCTGGAAAATTCGCTTAGATCGACGGATAAGAGTGGAGTAGGATCCTCCGGCGGGTCGAGGCTTCGCTACTCGAGACACGTCGGAGAGAGAGTCGTCTTCGGGGGGACCAATCGACTGCCTATTTACCCGCCAAACAGAGCGCGGCAAACGGGTTCCTCTTTCAAATTCACCCTTTTGAAACGGCGTTCTCCTGACGCCTCGCGCCTCGAGTATTCGCCAGACAAAACGGTCTCATTCCCATCTCAATCTATATTCGCACGTCCAACACACTCGAGATTATGAATGCGTGGGGTTAATGAAACCGGGGAAGGCGTCTGCCTTTGCACCACCAACCGCCGCCACCCCCCACTCGCCTCCTTCTCATATATACTCGTATATATATATATATATGTATATACATATATATATATATACATATATATATACATATACATATATATACACATCTTTCGCCACCCCCACGCATCGTGGTCTCGCGCTTCTGCACTCTTCTCGCGGTCTTCTTCCTCTTCATTCTTCGACGGCTTCGTCATTTTCCCTCCCCTTTCCATGTTTCGTCGAGAGCACCTCGTCGGCGCTCGCCTCTGCCCGCGGTTCCACTACCGTTTTCCGGGGAGTAAACAAAGTCGACGCGGGCGCGAACTCGGTCTACTTCGCTTTATTTTTTCAAAAGAACGTGTGCGCGCGTGAAAGAACCAGCGCATACAGGGGTAAATGTGGCCAGACTACCAGCTTCTACTTCTACGTATCTTCTTTCTCTTCGTTCTTCATACCCTTGAATCGATTCCCGGAGGTAAATGTTTTATCTCTTGGTTGCTACTTAACACTCCCGTTTTCTTATCTTCGAATTCTTTTTTTTCTCTTTTTCCCTCCTCCGTTGAGAGAATACGAGTTAGTTACGATTAAACGAGGAATTGATCTCGAACGAGTGAAAAAGTTCGATACGCGTTTTACACGTACAACACGTTTTTTCAGGTTTCTACTCTTCTTCTATGCGAAATACGCGAGCGATGGAAGCGAGCTTTATACGCGACGAGAGACATTGTTGATCGGTTTTTCGTGAACAACCTTGTCGACGCGATGTCGACGTGGTGCACAGCCGGAATTCTGTTTAATTTACTGTCTCCTAAAGTTTTAGTAATTTCGCGTGCACGTTTCCCCGCGCCGTTCACCAGTTTTGCTACCGGCCGAGCAACTCTCTCGCTTCGCGTTTCGTTCGACGCGTCATCAGATGGCGCTACGTGAGCGACCTCGGCCGACCGATTTTCAAACGCGCGATCTGCGAATTATTTGTTGCGCATTAGTCAACATTCAAATAGTCGAATATATTTCGCGGTCCTGCGAGCGTCGAGCGTCGTTTCTTCGCGTAAGATCGAATAGTGTTTGTGATTCTTTCTGTGTCGTTTATCGTCCGTAATGTCCCCATTTATCGCGAGTGTCGTTCTCTATTACGTGGAAATGGATTTATCGCGTTTTCCTTGTCTAATTACCAGTAACCGCGATAGGTTATTATTAACCGACGCCGGTCACGACCGCCATGTTGATGTCCTTTTCGACATGCGTCTTGTACGAAAGTGTATAAATTCGACGGTTGTTAACCTTGAAATTGTAGTCGAAAGTAACGTACGATAAGTGAATACCGAGAGAGGCGAAACTCGGTACCGCTTTTAAGCGTTGATTAATAATCACGAGTGTCAGTGAATCTCGTCCGGATAAGGGATCGAAGCATGGAAGCGAGCGTCTCGGGGAAGGAGCCATCGAAGGTGGACATCGAACGAATGAAAAGAACGGAGAACAAGGTAAGGTTATAAAGATTTTTATTTCGGGATGTTATCCATGAAGTAATGGTAGCAGTAAACCACGGAAGCCCGAGGATAGGCCATCGATAGTGGCGAACCTCTTCGCGTTAGACGCCTCTTATACTCCACTATAGCGGAGGATGGAGGTCTCGCATTACGTTGACGTACAGGTACTCGCGGCGCGGCGTTCCTTTGCACGCATTCTCTTCCGGGAGGATACATTTTCGCGGTTTCACCCCATCGACGAGAAGCAACAACCTTCCTTCGTTCTACGTTGTATTTCTAATAAAATGAAACGATATTTCGATTTTATCTTTCCTTTCTTCGGGATTATTTTTTTATTTATGCTCTCGTCGATACGCGACAGGCGTTGCAACGAACGAGTATAGTTCGCGTACTTTTTGATATATCGTAGATAGAGGGCGCGCGAGTTTCCTCATTAAAACGAACGTTAAGGTTTAATCTCTTCTTTTGCCACGCTATACGGAAACATATCGTATTTATATTCGTATTCATAAACGTATCTTGCGTTTTCTAAGTATATAAACGAGCTACATCGTGTTTCCGATCGAATCTTCTATAAATCAAAACTGTGTATCGTTTTCATTCGCGAACGCAATCCGTAAGCAATCGATAACGGAGAAAGGTGGCGTACGAATGGAAAAATAACGAGCATCGAGTGTTTTGGTTCGATTAGACGGAATCGATCTTTATCGGTGGCTTGTCGCTCGTCTTCGAAGGGGCCCCGTGGCTATGCAAATACCGGGGGTGGAAAAAAAATTACGGCAAAGTGCTAAACGATCGCGAACAGACGAGTCTG
Organism: Apis cerana; assembly: GCF_029169275.1. Taxonomy (NCBI): domain Eukaryota; kingdom Metazoa; phylum Arthropoda; class Insecta; order Hymenoptera; family Apidae; genus Apis; species Apis cerana. The sequence goes on along the minus strand of NC_083855.1, from coordinate 11,300,136 downwards.
TGGGTCGAGAGCTTGTATTTTTACGCGTGTTGGTGTGCGGGAATAGGGCGATCGGGGGGATGTTGGAGGGGCGAGGATCGGGAAAGAGAAAACGGCACGGGGCCACCTTATGTCGAGTGGGTGACTTGGAATGACAGAGGGTGCGGGATTTTCAGGTCGGTATGCAAATAAGCCACTCCCGGATGTCTCGGGGGTTCGATTCGGTTTAAAGTTATTGCTCGTGTCGAGTGGAATCATCGTCCTCGTCGAATCGTTGCCAGCGGCGAGTCACCTTTCGATTCTCTCTCCTCGCGTTTGCTTCCGGTTCGCTTGCTTCGTCTCGAGTGTTCGTCTCATCGTTTTTTCTCTCCTCTCTGTCGAGCCGTCCTTCCTACGCGAACGATCGCGAGGACAAGGCGTTAATTACAAGATAAATGAATCACGCGACAGGTTAGAAATCATGCAGAGAGATAAGAAGAGAAGGAAGAAAAATAGGCGCGAGGAAGGTAACGTCGAGGTTGAATGGCGATCGAGGTGCAGCGGGATGGAAAAGATTGGAGAATGGGGCGAGGCTGTCTCGAGGATGATTTTTTTAACATTTTTTTAATCGTCCATCGGTGATTACGTGCCTCGAATGGTTCGTTAACGACAGGAATGGAATCTAGATATACCTGGTATGTACAATATATTTATATATATATTTAAGAAATCGAAGAGAATCTCGACTGGGTTAGATTTCAATTATTGCGGTGACAATCGTTGTAACTGTTATCGGTGTGCTCCCAAAGGGGATCGAAGTTGCAGAAGGAAGGACACGCGATATCGGTGATTAGCGTGTCTCGTAGACGGTTAATTCCTGAGAGCGCCCTCCGCGATGTAAATGAATATTGATTACCCGCCGACTAAGGAGGTTCGTGCGTTGAAAAGAATCGTATCTCGGGACCACAAGCGAGCTACTCTAAATGGGAAATCAAACGGAACGATCCCCGGCTTCGCCGTTGTCCCTCGGTCTAATGAATAAAAATTATAATTACGTTTCTCTCGTCCTTGTCCTCTACGGGGAAAAAAGAAGTTAATCAATCACGAGTGTAAGAACGAGGGGGTTGATGCCAGTTTTGTCTTTCCTCGAGTGGAGCCCCCCCTCCCCTGTTCAAGCGAACGAACGAAACCTCTTTTTACTCTTTCCTCCATCGGATAGATTTCATCGATTAGATTCTTGCAAAGCCAAAATCTTAAGAATTTTAAACGTTCTCATTTTTTTTTCACATGCTATGGATTATTATTATCATTATTATTATTATTATTATTACTATTATTATTACTATTTCTTGGGTAAAATTTCTTGGGACAGTTGAGGGGGGAGGGAGGGGATGTATCGAAAGGGTGGATGGCACGTTGTCAAATATCGTGAGCTCGGTGGAGAAGCGTGGAATATGCAAAGAACCGCGTTACACGCATCGCTCACCGCGCATCAAACGTTTATCGCGTGAAACCATAAGAGAGCAGTTGGCGCGGATGATTCATGATGGTCGGAGCGGCGGATGAACGGGGAGAGAAAAAGAGAGGTGACAGGGGGTGAAACGGAGAAATGCAGAGGCGGGATGGCAGGATGGAGGGGGGGGGGGGGGGATGTGATAGAAGAAAGAGGCTGCCGACTGTATATACCTACATCATGCAAATGGTTCCAATCATAAGCGAAGTCTATAATCGATCTATAAATCTGCTTACGGGGAAGAAAGGTTCCGGGAAGAGGGGCACGTCACCGGCGGGGGTGGTTCCACACTACCACCGCTACCTTTCTCGACAACATCGGAAGCATCTACTAACGTCGGGCCACACACCACCATAGACAAATGTATCTTGTTAGCATACCATTTGTATGCATGGGCTTTTGTGCGTTCCTCTCTCTCTCTCTCTCTCTCTCCCTCTCTCCTCTCCCTCTCTCTCTGCTCTACCCTCAGCGTTCACTCAGCTCGGTTACGTCCCTTACGTACGGACATTTAGCGCCTAACTTCTTCGGCAAATCGAATGGAAATCGTTTTTTCGCTCGCCTGATACTTAATCGATGTATCCTTCCCTCCCCCCGCTTCGGGCGTGGTTCCTACTATAATACCACATGGCGGGTATGTCGCGTAAAGAAATAGCAGAGGATCGAATTGATCGGTCGAACACGAAACTCTTTCCTCCGTCGAGTTCGATAAACTCGAATCGAGTCGGGGATGCGACAACGATTCGAGGATCGGCGGCCGGTCTTATTCCGTTCGGCAACCGTCCAAAAGACGTCTTAAAGACGGCCGATAATTACGGGAAGCTCGCGGGGGATGCTTGTTTCTTGAATATCAAAGCGCTCGACAAAATAATCAGCGAACCAAAGTGGAGGCGAGCGGTCGGTCGAAGGGTTCGCTGGCGCGCGCGCGCAAAAGCTCGACGATATTCTTTGCATCATTATCGCGATTTAATTATGTCGAGTTCCTTTGACTCTCTTAATTTAACCGTCGCTCGCTCTCCATCCCACCCACCGCGTCAGATTCCGCCTGTAAATATTTTTTAGACTCGACCCGCCCCCGCTAATCAAAGATTCCTTTTAATCAGTGCCCGCCTCGCTCCCGTCCAATCCTTCTTCCGTTCGATCGTTTCCAATTGTCTGTGCGTATCTTTGATCGAAGGGAGGGAGGGGGGGAAAGATATTCGCGACCCAAGGGGCCGGGCAACCGTTTCACCCGAAGTGAAAGCGCGAGTTTGCGAGGAGTCGGGCGGCCATGCCGCGAGAAATTAATTTTAACTTTAAATTAAGACTCGCCCCGATACTTGGTCGCTTCTTTGTCGAGCCTTTTGCTTGCTGCGAGGTTGAATCATCTCCCGAGAAGGAAGAGGAGATCCGACGGGGGAAGAAGAGCTGGTGCCCAAGTTTTCCCGCGCTTTTGTCTATCCATTCTCGCGAGGACGTTCGTGATAAAATTAACGGATCTCCGTGGCGGATTATCGCGAACCGCCTCGTCCTCGAAATCTTGGCCGTGCCCAGTACCTTTTTTTTTTTACCCATCCTCAGCCGCTGGGATAATATTTTTATTCGTTGGTGGGTGTAGGTTAACGTCGTGCGCGGTTAACGAAGAGGAACGTTTTGGTACGTCATCCTAGTAGGGCTATAATTGCCTGGTAAAAATACGGTGAATGACAAAGGGGTATGGCTGAGAGTCGAACGACGATAGATGGCCATAAGAAAAAAGGGGGAGGGGGGGAGGAGTGAGAGAACGAGGGAAGAAGGAGAAGGCGGGACGAGCGGCAGGGAGAGGGGGAGGGGGGCGAGAGAAGGAAGGCGAGAGAGTCCATCGGTCAATTAATCAAGATAATGAGAGGCGAGTCGTGGCACGGAGAACTAGTAGGCAAAGACGAAAAGGGTGGAGCGAAAGTGGGTGGTGGAAGGGTGGAAGGAAGGAAGGAAGGACGAACGGACGGACGGATGGAGCGAGCGTCTGTACGAGACATTCGACACCTCGACCAAACCGTTACCGACAATACCGAAGATACGCAACTTGACGGTAAACTTAGCCCGGCGAGGCTTCCGGATAAGCAGCCCGACTCGAGCTCGGAAGGAGGCGCATGATTAATTAATTAGCCCGGGCTAGTTAGGACGGCGGAGGTTTACGCGTGTGCAAGTAGGTGTGTGCCCGCTTTGCCTCTAGTTCGCTAAACTGCAACACTGGATCGATCATCGCCGATACTTTGGCACTTTCGTTTTATTTCACGATTTTCTTCTCTCTTTCCCCTTCCCTCTTCTTTTCGTTTTCTTTTTTTCTTTCTAAAGAGTAGCGATGAGAACGCCATGGTAGGACTTACTCGCGTAGGAGATCCTTTATCCAACGAGGAGGGCAGTCGTAATTTATGAACGGAGCAAGAGGAGGAAAGAAAAAAAATCAAATCGAAAAGTGAAGGCAGACTTGAAGATCCTCTTGTCTTCGTCCGTTATCCGTGGAGATCTGTGTGTACTCGGTACGAACGGATCTTTGAAAAGTGGAATAAAGATCGAAGTAGGCGCGTGAAATATACATGGGACGAGCTCGTGGTGAGCAAGGCTGAAAGAGAGAGAGAGAGAGAGAGAAAGGGAGAGGGGGTCGAGGCGTCGGGGGAGAAAGAGAACGGAGGGCGTTATCGCGAGTATACAAGTACGCAGGACGAGACACGGACCAACGCACAATCCTATCTCCCCGATCCTATCGGTCGGCAAATATAACCCTGAATGACCACCCTTTGGATATTAACTTTCGCCAAGTCGTGCGTGCTCGTACACCGGCGATTCCACAGATCCCCGGATACGTTTGCTTTAGATATACCGGCGAGAGGAGGATACTTAGTTTCTCTTAGTTTTTAACCACTCGCTCCGAGTGGTTTCGAAACACGAGCGAGGGTTTCCCTCCGCAAACAATTCTTTCCGGATATGGAATTGGCGAATGGAATTAGAGTTTCTTCTTTCTTTGAGATACAGAGAGAGAGAGAGAGAGAGAGAAGGGGAAGGAATTTGTTTCTGGAATCGGTGAAAGCGCGACGAACGAGGGGAGGCTCCCTCAGACGCAACAAGGTTAGGTTATACCGGTAGCTAGGTTCTCTAGGTTCTCTGGTAGGAGGAGGCTAGCGGCGTCACGCATTAACATAATGCTAATTATCTTGCCAGCTCATTAGCGCCGGTAAACTGTCCGAGGAAACTCGGCCTCCCGAGATAAGGAGGAGGTGACGGTCGGAGTTAGGGGCGGTCTGTCGTTCTACGAGTTCCGTGCACGTGCGCTTCTGCTCCCTGCTATATATACACGCGGTATATACGCGCGTTTCTCTTGTCTAAGACCGGCAAGATTAAGGTCCCGGCGACCCCGATGCCTTGACGTGGGTCCGTGCTTCGCCGAGTTTGGAGAACTTGCCCGGAAAGTGTTTGGACGCTTCCTAACGACTTCCTCCTCCACCCGCCACCGACCACCTACTCCTCCTCCTCCTCCTCCTCCTCCCCTCCTTCCCCCTTGTGCGATGCTATCCTCGTATTTCGAGGATCGCATTTATCAAACGATCGCGTATCCCTGTCTCATTTAATCCATTATTTTATGGTCACGCAGATTATGCGAATACACGACACATTTCGATTTACGAACTTTCGTATAGATCGGTCATCGACTGCTCCTCCCCTAGATTCGTTCGCGATAAGCGTATTACTGGTCGATGATCCGATCGAGAGAGTCTTTTTTTTTTTTTTTACCAACTCTCCAGACTCTTTCGACTCGGTCGCCACGAACGTCTTTTCTTTCGCGAAACGATACGATTAGATTCGAGGTGGATCGAACTGCTTTCGTCGGGGAGTTTTGAGCCCTTCGACGGTAATAACCGTAAAGCGGTAACGCGCCCACCTATTCTCGCCCCTCCCCCACCCTTCTAACCCCTTGCCATCTATCACCCCTTATCCCCGCTTTCTCTTATTCTTTCTTTCCGAGAGTCGTTCCTTTCTTCTCTCTCGCTCCATCTCTCTCTCTCTCTCTCTCCATCTATATATACGCGGCCGGGACGCGAAAGGGGGACCCCGTAGGAAAAATCATGGCTTTACGCGTCAAATCACGTATGCATATAAAGCGGTATTATTTCGCGCGTTGACGCATCGCCGAGTGTACACGCACACGCGCACACACGCACTCAGCGTTCCATTCGCGCTGTATCTATCACGATCTCGACTATATTTATTCGCCATTGCCATTGACGACGCGGTCAAATAAGCTTTCCCAGTTTTCGTTCGCTGGATAATGGCCGATTTCGCCGTTATAGGAAACGATTGCAAAGAGGGAAGGACGTCGGACGAAATCTCGGGTATCGGCACACGCGTCGCGTTATCGCCGCAACTTTTAACGAGCTCCCCCCTCCCCCTCCCCCTCCCCCCTCTTCGAGGTTAATGTCGTCGATAATTTTCGAAACTTTTAATCGAGTGCATCCTAATTGGCGTGCTCGAGACAACGTCGCCGTTGGCGGCTAATTCGGGGACGGTGCATCGATTAGCCGGATTCTGCCGGTGAATGTAACGAAAGCGAACTTGATGCGCGTTGATTTATTCCTCGACGAGAGTAACTCGTTACGAGTTCACTTTCCCCGGTCCTGATAGAACCACGAAACGACCAAGGACTCGCCTACTCGACTCTCTCGCTCTCTCTCTTTTTCCCCTCTTTCCCTTCCTCTCTTCCTCTCTCTTCCTCTTTCGTCGGCCGTAGAGAGACGACGAGTGGTGCAGTCAGCCGAGCGACATCAAAGAGGACGCGGAGAGCTTCCGTATAATTAGTGTCAGTCGTATTTGCATATTGATTGAAGCGAACGTGTCGCCGCGACGCTCGACTCACTGCCCTCTTTTCATCCTGATACCTGGTGTCCAGGATTCCAGGCAAATTTTACGGCGCGAGAAGTGTCGCACGAATCTCCGATCCACTCCCCGATTTAACTTTGATTTAACTTTGTCCGTATTCCTCCGGTTATCGATCAATCTCCTCTTTCGCGACTCCTCGTCCCGCAAAATTTCGCATCCGTTTCGAAAAAAAGAAACGCGGTTTTCGTATGCTTTCAAATACGACGAATTTGAAATGGTTTTTTTCCTTTTAAGCGTAACGCGTGGCGAGTACTCTTGAGAAATCTTCGCATCTATACGAACGATAGATTCACGAATAATACTCGAGAAAGCTTCACTCGCGCCCATCCAGTCGCGAAGTTGGAAGCGATCCTCCCTAGAAATTGTGCAGTTGAAGAAATCCATCGTTCGTAGCTACGGACGATTAAAAGAAATTTCTATCCCTCGATTATTCTGGATTATTGGAGGAATGAAAAATAAACGCGCTTCGTTTCATACGGATCGTTTGACAAATTTCTCGATCGGTCAAAGAGTCGCCCCTTTCGAATTTTTCGACGCGATTTCTCCGACAAATCGGTTCCCTCCCCCGGGAGGAGGGAGGGAGGAGGCGGAGGCGAAGGGGCGGGACGCGAGCGGAACATCTTGGCGTGCGAAGTGGCTCGGAAAATCCGCTCGATCTCTCGCCGCGCCCGGCCACGCTCTTGGTTCGGACGGGATGGAAAAGGATCGAGAACGCGAACCCCTTCGTTGTTGTACGCGTGGCAGCAGGCTAACATATGAACGCTCGGTGACTCCACGATTTTGCCCGCCGTCGATTCAAATTCAAGCGGGCGAAATCGGCGCGGATTTAAAAAACGCGAGGTCGGCGGGTTGGTGGTTGCTGATGGCCGCGCGTCGGTGCTCGAGGAAGCGACCGAGAGAAACGAAGGGAGGGTGGAAACGCGACGAGAGTTGGCCGCTGGAAGAGAGAGAGAGAGAGAGAGGAAGGGAGGGAGGTTAACAATAGGTTGCAAGTCACTGGATAAACGACCGAGAATCGTTAAAACGCGACGCGATCGTGACTCTATTTTGATTTCCTGCCTCTGTGTATCGAGTATAGATACGCAGAGACGATAAAGGGACAAAGGCAGGGAGGATTCTAATTCGTGCACGGTGACTCGTGACATTTTTCGCGGGCGAACTCTGCCGCCGAATTCCACGGCCCGCCGTGAAGGAATTTGGCTGTATTTTCCGCGGGAATGGTCGCGATTCGTGCGATCCCCGGGATCGAGCTAGGGATCCGCGATTGGAAAAGGTTGTTGCGCGGGTTATTATGCTTTACGCTCGACGAGATAGCATCTTCTCGTGCTGGTCTTCTTAATTTAGTCATTTTGCCAATCGAGGTATCAATTACCCGACTGGGGAGAAGAGACTCGGGCATAAATTCTTCAAGATTTGTAGCGTGTAATTTGGGATACCAAAATGGACAGATGCGATCGTAATTACGAGACGACCTTGAAGCGTACACGCCGATCCCGCCGTGCCGGAACTCCCCCCTCTCTTCCTTTTTTAATTATCATTCGCGAAATGATATTACATCCCGGAGGAGGGCGTATTATTCAGATTCCTTTGATAATTGTTCCTCGATAAAACTTTATACTCGCGTGTAAATAATAAAACGTATATATATATAAGAAAACGTCGTTGATAATTATTCGGATGGCGACGAAACGGACGATTTCTTTGGAGCGATAAAGGCGAGGAGGACCGAAGACGAATGTTTCGTCGTGGTCTCATCTCGGAAGCGGGAAGAGGTTGGCCGCCGTCTTGACTAAGAGATCCCGCGGGATGCGCGAGTTCGATGTACGTGAAGGATAGCCGTGGGTCAGGGGCTATCGCGAACTTGCTCATCCTCGTCCTGGTTTCCTCCTCTTACGGAGGATAGATCGAACCCCCGAGACTGGCTCGTTCGTCACGGCGACGGGAACGGAACGCCTCGAGGAACTGTTCTCCTCGGAGGCGGAAGAGAGTCTGTATATATTTATTGATTTCGATTACAATCCAATTCCTGGCTGCTGCGGGGGTCTAACCCAGTCCCCTTACCCTCTCAGCCTTTCTTTTCCTTCCTTTTTTTTATTAACCTTCTCCTCCCTCCTCCCGCGTTGCTCGACTCGCGTGCATTTTCATGGGATCGATCGCGCGGCTCTTGAGCGTTCCGCCGCGGTTCGAGAAGAATCGGTGGAAATTTGGCCGGCACGCTTCTACCTTTTCATCGATTGCTACCTGGTGCGGTGGTGGTGGTACGGTATCGCGGCTCTCTAACGTATGCACGTATATGTATACGCTCGGCTCGCTTTTTCCATAAATCACTTCCTTTCGATTCTCCCTTCGGAACGGAGTAATTTGGGAACGAAAATTAGTCACCGTTATCGTTATCAATATTTTTCGATGGTTTCGTCACGCGATATCGGCGGTACCGTGGGGGCAGGGTGGGACGAGGGGAGGTAGTACGGGATGGGGATGTGGGTGGTCGCAGGGAGTGTGATATTTACAGGCCGGTGGGCACACCGGCCCAACTCAAAATAAGCAATTGACCCACGGTACTCTCCCTCGCTCCTGATGCCTCTTCCTCTCTTGCACCCCCGCCCGGCCCCCTCACTTTCGGCCTCTCATTCTCGTGGTAACAAAACCGTTCGTTCGGTGCGCCAATATGCGGCTAATTTGCACAACAAATAAAGCTTATTCTCCGGATTTGCATGTGTTTGAACTGCAGTGTAATTGGGTGGTACGCTCGGCTCGACGTTGTCCACCCTCTCTCCCTCTCTTCCGCGTCGCTTTCCCTCCTCCTCCTCCTCCTCCTCTGCCCGGTTCCTCTTTGCCGCCGCCTCTGTCCTTTCGCTCTCGATCGTTTCGTCCTTTCGATTCTTTTCATCCTCTTCTTGCACTGTTCGCGGGTCGTGACTCCGGTGGAGTTGGTCGAATCGAAGTCGAATTGGTGGCGAGTCGGGAAGATCGATCGATCGACGTATCGATTCGATGTAACCATAATGGTCGCTTAATTATATCGGCGGTCGAATCTCGCGTTTGCCTTTGAAAAGGTTGGTTTGCCTCGTGACTATTCGTGACGCGAGCCGATATTCGTGCGTAAAAAAATGGCGGCCACGAGGCACTAGGAACGAGCCCCTTCAAAATGGCGAGTGGTGCACACGCGTTCAGATCGATCGTCGGATATGAGTTCCGTGGCAGCTGCGGTGCACCGTGCTAGACTTCCGACCGAACGACCAACGACTTAACTTTCAAAATGGCGTTCGTGCACGTAGCCGTCCGTTGCCTCGGACATTTAAACTTCTCCTCCACCTAACTCGTGCCCGGAAAATTCTCGTTTTCGAACGTTGCAACCTGCCACGATCTATCTCGATCGCGAGCGCCCACTCTCTCTCCCTCCCTCTCCTCCACCCTCCCCCTACTCCCTTTCGAGGAACCGTAAAACCGGAAATCGATGAACGCCGAGTGGTGTACCGATCGTTGGAATCTAACGCGGTGCGAGAGCACGGAGGAGAGGGGAGTGTGGAGGAGGAGGAGAGAGATTGGAGCAAGCTGCCGACTCGGAGGCTGTAACGTTGCCGTGGTATAAAGTGGTAGTGTGCAATGAACTTGTAAACCAGCGACTGAACACACAATGGCCGACGACGACAGGGCTTCTGGCCGGTTGGTGACGTCATCACTTTGTGTCCCGTGTCCGAATTGCATCGTATCGTAGGACCCTTACCGCCCCGTTTGTTTGTCCTCTCTTTGATGTCCACCTCGACCCGACGGACTTCAGAGAGAGAGCGCCTCGCCCGAAAACCCGCCCGCTAGAAACCGAACGGTGCGTCAAAAATTTTCGTTTTCGCCAGTCGCCGCCACCGCCAGCCCGTGCACACCGTTTTCCGTTTTCACCTTCACGTACCCTTTCGACGGAAAAGTTCGTCCACACGGAAGCGCGTTCCCCTCCTCCCGCGACGGTTAATGCCTCGCAGGGTGGGTATTCGTGCCGCGATCCGGCTTCCGGTAATTGGGAGATCGAGCCGAATCTCGCGCGAATAAATTACAGTCCCTCGGAAGAATTATATCCGCGTTTAAAGAGCGTACGAGAGGAGAATTTGGCTGCGGGGCCGCGGGGATAGGATGAAAGGAGCGGGCGCCACCGCCGTGGTGAGTTATCGAATGCGAAAACAAAGAGGTTGCTCGCGATGTAAGATCTAAAAGGGACGGGGAGGAGGGGGAGGGCGTAACCCTTTCCCGTCTCTCCGTACGGAACAATTACATTTTAATTAATATTTCCTAAGAGGCCGAAAAGCTTCCTTTCCTCTCCCCTCCCCCTCCTCGTCGAATTTATGATCGTTTTATCCATTATTAGGGGCGGAGGCGAGCGAATCTCGCGAAAACCCATAACTTCGCCTTTACGGCTCTCCCTCTCTTTCTCCTTCCATTTTCCCCCCGGTTATCTCGCGCCTCTACGCGTTTACCATTGCTTCGCTCCTCCGCTCCAACGCGGTTCCTTCCTCCTGGAAATAGCCGGGATACCACGCTCGAAACGTCGCGTCGCCTCGCCTCGCCTCCTCCGCGCCCGTCCGTCAGACGGAATCCTCTTTCCCGAAGGAGAAACGAATTTGTCCGGGGATGATGAACGCGGCGACGGGTTGGTGGATGGAGGAGTTTGCGATTCGCGAGATCGAGAGGCGTACGGCTCCCAGTTGCAAGAGCTGGGACGTTCTCTCCTCGCCGCACGACGCGCGTGTAGAACGCTCCACGATTCGTTCCACCGTTGGGTCGGGGAGGTGGAGAGGGGAGAGTTAGCTGGCCGAGAGAGTTGGGCGAATGTTTCGAGTCGTGGAGGAAGCATCGAGCGCGGTTTTATATACCGATACGCCGTAAATACGTTATCCGATCGATAAACGATGTACAGGGAGAGCGTCATGGATGGCGGCAAGTCCGGTAGAAACTTATTACTATTACCGGTAAAACGTATCAGGCCCCGCGCCATGTACCGCGGCTACGCTTTAAATTCATAAATATGCACATACGTAATTATGCAAATCAATTATTAAACCGGCGAAACTGGCGAGCATCTCGTTCGCAACCGGCATACGCGAGTTTTTGTTGCTCCTTGCGCGGCTCCGACCAACGATCCGCCAATCCGTCGCCCCTCCCCTGTCCACCTAATAAAACGTTCGCCCCAAGACTTTTCGGTGAGATCGCAGGACGGGTCAAGTTGCGACGAGGAACGAGAACCGGGAGGACTGGAGACGATGATCCTCCTTCACTCCCTCCCTCTCCCTCTCCCTCTCTCTCCCCCTTTCTTTCTCGTTTAATCGGAGGGGGAGGGAGGGAGGTCGGAGTACGATGCGATGCGTGGGACGTTAAGTCGAGCAAACGTAGCCCGGGGATATCGTGTGGTCAGAGATTCCTTCGTGGCTCCGTCATCGAGGATGGTTGTGAAACTTCACCAGTCTGCAAGACGAGAATGTCTTTGAGTCCCGGAAGGCATCCTGCCCTCCCCGGAGGGGTTCGCACCGGAGTTCTCTAGCAGCGCCGCGAGCAGCTACTACTCTCTTGTCCCTACCCAACGACCCTTCAACTCGAGTGCCGTGGGGTTACGCCCGAGAAAAATGCGTCTCTTACGAACTATGCCGGCCTGGGTATACCCTGGTATGCCAACACTCTCCCCTCCCCCAGTCGCATCCTCCGTTCCCCGCTACCTCGCAACTTTGCATCCACAGCAGTGCCGAGATGCATCTCGCTCCCCCTCGCCGCGTTCTCCAGAAAACCGTGAATCTCCCCGTCCGTCCGAAAATTGTCCGTCGAACGAGAACTTTGTCTCTCTCTCTCTCTTCCGTTCGCCCTATTTAACGCCTCATCGGAAACTGGAATTGGCCCCCCATTTTCTCTCGTCGAGAATCTTTGTTCCTCGAGTTGTTCCTTTGACGAGAGAAAGAGAGAGGAGGGGGAGGGAGGGGAAGCGGCTCGAAATACGATCCGCTATCTCGGAGGAGGTATCGGCTGGCAAGTTGGTTGCAAGGCTTTAGAGGTCGATTGGGGGCGGTGAAGGGGGATGAGTTAGCAACGGCAGATTGACTAAGTTTCCCCGTGGTGGAGTTTCGACAGGTTGAAATCTGGTTGTAGATACGGAGAGAGAGAGAGAGAGAGAGAGCGGCATCTTCCAACAGCTTCTCCAAACTATTTGTCCACGGCGAAAAGATCCACGAGGAAAAGTCTTCTCGCCTCCTCCCCGATAATCTCCTCCCCCGCGGCGACTTCAGGAATCCGATCGGTGTTCAAAAGGCCAACCAACTACCTTCCCCCTCCCCACTCGTCGCGACGTCTTAATTTTAATCCCTCCTTGCCTCGACTACGATCTCCTTTCTTCCTTTCTTTTTTTTTTTTTTTTCTCTCCCTCCTCGCTCTCTAGTTCAGTCGTATTCAATCGTGGTGGATGGCGAAAACGTAACAGCTGGCAAATTTTCGTGGCGAGGACGCGCGAGGAAAGCGAAAATAACCGTCGACAGCGGATCCTTTTCTTGTCCTTTCTCTAGACGATGGTGGTGGTAATGGTGGTAGTGGTGGTGGTGGTGGAGGAAGGGAGCGATATTGTTGACAGGCGTCTCACGAAGTCATCCGGGTTTTGGTACGGCCGATGACGCGCACTTTTTCCCCTGCGGTGATAAATGGCACGTACCTACCCTACCCCCTTCACGGTTCACCCTCCCGCGACCCTCCGCGTGCAGCTTCTAGCGCAGGGTTGTGTATCCGAATCGGATGGGAGAGGGCGGTTGACAAGGAGAGCGTGAGAGGTCCTGCTCGAGGGTTATCGGGGATGTTTCCGGGGCGAGGAGAGATGCGTGGGCAAGACACTGCTCTGATTGATACACATCCTCCCCTTCTCTCCTCATCTTCGAGCCCCTCCTCTCGCCTTTCGTCCTCTTTCGCCTCACCATCTCTTTTTTCGATCTCTTCCGTTTTTTCCCCCTTTTCCTTTTCTCTTTTTTCTTCCCTCTTCCCCCATCCTCCCCTCCCCTTCTCCGCTCCGAGTAATTAAGAGCTCACGGTCGAAGAGCCGATGATGGGATCCGTGGAGCTCTCTCGCGGTTAAGGTTAAGAAGCGAAAGTTGGAGCTCGAGGGAAGAGAATGGGAATAACAAGAGAATGGGCGAGAAAGGCGAAAACGAAATCGAGAGATGAATTTATTCATTGGATGGAAGCCGGTATGTATAAATGCGAAATTGCCAATACATACGAAATCTCCGGGGTTCGGGGGTAAAAAGGGGTGAATACATTAGTCGTGGAATTAACCTCTCTTTGAACTCTCACTCGCGCTCTCTCTCTCTCTCTCCGGAACGTGCATAATTGCGACGCGCAGCGCGTTGGTCGACGTTCGGTCGGACGTTGGCGTTCGTTCGTTCGGATTCGAAACGGGTGGATCGTGGAAAGATATTGTGACGAGTCGGCGAAGGAAGAGGTCGAGGGTCGGGCGGAGTGCTCACTGCGGTCGACAAGTGCCGTTGTACCGTTGTTCGACGGAGTGCAATTTGCCGCGAAACTTATGCACCGGCATGCGGCAGACATCTCGAAACGAGAGATTTATTCTGGCACATGCGGTTCCCGCGAGAAATGCAAGATACTTTGTTTTAATCCGACGACCCGCGCTAGACGTCATGCACTCGCATATATGAACCGAACGAGTAACGTAAAGGGACGCGAAGGAAATATAACGAGCTGCGGAGAGGAGGAACGAATCCCCCGTACCCGCGGTTTCCAATTTATAGGAAGCCGGCCGCGAGGAGTCGATACCTCCGGATAATCGATATTAAGCGAGGGGGGGTGTGCGGGGTCACTCGGAAATTAGTGGTACCGAGAGGGTCCTCTCCGTCTTTGGCGATTGCGCGGATCCGAAAGGGTTCGCCAATCTGATACATTGTACGCGCCCCGTATTCCGAGTGGCTCGACGATGATTAATGGCTCGTTCTACGGTTTTTTGTTAATTAGTTGATTGGGAACGCCTAGTATGATATGCAGATTCTCGTCCAGATACGTTCAACCGTGGCTTTAATTTCGAACGCTGCCTCTCTCGATATCGTTACCTCGATTTCACCTATTTCGTCCCATTCCACCCCTCCCGCCTTTCCTTTCTTTCTCTTCCCGATCAATCCCGATCTTATTGATTTTTCCTTCGCCTCTTCCCCTTTTCTTTTATTCTCTCCTCTTTTTCTCCTCCTCCTCCTCCTCCTCTTCTTCTTTTTCTTACCGTTTCTTTCTTTCTTCCTTCCTTTCTTTTTTTTCCTTCTTTTTTTTTTCTTTTTTTGGAAAAAAGTAATATATCAGGGAGAACGACAGATTGTTTCGTGTCACCGGTACGGGAAAGAGAGGAAACGTTCGGACGCGTCTCGAACGGAGCTTTCAACCTTCGTTCTTTTTACGTACGTTGCACTCTCTGTTTTTTCGCTTAGACTGGCCGTCATTCGTTGTGATTGATTTTTATGCTCGTGCCTCGGACCCCAGGGAACGTAGCCGACTGCACGTGTTGTTCGGTTTGCAAGAGGGTGCCCTCGTCTCTCCGTATCTGTCTTTGATTCACTTTTTTCTCTCTCTCTCTCTCTCTCTCTCTCTCCTAATATCCGTCCAATCCCTGCTATTCCATCGATCTATAATTGTTGCCCGTAACAGCTTCGGACCTTTCGTACTTTTCCCCGTTTGGTTATTTTTTTTCTCGAGGATAAAAAGATAGGTCGATAATCGGGGTAAGGTGGGTAAGGGTCGGTTCGTGCAAGGGTCTCGATTAACCGAGAGGAGAAGCCTCGCCGATTCCTGTAGAACGCGCAGGCATTTCCATTGTATTTTAATATCGTGAAACGGGGCCCGATGGATGGATTCCAGCTCCCACTCTCGTTTAATTTCGAATATCTTTTTTCTAAGCTATCAAGACCGGGATCCGGGTAAAATCGGCGCGCCTCGGGCTATTCCCTCATCTTAAACGCTGTACAAGGGGCCGAAGGAGAGAGGCCTTGGCTCTCGAGGCCCGTGTTACGAGACCATTCGCGAATCCTCCTCCGTTGGAAAGAGTGGCCAATTTTTGCCAATTACCCAGATTATCTAATACACTTGGCGGCTAATGATTTCTCA
The DNA here is from genome assembly GCF_029169275.1 of Apis cerana. Classification (NCBI taxonomy): domain Eukaryota; kingdom Metazoa; phylum Arthropoda; class Insecta; order Hymenoptera; family Apidae; genus Apis; species Apis cerana. Next base: position 11,284,658 of record NC_083855.1, on the reverse strand, counting down.
TTACGAGGTATAAATCTCCAGGGATCCGGACCATTTCCTTCCACTGCATGGATAAATATGTATAAAAATAAACCGTTAGGATCGCGTTCTCGAGTTTATCGCGACTCTGCTTAGAGTCAATTCTTATCGTCGTATAGATACATAGAGAGCGTGTATCGCAAAACAATGGTTTCCAAACGAAAAAACACGTCGTGATTCGCAAAAGAGGAAAAGAAAGAGAGGGAGAGAGAGAAAGGATTTATCGCGGTGCTTTTTAAAAAAACGAGTCCTTCGTCTTTGATTCTCGCTCGGATAATTACGTTTACTTCAGTTATTACCAGGACAAAGGCATGGACCGTGATAACGCCGCAGGGTTACTATCGATTATTCGCTACTTTGGCGATAATTAAAAACTGTCGCTACCGCGGCGAGAGGGAAAGGATTTCCGTGTTTCTTAAATCCTAACCGGAGGATACAAAGGATCCATCCTTTTTTTTTTTTCCTCTCTCTTTTCCCGTGCCTTTTTTTCTTTTCTCCCTCTCCCTCCCCTTTTTTCCCTTCCTTTTTCGGTTCTCGTAGACCACGCCGTTTTGTTTCGCGAGAAAGAAAGAAAGAAAGAAAGAAAGAAAGAAAGAAAAAAAAGAAACTCTCGTTCGCCGGGTTTTGAAAGAGGCGCTGACACCGGTGTGTACACGATGAAGATTATTTTCCAAGCACGCTGAAAATGGCTTGAAATTAAATACCGGTTTCTCTATGACTCTTGGCGTTTGTAACGCGAATATACAGGGCCGGGAGCTGCCGCTACGCGGACATTTTTTGTCAATTACGTCGAGTATCATATCCACCCTCTGGAAGTCGATCGTTTTCCCTTATTTCATCGACGTCCGCTAAATATATAGGCAGATTTAGAGATTATCGATAACTTGGCGAAACGTGAAAACGCCAGTTACCTCGACGTCGCCGAGCCAATACGGAAAAGCCGAGAGTAGAGGAACGCCGCCTGGTTTCGAGACCGGCCGTCCTAGAAGGGTGAGTCTCGCGTCTGGTTTTCAATTTAATTCGAGAATTTTTATGGTCACGCGGGCACGAAGAGGGGGAGGGGGATGGTGGAAGAAGCGGTGGTGTTAGGCCCCCTTGGACTGCGCCAACAAACTACCCATAATTACAAACTCCCATAGAAAATTGCGTTCATTCGAATCCCTTAAATGGACGCGCGTCCATTGTCTACACACCGGGGCCAGGCCCGCGCAACTCTTAAAGGAGCCAAAAGCATCGCTGGCGAGAGAGAGCCAGCGAGCTTTGATTTATGAGTTTTCGGTTTCGTAGTAAAAAATACGAATTAGTTTTCGGGATGATGATCGCACGGAGATAATGGTCCCGATTAAGAATCCGTGCTGGTTCTCGACCAAACGAAGAGGAAGAAAGGGAGGAGAGAGAGAGAGAGAGAGAGAGGGAGGGAGGGAGAGAAAAGGACGAGAACGAACCGTGGCCGATCTCTGGAAGGAAGAAAGAGGGAGAGGAGAGGCGAGGAGCGAGTGGAAGGAAGCGAGATGGAGGGAATGGTTTGATACCGGTCCCCCTCCTCCCCCTTCCCCGCTGGTGGGAGAGCGAGAGAAGCTAAAAGAATCTGCCTCGAGGGCGAAGAGGGTTGACTCCCTTTCCTCTTTGTTTTACAAAACTCGCTCTCCGCTCGGGCCGTGGTGCACCCTTTCGCATCGCGGTGTTTCGAGCGGTGTCCAGACTCTCTCTCTCTCTCTCTCTCCCTCTCGAGCAGACTCCGACTTACGAAGACTCGAGGCATCCCGATCCGACGATACCCGCGATGAATTTTCAACCGATTGCCGGCCTCTCCGTACATCGAGAACCCGTATCAACGGGACGAGTAAAGTTTGCACGTAAAATACGAGCAGCTAATTACGAGCGGTTGTTGCCCGTACTTTAGCCCGAGGATGATTTATCGATACCGGCTACCGATCGACCGCCGATCGCCAACTCTCTATGGATCGCGGTTGACACGCCTCGCTCCACGAGAAAGTCGCGGCGTATTACCAATACTACAAATAGATACGTCAAATTTCCGGACCGATAGCCGGCTATTAACGTTCGGACGCCATTTTACAAGGGTTCGAGCCTCGGCCATTTTGAATTCATTTCCACCAATCAAGCTCGCTACTTTTTCCACTTATTTCTTTTCCCTTCTTTTCTTCTTCTTCTTCTTCTTCTTTCTCCTCCTTCTCCTCCACCACCTCCTCCTCCTCCTTCCGTTCACGATGTATCGTCGGTGCTATCGCTCTTTCTCCTCTTCTTCTCGACCTCTCCTCTTCCTTTCGTCTCTTTCTCCTTCTTTTTTCGCGCTTTTGCTCTTTTTCCGCGCCCTTCCTCTCTTGTCCCGTGGCGGGCGACGTCGTATTCCCGACGTACATATATATACATATATATATATATAGATACCGATACCGAGCCGCGTATACGTGCAAATACGCGAACGAGCCCCGCTACACGACCACGCTCGCGCGTGTATTATCCGCGCTGCTACCGAGCGCAGAAAATCGAAAGAGAGAAGATAGAGGCGAGAACGAAGGGGAGAAATCGAGAGCGGAAAGGAGAGAGAGAGAGAGAGAGAGAGAGAGAGAGTGGCGGAGGAACAAGGGGGAAAAGAAGGAGGAGGAGGAGGAGGATACGAGGTGGTAGTGGTGGTATTCTTAAGGGGGCCGAGAGGTATAGGTGAGCGAGTGCACGTTGTCCATCGTAATGCCGTAACATTTATTTTGCCCTTTCCCGCGCCATCCGACGCTCGAATATTTTAAACGTGCCCCCGCGCGCGAGCACAAACGTGTAATTTGGCCGCGTTTAAAACTGTAACCTAACACGACTACCTGCAACGATCCGCGTACATATAACGCGTAACGTTGTACGACTACTATCGATCCAAGATGGCAGCCGTATATAAATTGGACGACGCGGGGTTCGGAATGGCCGCGAGACGTTGTTGCGCCTTCGATGAAAGGGCATCGTTTTTTGATCGCCCGATCGATCGCCCTCCCCCCTCCTTTTACTTATCCCGCGCCCTTTTCCTACGCGGACTATTATCGATCCTTATTATTATTACCCGATCTTTCGACCATCTTTCCGCCCATTTCCCCTTCGCTTTCGTTTTGCGATATCTTTTCGCCACGATCACGCTTCGCCGTTGCGAATCTCGAATGAACGAAATAGCTCGAGAACGCGAATATGCGTAACCGGATATCTGTTTGGGTTCCGAAAGGCACGTAAGACGCCTAGGAAGCGTGAATCGAGGGATGGAAGAAGAAGGGTGGATAGGTGGGAAATGACGGTACGAGCCGACAGTACGGAACGGAGCGTAGAGAACGTTGCAAGTGCATGGAGGAGGCAATAATCTGGTTATAACTTGAGAGATTAGGTCCGGATTCGATTACCGGCGAGGTATCAAACCGTTAAACAGTCTCCGTGCTAATCAAAACCGAACCTTATTATCAACGAGCCCGAGCTCACGATTCCTCCGACCTCTTCGTCTCTCGTTTTTTCTTTTTTCTTTTCTTTTTTTCTCTCTCTCTCTCTCTCCTTTAACGTTTTGTTCCGTTTCCTGTTCGAGAAAAGAAAAAAAGAAGAAAAGAAGAGGGAAGAAAGAGGAAAGAAGACGCGCATTTTCTCGTCGAAATTCGAATCCGTTCCTAATCTTCTTCTCCCTTTTAACGAGGGTGCGATCGAACGCGCGTGAGAATATTTTTCGCGGATTAACCGGAGGCTGTGAAAATATGGTTCTACAGGGCGTGCGGGCACAGAGATATACGCACGCATCGTGTTGCAGGCGGCGACAAGGGGCAGGGCCCGGTTATTCGGTGGCGGGACGATTTTCTAATTATTGCCCCGTGGTTGGAAGGCCGGAAGGCTTGTTGACGTCCAGCGAGAGAACCTCGTCGCTATCTCCGCGTACACGCGGAAATTCGTGATCCACGGATAGATAGATAGATAGATAGATAGATAGATAGATTCGATTCGATCGCTCGATCCCGATAGATTGCCCCGCGAGACCGTCCGTCCGCTCTTCCACAAAGATCGTTGATGAACATGGTCGAGTCGGCGGGAAAGCCGAAGGGGAGAGGAGGCGTTGGAGAGCGGAAATTTTGCGGAAACCGGTTACGAGAAAACCTTCCTTCCTTCCTTCCTTCCTTCCTTCCTTCCTTCCTCTCGTTCGACGGGCAAAGGATTTCCGCATTCGTTCGCCGAGAGAACTCGTCGCGACACGCTATCGCCGCCGACGTTAAATCCGATATTCGTCCAGGAATATCGATTGGAATTAGCGCGAGGCCGAAGGATTAGCGACGACCTGCCTATCTTCCGCCCCCTCCCTCTTCTCTCCCCTCTCTCGCTCTCTCTCTCGGCCGACAAGCCCGCCGCGTTATCTCGGCCGGCGATAAGTGCATTAACAACTCGTATCTTCTCTAATAGTTTTCAGGCACGCCGGGAAAGTCTTGTCGCGGTCGAATCTCGCCGCGCGCTCGAGCAACGATGCCCGCAACGATGCTATCTATCGGGCACGAGCTCTTCTCCCCGATAAAAGGGGCGAAACGCGGCCCGTTTCGTCTTCGCATGCACGAGGAAATCGCCGCGATTCTCCTCCATCGGTTCCATCCGTCTATCGCGGCTCCTATCTCCGTCCGTTTAATTTCGTTTCGCGCCTCTCTCCCTCCCCTTCTTTTCCTTCTTTCCTCTTTTTCCCTTTCTTTTTATTCCAAAAGCGACGGCTGCGCCTCGAAATATTCTCTCTCTCTCTCTCCCGTCGTCGACCGGGCACGACAATTTCTTTTAATTACAGGTTCCGTGTAATACAACGCGTCTTTACCTTCGTAAAGATCGCAATCTATGAAAATGCGGGTAGTTGAACGAAAGGCTGCGCGCGCGTGCTGCGAGAGGGAGGGTGAAAGGCGAGAGGCGCGAGGAATTGGTTGGCGCGGTGGCAGAGCGCGGCATGGAAATTTAAGCGCGCGAGAACTCGCACGGCAGAAAGGACGTGGCGTGGCACGGTCGAACGCGATTACATCCGAAATCAGATCCCGCGCTTACCCAATTAACCGTTGCTCGAGCCGATTCCTCGACGGTGGGGTGCCGTTTCCGTGTTCCGGCCAAAAGTCGCGCCCACCCTCGCGTCGATCAACTCGGAGAGCAACTCGACACCGCTCTTGCGAGAACCACTCTCGTCGGATCGAATTTCTCGTTTCATCTCGTGGACGTACTTTTCCACGAATCTGTCCCTGTCCCCTGTTTGCACGCCACTCGTATGCGGCGTTACATCGGAACGGCGCTTTTTCTGAAAGCCGCGTAGAAAACCAGGAGGCGCGTCGATAATATAAACTCTTCCTCTTTGCCCGACTTTCTTTCGGCCTCTCTCTCTCTCTCTCTCTCGTCCGTTTCGCGTCCTCTCCCTTTTGCCCGTAGACGGCCGGGTTAAGGCAGTCGTTTGGCCGACGATCGTTGCGAAGCGATAATAAACTATCCGAGGGTATGGATTTCAACGCAAATTTGGCGGCTCTTGAAATTTCCTGAGGTGGAGAGGCTCGCCGAGAGAATAGCGCTGAAAACCTATAAATTCGGTCGAAGTCGCCCGAGGTATATATATATATATATATATATATATATATTCATATATATACACGTACACATTGTTCCCTCTTTGTCCCTTTTCCCTCTCTCTTACACCCTGCCGGGAGAGGCGATCGACACCGTAAAAATTAGGCGGAGGGCATATGGCAACCGTGGAGGTAGCGAAACCCCATTACACGTGGCTCACCTCCTCCGATCAAAGCCGGAATAATCGAAAGCCTTTGGCACCTGCCACTTTGCCCGGACACAAGCGGCCACCTCTTTCGTCCGGCCTATCTCGGCCGCGGGCTCGAGCCGAAATTACGATTATTTTTATAAAAGGATTCACTCGCACCCGTGAAACGAGTCCTGTCTCTCCGATAATTATAATTAAAAAAGTATCGTTCGTCGTGGAGAGAGATGGATGACCGCGTCGGGGAGGAGCGATTACACACGAATCGAACGCGATCCGTGAGTTCGCCACGATTTTTCGACGCGGTTCACGTTGCGCCACTTAGTCGAATGAAAAAACCAGCTATCTCTTTCTTTCTCCCTCTCTCGTTCGAGGCCTAATGAGCCGCATCGACGATACCACCACCTCGGTTACCGGTTTTTCAACCACCTCTTGGTGATTATCGCCGCGCGGTAATTGCCACGTGTCCGCAGTATACGACGCGGTGTAATACGGTGGTGAAACCTCGGTTTCAAAACGGAAACGATACCGCGCCGGAAGGTGTCCGGCCACGAGGAAAGGCTTTCCTTCGTGCCCGGACTAAGAACACGGAGGGTTGGCGGCGCGTTCGACTCTCGCCCGAGCCGGACGACTCCAACGACCGTGCCTCTACTCGGCCAACACCTACCCACGAGAAAATAACCACCCGGCCTGCCCGTTACGTGACCCAACCCGCCCGTCTACACGCGTCTTTCCTCTCCTTTTCCTCGCCTTTTCCGCGTCCCGGAAGCCGCGATTAATCTTTATCGATCGATACTTCTTCCCTCGAATCGAATACAACCGCACGAGATCGAAATCGTTTTCGAGGCCGGCAAACACTGATTGATACGTATATATATATATATATATCTGACTTGCGTCTACTATACGCGTTCGTACGTGTACGGGCGTATACGATACGATCTAAGGTAGTTTGGGAATTTGAGGCCGATCGGGAGAGTCGATCGGACGAATCTCCGGCTGGGAACGCCGCCCCGGAGTAACGGAAGTCTCGGAGGTCCCTAACGGTGGCGGAGCGTGGCAGAAATAACGTCGTAACACGCACCGTGAGCTGATGAGCGGTGGACACGCGAAACCGTGTCCCTTCCAGGAACTAATTTCCACCCGCGTCGTTCGTCGTCGTTCGACCGTACGGTACCCTCTCCCCCTCCCGTATACGCGAAAAGTCATCGAGCGAATGAATGACCACCGCGAACGTAGATCCCTGCTAACCCTTCGGCTAATTAATTATCGCGCCCGATAATTAACCGTCATCATCCCCGCGACTTTTCTCCGTTCTCCCCAATATCCTCCCCTCCCTCGTTACCATAGATTCGTTCGAGAGTACGTCCACAGCTTCGCGTCCTCCGACGTCCTCCTCTTTCGTTTCGTTCCGTTTCGTTTCGTTTCGTTTCGTCCTCCCCGAGCTTTCGAGGATCAATATTGCGAGGATCACGGTCGATGGATCGATCTCGGTCGCGAAAGAAGGGTGGCCGATCGACCCCCTCCCGCCCCGATACGATACACGCGGGCCAGGTTTTCCGACGCGCGGTTAAAGCGCGGTCTCCCGCTGCTATAATATCTAATTTCTAGGGACAACGCATCGCGATAATGACGAGGCTGTAGTCGGAAGTTAGGCTCGCGTAACGGGAAGATAAGTGTTGGTGTGCGTTTGGGCGTCGAGTTCGGTGCGGCGCCGAGGAGGATGTGGCATTGTCGTTGGCGTGTGTCGGCCTGTTCGTTGTTGTCGTTGTTTCTCGAGCGTCCATCGCGCCCAACCTCCGCAACGATATACCGGAGAGAGCGAAAGAGAAACGGGGCCGATAGAGGTTTGGCGGATGAGGGGAGAGAGAGGGAAAGGAAAGGACAGACGGATAGAGCGAGAGGTGTCGTGCACAGGTCGGGTGGTGGTGCACAGGAGGCGCAAGGGAGACACGGGGTAGTAGTCGCGTCGGTGGATGGCGGTGAAGCCATCGAGGCAGAGAGAGGTTGTCGGTGCAGCGGCAGCAACGGCAGCAACGGCGGCGGAGCGGCGAGTTGCGCGTGCACAACGCATAACGTCAACAACAATAGATTATGCTCAACAACATAGAGCAGGCTCGCTCTCTCGAGAATCACGTACGTATTGCGCGCTCACACTCGCGGTAAGCGCGCGTTACATTACCGCCCTCCGTTAGAGGCAAACACAAGCTGGACGCCCCCCGATCTCTCTCTCTCTCCTCTCTATCGTCGCTTCTCCGCAGCCATCTCGTTGCGAACCCGCTCCAACGATCGAGTCCAATGAGATTCCATTGTCTCGAGTAATTAATATTGATTACAATAGGTTATACCTGCTCGGCCGCGTCCCGCCCTGGCCGCCCCCATCCTCCCCCTCCCCCCCTCGGTCCACCCGCCCGGTTACTCCACGACCCGTCACCCCACGACCGCGCTTCACCGTCACCCCTCGCCGCCTCGCCGCCGATCTCATCTCTCCCTTCCCCGTCCCGTCTCCGTCAGGACTAGTGGCTTACGGCTTACCTAGCCGCGCTTATATTCCATGCATTTCCGCGCCGTTATATTAGGATTTCACCGATCGGCTCCGATCGCAATTATCGTTGCCTCGTCATCCTCGCCGTCCCCCGCCTCCCCAACTTCCCATCGCCACCCATCCTCCCTCCTTCCCTCCGCTCGATATCCTCTCCCTCTCCCTCTCCTCCCCGCCCCTCTTTCCGCTGTCTCTTTTGTTGCTCCGATTACATCGAGGACCGCGTTGATTAAGTTAGTAACGAGAATACCGTTCTTTTTTTCTTGCCTCTCCTCCCCTCCTCCCTGTCGATTCACCGCGATCTAGATTCCCTCCCTCCCTCGTTTCTTCGATTCTCTCTCCCTCTCTCTCTCTCTCTCTCGTTTCACTCGACTCGATCTCGAATCGTTCGTCGCCGCCGCACGGAAAGGAAACCTCGAACGGCACGGCGAGTTTTTTGCGGCCGTGCGTCGCGTTCGTGCTCCCGATCCGTTCGCGGCGGGCTCGAGCCGATTACTTTGGCGCGATGTTTAACGTAAACCGATCTAAAAGCGGTTAATTCGACCGGCCCCCGTACGGTGCACGCACGTGCGCTATTGGGTTACCGTTGGTGGTGCGTGCCACCGCGATTTCGCGTTTACCGATCTCTCTCTCTCTCTCTCTCTCTTTCCCCCTTTTCCCTCTCCGCTCGTTCTCCGCGTTCGTGGCTTTAGCCCGCTAAAGAGGATCTCCGACTCGGCCGATATCGCGTTACACGCGATACCAGCACGCGTTTGCGTTTCCGCTTAAACTCTCTCGCTCGCGATCCCCCGCTTATATACACGCGGTCCTCCGGGGGAGGGAGGGGAGGGGGCAGGAGAGAATCGAGAGTCGAGAGAAGGAAGAGAGAGGAGAAGAGAAAGGAAGAGAAGGGATGCGAGGAAAGATCGAGTTCTCTCGGGCGCAGCTGGTGTGGTGTACGTACATCTCCTCGATCGAAATATTAATGCAACGAGTGTTATAATTAATACGAGACAGGATGGAGAGGAGGAAATCGGAATTCGTTCGATTCCAATTTCTCACGTCCCTAATTCGTGGTGGAAAGAATTTGATCTTTTTTTCGCGACCGGGCGTAATGATCGTTCCGATCGAGAAACGTTATCCTCTCTGCGTCTCTTCTCCTCAGGGGGGCGGAAAGGGCGTATGTAAGAAAATCCCCCGATTTCTTTGGCCGATGATTTATCGATCTGACAATGCGATACACGATACTACCCTTATAACGATCGCGGGGGAGCGTACGTTTATTGCTGGTGCGGTGGATCGGTCTCTTTGTTGCGTAAGCACCTCCACTACCTGGCGGTAGTTTGCGCCGCCAGTGCCACCTGTGCTGCTGCCCGCATCGTGAAACAAAAGATCCCGCGGCGGACGGATGCGTGCCTCTTCGTTTCCATCCAATATTGAGTGACGCCAAATGGAATTCGGTTTCCAGTGCCTGCTGACACTCGAGCCAACCTTCGCGCTCGCTCAACACGCACAGCCGGCGTGTCCGTTCATCGCGCGAGTTTCTCGATATACGATTTCGTTCGAAATCAAAAATTCGATATTATATATATATATATACGCGGAGATCGAGATGAGAATTCTTGTTGGAGGCCCAATTCGAGGGATCGATTAATCGGACGGGGATAGCTGGAGATAAGTTCCTCGGTGGAAGGGAGATAAGCGATTCGATGTTTCGCATGACGGAGGCGGCGACCGTGCCATAACTCGCCCGAGACTCCGCTCGCGATATCGCGCACGCGGCCCCGCGTTTAGCATATAGAGTGCAACAATTAACTCGAAACTTCCTCCCGCGGCGATATGCAGAGGCGCGAGCGAACGAACGACAGCTCGTCGACGTCGCTCCTCGAGTTTAATTCGCCTTTACTCTTATTGTCGTCGCGCTTGATAATCAGCAGCGCGCACCAGGCTTCCCATTAACGATGCACGCGGGGAGGGAGGGGGTAATTGCGGCGTTTCTTCTTCCTCCTGTACTCGCCGTCCGAATGTCGTAGCGGTATCGCTTCGCTCGACACGGCCTCGAGCGGAATCACGGGCGACGGATAAAATAAAATCGACCAACGAATCGGTGTCGTCTCTCGAGCGAGAAAGAAGCGGAAACGGCTCGATCCTTCTCCAGAGGCTGCCGCGCGTAATTTCGCCACCTTTCGCGAAGAGGGAATTATCGTGGGAAAGCTCTCGCGTCCCCGGGTAAAAATATCCTTCCCGGCGGAGAACGGCGGAGTTGTTGGGCGCAATTTTTTACGGGAATCGTGGACGATAAATACCGAGTTCGCTAACCATAACCCAAGCTTATGATTTACCGTACTACTCCGCCAGATAGGGTTATCGGGTGGATCGCCGCTTTGACCTCCCGCAACTGGCTCGCGCTATCGCGAATCCCGCGTATTTACTTAGGCGCTAATCACCACTGCTCTATCCGAACCTCCCTCTCCCTCTCCCTCTCGCCTTCCTCACTTTCCAGGGGCCAGGGGGTCGTAATTCCACCCGTGGAGATGGATCTGTTCTCGCGTACACTCGGTCGGTTCCCTGGAACGGATGTTATCGCGGTGGTAGTCGTGGTTTCGTTTCGTTTTTCCTTCGTATCTCGGTCCGATTGTTGTTGGGCTAGGGCAGGAAACTCCATCCGCTTTTTTCTCCGCTTTCTTTTGTTTCTTCGCTCGACTAGTTTTGGTAATCATCGGCGGAGGCGCTCGTGCTCCCTTCCCCCCCTCTCTCTCTCTCTCCCTTTCTTTCTCTCTCTTTGACGCAGGTATATCTTTCCAATAGTAATGACTCGACAAATAAGATGGGCGCACAGACGGGAGGAGTGTCTGCGAAAATGACGTTTGGTCCGTATCGGCGGAGCACAAAGGTGTCGATAATGGAAACGAAGGAAACAATGGGCCTCGGCCACCGACGAAATATCAATTAAAACTGGGACGGAGAAGAGAGAGAGGGAGAGAGAAGATGGTTCTTATTGTTCCTAGGACGAATAACGCGGGAAGGCAGTGGAGGGAGAGGAGGAAGAAACGGAAGAAAGAATAGAGGCTTTACGCCTTAACGACGCGTGGCGCCGTCCGAGTGAATTCTCTTCTTCCGAAACGGTTTCTCGAAACGGTAGCCGATCAGGCTTCCTCTTCTCTCGACCGGCGTACGAGAGGCGGCGATATGGCGATTCCGCGGGCGCGGCACGTGGTGGAGCGAAAACCGGAGCGGCGACGAGAGCAGCAGCTCGTTTCCGCGCGGGAAAGCGAGCTGGAAGACGAGGAGTAACGATATTAGTTGCGACTAACCGGATAAAGCGTAAAGTAGATACCTCGTGGAGCGAGGTGGAGAGCCCTGAGCCGAGCATTGTCGAGAGGGAAATGCCGTTAACCGGGGAACCGCGCGGTTCTTGGGCGAGACGTCGTCGACGCCACCAACGGTGACGACCCCGCGCGAGGGAAAAAAGATACGTACAAGGGTTGCCCTTTCCTCCCGCGATCCTCTAATGGCCCGCCGGGTCTTAAGGGCGATTTAAAAGGCTCTTAATGACATCCACCGGGCTGGCTGGCTGACTGGCTTGCCGGCTCGCTCTGCCTGTCTGCTCGCCTCGCCGGCCTCTGCCTCGCCTCCTCGCCTCCGCGGCTCTAATTTCATCCGAGTGGAAACTGAAGAAACAAGTGAATTAAGCAACCTGCTAATGACAGATCGGGTTCGCGCTGCCTCCACCTCGCCTAACGATATTCTCCCAATTTGCGTTTTCCCGTCTTGCTTAATCCACTTTGCCGACCCGCTCCACCGCGGCCCCAGCTATCGATCAAAACGCTCTCGCCGTCCATCCGTATATCCGTTCGGACGTACGTGCTCGACGACAACGATCGAGGCGTTACTCGACCGTACTCGATTTCGTATGCGGCCAGCAGCTTTCGAGCTTGATGAAGATTCGAAATCGTTCGGTCGGCGAACGAGAGGAAGGCGAAGGAGGAGAAGGAGAGGAGGTCGAGGCGGAGATCCAGGACGAGGAGGAGGAAGAAGAAGAAGAAGAAGAAGAAGAAGGAGGAGGAGGAGACGAAGGGTAATCTACATAGGCCGAGTCACCGGTCGAACCCTGCGCCCGACAAAGGCCAGTTCCCCCTCATTTTTGTCTCATTTGAATATCTTCATTAATATCCGCGCGCGGCTCCACCCGCCTAGCCGCCGGACCGCATGCATTACCCGACTTCTTGCCACCATTTAATCGATCTCGCCCCGTAAATTACGAAGCCACGGACGATTTGTCGCCTCGTGGCTTGTCATTCGGCCAACGATCGGATCGAATCGCCCCGTTCGATCGCCCCGCGGCGCCTTCCATCGAATATCGGTCGCGCCCTCTCCCCTTCCCGTACGCGCTCCGCTCGTCGATCGACTCGCTCGCGCGAATCCTCGGGACGATTCCGCCTCGCGAGCAATCACGGTGCTGCGCGTGTACGCCATTAGCGGCGGTTCGCACGGATCGCGGCCCGGGCTTGGAGTTTCTCGGCTTTCACGGCCGGGCCCGTGGGTCATCCCGGCCACGATCGAACGATCTATCAAGTCAGGAACGATACGAGTAATTATTCGACTCTTAATGACTCTTACGCGGTATAACGAGTTTGAAACGCGGTCTCATAAGCGTAGCCGGCACGTTCCGTCCAGCGTTCTCTCTCTTCGACCCTTTATTAAATTCGCCACCTTTCGATTCGTCCTTCCTCTCCTCTTCCCTTCCCTTCCCTTCGTCCAAGCCCCCTCCTTCCAGATGAAAGAAACTCCGGGGGGAAAGAGGAGGAAGAGGGCCGCTTTCGAAAAGTGTATCGATCTCTCGGTGCAAGAATGCAAGCCGCGGTAATTTGGACCACCCATCCTCCGGACTAATCATAATGGCGTTTTGTTTTGGGGCTTTTTGTTCCAAGGATCGGTCCTGAGCCCTCGTCGGGGCGGCGGCGGCGGCGGCGTACCTATGCGAGGGGAGAGGAGTATCCGTACGCGCGCGTGTGTGCGTGCGCGTTGAAAACGCGAAGAAGAACTCTCGAAGCCGAGCGGAGAGAGAGAGAGAGTGAGGAGAGGAGAGAGGGACGACGAGAGTACCCGGGGCCGAAGAAGCAGTCGGTCGGACTCTGGCCGCGTAATAATCGCCCAGCACCATTAAACTAAACCGGGAATAATATTATATTAAGCTGTAGTCGGGAGGGAGATCGAGAGGGTGGAATAGTGGATCGAGAGCCGCGGGAGAGAAGGAGCGAGGCGGGCAGGGTTGGACGGAGAAGGAGAGGAGAGGAGGATCGAAGCTGGAGGATGGCCGAGGTACCATGGCTTCTCAGAACTAAGTAGATTCGAATTTCGATACGGATGATCGGGCTGAATACAAATTACTCATATATGCCCCTCGTCCTGGGTAATCACACGGTGGCTGCTCCACGGTCCAAAGAAAAATGCCTCGCCGCCTGCTCCTTCTTGTTTCCTTTTGCTCTCTCTCTCTCTCTCCACCGAGCCTCCTCCCTCTCCCTCTTCTTTCCTCCCCTTTCGCATTTTCCCGCGAATTTTCGAAAACTTTCCCCGCTCAACGTAACCCGGTTCGCGAGAGGATCGCGTCCGTTTCTCGTGCGTGGCGAAATCGGACGAGAGCCGTGCAATTGTTCTGGATCGTTGGAAATGAAGGGTGGAAGGAGGAAAGAGAAGAAGAGAGGAGAAAAGATGGAGGAAAGGAAAGGAGGAAAGGAAGAAGGACCGCGGAGGATTCGAAGGGGGCTCGGGGAGGGAAGAAAGAAGGGAAAAAAGCGAGGAGTCCTGCCCCCAGAACCACGGGGAATCCAATCATAATTATTATTGCCGGCGAATCGATTGTGGCTCTCGATAGGATTGGCTCGGTTTGGCCGGGTCCCAGGATCGGTACCAGGTATACAGCGACGGTGTATAGGAGCGATGGTAGCACGATGGTGCACCGGGCCCCGTTTCGACGGTGCAACGTGCAGGTTTCGTCGTACCGGCGGGGTTGGTAGCCGTGCAACACTCGCAGCATAAATAATTAATAGTAGCCAGAGAGCCGCGAAGTGAGTCGACGGCTGTTTTGTGGTTCGCAGGCTCCGCCCAGCTCGACTCCGGAGCTCCTCCCTGTGCCCGTGCAACTTGCCAAAGAGACCCGACTTACCGTCAAACCGAACCGAGAAGACGACTCCGCCGAGGACGGGAATGCCGGAGACGAGGGTCCCGTGAATGGTGTCGCGCCGCCAAGATTTACGATTATCTTCCTCCCGCGAGGGGGGCAGAGGGAGAGAGAGAGAGAGAGAGGGGCCTCGTTAAGCCTCCCTCTCTTTCCACTCCGTTCCGTTCCCCCTTTCTTCGATCGCGTGTGCACGCACCACCTTTTTCCGCGTCGAATCCCGATTCTCGAGCGGCGGCGGCGGCGGCGCGCGCGGCCGACCGCTCACCGCGGTTTATTTGGCTGTGTAATTTACGCGGAATTACCACGTTCTTGTAATTAACCATTATCGTGATTATCGGCCGACGACGCGCCGCGACCGATCCACCGATGCGTCGTTCGGCCTCGCGAAATTTCAATTTCCACCGGCCGATCTCTCGGCCGCTTATTACCCTCGATAATGACTGTGTTACCGGTATAAATTACGGCCGCTCGCTCCTTGACTTTTCTGCGCGCCGCACCGTGCCCGAGCTCGGCCCACCGAAAACAACGACTCCCTCTCTCCCTCTCTCCCCCCTCTCTCTTTCTCTCGGTATCGCGAACACCTCGATATCTCTTCACTGCCTCTTAACGCTTCGTCTCACACGTTCGCGCGAAATTTCTCCCTCTCCCTCTTCTTCTTCTTCTTCTTCTCCTCCTTTTTCTTAATCTTTCGTTCCCCCCTTCTTGTTCGATTGGCCGGGGATAAATACGTTCCATACTCGGTCGCGATTTCGCTTTATCTCCTCGACATCTTTAGGAGGGCAGCCGATCCGCGGAGACGTTTATGCGGGGCACGGTTAGATAGAATCGCGCCACGTGGAATAAGCGCGGAGGAAAATCCGTCGCCCGCCTCCGCCCACGCTTCACGGCCGAGGGCTGAGTCGGCGATAAGGAGTCGTAAAAAATAATGACCGGAAAATTAATCGAATTCGACCCGTCGCCTCGGATTCCTCCGCCTCGTCAACTGCGATGCCCGGCTGCATCCATTCCGCTCCACGAATATATGTAAAACCCGCCGCGAATAAAATTCTCTCGCTTATCTCGTGTCCCGTGGCGAAACTGTACCTCGAACGGAGAGTGTAGCTTCTATGTACATATCTCGATACATAGATGCCTCGAACGAAATGAGTGGACGAAGCGGTGCTCTCGAGAAGCTTTCGCGAAAGCCCGTGTCTCCCGCGAGGTGTCGAGGAGGAGCTTTTACGAGACGCGGAGGGTCGATCGGACGCGAAAGACGGCGGAGCTTTATTCACCCCGGGAGTCGAGGCGAACGAAGGTATTATCATTATCGGACGAAGGGACTGCGAAACGGCGGTGCAAGAAAGGGTTGAGTTTACACAAGAGTTAGCAACGATTCGACGCTAGGCGAGTGCTTACCGAATCACTTAAATGATTAAGGAAAAGGGTTGTTTGGACAGCGCCTCGAATCTCGGCCCATTTCATTCTTCGACGCCCAGACTTCTCTCTCTCTCTCTCTCTATCTCTCTCTCTTTCCTTCTTCTTCCTCGTCGTCTTAGGGTAATCCGTTTTGTCAACGACTCTCGACTCTCTTGTCGCCTCATTACCCCTCTCTTTTTTCTTCTTCCCTTCCTCTTTCTCCTTTCCGTTTTCTTCATTGCCGACAATTCGTTCTTCCTTTCCTTCTTCGGGTCGAGTGTTCCGAAAGTGAGAATAAAAAGGAGAGAAAGAAGAAGAAGAAGAAGAGGAAGAGGAAGAAGAGAGGAGAGACGACCGGGGTGAAAGGACGTCGGGAGTATCACGAAGCTGGAAGTACGCGGGGCTCGTACGCGGTTAGAGTCAGGCCCTGGGCCTACAACGACGGGCATTAAACCTATTAAGACGGCATAGCTCCGGCGTCAAGAGATGACAGTGATAAACTCGACCCCTCTGACACGCCGCTCCGTCCTTCTCTCTTCTCCCGTCGCTGTCTCGTGTCTGCCTCTAGGAGGAATTAGCCGTTTCTCCTCTCCTCTTCCTTCCTGCTTTTTCTACCTTTCCACTTTCTCTCCTCTCCTCTCCTCGACCTTTCCTGGTCGCGCAACGCGTTCTTCTTCTTCTTCTTTCTCCTCTTCACGACGGTTCCCGCGTCGAGAGAGAGAGAGAGAGAGAGGGCCCAGGCGGAGCCGAGCGCCTGCTGTATCGGACGGGGAGAGCGAGCGCATCGTATCGTTACAGTTTATTATAATATAATTATGTATCCTGGAAGAGGGTATGTATCGATGGTGGAACGGATAGAGCTCGGGCTGGAAATGGCTGAGCAAATACGAAGTCACGAAGTCGTCCGGGATCATCTGATCGGGTGGGGATCGTGGGTTCACCGATTCCTCCGTCTCGGAGTCACGTTCCTTCGACCGAGCTCCCCCCTCGTATATGCCCCCCACGCCGTAGACCACGACGAGGACAACGACGACGACGACGACGACGACTACGACGGCGGCGACGATGACGACGACGACGGAGACGAAGTCGTTGGAGCGGAGAGAAAGGCGAGAGTGGCTTGTCGTGACAAAAACCTTGGCCGTATTCCCGATCCGATCTCACCCCAATTAACGATCGCTCCTCTCGAAGAGAAAATCTCGTCGGGGATCTTGGAAATCTTGTCTCGCGCGTCGCGTCCAGATTTTCCAACATTCGCGCGAGCCAATCTCTCCAATTTAATAATCTCGACTATTTGCAGCGAAGTTTATGCACCCGTCCGAATATGGTTTCGCCAACTACGAAATATACGGTATAATAATTCTCGATATCAGGTGCCTTTAATCACCTTAAATCCACAGCCCAGACACACCCCGTGCTCGCTTAACTTCAGGGTTATCTTAATCTGTCGACAGCTGCCCAGCGCCTCTTCGTCGATCGCTCTCCTCTTCTCCTCCTTTCGACCTTCGATTCCATCGATTTTTACTCCTCTCCGTTCCTCTCTTCCTTCCTTCCTTCCTTCTTCCCCGAGTATGTATTTATCATGCCTCGATAACCTATTCTCGAAACGCGAAAAGCCCGGCTGGATCTTGGAAGCGCGGAATCGACTCGCGGTGGTGCGTTTCTTCGCCACTCCCAGCTACGCTTGTCCACCTTTCTCCACCTTTCCCTTGGGTATAAACAACCGCCAAGGTTGTAAATTTTTCCACGGGTCCACGGGTTACGAGCGGGCTCGGACGGCAACTCGGATGGAGGAGGCGCTAACGACGCGGAGCGGGAACGATGCGAGATAAAACGCGTTTTCTCGCGCGATCGGAGGTAAACCGTGGCCGGCTGTGGCGAGAAATCGCTTCCACGTTCGGCGAACGAATTCCGATCGATTTATCGGGACCGAGTCGGCCGATTTAATGGACGATCGAGCGAGGAGCAGGCTCATTCCCACGCGCGTCGATCGAAACGCCGTTTCGTTTCCTGCCGTCTCGTACGCCCGTGTTTCGCGGCTCGAAGAAATCGGCCTTGAAATCGAGCCGCTCAGAGGAGAAGACCTAATTGTCGGTCATACAGTACACGCATTAAACCGGCTTAAGTATGCACTTAAGATACGCGTACGGCGGACGTTGAATGTATCGCGTACCTTATTACGCGACGGTGGATCCTTTCCGCGGGTAGATGCAGAGGAAACGATAGTGATTCCAGCTTGTTAGCTCCTCCTTTAATTGCCTTCGGGTTTTCATCGTCCGTGCATACGCAACACCACCACGCGATATATCGTCTTGACGCGCGTGTTGTACACCGACGTGTTGATGTTGCGCTCGCCACGTCCTATCGCTCGTCATCGGATTCGCAAAGGGGGACGATTTTTCATCGAGGCCTCTCGTCCCCCAATTTTCCATCCATCTCGCCCGCGTTTTCCAACGACGCGACATCGTTTCTTCCTTTCTTCCGCGAGAAGGAGAGCGGCTCCAAATGGAAACGAACGACGTTTAGGAGGATGAAGAACGGGAGTTACGCGAGTTACTTCGTCCTCTCTCGAGCCGTGCGGCGGTGCATTATTTTCCAATATTACGCGAACTTATGGCCAAGAGAGGAGGGAAGAGAGAGAGAGAGAGAGATGGAGAGGAAGGGAGAAAGATAGTCCATCGGATCACGCACGGTTGAATTTCCGAGTTGGGGGAAATGGGTCCCGGGGAGGTGGAGTCTAAACGGACCCGAGGGACACGTCCTCCTCGTCGTCGTCGTCTCGAAATTCCCTAATCGATCGTGCACTCCCGACTCGAATCGAGATTGAAAGGTTCGCGTGCACTGCCTTCGGAAATAAAGAAGCAATTTAAAACGTTGTTGTCCGCGACCGGCCGGATAATCTTTTAATTCGCTTCGAGGAACCGCTCGTCGTCGGCGGCCAGCCCTGCCTACTACCTTCGTGCCGATGAATTCTTCGTGGCCGGCGAGATGGAAAGTAATTTTCGCGTTAGTTCGAACCGAGATCCGGTCCTCCCCTTCATCTCCTCTCCTCTCGATTCTCTCGTCTCGATGTTGAAACGAAAAAAAAAAAAAAAAAGAAAAGGAACGGGAGAAAAAGAAAGAGGGAAGAAGGGGAAGAGATGGAGACGATAGTTTGGAGGGGAAAGAAGAAGGAAAGAAAGAAATACGGGGAGAGGACGGGAAACGATAAAACGCGATCGTCGATGGAAAATTGCGTTTATACGCGCGCGTGGTATACATTCGTTCCGCAATAAGTCGGGCCGTGTTGGCCGATTCTCGTTAAAGTTTCATCGTGCTCGAATCTGTGGAAACGCGCGAGCGCGTGATATTCGTTGCGTGTGCGAGAACCGGAGGCGTCCAAGTAGAGGGAAAAGTAGTAAAATCGGAGAGAAGCGAGGCACGATGGTTGTGGTGGTGGTGGTGGTGGTGGTGGTGGTGGTGGAAACCGAGGCCAGGCACGCCGATGGAAAACAACGATTCAGCACCCAAATAACAATCGGGCTGGAAAAGCGGGCGGTTGGAAAAACGCGTTTATATTTCACCGGCTGCGAGAGTGAATTCCCTTTGTGACTGTAGGATGACAATTTCACGGCATTTAGCCGCGACAGGGCTCGTGTACGCGCGAAACAATGCCGTGCTCGCGAACCAACGGGTTACCACCACCGCCGCCGCCGCTCGTTTTTCTCCCTTTCTCTCTCTCTCTCTCCCCCCCTCCAAACCTCCCTGTCCTTCTCGCCACCCTTCCGTGCGCCACTCGCCCACACCTCTCTCTCTCTTTGTGAATTTCACTCGTGCGTCTCTATACGCGATAGTCCCGCATTCTCATCGCCTCGTAGCCTCGCGCCGTTTTTTAATCGGAAACAAAAGCGTTATTGCGGAAATTAAATGACACATCGCGCGCCCCGCCAAGAAGGGGGCTTGAATTGTCGGCTTAAAAATGTAGCGGCGGGGAATATATATATATACAGAACGGCCGACAGGAGGACGTAATTTTTACCGGTTCCACGTCACAGAGCGTGAGCGCGATCGTTTGACGGGTGGATCGATGCGATCGATAACTCTACTCTCCCGTGCTCTACCCATTTTCACTCCTCCCCACGTTTTCTCCACTGCTCGCGTTTCGTTCTCGCACCCTGGAAAGCAAAGCGACGGAGAGGGAAAAAGTAAAAAAAATAAAAATAAATAAACAAACAAACGACACCTCCCCTTCCGATCGTTCAATCGGACGTCTCGCCTTGTTTCCTTCTTTTTTTTTCCCGTCGAATCGACGATTCGCTCCAGTGTCAACTCGTCATCGTCCACTCGCCCCTCTCTTTCTTTCTCTCTCGATTTTAATGTCGAAAATCTGGCGCGGGGAAGGAAGGACGGGGAGTGGGAGGACGACGCTAGGACTACGGACGACGTAGAAAATACGGCAGGGCCAATTCTATTGTCCGATCTAGGATCCACTTAGGCGAAGTAATTGATAGATCCCTCGATGGCGGAGGAGGGATCGAGGAATGACAGGTTACGGGCCAGGATACGGGCCGTTCGCACGACCCTACTTCGCTGCCGTGTTATTAGTTAATTCTTACAATTACTCGTCGTCCCTGTGGTTATTCCATTACCGTACAACTCTCGTAGATCACCTGGACTTTTTCTTTCCCCCCTCCCCCTCCTCTCCGCCTCCGCTTTTCGAGGACCGATGCCAAACGACATCCTCCTCGAGATTCGCTCCTTTCGTCTCCGTCTCCGTTCTCTCCTTTCCTCTCTCTCTCTCTCTCTCTCTTTCTACGGATTGACCCGCGTTGTCGACAATCTCCTCTCCGATGCAGGGATCTCCTCTTCGATCTTGGAAGACGAACACGATAAGAAGATCGAGAGCGACGATCGAAGAAGAGGGAAAATGCGTGAAATTCGTTGAAAGTGAGAGAGAGAGAGAGAGAGAGAGAGAGAGAGAGAGAGAGAGAGAGTGAGAGAGAGAGAGAGAGAGAGGAAGCGATCGCGATTTCTGCGACGCCGTTTGCCGTTTGAAAGTTTGAAGTTTTAACGAAGGCGGGAAAAGAAGGCCTCGCGAATGGTTAATTAGACGCAACTGCCAGCGGCGCGGCGGTAATAAATGTAACATTAATGAGTCGTAGTAACCTTGATGCTTCGGCGAAAGAAGCATCGCCGTGATTTCCAGTTTTATTGAAAAACAGGAAAAGATCAAGCGCACCGAGCCGTGTAGCAATTGCGCCCGTACAGCCCGCGGCCTCTATATCTATATATAACCGTCTATTATTATTTCAACGCTTTTTTGAATATTCCTCGCTAAATGGAATTAATTCTTGAAAGGGGGGAAAACGGAGAGTGAGAGAGAGAGAGAGACAGAGGTAAGAAGAAGAAGAAGAAGAAGAAGGAGGAGGAGAGGAGAAGAAGAAAAGAAAGGAAAAAAATAATTAAGTACAGAGAGAAACGTAACCGGGCGCGCACGTAAATGTACCGTGGCGATCTAATCTAGCCCACAAAGCCAGTGCCGGATCGTGAGACTCGTCTGACGTCTTAATTGTAGTGTAATGCTCGTTGCGTTAATGGTGTGAATGAACTGTGTTTTCAATTACGGAGAGATCAAAGGAAGCAACGAACTGTCTCCCACCTATCCTTCTCGCTTCGACGCGATTTTCCGGTTCGATTCGATCCCCGTTTCTTTCCTCCTTCTCGAAACTCCTACGCCAACGAATTCATTTCCCAAAAGACGAGTCCTTCCGCGTTCGCGAAAAGCTCGTTTCCACGATTAACCACGATTATCCTTGCACAGTTTCCTGTAACACGATTCACCGATAACGCGCGCTCGCTCTCACGGATAACAGCACCTCCCTCCCTTTTTTACCGAGCCAACGATCGACGACTCGAAAAACGTCGGACCGACCACGCTCGCCGAGGTGTCGATCGTTTTTTCCAGTCGTGGCGCCCGCAAGACCTTGACAAGGCGCGCGCACTCTCTTGTACTTAACTTCTTCCACTTCTCCTTGCCCGACAAACAGAGTTTACACGCGAGAACGCAGCGGGGGGAGGAGAGTGCAGTTGCGACTCGCTTCGAGTAACGATCAGGACCGGATGTGGTCGGCCGACGATGTTCAATCGGGGAGGAAAAAAATCTCTTCCGTGAGAAACCACCGCTCTCATCTCCACCTTTTCCTTCCGGTCGAGGCGCGGCGACGCGAGCTCCCTTCGCCCCCATAATTTCGCCCGTTTTACTCGGAAACGAAAGCAACCGATCCAACTTTCCAACTGTTGCATCTCCCGATCCTCGCGCTTTCCTCCTCCCTCCCTTCTTCCGATCACCATCTTCCCTTCTTCTTTTCTTCTCTTTCTCTTCCACTACCCCTTCCACTGCTCGGATTACTCGGACGATAAGTATCGGCGCGGAGCGCAGCGCAGCCCGGCCGAAATTACGCTCGCCGCAGCTCCCGGCTCCGAGCCAAGTTTTGATATTCCGCGGCGATAACGAGGATCCGCGCGCGCGCACAGCTTCGAGTCGTCCTTCTCGTTTATTAAATTTTCCCTCGCGGAATCGCGGCGGACCCAGAGGGCCCCCGCTTCTGTTCCGCAGGGACGAGAAATTCATGCGCCGCGACCAAATCTTGATGCTCGGTCGGAACGAATTTTCGAATTTCCGACGGGCTTCCTCCCCTCCTCTCTCTTTCGCTCCTCTTCCTCCTCGACTGCCTTTCCTCCGGCTTTCCTTTGCCTCGATCGCGTACCATCGAGCGGACGGAGAGGGAGCGAAAAGGCGATCGACCGGCCATCTTCGAGAAGGGGAAAGAAATAATTTCGAAAACCGCGCGATTCGAGAGAATTAAGGACGATCCAGCTTAGGGATCCAGCTGGAGTTCGAAGCCGTAGGAAAGGGTTGGGAAGTTGGAAAGTTTGGCGACGAGGGCTTGTCCGGTAGCGCCGGATGGAGAGAGAGGGATGGGACTACCCCCGGAGCGCAGGATGGAAGGAACGGTGCTCGAGACTCGGGAAAGAGGAGGGGTGGAAGGTTCTTCGCGTTGTACGTTTCATTAGGTAGACGAAGGGACGTTGCTCGCTCGGTGTCGGATGCATTGATTTTCGTTTACCCACACTCCCTCCACGCTGCCTTCCCACTTTCAACGGCCTCCTTTCGCCGCCTCCACCCATCCACCCCCGAGGGATGTTTCGTTATTTAAACAGATTAGCGAGATACGGCAGCCCCGGGGGGAAGCGTCTTATGTGTTTCCAATGCGTGGCAACGGCGAGGAGGAAATTAATCCTTCTTCCTTCTCGCCGGCCGCGTCTCGTCCACTAATCGCGTTCCCTTTGCGAGAAAGACGTCCCGACCCTCGAACGGCGGCCGCGATTAAACGGCCGTGTTTCGAAAACGGCGGGCAGCCGATCTCGGAATTGGCCGGCCAAGGCCTCCTCTCCGATCGGGCGAAAACGGTGGAAGAGGTGAGACGAGGTTGGGGAAATCGTTTTTTGGCCAACGACTCCTCTCGACTCCTGGAACCGATTCTCTAATACAAATTCATGAACGGGCCGCAACCGTTTACCCTCCATTAGAGGGAAGCGCAATCAAAACGAAGCAGCCGTGGACGGAGCCGATGGACCGAGTCGAGGGACCCGACCAGCTGTAAATCAAACTACGAAATTCCTCGTGTCTGCCTCCGCTCGGAACGTCTTGGAAAGTGTTGAGCGAAATCCTTTCTCTCTCTCTCTCTCTCTCGCTTTTTTGATGCGCAAGGGTGTAATTATGCGTCCGGGGCCCCGAGCCGCGTGGACCACGGGCCTCCTACTCTCCCACAAACATCTTCTCTCGCTTCCCCATTTAGTTTCTTCCGTCCTCGTTTCTCGACAACCGTATCGAGTCGAGCGAAATAGGGAAAAAAACGACGCCGTCTCTTCGCCTTTCTTCGCGCTCGTTCGCTATCGAAGGATAACGAGGCGGCGAGTCGGTCCCCCTTTTCGTTTCCTCTCCTTGCCGCGGAGAAGAGAATCCTCGCGATTCGCCACGTTTTCTTTCCCCGATTTTTCCAATCTTGCGATGCTCAAACGAGGAGGAGAGGAGGAGAAACGACGGCTCACTCCCGAATTTTTCAATATCGAAACCAACTGCCTTTCTCTCGTCGGGATCTCTCGTTCCATTTTTCTTCTTTCTTTTCTAGTTAAGCGGCGAGAATTCGATCGTTGAATCGAGACCAAGTGTTTCGAAACGAGCGTTGTTGCGAGGATGGGGGAAAAGAGAAAGAAAAGAGAGAAAAATGGGGGCGCGATTGCCCCGTTCCCGAAAGGCCAATTATAATTGCAAATTTTTTCCACGGGTTGTTATTCGCCTCGTGGCGTTTCTCCGCGGCGACGAAACTTTCGCCACGATTCCGCGGTTGCCTTTTTCCCCTTTTTTTCTTTTTTGCGACGTTGGCTCGCGGGAAGAAGTGTCCCTCGCCTCCGCGGGAGTTCAAAGTAAAAGCGTTTAGCATAATTCGAGAGGGGGGGACCTCCCCTCTCGCCTTTGCTCCCGATAAAAATCGCTTGTTTTTTCTCCGCTCTGCTCTTCTCGGTACAACATCGTCCCGGTGACATCTCGACGAAAAGGAGGAGGATCGTTAAACGGGGAGAATCCTTCGGGGATTCGTCCTCGCCCGCTCCCTTTTCCTTTCCGGAAAATTGGCGGTAAAATGTGCGAAGCTGAGGTCACCGATTGGTTTATCGGCGGGAGAGAAAGTTTCCTTCCTTTTTTTTCTTTTTCTTTTTTTTTCCTCCCTCCCGTAAAAATTCCTCTTTATGGAAAAAGATGGACGTTGTTTTTTTGGAGGATGGAAGAGGTGGTCGTTGTTGAGCTAATTTCGAGAAGGGAAGTCGTTCGTTCGTGGAGAAGATCGAAGAGGCGACTCGGCGCGGATCGTAAAGAGAGCGGCATGAATGGCGGTCGTTGCGATTCTAATTAGAAGGAATTTGGTCGTTCCGGGGCCGAATTAAGCTAATCGGCCGCGACGAACGAGGGTCTCGTCTCGTCTCGTCTCGTCTCGTTTCGGCTGGGAACGCGCGCGCGTGCGAGACGCGGAAACGGAGATCGAGCGAGGAGGGAAGAAGCGGGGACGATCGTCCAAACGTCGAGCAGAAGAAGAAAAGAAAGAAAGAAAGAAAGAAAGAAAGAAGTGGAGAATAAGGTTGGGGTGGACGAGAGGCAAACGCCGACCCTCGCAGCCGAGGAAAAAGTGGAGAGCATGAAATTAGTCGTACTCGCGGCACCGAGTATTAGAGAGAAGTACCCCGAGGGCGCGACGGTTGGCGTTTCTTCTCCCTTCCCTCTCTCTCTCTCTCTCTCTCTGGTTTTATTCGATAATTATGCAAATGCCGGAATGATTGTCGGGCAATATGTCCTTGGAATAAAAGTCGGAGTCGGAGCAATTCGGTTATCTTTATGATTCTGAAACGCGAAACGGGCCGAGCTTTGGGGTGAAAAGCCGAGAGGGGGATGAAGGGGAGAAAGAAAGGGCAGGGAGAAACGAGGTACGCGGGAGGGAGATACCTTGTCCTCGTCTTGCGAACAAGCGCGGAGAGAAACGCGGTTAATTTGCATGGAAACGCGCCTTTTCCTTCCCTCTTCTCCTCCACGGTTAATCGTGGAACTCGTTGGATTCTCGTTTCATCGGCCCGAGGTTCCGATCGTATGTATATATATACTTACACAGGGAGGTTAAAAAGGCTAGATTTTTCCCCTCCTCCTCCCCTTTCCAGTCCATGGAGTAACGTGACTACGCGTAAAGCGAAACGCGTGCATAGATCGAAGGTGAGTCGTGGCCAGGGCCTATTAAGACGTTCGCGCGGCGATTTAATTAAGTGGTTACGACTCGACGACTCCGACTCCCTGGCGGAGACCGCGAGACCATAAGCCGGATCGTCGTTATTTATTATTAAAATATATTCCCTGTCGAAAGGGTGGAGCCTGCCTCGACCAATGGGCACCCGTCGCGTGCCTCGGGTCGTTAGGGCGCTTGGAAATTGATAAGAATGCATCGTCGCACGCTCCCGTAGTCGCCTGCCTTAGCAGTTGCACCCTTTAATCTGAACGCGGCGGGACCAAACCCCGACGAATCTATCGCCTGGAATCCGGTAATTGTAACGTGAACGCCGTCCTCGCCTCCACCTCCTTTTCCTTTCGCCTCCCTCGTCCCCTCATTTTTCTATGTAAGTAAGTATTCACTTACTACTTACCTCGCTACATTTTTTTTCCATTCTTTTTTCCATTCCTCGCTCCTCCTCCTTATTTTCTCTCGTCGTTCTGATCCTTTCTGATGTGTACAACGTTCTCACGAAGCGTTCTCGGAAGGGCGAAGGAACGGGATGGCAGAAAGGTATCCAACGAGTAGTATCCACACATTTTTCTTTTTTTTTTTTTTTACAATAACAACTATTTATTTATAGGTAATAATGCTGAATTACAATGAATACACTTTTTTTTTTTTTGCCTCGATACTAGATTGTATAAGTCCGATCGCGAAATCGTCATCGCTCGTCGTCATCGCGTATTACACAGTAGTGCGGTGATACTGGTTTTTTTTCCCCACCCGACCCCCCGACCCACGAATTTTTCCCCTGTACGCAACCCGCCCCGTATACCCACCCCGTTTTCCTGCGTATATCGTTATTATTATTATTATTATTCTTATTTTTTTTTGTTCTCTCTCGCTTCTCTCGCGAATGAATTCAACCCGATCTCGCCGATCGAGAATCGCCGATCGTCGAACCTTCTTCCTTTCTTTTTTTTTTTTCTCTCCTCACCCTCGAGCAGCGAGACCACCACGTATCTCTCGTTCTCTCTCGAATCGCACGTGCGACAGAGCGGACAATTTTTTTTTTTCTTTTTTTCCCTTTCCCTTCGAATCGAGTCCTCGAATCGGCGACTCTCGATCGCGAGACAAAATTTCGAACCCCGAATTTGTTCGTTCGTTCGTTCGTTCGATCGATCGATCGATCTCTGGTAGCGGCGATGGCAAATACAGATGAGCTATCGGTGGTTAAATTCTCGTTTCACTACGTGTAGCATCGTCTTAACGGGCTTTAGCCGGTACGTACGATCTAGACACTATGATTATGTGAACTTTACAACACAAGAACCTTACGGGCAAAAGACTTTGTACATGGATCTTAAATACGGGGATCGGCCTCGGGGAAATATTGGTCGCGGTTCGATTCTCGGGCGCCCCCTCCCCCCTCCCTCCCCTTTCCACCTTCGACCGCGCGTTCATTCGTCCACGTCCCACCTAGGAAATATTTCGCCGAGCTGCGGCCGATCAACGCAAACGCGGGACACACGCAATATGCATTAGCCTTACTTGTCGACGGTAGTAACTAAGTTTATTTATATAAATAAGGTGTTACGATTCTTTTTTTTTTTTTTTAAAACGCATCCAAGAATTAATCGTTTTTTTTTCTTTTCATCGTCCTCCGCTTTCTCCCTCTCTCTCTCTCTCTCTCTCTCTCGCACGCGCACACTCGGTTTATCGCTCGATTCCTTCCATCGAGTCGAAGCGTATATTCTATCGTCCTAAATCGCTAATTCAGCTTCGCCCTCGCGAATCGTCTCTGATTCTCGTCACGTTTCTCCTCTTCGAAAAGTCTCACTCTCTCTCTCTCTCTCTCTCTCTCTCTCTCTCTCTCTCTCACTCTCTCTCTCTCTCTCTCTCTCTCTCATTCGCACATCCACGCAACCCCCTCCCTCTTTCTATATGATACAGGATAAATCGAGTCGCGGCTCGTCGAATCCCGAGTCTGGCGTAATCGCGGTGTGTATAAACGGGTCTCTCGCTGTTTCGAACGAGGAAAGTTGAAATCGGAGCGCGTCGACGAGGCCGCGTCGCCTCGAAAAACCGTGCGTTTTCTTCCACTTCCTGCTCCCTCTCCTCCCCACTCGCGCCCCTCATCTCTCCCCCCTCCCCCCCGACGACCGTCGACGATCGAGCCTTCGAGCCTGGCACACCGCCCTCGGGTAAAATAATATTAATAATAATGATAATAATACTCGAAACCGAGAGGGTGCGCCCGATCGTCCGCACAGCTTAATCACGATTATCTAATTGAAGAATCGGTCGATAATTAGGAGATAGGTACCTCTAGGAACGCATGCACGCGCGCACGCACTCTCAAGCAGTCTTTAGAAATATATTTTTTTTTTTTTCGCCACGCCGATGAATAATAATCGTCGCATGAATCGTCGGTGCAAAGACTCAACTTTTTTCGCGTTCAAATTATCGCTTCGATGAGGGGGAGAAAAAAAAAAAAGGGAAAAAAAGAAAAAAAAGAAAAAAGAGAAAAGAAAAACGCGACGGCGACGCGCGGATCTTTCGACTTTTTTTTCCTTTTTTTTTTTTTTCGTCCCTGGGTAAATCGATATACACGGTATACGTGGTATACGTGTGGCATTCGTTCCCGGCGAACGGGAAGGTTTCTCACCGTGGCGAACCATCGAACAGGGCGGCGTAACGCCGTTCCGGAAACGATGGAACGAATACTCGGGGGAGGAAAAGAAGAAAAGAAAAGAACAAAAAAGAAAGAAAGAAAGAAAGAAAGAAAGGAATACACGCTTTACATCGCCTCGTGTTTTTTTTCTCATTGATATGTGTCTCCATCTCGACCCCAAAGTCGACCGCCTCTCGCTCGGTTGATCGAAATCGGTCCATCGCGTGGCACCTCGATCGAGGCTTCTTCTCCAACGCTCTTCGACGAGCGAACTCGCGACATTTTGATTCTCGCGCGCGCACTTCTCCTCCTCCTCCTCCTCCTCCTCTTCTTCTTATTCTTTTTCTTCTTCTTCTTCTTCTTCTTTTTCTTCTTGTTCTCCTTCTTCCTCGCCGAGTTCTCGTAAACGTATATTCTATATTCTCGGAAACTGTGTTCCCCTTCCTTTCACGGGGACGTTCACGTGTCTCGATACTCGTTCGATTCGACGGATCGTTAGACGTCGCGGCCGTTTCCTCCCACGAGGATCGCGCGAAATCACACGACGAAGAGTCTCTCCCTCTCCCCCTCTCCCCCTCTCCCCCGGCGAGCACGGATGATCGCGTGGATTTCGATCGATTTGGCCGATATCCTCGACGGCGGGGGCGCGTGCCACAACTCGGCGCACACTTTCCCCCCTCGCTGCGTTCCCATCCACCGATCGATCTCGATCTCACTCGTTTTGGCTGCTCGCTGGAACGCGCTCTGCCCCTCTTCTTCCTTCCTCCGCCCTCTTCTTCTAGGTTGCGCTCGTGAACAGAACCGAGTTCTTGTAATAACCCGTCCGTGATTCTGAAACAGTAAGCGGCGGTCAAGAGTTCGGGAGTGTCTCCAACGGCGAGAGATGTTGAACGGAGGAAGGGGGGAAGGGAGCGATGGGATGGCACGGGAGTCGCGTCGATTTTACGTCGATCGAGGATCTCAATTCCGTTTCGATCGAAATTTGATTTCGCGGATGAAGGCGATCGAGGCCGATTCGCGAATAAGGGGGGAAGGCCGAGCGAATGATTCGATGATCGTTCGGGTGGAAGAGGCGCCGCTCACTAATTATCCTTCCCTCTTGAGACGTGGACGAACATTTGAGGGGGAGGGGAGGGGGAGGGAAGGAAAGATAGAGAGAGAGAGAGAGACCTATCGGGATACGCGTTCGTGGATACGAGACCGGTCGACTCATCGGGGGCCCTTAGGGCGCCTTTGTGATCCGAGCCGCCACTCGACTTTTTATCCAACTGTCGCTTATGATTGAAAATCACCAGCGAGCTCCTTAATAGTCCACCGATCTCGATTTAACTCCGTTTCTTCTCCCTCTCTCTCTCTCTCTCACATCCGCGCCAAGAGAATAATACTTTCTCGCCGAGCGAGAGGAATTTTTATTCTCTCGAGAACCGCGTTCCTGCCCTCGATAGTCTATCGCCTGTCGTTTGCAGATGGAAATTTCTCGAAATCGTTGGCTAATTTCGGCCTAAACCCAAGGAGAGGAGGGACGATTGCGTTCGACCGATGAAGAGCGGAGACTCTAAGGAAGCCAATTAAGGGGACCACTCGTTAAGCGGCTGGAGCAAGCCGCGGTGGATCTCGGTTTCGCGGAGAGAAAAACGATTATTTACGAAGCAGCGTTGGAGGGAGGGGGAGGAGGAGATCCGAGGAGCGGCGCAAGAAAAAGAGAGAAGGAGAAAGAGCGTCGAAATGGCGCGCCACACCGGTTACACCGTTTTTGCCCCCTCCTCTCCTCTCCTAACTTTGTACAAGTTTGCACGCGAGGCAAGAGGCGATGCCAAGTTTCGAATCGGGCGGCGTGTGCCGTTGTTGTAAGAAACACACCCTCCTCGATTCCCAATCTCCTCTCTCTCTCTCTCTCTCTCTCGCTCTGCCCCACTCCCCCCTCGAGAGACTTTCTAATTAAAGATCGAAGGAAGTTGGGCTCGTCGTTCGCAAGAAATCGGCGGCCGACGATCAAGACGAATCGAGGTTTATTACGGTGTTCCGCGGGTGGAAGGGTATTTGCTCAGAATCGGTCCGCGTAATTTTTACACCTCGACTCGATCCACGTCAAGTATTTGGCCGAGATGGACGGCGACGAGGTCGAGTCGGCGAACCCACCTTGAAGAGGAGACTTGACTTGGTCCCTCTCGGCCGCCTGGTGCTGCCGCGATTTTCTCTCCAGCTCGAGTTCTTGCACCAGCGATTCTGCGACAGGGAAAAAAACAGAGAAAATTCGTTGGTTATCTTGTGGTCGTGCGTGCGCAGGAATCGTGGGAATGTGTTGCTCGTCTCTCGGGAGGAAGGGGGAGGGGCGTGGATCGCGACGCCGATCTTGGCGTCGAAATTCGTCGAGGCGTGAACGCGAACGATGAAACGGAGCGGTAATTAGTGGAAAAGCGGCGGAAGCGAAGGGGGAAGGAGATGATGGGACGGGACAGGGGATAACGGACGAAGGCAGGCGTGAAAGGGCCGCGGGTTTGCTCACTGAATTCCGCAAGGATTAGGGGTGAAAACTGGAAAATGTCCCTTTAATGATATCGCGCCGAATTAACCGCGGCCCGGGATCCTCGTTTCGGTCTACTTCGTTAAGCCCGCCGCGATTGTGGTCGAGCCGCCCCTTCCTCCCTTCACCGAGAAAAGAAGAAGAAGAAGAAGAAGAGGAAGAAGAGGGAAGAGGGTCCCTTTCTCGCGGAAAATTGAAAAACCGATCGGATTCATCGAGGAGGAACGAGATTGGAAGAAAAAGAGGACGATCCAGGAGAATCTCGCGCCTCGAGCGAGATCGAAAGGATTAGCCGCGAAAGGAGAGAGAGAGAGAGAGAGAGGGAGGGAGGGAGCGCACGCGTATAATCGGGAAGCGTGAAATGGCGGCTCCTTGGGCAAACGAGCAATGGTAAAATCCAATTGCAAGGCCATTAAATCCGAGTTAACCGACTCGTAGGAGACGGAGAGAATTCGTAGCACGAGTCGCGGGGGCCGGAGACTTTGGGGCCGAGATTCCATTATGCTTTGCGCAACAATAGCTGAGGGCTGTTTCGTGGGTGTGAATTCGTGCGTTCGTCAGGGCTGTTATATTCCTACGGAGGGAGGAGGGGGGGTGTGTTTGCGTTTCACTGAGCCAAATTACCTCTGGCGCCCTTATCCGCGCGCGGGGTGTTTCTCGTCCCTTTGATATCCAAATGACAATTTAACTGCTCGAGATACGGCCTCGTCGCCTCCCCCTCCCTCCCTCTCCCGCGATTGCCAACGGTTGTCGTAGCGCGTCGCGTGTGCCGCCTCTCGTTCGACCGGAGATTTCTATCCCCGGCGCGGGAGGGGGAGGGGGAATAAGTTGGCTGCTCGAGTCCAAGTTTTTCTTCGCCCCGAGGTGGCGAAGGAGAGAAGGGGAAGTGGATTTCGAGCGTGATTCGATCGTGATCTCGGCGATCGAAGCCGAGGCAAACGTACGTCCCTTGATATCAACCGACTAATAGTTTTGCTACTGTATTACACACCCTGACAAATCGCGGGAACAATGAAAACAATTTCAGCCCCTCTTTCTCGCCTCTAAACGATTCGCATTGTGCCCTCGTCCCGGCACCCGATTTTTTCGGCTGTCGAGCAGCGCGAAACGAAGGGGGTGGGGGGATCCCTCCCTGCCCGGCCGAGATCGGTGAAAGAAGAGTAGCCTCTCTTGGATACTGTGTGTATCCGGTATGACTGTGCGTTTATCCGCACGTAATTAACTCGGCGCACAATGCATCGCGAGAGAAGGCCAACTCGTCTTCTCCCGGGAGAGGAGACGAAGAAAAGAAAACGAGAGAGAAGGCGGTTGGCGGCGGCGTCGACCCGGTGTCTCGGGGAAAAAAAGAAAAGAACTTGTATATATATATATATATATGTGTGTATGCCTCTCCTCTTCTCGAAAAATCTCGATATCGTGTCGGTCGACGTGGCAACGTCATTGGAAACGCGGCAGCAGCTTGGATCGATCGGTTTTTTCCTATCCCCGAGGAGGAACGCTCGAAATTCCACGCGCACGCACGTCCCTCGAATTCCCTCCCCGCCAATCATATTTTTTAACGTCGCGATTGACACAAGCTCGTGACACGCCTCGCACGAAAGAAAGAGAAACTTTGCTTAATCGCCTCGGTGCAGGGGGGTCGTCGGTCCTCGTCGGAATCTCGCGCGAGGGGAGGACGAGCGAGCGTATCCGTATAGGCGGGTACATCCGAAGAGTGGCGAGTTAATACACCGGCGTGTAATAAGTAATTTCCAAGGAGGGGGAGGAGGAGAAGGGCATCGTGACCTCGCGCGGTGAAAAACAAACGTCGTAGCCGGTTCGACGATCTTCCCTCGCTCGCGGAGGGACCCATCCACGTGAGAGGGATCGTGTCCCGGCCGCGGTAATTGCGCCGATGCCTCTCCACTCCTCCTCTCCCGCCTCCATTCCTCCGGAGGATCGGAGTCGAGGGTTGTTGGCAGCAGTCGAACGAGAAGAAGAAAAGAAAGAGCAGCGGCGGTGGTAGGAGCGGGCAAAGTGGGAGGAGGACGAGGAGGAGGAGGAGGAAGAAAAGGAGGAGGAAGGGAGAAGCGACGTTAGGCAGGAACTGAAAAGATGATGGCGCGCGGGGTGGAGGAGCGGCCACGGGGTTGATTTCGTGTAGCGCCGCGTTTTTAATGCTCCGATCTTTATGTAAAACGGAACACGGAGCGCGGGGGAAGCGGGGAGGGAGGGAGGGAGGGAGGAATGCAAGGATGCGGGGGCAGAAGTGGGGGAGGAGGAAGGGGACGGGAGGAGGGCAGAAGATAGAGGCGCTCGAGCGCCAAGCCAACCGTGAAATTGTATGAATCGAGGAGGTGCATGGAGAAACGCGGAGACACAAAAAGCGGCGATATACGAGAGAGAGAGAGAGAGCGAAAGAAAAAGCGGGGAGAGGATAAAAGAGTGGATAAAGAGGAAACGATCTACTCGACTACTCCGCTCGCCTCGATTTCCAATTGAAACGCCACTTCGTTCGAGCTTTTCGGACCGCCTCCTCTTCCCTCTCGTCCCGACGAATTCATTCTCGTTTCTCGCTCGGCTAGGCGACAGAAACGATAGAAAGAAAATTTAATCCAAGCTCAGCGAGAGTCGCGTAAGAGGTCTCGTAATCGTAATCACGGAAAGGAAGAGAGGAGAGAGAGAGAGAGAGAGATATTTTTCTCGAGACAGAAATTTAACGCTAACGCAAACTCTTGCGCAAACTGTGGGAGAGATAGAGATAAAGGTAAAGATAGAGAGAAAGAGAGAGAGAGTATATACATACGTGGAAGCGGCGCTTCGTTCCTCCCCTTCCTCCGATTCACCCTCCCGATTTCTCCAGTCTCCCGGCTTGTTCGCCGGAAAACCGCGTCGTGTCTTGTGGATATATTCGCGGCGAGGGACGCTTTCAAACCACCAGCCCCCTCCCTCTCTCCGCTACCACATTTTCAGGCTTCCCGTGTCGACGCGTCAGCTTCCTTTCGCCTCTATATTGCTCGCGTACACGCGTCACGGTTTATCACTCTCGCGGGGTTATTGTCTTTCGTCTAATGGTAGACGCATGCGAGCCTGGCCCCTCTCGTGCATGTACAGGTGCGTGCGTACACCGGAATCGAGTCGAGCAACGAGTTTGGGATCCAATATGTATATGTATATATATATATATATATATATGTATATATACACGTATAGAGGAGAATATTTCATCAGGAGGGAATCAGGCCGCGTGTCGCGCAATATTTCTCCTCGAACGCGTCTCGCGCCTACCTCCTCCAACCCTCCTCTCCGTGTTTGACAAGGAGGAACGAGATCCTCCGTCCAGATAACGCGGACGAATTTGTAATCTACAACCGGTCGACGTATGTACATTTTATTGCTCCCCGCTTCGCTTCGTTCCGGTTTTACGGTCGAGAGTTTCTACGGCCATTAATAGATTCTGCCCCGGCAGAAACCCGTGCACGCACATGCCTCTAACCGAGCCGTTTAATCGCTCGCTCTTTCGATTCCCACTCGCGTGAAAGAATGGTCGGTGTATAGATCGCGGGGGTGGATAATCTCTCTCGTTTTGCGGGGTGGATGCGGAATTGGGAGGGAAGATGGCGTGGAAATAATAAGGGCGGAGATAAACGACGAGAGAAAAGGCGGTGGAGAGGAACGCGGACGAGGAGGAAACGCGCAGGATAGGACAGGATAGATAGTTACGGTTGCTGCGTAAAATTATCGCGTACGTAAGTCTGAATATTAAAGCGCGGCGAAGCGCGTAGTACTCGTTCGTTTGGTGGTTCGGATGCTGGATAGATGGACGCGAAGGAATCGTGGTTTGCGCTTGTGCATGTAACGCGTACATACTCGAGGGAAGGTGGAGGAGGAGGAGGAGGAGGAGGAGACAGGGGAGGAGGAGGAGGAGGAGGAGGAGACAGAGGAGATAGAGGAGATATACAGAGGTATGGGAGACAAAGCGAGAACGAGAGAGAGAGAGAGAGAGGGAGAAGCATAGAACGTCGGATGGAGGGTTTAAGGGAAACGAAGGAAGAAAGGAGAGGGAGGACAGGTAACGCCACCGAGAGCCACGGTGGCCGCCGGGGAAATTACGGCTCCTTCCTTACTTGCCAGAGATGTGCATAAACTCTGCATTACGTTCAGTGGCGCTCATGGCGCTCGTGGCTACCATCCTTGGATCGGATGCCTGCCGGGACAGATAAAATCGTTCCTCGTCTTATTAAACGCTGCCGCGATTCTCTCTATTCGCTCTATTCCGGTTATCGACGATCGACTCGTCCTCGATAACTCGCTCGCTCTCCGACCGTTTAAAGGGGGACGACGATCGAACGTTTCCCGCTGACGGATCTCGCCGAAACGAACCGACGAGTCCGTTTACCCGCCCCCCCCGATCATCCGTTATCCATTTCACGAAACTGATTACGACCCGCGTTCCTTTTCAGGTATGCATAACAATTTTCGGCCGAACTGTTTTCCACCGCTTCCACGGGGAGGATGAGAAGCGCTGTTCGTATAGAATGCATGACTCGAAGACGCGACGGCCCCGAAGTCCCTTCAGAGGCGTAGTAAGTACCCACCTCAGACGACGGCGTTACGCCGACCTATGCTCCTCTCCTTGTTATTCGCCCCCCTCCGCCCCATCTAAATCTCCGTTGTTTATTGCAAATGGATTCCGCATCATGATGCCCGGGTGGTTACGGGACCCTATTCAAATACCTCGTGTTTCCTCGTCGGAACCGACTCTGCCCCCCCCGCCTTCTCCTTCTCGTCCCTGACTCCGTCCACCCTCACCACGCGCGTACAGGGTTGTTATTGCCCCCGGCGTGATTGTTCCCTTTCCCCCCCTCTCTCTCTCTCTCTTTCTCTCTCCGTCTCTCTCCCGAGATCTTTCGAATAATTTACTTTGCGCGATATACAGACGCGACGCGGGGCCTCTTTGCCCTCGGCCCCCTTTCCATCCGCCGCGGCGATATCCAACGCGATGCTTCCCTCTCCCCTTCTTTTTTCTTTTCCTTTTTTTTCCCTCTTTACTCTCTTTCTTTTTGTTTGGGTAATCGAGGATCGAAGTCAGCCGGGCGGAAGATCAGAAAAATTGAGTGGATCCTAATACGGGAACGCGATTATCCGAATTAGCGGCTTGCCACCGGGTCCTCGCCCTCTTTTCATCGCGGTCGCGCCGCTCCCTTCCCCTCTTGCTCGATGAAAGAAGAAGAGGGGGGATCGCCCCGAGGCTCGCCGCTTTTTCTTAAATTTCGCTCGATACCCATTGTTGCGAGCCAGCAGCCCCGGCTTCTCTCTCTCGCTCTCTCTCTGTCTCGCGACGAGAGAAGGGAGGGACGACTGCGAATGTTATCTTGGTACGTGCGTTCCTCGTAACCGATTCCCCTCCCCCCCGATTCCCGAACCCGTCGTCGGGAGAGTGGAGTCGAGAACGGAGAAGAGGAAGATTGGCGCGTCCAACTGACCTTGGTAGTTCTGCCAGAAGGCGGATGCTTGGCTGCCGATCAGGTCCAATCCGTATCCCCATGCCGGTTTCTCGGGGGTGGAGGGTTGTTGGGAGGGGCGCGGCACCTGGGCCTCCCTGTACTGTTGGGCCTGTTGCTGCTGTTGAAGGGGTTGCTGGGACGACTGTTGCTGCGAAGGCTGTTGCTGCGACTGCGAGTGTACCGGGCTGGCTTCCGGTGGCTCCGAACTCGTGCGTGCCTCCACCGTCACGTTTTCTAAACCAGATGGCGGGTGAAGGGAGGGGGAGAAGAGAAACAGAAATCAGAGAAATGAAAGAAAGGAGGAAAAGAACTGCTACGCGTCGAACGCGTGCGTTTCTTTCCTCGAGCGTGGCAAAGAGCAAGGGGAGGACCCCTCGGAGGAATCGCTTCGAACCGTTCCAATTCGCGTGCTCCTCCGTTTCATTCGAAATTAGTATCGCTACTTCCCTGCGTCTGACAGGGTTAATCAGCAGCGACGGGGAAGTAGCGGCACTGTTGCGACGCGAATAGGATTCCTGACTCGTTCTCTGTATCGGAATAAGATATTTCACTTAAAGGGTTTCAACCTCGCGCTCGAGTTTTGTTAGTGACAGGAGGAGGGGTGGGAGGGGGATGCAGCTCCTCCTCCTCCTCCTCCTCCGACCCTCCCAGCCCTCGTAGAGTCGCGGCTCGTGGTTCGCTGCTCGAGGTAAGGAATCGAGAAAGAGAGGAGTCAGGAGGAGAGGAGATTCCAGGACCCAGCGGCGTTCGAAACGAAAACGGGGGGGAGGGGGAGAGCGTAAAGATCTTTCCCCCTTCCGCCTCTTCGATAAGGGGATAAGTAAGGAATCGTATTCCGCCGGGTGTCAGCCTGTTTGCTCTCTGGCTCCCCGGCTCGTATTAATTAAATTATTCCCGAGATCACCCGCTAGCCCCCTCCAAAGGGGGCTCGAAGAATCAACTCGAAAATCCTGGATGACGGGAGGAGATAGAGAGAGAGAGAGAGAGAAATTCTCTCTCGTTTCTTTCTCTCCTCCTCTCTTTCTCCGTTTCTCTTCTCGAGGACCGCGATGTCTCGATAATCGCGGAGCGAGCACGTGCGCGAAGTCGCCTCCTTTCCCGCTCCATTTTCACTCGGAACCGATACTTACCGGTAATCGCTCTGACTTGCTCGGAGGAAGCCCCCGTTGCCTTCAACGCCTCCTCGAGCTGCGTGCGCCTCTTGATCTCCAGGTCCAGTTGCTCCTGCAGGCGTTTCCTCGCCCTCCGTTCTTTCTTTAGCCGTTTTTGGTACATCACTGGAATCAGAAATCGGGGCAGAAAGTGGGAGGTTAGCGCTGTTTCGAGGATTCGAAGAGGGAGGGGGCGACTCGCCGTCCCTCTTCGGCGGGAGGGGGGATGTCGCGTGCGCGTCTCCCCTCGGACGGACACCTGTCAAAACGACTTAACGACGGGGACCGAAGATGGTCGAGCGTTCCCCCAGGTGGTGGAACCCCTGCGCGGTCAAAGTCGAACGAAATTATCTTGGCGTATCATTGTACCGCGGGGGGTTTCACGGGCGGCCGTGCAGGGGGCCTCGGACCTCGAACACGCGTCTAAGCGGGGGTCTGATGGTCCGTTTCGCTACCGTTCGCGCGGCTGTCCACCGCGATCCGGCTATCCACCGAGATCGACGTCGATCGATCGATCGATCGATCGATCCACTTATCCATCGATCCATCTACGAATCGGTCGCCCGGTTAAACCGGTTCCCCCTTCTCCCCCCTTCTCTCTCTCTCCCTCTCTCTCGCCATTTGCGAACCGCAACGATTTTTTATCTCGCGACTGCCCCGCAGCCGTCAGCCCGGCCGCATTCGTTGATTACTTTATCTCGACGAGATGCAACGACGAGGTAACCGTGGGGTCGTGTATCGCTTCTTCTTACGTTTAACAGCCGTGCCTCGAATTATTCCTCCTCCTTCGATTTCCTCTCTGCCTCGCGTGAGTTATTCTCTTCGTGCATCGAACGCTTATGACGAAACAGGATTCGCATAACGTCCAATAATCGCGTCCTCGTCATCGAATACATCCCGACGTATCGAGGATCGGCCGATTCGCTCGAGTTCGAAGAAATTGGTTCGCGACGAGACGCATTGGACATGGTCGGACGCAGGTTTTCGCAGACGGGCAGATCGTCGAGGCAGATCTCGGGTCGGCGCGTTTGAACCCGCCCCCTCCCCTCCCTTCTATCCGCTTTAATTATTTTCCATTATTGCGAACCGCCGCCGCGTCCGGCCATTGTGCCTTGGCCAGGATCACCCCCGCTCCCGCATCGCCGCTCTCGTGCCCGATCTCTCGCGATCGAGCCTCGTTGCGGGCATTGTTGTCGAAGCCTCGATCGCGCCGCGATTCGCCTCGTTTCGATTTGCTGCCTCGTTCCCTACGATGGATGGATTCGATTTCGCGGAACACGGCGGAAAACGATAACCGTTCCCTTTCCTCCGCCCCTGCGTTTAAGGGGGAAGTCGGTAGTTAACGTCCAATTAGTCTCGTCACCGGGTTAACGAGTGCATCGTCATTTTTTTCACCGATCCACTCCACTCGAGGCTGCCCCTCGAGGAAACGTTACGAAAAGTCGAGGCGCGCGCAGTCTCGGTGCGAAGGATGAGGGGCCGCTTCGAAACGAAAAGAAGAAAGGAGCATCGGAAATAAGATGGCGAGCTTTCGAAGGAGATGTTTTTCACGCGATCGACGGGTGGACAGCGGTTGAGCGTCACTGATACCGTGATTGATTCCCGGCAGACAAGGCGCAGACAACCCCTTTGCCCCCTCTACGATCCAGCTATACCTGTCTTCCCTTTGTCTTTCACCGTCCTTCACTTTCTCGCTCTCGCCGACTTTCCTCGAGAATACCTTCTCTACCTCTCCTCTCCTCTTCTCGTACACATGTTCATACATACGTGCATGCATGTATGCATACATACGTGCATGCATGTATGCATACATGCGTGCATACGTACGTACAAACATACGTAGATACGTACGTACGCGAGTAAGTCTCTTTCGAACGTTCTCTCGCCGAGT
Organism: Apis cerana; assembly: GCF_029169275.1. NCBI lineage: Eukaryota > Metazoa > Arthropoda > Insecta > Hymenoptera > Apidae > Apis > Apis cerana. The sequence continues at coordinate 11,245,271 of NC_083855.1, read as the reverse complement.
CCTCGGATGCCGGTCTTCTCTGCCGGTTTGTCGAATAGGTGTGCAACGACGGGAGGGTAAGGAGAAAGCGCGAGGGTGCGGAGAGAAGGAGGAAGAGGAGGAGGAGGAGAAGGAGGCGGAGGAGGGACGCGAAGCAAAGTACGGCGGTGGCGGGTGGGAAGAAGGGGGACAGACTTCTCTCTCCGGTGGTAGGAGCGGGGCTTGTGGGGTACGAGGGAGAAGCGGGGGGCGCAGCATTATGATGCAAAGATGGCGCGGCTGCGGCACCCTAGAATTAGCTCGAGCACTCGCCATTGGCCGCTCGGCAAACCACTCCTTCGGTAACAACCGACTGCATACGTTGCATACTAAGGATATACACGCGAGCCTGTCGAAGAATCGCCCCGATCCCGGGGCTGCTTCGCCACCGATTTCCACCTACGATCCCGAAACTTCTTCCATTTCCCCCTCGACGAATCCGCTCTCCTCGCTTTTCCACTTCCGTTTCGAACCCGATCCAGACGTCCCTTCCCTTTCGACTACAAGGAAAAAGGAATCGACTCGTCCCCATGTACGAGAGTTTACACGACCGATGGACAATAACGATCTCTCCTCTCCGATTTTATCCAACCTGTTTCGAACTCGACAAATTTTTGGACAATGGAATCGAGCGTCCCAGGAGTACGTGTAAGCCTGGTTGCCTTTGTTTTACAGCGAGCGGTGGCGGTTACGAAATCAGAGGCTCGATCGAGCGGATATCGTTCGAGAGGCCCGCGAACCGAGAGAACTGTCGGTCGCTTCGATCGCGGCTAAAAGGGATGCGCGGCCGAGATTGCAGGTCGAAGGGTATCGCGAAGGTAGGAATGGAGAATAGCTTCGTTGGATGACGCGTTCGAAAAGTAGAAGAGAAAAGAAGAGAGGTTTCTTCTCTCTCTTTCTCTCTCTCTCTGGACACGTCATAACACATCAGCTACCGCTGTGCGCTCGATCAGAAATCGGTGTCCGCGCGGAGACTACCCACGTCGAAGACTCGACGCCTACGACGTTGGAGATAGCGAACTGGATCCCGAACGATATCGATCCGGCCCCGGTTGGAATCCTTGGAGATCTGGTCGGGTTGGCGCGTTCGGGTTGTCGCTTCGGGCCTGTTTCGAAGTCGTCGCCTATCCGCCGGAATTAGCGGCCGGTCGCGTAAACAATCAGGGGAAACGCGACGGGGCAAATCCAATAGGGAAACCCGCAGAAACTAATATAGAGGCCGGTCGTCTTACCGAGGCTCGCGTTTAATACGCGTCCCTCCTTCCGTAAGCGAGAGAGAACAGTCCCTCCGGGAAATAGCAATATGATTTACATTTTGAGGTTATATTGACCATTCCCGCCACCTGGAGCACTCGCTCGCTCTCTCCTTCCTTCCTTCCTAGCCCGCGGCCCAGTCGATCACCGTCGGGATCATGGTTGGGAAAAAATTAATAACACCGCGTCTCAAATTAATTAATCGGCTTCGCCTCGCCGTTCGAGCAGTTCGAGTTCACAGATTCCATCGCGCTTACGTTTCTCCATGCGTTCTATCCGATCGAATCTCGAGATCGAATCGAGAGAGAGAGGCGGTTAACGATCCTCGAACGGCCCCAACGGTCGCGATCTAGAGTTTTAGAAAGGGGTACGAAGGAAGGGGGAGGGGAAGATCAGGGACGCGCGCACTTAATGCGTAATTACGATTCATGAAGGCGGATGAACTGTACGGCGTCTGGACGAGCGCGTAATCTTGAGGCCGAATACGAGTCCTCGAGGGGCCGGGGCCGAACAGCCGTTAGCCGGCGTTTAAAGGGGTTCTTACGCACCTACTCGAGACGCGGGAGCACACGGCCTCTCCTCCTCCGGACGGACAGCATCTGTGCTCCACGATATCCATACAAAAGCCGTCTGGTGAATAACATTAAGCCACGCCGCGTACGATTATAGTCCGACGAACGTCGATACCAGTTAGACCGTGTATCCTGTGCGAATGCTAATTTCGCCCGGGCTCCTCGAACGCTCGGCCGAGCCCGTCCGAAAGGACGGCCCTAATCGACGAAACCGCGAACCGAGCATTCGCGTTCTTCCGCTTCTCTTCTTCTCCTCCTTTCTTCCTCGTCCGCACGGCGAGGACGGAGGAAGGGAGGTTTCTTTTCGTTCGCCTTTTCTCTCGACGACCAACGATCGATCGATCCATCCCTCGCGGAGACAGACCCTCTACCTTCTCTCTCGCCTCCCCTCCCCCCTTATTCACGCACGCACCGAAGGGTCGCCCCTCGTTCAAATATCAATTTTGCGGCGACAACTTTTCGCCACCCTCCTTTTCTTCCACTCCGTGACCCATATGGAAATGGAGATCGGTCATCGGAATCCAGTTTGCCAGTTTGGGAAACATCCCCGACAGGGAGAGAAGAAGAGAGAGAGAGAGAGGGAGGGAGAGGTCAACCGCGTTTCCCTTCCTTCTCCTCCGTAAACGGGGAGGGTAGGAACGTCGTAAAGTCGAAAGCTTTTCGCTTTTACGTATTATTCTTTTATCCGATATCGGGATAGCCTGTATCCGGAGGCGAGATATACCGGAGGGGCGGGGGAGAGGGGAGGAAATCCTCTTTGCGCGGTTGATACCTTTGCCTTTCTTTTCCCCGACGAGGAATCGGCGAAGAAGACGAACAAGAAAAAGAAGAGGAAGAAGAAGAGGAAGAAGAAGAAGCGTCTGCTTCGTCTCGCCGCTCCCGTCTGTTTCCATAGGACAAACTAATTTATCCTATTAACATCCGCTGTGTACGTAAGCACGTTTCTCGCCAGAACGCGAGATCTCTCTCCTTCCTCTTCCGTTCATCGGCCGGACGTTTTAGACTCGCGTTGAATGAGAGAAGTTGGACGGTCGCGCGGGTAACGCGAGAAACGAAACGCAGGCGACGAAGAAGCGGAAGGGGGCGGAGGAGGAGAAAGCTCGGTGAGGCGATCGAAGAAGCGGCCGGCCATCCCTCACCACCCAGGTGTGGTCTCGCCAGTTTTGGAAAGCGTGTGCGGCGGTTGAATTACGCGCTGCCGTTAACCAATACGAAAATGTTTACTCCTCGAGGTGGGAGAGCGTGGGTCATTCGAAACCGGCCGATCTGGTTACTGCCTCGGTCCAGCGACGCGCGGAAACGTAATAGCGGAGGAAGGAACGTTTTGCTGTTGAACCAAACGTTTTGTTCCCCGAATCGAATCGAAGGAAGGAGGTGGACAAGGAAAGAGGAAGGGGGGCAAAAAAAAAAAGGACGAGTTGCGAGTTGCGTGCTCGTCCCTGACGAATCGATCGAGGCGTAAACGAGAGGGGGGAAAAAAGGTGAGGAGGAGGATTCGATCTTGGAGTCGGAGAAAAGAGAGGATCGTGGAGAAAGGGGAGGAGGATCGCGTCTATTCCCGGATAATTGTTTTAAAGGTAGCAATCGGTTGCCGGATTACGACCGGCATACATTAATTTAGCCCGATTTATATAATATTATCGGGTAAGTATGATCGTCGATGATAGGGGCGCGCCGTGATAACGCATTTCGCGCGCACGCTCGTCGGTTAACGGGTGCCGATCGGCCACGATGCCCGTTACGAGGATTGGTCAATTACTCGGCCGCTCGAGTAAGAAAGAGAGAAAGGAAGGAAGGAAGGAAAAGGGAACGACGAAAAGGAAAAAGGGAGAAAAAAGAAAGGAAGGAATACGAGCTGACAAAAGTTTCTTCTCCGAATGGAATGGGACGCGAGGGGATCCGTATCTGGCGGTCGTTTCTTTATCGGCACCGTGCAGCGCCAGTTTTCGGGGGGGCGGAGGTCTTGGTTCTATACGACGCGTGTTTTATTGCCCGAAAACCGACAGATATCAGGATTATGTGCTCCCATCCACGTCGACGCTCGTCTCCACCATCGAAAGCGATACGAAACCGGTAAACCGGAGGGAGGAAGAAGGGGGAGGAGAATCGTAGAGACATTCTCTTCTGCTCGAACGGACCTCGACCCGGAATTCGCGACTCGTTTTTCCGCGCATTTCGAAACGGGGGGAAATGGATTCGTCGATCGGAAAATAAGCGGAGACGAAAAGGAAAGAAAAGAAAAGGAAAAAGAAAAAGATAGGGGGACATCGGGTCGAATCGAAGGAATCGCGTTAAATATAATGGGAGCGAGTGTTGCGCCTTTGGCAAAGGCGGTGGTGGCGATGCAAAGTTCGAAAAAAACATTAGCTAGATGGTTATCGTGGTAATCGGCGGTCCGGGCCGATAAAATAAAACCGGAGAGAGTTTCTAATGCCGGGTTATTTTTTTAAATGGCCCGCTCTCGATCTCGAGAGGCCGGGATCTCCTCTCCTGCGCTTCACCTGTGCCTTCATGCCCCCTCTCGGCCGGGGTGAAACTATCCCGACCTTTTTCGCGCGTAGACGCCCGATTCGAACCGGGTAATTTCGATTCGCAGTCGCGCAAGAGCCACCCTCCCTCTTGTTGCCCGATATTATATTCCCCCTCTCCCTAGAATCTCTTTTTTTATATCTCGCAGCGAAGGAACGAGCGTGCAGAGGTGTATCATCCGTGCACAGTACGAATACAGTGCAAGAATTTCGTCAAATATTCACGATACGGCGATGATGTTTTCTCCGTTAAAAGCGGGGCATTGTTCCATTTTTGTTTTTTTGTTTCTCTCCCCCTCTTCCCCCTCTCCCTGTGGCGCCCCGTACTCGAAGGAAGGAGGATCCCCCGCTGTTTTCTCGCCTCCCCTGTGTATATCGATACACACACGGGGGAAGGGGGGCACGGCGCGTGACGGTTCATTTTTCCACGGAAAAAAAGAAAGGAAAAGGGAAAACATCAGAAAACACAGGCAATCGGAGGGTGTCGGGATCCGAGAGATCCCGCAGCGCTCCATGGCCAGAACTGTTTTAGTTTATCGCGTTTAATATCATCCCCAGGCGGCGCGAGGAAACCGGCGGGAGCATCCCCTGGGAAACATACGCCTGCTTAATGGTGATTTTTCGTCGTACGTGTCGACCGTTTTCACCTCGTGACCACGAGGAGAGAGAGAGAGAGAGGGAGAGGCGATCTTTCGTCGAGCGAAACAAAGATTCCTTTTTTCTTTTTTTTTTTTAGGTTTTTCAATCCGAAAGATGGATGGAACGAAGGAGGGAGAAAAGAGAGAGAGAAGCTTCTCCAACTTCACGGCGGCGGCGGAGGAATGAGAAACAACTTGCTCCTTCCCTCTCCCCTAACGGTGTACGAATTAAATTCTTAAAGTTCCCTCCCTCCCGTGCATGTCGCATTCCGCGAGTCCCCGAGACATCTAGAATCGAGTTTTACCTCTAGGCTGCTTCCGTGTACGACGTCGCGCTCTCTTCTCGGGGGAACCGATATTAATTCCCATAAATTTCCTTTCAAACGTGCGCGGATCCACCACCCCCTCGCCACTCCCTCCCCCTTTTCAAAAGCAAAGGACTCTGTTTGCCTTTTAATCCGAGTATGCAAAGAACGTTATTCTTCCTTTCCGTCGACAAAACGGAGCAAGGAGGAGGAAAGAAAGGGGGCGGCGCGGCGCGGTCGAGGCAACAAGCGCTTACGAGATCTTGCAATATTTAACGACTCGATGAAAGCTGGCGAAATCCGAAAGGAACGCATCGTTTCGCCTCGCGTCTTCGAGAACAGGGGAGGGGGGGAAGAAGAAGAAGAATAGAACTCGTTTGTCCCATCGAACCGAGAAATGGCTTCTTTGCTCGCGAACCTTAAATTTTGCCTTAAAAATTTTCTAAAAAAGGAACAAGTATTTACCGGCAAAAACAGTGGGTAATTGCGAATGCATGAAATGGAATGGATCGAGATAGTATCTCTTCCCTTTCGAAGCGAAATTGCATCGCAGCGAGGACGAGGTATAACACCACGGATTTTCGAAAACACGTTTCCGTTTTAAACCGCCGCGTTTAAATTTAATCATAATCGCGATCCATTCCATAAAAATTCACGTTTCACGGGCAAACGTATATAACAGCGTGGATAGATCGTGATCCTCCGAGATCGAACGTGCTTCTTTTTTCTCTTCCCTTGCCCTTCCCCCTTCGCTTGCGAAACCACGGGGGAGGGGGATGGTCTCCGAGAGATCTGAAGCGGCGATAGGAAGGAGGCACACGCGGAAAACGAGATCCATTCGGGTCGTTCTTTGAGGCGGCATCCCCGTAAAGGGAATGGAAAAAGGAGAAAAGAGAGGGCAAGGAACTGCAGAAGTAACTGCGGAAGGGTGGATGGATCGTTTCAATCGTAGACCGCAATGACCGCGCTCTTTCTCTCTCTCCCTCCCTCTCTCGCTTTTCTTTTCCTTTCGTTTCTGCTCCGTTCGAGTGGCTCTTCTCTCTCTCTCTCTCTCTCTCCGTCTCTATTCGCGCCGCAAAACCCAACCAAACCAACTCTCCACCGCCCGTGTTTATACAATGTAATGGCTTGTGCCAGCATTGTGCCAACGGCCGGTCACCACTCATCGTGCGCACCGCCGCTTCGCGATTCCCTTTCGGCATTCGTTTGGCACTTTATCACGCCCCCAGATTGCCGCATTAAACATCCAGCAAAGGGAATTTCAACCCTTTCCGCGTGCACCATCGTCGTCGCCGTCGTCTTGTCGTGCGTCCATTTCCACGAGGATTACTTCCCCGATTCTTTCCGTCGCGTTTGCTACTCTCCCTTCCCTTCCCCTGCGCAGAAAATCAAAACTCGATACCTCGACCTCCTCGAGGCCTTGGAGAGACGAGAGCATCTCCTTCTTTCTCGCCCGGACCTCGCGTCTTTGTCGATCGATGACGCGTTTAGTAATTCAAGAGGGCGAAAGGGAGAAGGAAAGGGACGGGCAGAGGAGAGACTCTATGGAATTATGGCAGGTGGAAGACGGCCGACCTCCCTGGCCGGCGATCGTCGTCTCCAATCTACCAGCAGATATACGGTGTCGCGTTACACGCGTGGCTAACGCTATCGACCGAGAGAAGGGAGAGTCTACTCGCGCCGGAACCGTCCTCGCGTTCCATCCGTCCATCCATCCTTCCCGTATAGGATTGCCGCAACAGCCGGCCGGCAGCGTCGTTCCGCGACCGATCGAGGAGCGAAGGAAAGCGGAGAAAAGGCCGCTCGAACGTCGAACGAAGCGATCGGTCACGTAATACGCGAAGCACCGCGGACGACGCGCGGAGAGCCGGATATGACCGGGATTCGAGCGATTATGCGAGATAATCGGGAACGGTATGGGAACGATCGGACGGCATGGAAGGATATCGAGAACAGGGGCTTCTTATGGCGGAGCACCTCGGGGGCTTCGTTTCGCAACGAATTCTCTGAAATTTTTTCCAGAAACTTGACCGCCCGCAACTCCTCCCCATCCCGCAAAACCTCGCCGCGCGCCTCTTCCATCTCCGATTCGCCTTCCTTCCATTCGTTCGATCCCTCCCTTCGGGAATTTCGAAATCGCTCGAGACGGCGCGGCGAGAAGAACCGGAGATGCGGTAATTGCGTCAAAGCCAGTCGACGAATTTCAATCACGGCCCGCTCCCCCTCCTCCCTCGTCGTCGGAAAATCATCCAGGCATTATATATTTGCTCTCGAGTACAACCGGTTTGGCGAGTTCACCCTCGCGAAGTCGCCGCTTTCTCTCCTCGCTTTGGAACAGAGAGAACTGGCGCGAGCTGTCGCCCCCGCCGCGGTTATTAATATTTGCCGACAATTACCGAACCGGCGACCCCTTTAATTCCGCCTCTCCACGATCAAGACACGTTCCAGAAGATCGATTTCGAAACCTTCCTTCCCTCCTCGCTCCCACCCGCCTCGATTCTTTCTTTCGATTCGAAGCGACGCCAAGGTGTTTTCCCTGCAAAGGGGAAAACCCAGTTCCGACGTGGTACGTGGCCACGTATCGCGTGTCAATCGGAGAGAAACGCGCACGAAGGGAAGGGTGGGGAAAGCTCGGGGCGGTTCCTCGAAAACCGATCGCTTTATTCCACGGGTATACGTCTCCATTAGAGCTCGCCAACCCTTCGAGGAAAGCGGCAGCTGCTCTTCTAAATCCTCGTTAGACCGATCATCGTCATCGTGTTCCACGAATTCCGACCGCGTCTTTCCGTCTCTTGGCCGGCAAAGCGACGACCGAGGAGTTCTTCTTCCTCTCGTCCGGATGCCAGCCCAGATTCTGGAAACCGGATTCGCTGCTATACGTCCTCTACTATTTCGGAGGGATTGCAAAACCCATCAACGCCCTTGAGAGAGCGAGAGAGTCTCGTTCCACCTAGATGGACCGTCCGCAGAATCCCTCTTGGTTCACAAAGCTGTGAGAATCCCGAGCGGCGCAAGAGACCCGGAAGAGGGTTTCTCAGACGAGAAGGGAGAGAGAGAGAGAGAGAGAATAAGCTCCGCTCGCTAAGTACGTTTCGTCTAAGACGCTCGCCGAGTTTAATTACAGGGCTTTGCGGGGACACGGACGCGTATGGTCAGCTCGTCTCACCTCTTGATTCCCTCTTAGGGAAATCTGTCCCTGTAAGTAGGACGATTCTCTTTACGATTCGAGGCATTTTTAAGGAGGACGAGAGAGAGAGAGAGAGGGAGGATAGATGGGAGAAGACGGAGGAAGAAACGAGGAGGATTCTCCTCTCGAAGGCCGAGCGGCGTAAAAGCGTTGCGCGGAATGACGTTTCGCAAAGGGTCTATCAGGCGTGGAACAAGGTTGATGGGCAACGGAGAGGATAGGCGGGAGGCGCAATTTCGCCGGCGAGCGTGGTGAGCGTCGCCGGCGTTACGATTTTTACGACGCTCCCTTTACAACCGACAAAATGTAATTTTCTGCGATATGTGTGTATACGGGCACGGGAGGGGGTCGAAGCCGCGGGACGGAAAGCCGAAGGAGACGAAGGTAGGGGGAGGAGACGATAGTCGCGGAAATAGCCGGTCGAAAGGTGGTCCGTGGCCGACCCTCGGACGAGGGGGCGCGCGAGTTCCCCTCCCGGCGAGGCAAGGAATCGAAGGTTATTATAACGAAGGTGGATCGTATCGTTCGATTTACCGTAGCTATAAAATTTGAGGAATTTTCAAATACGTTTTCAAATACGACGTTTATAATGGGGGGAGGGGGAGGCGCGGCTTGTAATTTCGAAGCGGGATGGTGCGCGGTGGCAGTCGCGGGCGCCGCGCGACGATCGAATTATTGCGGAGGATCCGCGACTCCCGGTGTCGATCGTAAATTTTCGGCGGACGATAAAGAACAGCGTCGGATGGGAATTCTTTGGTTGGAGAGAAAGGGGCCGCCGCGAGCGAGGGGAGAAGAGAAAAGAAAGAAACGGCCATCACCCGTTGCCGAGACCGAGGCTCCGTTGTCTCCGGCCGCGCCGCCGGTGGCTTTCTGCCGCCGAAAAACCATCTCCGCTCGAATTGATTTTTGGAATTTATCGTGGCGAGCTTCCGTTCGCCGCGCATCGCCACGTCTCGCAATCGGCGCGTAAACAAGCCGAGTTTACGACGGGGTCGCACCCGAGAGCACCTTCGACCGGTTAATTGGAAGGCCGGTCTAATCGCGCCGCGGGCCACCGCCAACGAAAGAGGTGGGCACCCTTTGTTCTTTGTTCCGGGCGAACGCCTCCGTTCTCTTTCCCTTTCCACACCCCACGCCTCCACTCTTATTTCCATCCTTTCGCGTCAACCTTTCCTCTTTTGTACTCTTTGTAGTTCAACTTCCGGTAGAGAAGAGTCGTCCGGTCCCTTTGCTCCCTCGTTCGTTCGTTCGTTCGTTCGTTCGCGGACCATTGCCTTCTTCCAACGCCTTCCTCCCTCCTGCTGCCCCTCTTCGAACGTGGATCGCGTATTCCGCGTATGATGGAAAGCGCGAACGGAACGGGGGGAATAGAAGGCGGCGATTATTTCGGAGGGATCGAACGAACGATCAGCGAGCCATGTGGCGCGCACGATTTCACCGGGAACGCAATGCGGCAGTCGCAGTTGGGCCGAGATAATTAGGTTTGAGTGCACTCTGGCCGCCGCAGTCGGTAACTCAGTTATCAGTGGACACCCCGCGTACAATGGCTATCACAACGGCATCAAACATAACGCATCAATTAACGTGAACAATAACCGAGCCCCGGCAGGGGCGACGGGAAGGGTAGATGGCGCGAGCGAGCGAGCGAGCGAGCGATCGCCAAACGTTCGGGGGCCAACTCCTTCTTCCACCAACCATCCTGGAGAAGTCGAAGGAGTTTTGCCTCGGATCAACCCCTCCCCTTCCGTCCTTTCCTCCCCCTTTTCGAGTTACCGATAATCGGGGAACGGTAACGGGAATTGGGCGAAAAAGCAATATCCGCAAGACCCCGGCGGGTCTTGAATGTGCGCGTGAACCCGGCGGCGTATGCGTGGCGATGCGCCTCCATCCGTACGTGCATGCATATCCATAAGTGCGTGCTATCGCGAGAGGGGGGAACAAAGAGGGAACGGGGAGAATGTGGGGAGAGAGAGAGAGAGAGAGAGAGCGTTCGTATGCACGGTGCACGATCAGGGCCCTCTGGCGTATTCAAAGCGCGCAGCGTCGCTCCATCTCGAGGAATGCGGCAATCGATTATCACGGTCCTGCATATCGATACTACCGTCGGACACACAGGGCCGCGCGGCGCAGAGCCGCGCGCGTCGAGCCAGAGACAGCGGCAAAGAGGAGAGCGGGCGCGGGAGGAGGGCGCGCACACGCTAGACAGGGTGCAAGGGTGTCCTCCGCTTAGCGCCGCTCCACGCTACCCACCCTGGCCGCACACACGCACACGCGGCCCGACTAATGACATCGGCTCCTCTATAATACTCGTGCCTCGAATATCATCGGCCCGATATTGCCACCGCGAGAGATTAATGTTTCGTCCTGGCCCGTCCCCGTCCTCTCCGCTCGACGCTCTCCTTCGTTCTTTCACGCCCTCGCGCTGTTGTTATATCCCTTTCGCTCGTCCTTCTCGTTACGCGTATTCGCCACGCGTCCTCGTTAACGAGATCGTTCGCGATCGTTTCCGTTACGATCGTCACCTTCGCGCCCAACCCGCTCGCTCGAGGTTAATCGACGTTCCTCTCCATCCCCCTCTTCCACTATTTTCTCTCTCCCTCTCGCTGGGGCAGAGAAAGAAGTCGAAGCATCGTCCCGTCTTTCCTCGAACCGATAAACCTAGACTTCCCTTGCCACGTTGAGAGATAGAGGGAGAGAGAGAGACGATTCGAGTTTCGAGACGGTAGTTCGTCCACGACGAACGACTGGAACGATAATGGCGGCTATTAACGAGCCGTAGCGGGCGCGAAGACACCTGAGCCCAAAATATCACCGCGATTAATGCAATTACAGCTTACAAGTCCCTTCGGCTCTAAGACCTCCGGTATTACTAATTCAACGAGCGCGTGGATGTGTTTCCGGCGAGGTTTCGCTCCCTCTCTCTCTCTCTCTCTCTCTCCTCGTTTTCCCCGCGCCTCCGCCAACTCGAAGCTCTCGTCGAACGCGAGAGCCCCGAGATCTCGAGGTCGAACCACATCCACTCGTCGTCGTCGAGTAGGTAACGCTCGTATCCACCGGCCGGAAGCTGGTCGTCGTTCCAACGAGGGTGGATCCGTAGGTAGGTTCGTTGCGGATTATACCGTTTCCCGAGCCCTTGCCACCGTTGGTACCGGCGTTTGGCGGTTGCGGTTAACGTAATTACGCGGCCAAGGACCTTCACGGCCCCCTTCGAAACCGCCAACGTCTTAAACTCCTCCGCGCCCCCGTCCTCGACCCCTTTCAACCCTTCCTTGCCGAGAAAACGGTTCGCTAATCGGCGGATCGACACCGCAACGCGCATCCCGCCCCTCGGATCTTGGATCAAATTCCGGCCCGGCTCCCTCGCCCCCCCCCCTCGGCGAATCGATTCCTTCCCCTTTCGCGGCGATTCACTCGCGATCCATCCGCGTTTCATCCGCGAACCGAACGGATATTTCCCTTTAAACGAACGATCGGCTCGCGACATAAACGGTGAACGGTGGCGAGATGACTCGATGACTCGTTAAAAGTTGTAAAAGGGCCACGGCTCTATGGCGCAATTACGGGGTTGGTGCGTGATCGTCATCGTCATCGACGGTCCGGATGAGCGGGTAGGCCGGGCGGGCCATCACGCTTTATTAGCGCGACGATCGGGACAATCGGTCCAATGATTACAGCCGAAACATAATCGTTAACGCGTACGACCCATTAATGACTATGGACCATTCTCGATGCCAAATTGGTGGCGGCGAATGGGCTCGAGAGAGCGGCGATCGCGAGCACTCCGTGTAATACATGGCCGCGCGAACACAAGCGGTATGCGTGTAACCGCGTAAACGCCGGACGCTTCGCGCGGTCGATGATGAACGTATTTGCGCCTCCCGTTTAATCCCCGTTACGACGAATCAAAACGTAAACGCCAACGCCCCCTCCCCCCCGCGTTCCGACCCCACGGCTCTTCCATCCTCTCTGCCTCCCTCCCCCGCCGCCCATCTTTCCGCCCGCGCAACACAAGTTACGCGCGGGAACTTTTGCCATCCACGAGGAGGAAACGCGTGTCTTGCCGGGAGCTACGAGCTTTCTCCCTCCATTTCTCTCCGTCCGGAAATCGGTTCGTTCCTCCATAATTTATGAGATTCTCCGTCTGTCCGTGAGGCCTTTCCTCTCGCGACGTTATAATTAGAAATATGCTTACGGCCGTAATTCCGTACGGCGGAGCGGAACGGTATCGTTCGGGGTGGGCCCCGCCTAACCTCTCCTCCCCCACCCCCGAAAAGGAGGGTGAGCGCGTTTACTGCCAATAAGGGACGCATGCATAATAGAAAGCCGTGGATGGTAGTCGGAACCGACCGACAGAAGGACTTACACGGGAATGCTACTTTACGAGGAAACGAGTATTACTCGAGGGTTGCTGTATTATTCGTCGCGTTTCGTGAGCGCCGCGAGAAATAATCGAATGGACCAACCGTTCGATCCGAAACGGAGGATGGTTGTAGGGCGACACCGGCCCACGTAATAACGGGTTACCGATTACGGGTGGACGTTCATTTATTTACACCTTCCGCGCCCTGCTTTAATTTCGCGATAATTCCAGATAATTTCGTCCCCGCGGGGAGGAAGCGAATATCGAAATTTCCAAACTCTTCGAAACGAGACGGTGGAGAATCGTCCACCGATGGAGATTCTTAGGTTGTAGGAACGAAGCGATTGGAAATCGGTCGGTGGAAAGGCGAGGAGAAGGAGGAGCAGCGGCGCTCTTCTCCCCCGTGGCTGGATTCGGTGGCCGCCAAGAATCGATCGAGCGTGCGACGGTGGTTTATCGCAAAGGACCGGTGGCTCGCGAGGAGGAACAAAGAGCTGCGCGCGTTCCACGACGGCCTTCTCGCGAACACTGTGTCCCGGTACGCGCAGAATTTTCGCAACCGTCTCACCTCGCCACGCGCGCACCAGATACGAATCGAGGTTGCGCGGATACAAGAGGAGGAGGCAGGAAGAGGCAGAGAAAGAGGAGGAAGCCGGCCACGTATGCATACACGCGCGCGCGTCGGGCGTTCAAGTAATTCGCGCAATTTCATCTAAATTCCGCAGCAACGAAATTTCTCGCGTCGTCGTCGTCCCTCTCTCTCTCTCTCTCTCTCTTTCTTCGTGCCCGGCCGACTCTTCCGTGTACACAAACTCGGTGTACACGCGCGCTCTCCTCGATGGAAGCGAGCTTCCAGCTTCCCTAATGGTATTTCTTACGGTCTTTATTTATCACGGGGCCGGGCGACGGAGCCAACCAACACGACGAGCGTTTCGGTGTTAAACGCGATTAGATCGTAGATGTACACCGCTTTATTACATATTTTCCTTTCTTCCGTTCCTCGAACGATGCTTCGACCGCTCGAAATATCGTATCGCGTTGTCGCTTCTGTTTCGCGCCTTTCATTGGCCGCGATTACCACGAAACCATGTCTTCGGGATATTCAACAGATGCGAAATTTCGCACGGTTCTAAAATCCTCTCTCTCTCTCTTTCTTCTTCCCTCTTCTGAAAATTCACTTTCCCTTCCCTACGCGCGCGATTACGCGACCGCGAGCGAGCAACGTTTATCATAATTGCGCGAATTTCTTCGGCGATAAATCGTGGAAAGACGTGCTTACGCCTCGGCCTGACAGCAGGATGTAACTAGACGGAGGAGCAGAACCACCACCACCATCACCACCACTACCATCGCCATCTATTTCCCGGAGGAATGGCTCACGCCTGCACGGCCGCGTAAATAAGCTGTCGCGTTTTATTTCTTTCCTTTCTCTCCCTTTCTCTCTCTCTCTCTCGTTCCTCTCGTCCCGTCTCGCGGAATATTCCAGCCGAGAATATTGCACGGTTGGCCAGGTAACCGAGAAATTCAACCCCCTGGCTAGACCGCTCTCATCGACGCTAACTTTTCTTTCGAGCCGCGCTCAATCCTCCCGCTATTGTCCTCCAACTTTTTTTTCTTTTTTTATTTCCACTTCCTCCCCCCACCCCCGATTAATCGTTAACCTTGGATCGATCCCCCGATCGATTCTCGTTTATTCGTTCGGCCAAAGTTTTCGAAAAGTAACTTCTTTCGGAAGGATCGATCTCGAGTTCCCCTCTCCTCCCCGGCTGGGAAGAAAACCTCGGGCGTCGGGAGGTAAGGTTCTATTTTTACGTAAGGGGTTGAAATCCGACGTAGGTCGTCGGGGCGCGTAGGACGTTGGAGCGCGTTAAACGCCGTTGGCCGGGGCCCACCAGCGCATTAACAATTATATTACGGTTACGAAGCTCACTGTTACGCGCGAGCGAATTCATACGCGTGCCCTCGGGGCTCCGTGGGGTGGAAGCAACCAACGAGGGGAAAAAAAAAAAATACCACCGCGGAGGAAAGGAAGATCGGCGGAGAGCGGCGGCCGGACTTCGAGCCTCGAATCTATCCACCAACAAGATTCTCCCTTCGGATGGCTCCTCGTGTCGCGCTCCTCGAGGAGAAGAACTCGAACGCTTTTCCTCCATCCGAATCGATGAATCGATGAATCGTTCCGTGGAAAGGAAACTGGCGACCGTGCCTTGGATTCGAAGATTCCAAGAAGAGAGGAGGAGGGGGCTTTGTTCTCGAAAGGGTCGAAAATAGGACCCTCGACAGCTTCGGTCACCCTTTTGGCCGCGTCTCCTAGCACTGCCTGCGTGATTTAATTTTTTCTCGCTGGTCGAGAGAGAAAGAGCGAGAAGACGAGGAACGGGGGAGGGATGAGAGAGAGAGAGAGAGAAAGAGAGTGTCATATTCACGACACGGGCCGGGTGGATGGCGCGCAAAAGCTAGGAAGAGAGAGAGAGAGAGAGAGAGAAAGATATAAACCGGCCCCCTCGATCATCGAAGGACCACCACCGCACCGGGAGAGCGAAATCGAGCGTTGGGGGAGAGCCAGAGAAACGAACGGGGGATGAAGAGAGAGAGAGAGAGAGAGGCGAGGACGAGTAGTCTCGGCGAGACTTAATTAAACAGCGGGCAAAGCCAGGTTAGTTCACAAAGTGACCGCGGCACCTACCCCCTTGTAGCCACCAGCATCGACTCTTCGCCGATATAGCTAACCTTCTGGGGGTATATACCGAGCCCACACGGTATATCGGCTTCCAACGACGTGTCGTCCGATCCATCGGGTCGAACCTTCAGTTTTATCGCGCGTCCTACGCTCTTTCCCAAGATTTTTAAACCCTTCCCCCCCTTTAAAACCGCTCTCTTCCCTCTCTTTTCTCTTCTCCTCTTCTTTCGGTTCACGATACCTATACACGTGTGTGTGTGTATATATATATGTATATATATGTACTCTCTGGAGGCGAAGCTCGGGGACGAAGGGACGCCTCTGCTCTCCGGAGGACAAAGCGGAGGCGGGCAAAAAATTCGCGGAAAAATCGAAGCCATGGACGAGAAGGGAACGGGACCGGGGCCGAAAGGGGCGGTCGGCGGTCGACACCTTTGTCGTTGCCCCCGCCACCAAGGTGGGGGTGGGTGGCGCGGGACAGTGTACTCTGGACGTTCTTTTTATCTCAAAGCCGTATCCCTTTTGCGCCTCTTTTGTATTCCTCAATTTCTAATGAGTCGGAATACGACATGAAACGCTAAACTGCCACAAAGGGGAGTGAGCCGCCGATCGAACCCTTTGCCCACGATCGCGCGCACCCGATCGAGGTGAAACCCCGTCGCCCTCTCGCCGCCACCTCCCCCATTCCCTTCCATTCTTTGTCACACCGCATTAGATTCGCTTCCGTTCCTGTCCTCGCTTCCCAACCAATTCGCGACCCATTATTGCCTCTTAAAGCCTCTTCTTCGCCGCGCCTCACCAGTCCTCATCTTCTCGCCCATCTTCCTCCGTGAATCATCGACCGAACACAATACCTACTTACTTACTCTCTTACTTACTTACTTACTTTAGCTCGAGCAAAAACCACCAAATTCGAGCGTTCGTATAAACTATCTTACTCTTTTTCCCCTCCTCCTCTCGCTGTCTAAACTAACCGTGTTATCGTCGTGTTACGTACGTGCACACGCACGCGCGTCTTCTTTAACGCGACGTAAATCGTTCGTCTACCCCTCCGACACACGCATACGCATAAACTTTGGACAAGTTCAACACCACGTTTCGACGCACCGTTCTAACTAACCGTTAAGAATATTTCCGGACATAATAAGCGATATCTGTCCGTTGTTTCTAGAACGCTGGTTTTGCCTCGACTTCGGCAGATCGCGAGTTTCCGGGATCGGTGAATCAGAACGGTCGTCTCGCAAAGGATTCGAGCGAAGCCAAGGGTGTAGGGTGGTAATCGACACGTTTCCACGCAGTGGCGTCGTCTAGAGGAGCATAAGGACTGCGTGCCCTACGCTGGGACGGAGACAAGGGAGGGCGACGTTGTTGCACGCATCGTCCCTCCCCCCTTGCTCCCTCTCTCTCTCCTTCCACCGGTTGCCTCGAGAGCAGTTACGATACAGGAGGGAGGGTTCCGCCTGTATATCGGTGTGTGTAAACGTTCACTTCAAAGCAAATCAGCTATCGTTACGCACGGGAGCATCGACGTCATCCGATGTCCATACCCGTTCTCGTTGTTGTTGTTGTTGTTGTTGTTGTTATTATTGTCGTCGTCGTTGCTCTCTTCGTGGTCTTGGTCGTAGTCGTAGCCGTGGTCGTAGTCATAGTCGTCGTGATCGCAAGCTCTTTTGAGAATCGCCTCTTCGAAGCTCCGTGCTTCTTTGCGTCCGCGGACAGATACCTCCGATGGATATGTTAGTCACGGATTATCGATCCGTGACGAGGGATGAATCTAATACGAGTAATTATAGGACGCGCAAGCCTGTATTGTCGGCGAGCATTGCGTCAATAATCTTTGAGGGGATCGTCAACCGTGAACGTGTGCCTAATGAACGGTTATCATTCCGCCGAGCTTTTTCGATTCAGCCCTCTGTATATTTCAACGCGAACCTTGACATTTACGAACCTGCGGAACTGCCTCCGTCGTTTCGTCGGTTTAAAAATCCGACGGAGAAACCTCCAACGTCGAGCACCGGTAGTAGATGTAATCCTCGCGCCAAGACTCCTCCCGGCCGATAGCGTGACGAGCGCGCTCGAAACGGGGGAGGAGGCGAGGGGGGTTGAAACGCGGCAAACTCCCTTGGGTCCCAATTACACCGACACCCGATCCTGGCATTACGGGCCGGCTAATTCGAGGGAGGGCGAGGAAGGAGCGTCGCGTGTATAAATCTCGGTAGGTAGGCTGGT